>NW_020229325.1:56171-1256171 GCF_003227725.1 Camponotus floridanus
TTTCTTTTGTTTGTTATAGATCGATGCGAGAACCCTGATGATGCAACAATCCTGATGATCTGAGAGGAGGAGCAGGCCTAGGAGAGGCATCCTGCACCAGCGGAACAACCTGATGGTGAATATTTATTATTTATATATCTACTGTTAAAAATCGTACACACAATAATACGGTTTTATTATTTAAATGAATTAAAGAAAAATTAGAAAGATTTTTATAAAAGTTATATAAAAGTTTCTATATATGTATTTAAAAGATGGTTTCAGAATTTATTCAGAATTTAAAATTTTTCCATACATGTTTACAACTGCTTATTATTTTACACCGGATATGAAATTCCGCATAATAATATTTTTTTGAAATATCGATTTTGAGTATTGTTATAAATGAATTTTATATTTGTATGTTACAGACAACGAGCTTCGATAACAACTCCGCTGTTGCGCATCAGTGCCGGTGAGTGAACAAAAAACTTTTTACTTTAAAGTAACGGATTCGTAGAGATTGTAGATGTAGATGTAGATGTAGATTGTAGATTGTAGATTGTAGGTAAATCCGTTGCTTTAAAAATGGATGAGTTAAGATAGATTGAATTAAATAAATATTTTATAAATTCTTTCGAAATGCTTTGCATTTATTGCAAAAATATATTTAAATATTAATTAAAAAAAGAAAATCAAGAAAAGATTATTTTTATAAAGATTTTGTCTAATTTATTAAATAAAGAACACACATTAATATTTTTATCAATTTTATTAATTTTTAATGCTACTTTATTCTTATAATGAGTACTTATCTTCTAATTTCTTATTCATCGTAGCTCATCCATCGTAAAATTTGTTTCTAGATATTATTTTTAAACTTTACTTTAACTTAAGATAAAGCCAAATGATTCATTAATTAAATAAATTGTAATATGATAAATGTTATACACACTTTAATTTTATATTTTATTATAAATTATATATTACTATAAATATTTACTAATTATATATATTATTATAATATCAATCAATTTTGATTGATAATCTGCACAGAGACTTTTATATTATAAGAATTCTCTATATATTATACTAAACTGTTAACAGTTGAAATTATGTTAAATTCTGTGATACCCGACATAAATTCTGCCCAGTTATAAACGGTTATCCTTGTTTTATCATGAGATATGGTCGTGTTAGCAGTCTAATATAATATATAAAAATTTATAGTAATTTGGCTTTATTTTAGTTAAAATAAAGTTATATTCAAATATATAACGAACAATCGTTCGATTTTACAATTGTTACGATGAGCGTGAAATATTTACGCTCATTTGCTGGTAATCAGCCGGCAAAAGAAGGAGTGTTTATCTCCTTTTTCGATCTCTGATTAGAGATCGAGCGAGATAATGGCCAGGACAAAAGGTAGGTTTAACTGGCCTGAAGAGCACGCAGCTAGGGTACGCGATTAAGGTACGCGGTTAGGGCACGCGATTAGGGAATGTAATTAGGGCAATGATTAAAATATATTAGAGAGAGACTCCTTAAATCTCGAATAAGTTTCGTTTTAATAAGTTAATCAAGAAGTAGGGTTGTTAGGGATTGTTCATAGGGTTTGTTGATATCATAGGATTGATACGGTTGTTAGGGTTCATAAGATTGTTGAGGTCATTATTTCTTTCAATATTACAAACATTCTTCCAATTATTCCAATAATTCTAGGGATAAATTAAAATTATATAAAACAATTAAATTAAATTTATTTTTAAAAATATTTTAAATATGAAATTTAAATTATCAAAATTATTTTCAAAAAAATTAAATAAATTGCCTAATTTTAAATATTTAAAAAATAATTTAACATATTATATTTCATTTTTAAAAATATAAATTATTTTTAATTTTTTATTCATCAATTAAAAATATATATTATATATATATATATATAATATATATATATATATATATGTATGTATGTATGTATGTATAAAAGTTACATAATATTAAATCCAAGTGTTAATGCTGTTAATATCAAATTATTCATGTTTTTAAACATTTAAATAAATCGAATATATTTATTTGATATTGATAGTATCATAAATTTGTAACTATAATAATTGTAACAAATTTATAACTAAAACTCAAGATTGTAGCTGCAGTTATAATTGTTTTAATTTTAATTATGATTTAATATTGATATTATAATTGAATATGAAATACAATTATGACTGTAATTTATATTATATTAAATTGTATTTATGATTATAAATTATATGAAATGCATTCTTATGTAAATTATACGAAAAATTATCGAAAGTATACGTATAATGATAATATAACAGAAATTCATTAAACATATTTTTTTCTATAGTATATATTTTTAAAATATTCATAAAATTAACTGTGTTGCTTGTGTTTTTATATCAAAGAGTCATTAATAAATTCGGGAAATTTTATATATAAATTTTAAATTTATATAATTTTATATATTTCAATTTTATAAATATTAGATTATAAATTTTACAAATGTTGCTAATTTTTTTATATTAAATATAAAAAAATATCAAATATAAGAGCAAAATATAAAATGCAAAAATTTGATGTTAAATTAATGATTAAGTAAAATTTAATGAACACCTTCTATTTTATAGAATCGCATTTCATTTATTATAAATTTAATGATATATATTCATTTTATCTATTTACGAATTCTATATCAGAACTAAATGTAAAGTAAATTAATAAATTACGATTACGAAAATATCATATTTTTTCCGCGGTTTTTTCGCATTTTGTATATAAATCTCTTAGATGAGATTGCCGTTTTAATTAAAAAATCTTATAACTGTACCTCCCTGTAATATTGCTAAATATTACTAATTAAATATAAAAAAAATATCGAATAAAAAAGTCGAATATAAAAGTGTGAAGATTCGATGTTAAGTTAACGATTAAATATTAATTTAACAAAATTTAACAATCGTCTTCGATATTATAGAATCGCGAATTAATTTTGAATTTAATAATTTCCTTTTAATCAGATTTATACATTTACAAATTTCATGTCAGAACTATTCGTGTACCAGATAATATTCGTAAAATATATTAATAAATTAAGAATGCAAAAAAACTGTTCTTCCCGCGTTCTTCGCGCGTTTATTAAACGAGATTGCCGTTTTAATAAAGGAGTCTTATCGCTGTTCATCTCGTGAGGTGACCATTAGTAAAAATTGCGTGACTCGTACCGGTGAAGAGTTGAAACGATTTTCATCATGGAGAATTATTTATTATCGATTCTTGTAAGATCCATTTGCGACGTCTAGTTCGATGTCCTGTTGAAAATTAGGAATTTTCATTGTAGGATTGTAATTAATCCCAGGTTTTCCTGGCAATTCCTGAAAGCAATGATTTCGGAGTAACGTCAACGACGAACGCCATACGCCTCTTTAAATCCGGATTAATTTAAATAATGCATTTAGAAAAGAAAAAAATACATATTTTCTTCATTGAAAAATGTGCTATCATTATTACTATTCATATTATTGTCTTAATACTAAAAAATCTTAATAGTAGATTACATATGGATATAATTATTGTATATAAATTTTTATTTTTCAAGTAATTTCAAATTGCAATTAGATTTTATTGACTTTTTTGATAAAAATGATTACGAACGAATATATTTTATTAATTAATATAACTTGTCTTGTTTGAGAAATTATTTCTAGGTACTGGGGATATTAATTAATTTTTAGTTTCTTTTAAGAAACTATTTGCAGATGTTGGACAGCCCACCATTTTAGAGAACATTAATTTATATATATCTATATATGTATGTATAATAAAATACATGCACAAATTAACATATCCAAAAAATTTTTATAATTTTTCTTAATATTACATATGTTACGTACGAAATTATATATATGAATGTAACATAAAATGTGCGAGTACACAAAAATTATGAGACAAATCGAATGGGTACCTTGATAACAGTAAGATATCGGCAAATTAATTTAAATGCTACTAAAAATAATAAAAAAGTAGTACATAGATTTAACTATTTGAAATTATTTGATTTATTTTATCTTACAAATTATTCGAATTGAAATTTTTTTAAATCTTGCTGTTATGGGGTTTGATTCGTCTCGCGCGCGCGAACAGTTGGTACCCCAAAATTATTATACGTATTCGCACATTTAACACAAGTTCCAATGATGCATGTATTTCATTATTTATAAATATAATTGTTCGTAATCATATTTACATAAAAATCATTATATCCATTTGGTTTTCAATAAAGAGATATATTTTTTAATAATGATAGAACATATTTTCTGACGTAAATTTTAATCGTGAATTAAATGACAATGAGGGTAATTGTCGTTGATTTATTACTGAAATCATTGTTATCGGGAGTAGTCTGGAAGATCCAGGATTCGTTCTCTCCTACAGTGGAATCCCTGACGTTTAATGGGTCATTTAACTTTTCTTCGCAGATCGTTCTTGCGAAATCTGATATAAAAACAAGATGTTAATTATTCTCCATCTTTAAGATCGTTCTCCTTTTTGTCGAATATTAACCGGATATTAATTATTATATTAGAAAAATTATATATTATCATATCGAAATTAAATATTCCAAATATTATCGATTTATTTATTCATCGCGTTTTTTCGAATTTTAAATAGCAATTTATCTTATAATTTAATCGTCGGTTTATATCGAAGTTCTTCTATTTTTTCGCGTTTTTGAATATTTTCTTTAATAGTCTTTAATTATGCGCGAAATGTATTTTAGTCTTGTGTATAGTAATTACAGTTATAGTAATTATCTCGCGCGCGTGTCTATTGAGGGTATTCTTCAGTTATTATAAAAATTATATGTATTGCAATCGAATATTCCGAATATCATTAATTTATTTATTCGTCGCGTTTTCTTGCGAATTTTAAGTCGCAATTTATAATCTTATAATTTAATCGTTAACTTACATCGAAACTTTGGCGATAACGCGGTTTTTTAATTTTTTTAAAACTCATGATCCCCATTTTATATTATTTAGCTATCACGTACGAGATACAATATATATATATGTTATTCTCAATCGCGACATTCGTATAAAATCGCGCGTTAATCACGAATAAATCGGACCTTGAATTTTATATTTGCAAACATTACATATTACATATATATCGCGCGCGTGTATGCTTCGATATTATAAAAATTATACATACCGCAATTGTCCCGAATATCATCGATTTATTTATTTATCGCGTTTCCTCGCGAATTTTAAGTAGTGATTTATCTTATAATTTAATCATTGATTTACATCGAAGCTTTGTCTATCTCTTTTCGCGTTTTAAATATTCTTTAAATAGTCTTTAATAGTACAAAATTGCACAAATAGTATAAATTGTACAAAATACGTTTGTTGTGCAACAATTTTTTCCTACAATTTAAAAGACCATTGATAATTTATTAATGACTCTTTGAATCGCGATTGTTTACATTATATAAATCTTATAAAACTCTATTATTACATAGATTATTAATAATAAATATCATATAATTCAATAATCGCTAATTAGTCTTGTCTAAATTATATGAAAATTTTTAATAAATTCTGTATTTTACGGATATTTTCGATATTTTCGTGTAATCTCATGTAATGAACTATTTTAGCTTCAAATTATATATTTTATATTAACTTTTGTATCATTATATGTATGCACACATATTTGTAACATTGTAATAAATTTTGTAAATTTTGTATACATTTGTAATATTTGTAAACAAAATTTGTAATAAATTTTGTAATAAAATTTGTAATAACCTTTGTAATAAATTAAAAAAATAAAATAAAAAAAAATTCCTCCTCAAGTATCTCCACCTTACCGAAGGTTTTTGCCGGATGAGGAGGTTTGAGTACTCTAATGATCCAGAGAGCTATGCCGGCGATAACATCGATATTCATGTAGATTATTCTTTTATTTAAGATTATCTCTTAAGTACTTAAGATTTCATTCGGTTAATAAAATGGTCATGTGACATTTTCAAACTTTACTTAAGGTGATCTTAAATATAAGAAGAATATGAATATTCGCAGTTACTGATAGGGTTACCCATGCCGGACAGGTCAAAGGGAAAGAGTCAGACTAAGAGAGATACCAAAATTTTATAAATACATATATATATATATATATATATATATATATATGTATATTTATATAATATATAAATTAATAATATATAAATTTATAAATATATACATACAATTTATAAATATATACATATTGTTTTGTTCCTGAATTCGGCTTGTCAAATCAAGTTAAGAATCATTCCTTAATGCTAGGAGTTGTTTAAAAAAAAAGAGCAGACAAGAGAGATTCGAGCTGTCAGACTTCGGATGCGTTTCCAACGACTCCAACTATTCGCATATTTTACGTTTCACATTTTGTGTTGTATTGTGCTACATTGTGAGTTATTAAAGTTCCTGTTACTCTTCGATAAAGAATGTCTTAATTTTTGTGCTACGTGTGTCGAATGATTACATCGTGCGCTTCGATAGTATCGATTATGATCCGCGGATGTAATACACAATATACGTATATTAATATTTTTGAATAAAATGGAAGAAAAAGAGATAATAATCGAGAAAATGGAAAAAAACAACTACAGTGATTTGAATATCTATACCTGAGAACAAATGTCCATGGAAAATATTCCGATGGATTTTATAGGAAGGAAGCATGACAAATCCTTATGATGTTAACATAAAGGAATACAATAATAAACCATAATAATCCAAGAATTCGAAGAAGAGAATATATTGGATAGAAATGTATGATGATTGGAAATGATTAGAAACTAAAAGAGTGTGTGCACAATTTGTGTACAACCTATTCATTAATTCAGATACTATTTTGTAATTATATTAAATTTTATTATTTAGTACATTGTATTATATGTATAAAGTATTAAGCATAAAAATATTGTGCTAGTATGAAAATTATAATAAAAATATATAAATAATGTTGGCTATATTAGAATAATGGAACATATGAATTCTTTATATTTTATATAAAAAAAGAGACATTTAAAATATTTTGCAACATCTATATTTTTGGAATCTTAATTATAAAAACTTCAAAAGAATCAGTGATTAATTTAACAAATTCTATATATGTATATTAACAATTAAATTTTTAAATAATTAAAAAATGATTGATAAAAATAAAAAATCAGTTTACTGTTAATTAAGAAGATTTATAGGAATACGGTTAAAAATGTTTTTATCCCACAGTAGACATTTTGTTGTTTGTAAATAAAAATATATAAATATGACAATGAATATATAGAAAAATATTTATTCTATTTTTGAACATTACATTGGAAGATTATCTTAGTATCTTTCGCGATTGAATAATTTATTTACTACTAATTTATATACATAAGCGTTTTGCTATACAACACTGGTCGGCATTTAGTGCACATAGCACGGAACAAAACCAGAAATTGTGCATATTATGTGTTATCCTCTGAGAACATTCGAGACTTTGTAGTTCATGTCCACGTTTTTAATGTCTATAGAGGGAGTATCGCTTTTAGAGATCATCTAAAAACGGGCCATGACACCTCTCAGTTTTCTCTCTGTTCTGCATAATTCATAATGATAATTGAGGTTAATTATGGTGTTTACAGATGTTTGTTTCTTAAGCTTTAACAGTATTTTTTTTTGTAAGCCTTAAAAATGAGTGTAATTACTGAATCTGAAAAGAAACGTTTACAATCATTGAAGGAGAAGAAACAGGCATTTAAAGCAAAAGGCCAACTTATTCAGCAAGCATTAAAAAACTTGGTAAATTTTATATAAAGCTTTTAATAAATATGTGTGTGTGTGTGTGTGTATGTATACTCCTTGTAATTTTATTATTTTACAAATCTAATGTTTTGTATTTTTAATTACATTTTTATTTCCGTAGGATAATAATACCAAATGTAAGAAAATTATATTTGATGATGATGTTGATGAACAGCAAAATCTTAAGTTAAAAAAAAAGAAGAGAGATTTGTTTGATAATAATAGTGATAGTGAAGATTCTCCATGGAATGGCGATGAATTTAATATCAAGGAAAATAAACATAAAAAAGTTAGAGTTTTTTTGCAATATATATATATATATATATATATATATATATATATATTATTTCTCTTAAATTAAAGATATTTAATATAGTTTATTTTTATTATACAGACTATTCTTGGTAATGATGCACGATTTACTTTAGATGATCGCTTTATAAAAGATGAAAATGAAAAAACTGAACTTGTCAAAAGCATCAATGAATCATGTAATTTGCAAAAAGAGAAGAAACAGCAGTTAGATATTTTAGAAAATATTTTAGGAGCACCTCTTGCAATAAAAAATCAGGAAACAAAAACAGCTAAGTAAGAATATTTAATTTGTAACATTTGTAATTATCTAATTCAATATTTAATGATTATATGTTTATAGAAAGAAATTGATGATACGATATGATCCAACTGAAAATGAACATTGTGAATATGAAGTGAAATCACAGCCAAAAATTAAAGAGAAAAATACTAAAAAGAAAAAACATGATAAATCTATATCAGAGATGCAACCTATACTCCCAGAACCAGAAGTATCAAAGGATATATATTATGCTATATCTGATACTTTAACAGAAAGTTTGAAGCAGAAAGAGGAATTTAGTTTATTAAAAACACATAGGAAAGAAGAAGATAATACGGGTACTTATGTAAAAACAATATAAATACGTTTATGTGTATATATACAATCTCATATTAATAAATAACATAAATTATCTTGATATCGCTAGTCAATTAATCAAACGGATCGTTGGAAATAATATAATCGACCAAAACTAGCCAGAAATTTTTTGTTTATTGATTACGATATTTCGACCATATGGTTGTGATCCTTTTTAAGTAAATAAGATCAAATGACAGATATAAATCATAGTGTTGTAAAATGTACAAGTCACATTTGCACGATCATTACATCTTAATAAATTTGAAATTGAGAGATAAAAACGATGTGTCGGTGTGAGACTTCGTCAACGAACTGAACGTCGTAATCAATAAACAAAAAATTTCTGGCTAGTTTTGGTCGATTATATTATTTCCAACGATCCTTTGAATCTCATATTATTTTACACTATTTTCTTAATTTCTTAATTCAATGTATATTTTCAGGAAATACTGAAGATTATAGTGGAACTATTATAGAAAATAATAAAACTAAAGAATTTAAGCTTAATTTTGATGAAAATAATGTATTTAAATATGATTCATCTGATTGTGAAGAAGATATAATACAGGAAGCACTAGATACAGATAAACAAATGGCTGACAAGATTGATGAAAATACTTGTACAAATAGCTTATTTGAGTATAAAGATACTCTATTTCTTGATAATGAAGATATTCGATTTAATGGTATGTATATGAAAAATTATTGAATTAGAATATTTATGCTATGATTGAATAATTGCATTTCAGAGGCTGTAAAATTTTTCAATACAGAAGCTACTTCAAATGATGATTTTAAAAATTTGAGACGTGAGCTGAAAATGATTGTACGTACGAAAATTCGTACAAACGAAAGGAAACATCAGCCATGGAATAAGAAAAAGAAAATTAAAAGATTTAAAAAATAGATTTTTTTTCAACTTTATTGAGGTAGATGTATGTAAAAGTATACAGTAATGAATAGATTGATAATTATGTAATATGTATATCTAAAAAAAATTTTTATAGATTATTTCATATAATCATATCTATAAAATCTAAAAAATTCTTTTACTATATATATATATATATATATATATATATATATATATATATATGTATATGTATAGTAAACAATCTGTTTCCAAAATTAGTACTTTTTTCTAGAATAATTTTTTTTTTAAATTTTACTAAATGTGAAGATTTTTATATACATTAGAAGGAATTTCTCATTAAAAAAAATATGATCATGTTTAACAATTTTTTATTGTCGTCTTAATTAAAATATGAAATATTGTATATAAGATTTTTATAAATAATCTAATGTATCTTACTTAAGAATAATAGATATTTAGAATAAAATAATAAAATAGATATTTTCTCAAATATTTGCAACACATCTTCGTGTTCATTGATTTTAATTTTACAATTTGGATACACATTGGTTTTTTTCTTGAATGTAGTGACACTTTTCATGACACTCTACGATAAATCTTATCCAATAACTTCAGGAAAAGATCATGTGGTAGCCCACGTGATATTTGCTGTATATGGGTATTTAATAGATTATATGTCTCTTCTTCATATATGGAGTAAGTGTTTGGCAAACCTAGATCATTATATAGTTGTTTCACACATTGCACTTTTTCTAGATCCGATACTCCATAACATTCCTGTGTAATAAAAAAGAGAAAAACAAAATGATTAATGCAACATATTTGATAAAGCAATTCGTTTAGGGAATAATACTAACTTCTAAAATTTTACGCTGTTCTGGTGTAGCACGTTGAAGTGCCACAACAATCAGCCATGTACATTTTCCTTCTTGTATGTCAGTACTATCCTTGCCAATAACTTCACGCTTTCCGTAGCAATCCAGATAATCATCTTGAACTTGAAAGAAATGCCCCATTTCCAGCAAAATCGTTTTCGTTTGTCTCAACATTTCTGGATCCTTTATTCCAGCCTATATAATGTATCACATGGTGCATTATTATTAAAAAGCACAAAGTAAAGTTCACATATAAAAAAACTCAAGTATACTTACAAAATGCATTGCTACAGTTATTGGTAAGATAAATGTATAATATGAACATTTGTATTTGACAATAGAATTGTATCGATCCATTGTAAATAGATTCAGATTCGGCTTTTTCCCGAAATTAGTAGAGAGTAAATCTAAAGACTGGCCCATTGCAGTCATCAATATAATCTGCCAAATAATATATTTTTATAAATACAATTATATGATTAAATTTCAAAAGAAAAGAAAATTAATATTTTTATATTAATATATATGATCGAAAAAGATATCTTTGTAATATCTTTGCACTTACATGTTGAAAAGTTTCTAATATATCGATATAACATTCTTTCCCTTTGAAGTGTTTTCGAATTAAAAAATACAAAGCATTCTCTAACAATGTACCGTCATTAACGGCCGCTAAACCTATATCATTATGACGATACCAACATGGTTGGTTTCGACGAAATAATGATCGATCCTGGATATCATCGAGCAACAGAAAAAAAGCTTGTGCCTGCATAAATATTAAATATATTACATACACATACAAAAACTTACGTTTTTATAATTTTAAATTATTTATAATATATTACGATTTTTAAATAATGTTTAAATGCTTAATGAAATAAGCTTAATGAAAAAAATATTTTTACATTACTAAAACCTACATTCTATTATAATCATTATTTATGAAGTTTATAAGATAAATGTAGATATTTTATATATTTTTAATGGATATTTTTCAAAATAACTGAGTTATGACATTTTTTTATCTTTCGAGTTTACAAGTGTGTTTTCATGTCTCATCTTAATTGTTACATTGCTTTGAATTACTTTATGTGAGATACATATTAGTGTCATGTAAATGAGAACAAAATCACGCACCAGTTCCACACACCATGCTAGAATTCGTGCTAAGCGGATGTTTTCTTCTGTAAGTTGATCGTTCGGTACCAGCAATTTATAGGCATAAACTAGTGCTAAACCGCGATTTTTTTTTCCTCCTGGAACATTATACTGCAATACCTGAACAATAACAGAAATATATTAATCTGCATATTCATTCAAATTTGATTTGTTGCTTTATTTAATCTTAATATTGTAGTTTTTTAAATATTAGTAAAACACTTATTTTTTAATTTTATATTCAGTTTTATTAATTAGTTTCAGTTTTATGTCGATTATATGTGTGTGTGTGTTTCACTTTTATATAAATTTCCACACTTATATATTATATTATTAGACTAAAATCTCTCATTAGAAAATTTTTATATATTTTTGTGATTTTATTTTGTATATATTGTATTATACACACTTACTTTTGCCATCCATTTTGAAATATCTGGGATTTCAAAGACCTCGGGATCCGTGATATCACGAACAACATCTGGCCATATGGCCATCAATTCACGAGTTTCATCCTTGTTTATTAATATCGGTTTTGTCGCGTAATGAGCCATTCGCGCTGTAGAATCCATTGTTCTAGAAAAATTAATAAAGCTTTGTAATTTCAACAAATAACAAATAATAATAATATTATCATTTATATATGTGGGTAAATAAAATATTATAATGAAAATTTTATACATGAGAAAAACTTTAATAAAAAAAATCGTTAAAAGAAAATTCTGAAAGAATTTACATTTGGTAACTTCTGTGTTTTGTATCTTATCGAACTTAGGTTTTATCGGAACTCAAGAAAGCTCGAAACTAACTAAAGATAAACCTATTCTTGGTTATATATATATATTCGTATGTAAATTAGAATAACAAAATGTACTCATATGTATATATCTTTTGTATCAATTGAATTGCGAGCCTGCGCATTGAATTCGTGCGATTATCATGTAAATGTCATGGTTTTTAATTTAACTCCGTACATATTGTAATCCATTCTGTATATATTTCGAACATACAAATAAGGAAAATCGTGCAAGTATATTGATGCAAATGTTAAAAAGGTATATCTATCATCACATAATTTATATATGTGAAATTTGACATTGCATAATATCTTCAAGATTCAATATATTAGTATCACAATAGATTACATAAAATGTGATAAATTGATAATAGAATGTATTTTTAAAATTCAAATATTTTCGCTATTTTATGCAATTTAGAATTGATTAATTTCGGTAATATGATAATATAAAGAGAATTTTTTTTTAATTATATAATTTTTTTATAATAATTTATAATAAATTTTTTAATAATTTTTTTTTAATTATATAAGCGAGATTAATTATAATTGTATGTATGTATGTATGTATGTGTGTGTGTGTGTGGGCGCGCGCGCGCGCGCAGCAAACAGAATAGATAAATGAATATAAATGAATATAAATGTCGTATCAAATATCGGATATCAATTTATTACAAAAAGTTTACTATACAGATATTAATTTTACAGTTTATTTTTACGCGCATGTTTGTTATTTACATTTAGACAGCGATTTGTTTAGTTATTTCTTTGAACATGCATTGTAATGCAGTAACTTTGGCGAGTTCCTCGAGCGAAGCGAAGATGAACAAATGGAACAAGAAATAAGCGCCCAAGAGATCATAAAGATTGCGATTAGCCGCAGCACGCAAACACGGATACATTGCGCTCCTAATTTAAGTAAGCAGGAGTTTATTAATATCATGATCAAGGCGATAAATATAGATGGTGGAAGTTTATCATCGAATCTACGAGAGATTGATTGAAATCTTGTTGGAGATAATGGAATCTATATCTACATATCTTCATGACATAGTAATGAATTTCTGAAACATAGTAAATAAATTTCTGAGATATCCTCTTTATTTTTATTTTTGCGCATACCATATCACATATATGCGATATAGATTGATAAAATGTAAATTTATAGCAGGAAATTCCGTTTTTTATTTTTTTCTGCATTAGTAAGTGCAATTTGATCTAGTATTCCATTTTTAATGAAAATAAAGATTCAAAATTTATAGCTATTCTTTACTCTACGAAACGAATAGGAGAGAATCTTCATTTTTATTAATCTGTTTTATTAAACGCAAGTAATAACGTATGAAAAAATTAATATTATCTCGATAATATATCAGACAAAATTTTGTCTAATGAGTTCTATTTAATATAATGAGGAAATTTAAATATAGAAGCACTATATTTTAATTTAATATTAAAAAGTTGTTTATATTAAAATTATGTTGACTATAATTAAAGCTGAATTATTGATAATATATTATTTATTTGAATATTAAAAAAAATTCTTTTTATAATATCTTTATCAATAAAGAAAAAATTTTTATCTTTTCATTAATCAACTGTTTTAAATATTCCGAAATATAGTTTTAATTTGACTTTTTCTAAACTCTAGTAGCGTCAAAATTTTTGTTTGTTCACTGTAAGATAAAGTAGAATTCTAAGAAAAGTGTATTCATGGAATGATATGCTAAAAATTACTTATCAACAGTTAAAATATTCCATTTGATAACATAATTGCATAATACGTATAAAAGAGGATATCTGAAAAAACAAGCGAAGAGTACGTCAGGAAGCACACACAGCGTTATCATCTAACAAAGCATTCCAATCTCAAGTATTGCTTGCTGATTTTGATGAGCTTTTTATGTTTTGCAAGGAATATCATAAAAATAAGTCAGGTATTTAAAAAAAACATATGTTATCATGTTTATTGTTGCCACGAGTCATGATCTATAAAGTTTTACAATTATCATAAATTTTTCCTTGAAAAAACAATCTATGTAAATGTACATATATACATCACACACTTTAACAATTCGTAAAAGTCAATCGAGGAAATAATTTATTTCACAAAAAATTCCATTAAAATTTGAAATTTTATTTATAAAATATTTTATAATTCCAAAAGAGCAAACTAAAAATCTCTTAATTTCATATAAATAAATTAGTTTCTTTATTGCATTACAAACAAATAAATGCATCTACTATAATAGTTATATAAATTATTGATGCGATTTTTACTATAGAATGTATGGTGGTTTCGTATTAGTTCCGATTACAATTATTTCTCAGTTTCAAGGGTTTTTTGGATTAAAATAATAAATCAGCTAATATTGCAGACAATTTGTACAAATTATTTAAAAATATTACTAAGACTCAACTAGGGGACGTCACACTTGGAATCTGCAGCATCATATTTCTTCTGATCTTCAAGGTGACTTTTAGAATTATAAATGGATAATTTATAGCAATCTTAAATTCATAATTCAATTATTGAAAACCAATGTCTTTGTGCGAGAGACAAAAAAATTCTTAAAAAAAGAACGATAAAGAAGATACTTTTTACTAAAGAAAATTCTTATCCATTAGTCGAAATGCTCATCGTGTATCGACCACAATAGCTTATCGATTCAAAGCAACAGGATCTGCTCCGTTTAGGCTTTCAATTTACTTATATATTTTATTTATATCATTGTCGTTAGCCAATTCATGAAGTAAATGTAACAGATGACTTTTTAACGATAAAATTAATAGCATAAAATTAGTAGAATTGAAATATCTCGCATATTTAGTAGTCGTAGTAAAATTATTAAAATCGATAAATTGATATTATTAGTTTCCAATTTATTCGATATATTTATTACATTATTTGCCGCTTTTATTCTTTTCCTTATTTATCCATAAAAAAAGTTTGGCCGCATCTTAATACTTTTATCTTACAGGACAAATAAAATCCGGTCTTTTTACAGTATTGTTACCATCTTTCTCAGTGTAAGTTGGAAAGCAAACTTACACTGAGACATTTCTGGACATGTACGCTCATTATGGATCAGGAATAGTGATACTCTTATAATAATCCTAGCGAACGTGGCGATGTTTTTCTCTCTATCTCTCTCCCGCTCTTTCCATTGCATAAAATCAAGGTTTTATGAAACATTTGCAATATTTGTTATAAGATATTCCTGAAAATTTACATTTTACAATACGTAAATACATCATGAAATAATGTGAGACAGAAAGGGAAAAAATTGTTAGATTATAATATTAGATACATCTCATAAAATCTTTTCCTCGTTATAAAATTTCATATAAAAATGAATTCTTGATGAGATAATTCCTGAATATCTTCTGATTTCATTTATCTATGTTTAACACTTATGTTTGTCGAGTGGAAAACTATACTTAACAGTTATATAATTCTGTTATATAAATCTGTTATATAAATCTGTTATAAAAAACAGTTATATAAATCTGTTATATAAATCTGTTATAAAAAACAGTTATATAAATCTGTTAATTGATGTTTGCTGGGATGTTTATTTATATGAAATTAAGAGATTTTTAATTTGCTCTTTTGGAAAATGCTGTATATCGACATATATAAATAAAATTTCAAATTTTAATGGAATTTTTTGATAAAATAAATTATTTCCTCGATTGACCTTCACAAATTGCTCCGTTAATTCTCATACATCTATTATATTACCTGTTGTAATTGGACGATGAAATTCGTGTGTCGACCAAACGTGATCAATAAAAATTGCACACTGGTTTCAGAAAAATAATTATGTATAATTAATTATTTTTCTATTTTTTTATACAATGATGTACACAAATGTTCGAGTTATTTTTTAACAAAACAGTCTTTCTTTATATTAACAGAAGATTTATACAATGCAAGAAATTATCACCAGAGAGAGTTACTCAGAGTACTGTTCATCATGGAAGACAGACATGAAATACATTCCATGCAGATGCTCTTTCAACCTTTATAATCTCGCTTATTATAGTGTTTACGTCTAGAGTACAGACAATAGCTAGGTCAATAATTCTTGATTGACTCGTGTCACGTGAAATAAAATCAGAAATGCGAAAGAGAAGGATATATAAATGTGAGAGAGAAGATATATCTAATCAAACTTATCTAATCCTGTAAAATGTAAAAAAAACATCATATCCGGTTTTACCTTTTTTTTGGCGGCACATTGTCCGATCTCTGGTTAAAAAACTCTACTTTCATCTAAGCATGTCTTTTCACATGCTAATTTTAAAAATTGTTTCCTAACATTATCGTTCAAGATGAACGTGGCGTAAAAGATCAACAAAGGATCAATAGCACACAGCTGTTTATATACATTAAGCTCGCGGCGATTTTCAAATATATTGTGTCACATAATATTGCTGTCTCATGCAAGTGTATCTTTGAAAATACATTAATAACGAGAAAAAAATAAAAGGAAGGAAAAATAGAAGACTCAGTTATGTCATCATCTTAATGACAATCATGCGATGTACATATCTTACTGATTTTTGCATGACCTTGACAGTAACATTATCATAAGCTTAATAATTAGGCCCGATCCACACTATCTGTCTGCTTCTTTCACGATTCGTTCTCGGTCTCAATCAGTGTAGGTTTTACTTTCCTATTGATGATGGATTGACTGAAAGTTTATTCACACTATTGGTGCGAATCCAGACAAGTTCACGCTCCGGTAAAATATTCTTTCGCATCGTTGTTAGAGCGAGAACGGAGCGAGACCAAATCGACAATTAAGCATTACCCATAGTGTGCGAATACGTACACTGCCCGTCAATGTTTCGTTCCATTTGCCTAGGAAGAGCAGGCAATATTTATCCTTTGCTTATGTATAAGAATCCTATGCATTAGAAAAGGATAGATATTACCAACCTTCGCTAAGAACACGGAACGAATTATTGACGCGTAGTGTATATTTATAAACAATGATAGAATCTTTGATTGACAACAAACGGGGTGCGAGTGGATCGGGCTGTCAATTGTCTCTTGCTGAAAAACACCCAGTAATCGCTTTAATTCACATGGAAATGTCAGCGACAAAATATTGTTTGCGACGAACCATTATTTTTCAGGATGGAATTACAAATAATGGACGTTTTTCAACAAGAGCACAGTGTAATCAGCGAATCATTTTATCCTTGTTTACATTCGACAACCAACAAGGACCAAATATGTTAGCCTAATATTACGACAAATTTTTTAAGTACATTAATTGATTGATAATAATTTTTTGAATCTTTAGAAATTTTCTATCCCGCAAATCAATGTGCTTATAAAATTTGTCGTACGACAAATGTTAGCCTTGCACTTGTGTCTCTTGCTGAAAAACACCCAGTAATCGCTTTAATTTACATGGAAATGTCAGCGATAAAACATTGTTTGCGACGAGCCATTATTCTTCAGGACGGAATTACAAATAATGGACATTTTTCAGCAAGAACAGTGTAATCAGCGAATCACTTCATGTGATATGAACCTTGTTTATATTCGGCAACCAACAAGGATCAAGTGTGTTAGCCTAATATTACATTTGTCGTACGACAAATTTTTTAAGTACATTGATTGATTGATAATAATTTTTTGATTTAGAAATTTTCTATCCCGCAAATCAATGTGCTCCAAAAATTTGTCGTACGACAAATGTAACATTAGCCTTACACTGTGTCAGTTGTCTCTTGCTGAAAAACGTAATGCAAACTGTACTTTTCCAACTTTCTTTTTTCGGACTTGAGAGAAATCTGCCGCAATTACGTGTAGAATCTCACCTGCGGTATGCCGCATTCCTGTGATGGATAGAAGAGCACGCGCGCCGCGGGACGCGCGCGTGCTCGACGGTGACACGTCGCGCGACGCCGAGCGCTGATAAGAGGCGATTCCGCGCGACAGACGACATGTCGGGTATGTCAGGTGTATCGAGGTATTACTGCCACCGTATCCTCGAACGAGAAGTAAGAGTCGAACACGCCCGAGATCCCGATTCGCGAAAGGTAAACGAACACGCGGACACGAACGAGGGCGGACGAGTCGCACCGAGTCTCGTGGCGCGTCGTATCTGTTAACGGTGTTTGTATATCTGAGAGAAAAAAAAGGGACAGAAGGTAAATCAACAATCGAACGATCGAATGATTAGCGAACGATTAACGTCCTTGAACTTCGATCCCGGATAGTGTCGTCTTGACGACGTCACGTCGCTCTTTCGGGACGCACATCTAGCGCTTTGTCGCTTGGTGATCACCACATCGCTACGTGACGCCGATATCGATATATATATACATGTTGCTCATTATATGGACCAAAAAATCACATATGGACGACCACGTTTCTACGTGAACAGTCAGCTGAGATTCACGATAAGGAGGGACCGCAGTCACTTCGGCCGAGTCCGATTTGTTTCGGACGAGTTCGTAATCTTACGTAAATGAATCAGTGATTCTCAACCGACTCATTCACGATGCTCGTATTTTAAAACTCGCGAAGGAATAATTTGCGTCGAAAATTTTGCGGATATACATAGTATTATCCCGTTTTTTCTATATATACATTTTTAAATTCATTTTATATGTATTTTTATTTTAGCAATATTTTTCAACAGATATATAATTTTTCTAAAAAAAAAATGTAACAAATAATAAGTAAATCATATAGAGATGAGTAATATGTATATATTACATCTATTTTTTTTTATAGCGTATAGCAATTTTGATTCATTCAAAATTACATAATACTCTAATTGAGTAGATATCGTTACCATTCCATTTTATATATATATATATATATATATATATATATATATATATTTTTTTATTCTTATATAATTTATATTTTATATTTTATGTAATTAATATAATTGTATAATTAATATTTTATATTTTATATAATTATTTTTGTTTCGCTACTTGTAAGACCTCATTCTTTATTTATCTATGAAATGGTTTCTTATTAGATGGTGCTGGTAATCTATATTTTGCTAATTCTACTTCAGCTTCTCCAAATGATGCCACATGGTAACAGAAATACTCGGGATTTTTGTATTCTGTATTTTTGGAGGCACCAGGTCCTACAGCTATATAAATTCAAGTTTGGAAAGTAGTTTTTTAATGTCATAGCAAACACTTTGTGAGACATAACAACATTTAATCTTACATGTGCTTGGTACTTTGACGACATTTTCGCTGAGACCTGATACATTGGTATTCACAGTAAATTGATTAACACTCGAAGCCTCTGCACTGAACATTCGTAAAGGAACAATTGTTATTCCCTGAAAGTAATAAATGCATGTTTGAAGCAGAGAGGTTACAATCTTCTGAATAAACTAAACAATTTCAACGAAATGTGACTTAATTAAATATTCCTAATACACACCTGTAAAGATACTCGCCTCGCTATTACATGCAACATTTTGCGATAATTACAACAATTACAATGTACAAAACACTTTAAAAATCTAAATGTCCTTTTGACACTGACCTATCTTCTCCTCTGTCCTCCCTTAATCATGAAATATCTAAACTTTGACAGTTGGCAACATGCAAAAAGTAAAGGAACTTTTGATCGAGGAAATAAAAATTATATAATAGAGAGATAAAGCTTTAAACTCCAACTTTATTTATTATTTTCTTTTTTATGTTTATTTTATGAATAAGACGAATGTGAAATTAAATTTAAAGAGAAATAAGTTAGAAATGGAAGCACGTATGATCGATGTGTTCGAAAATCTACTTGTGACTAAGAATAGCGTTTTGACCAATCAGGGCAAAGAAACTTTGCATCTTATTGGTCGATTAAACGCCGTTCCATTTCGATGAGTGAACTTTCGAGAGCAATTCACGATATTATTGTACGATTTGTTCGAGTAAGAAACTTGAATGAACAGCTAATGTTACGTAATATAGTGTAAATAATTGACAATTATTACCGTCTTGTAAGAGAGACGTTCGTGTATTGTACACTGGGTTGCATTGGATGTATTTTTCACTTTCGGGGTGACATAACCTGAGATTAACCTGTCTGCTTATGGCGAATTAAATTGGTGAGATCTGACGATTCGCGGTGCGTACAGATATGTAGTTATTGATCCCAAAACGATGTTATATTTTAACATTATGTTGCTATATTTTTTTTAAATTTTATATCAACTCAAAATTTATCAATTAATACATGTGTGTGTGTGTATTATAAGATTGACAAATCACGATTGTCACTTAATAATTTGTTATTGAATACTAAAATACAGTAGTACAAAAAGGATATGAAGAATATTTGTAGAAACCTATTATTGTTATATAGAATATTCATTTATAACAATACTGTATTTTAGGCTTAACCATGTTATTAGATTACATAAAGAATTGGAAATACAGCGCTGCGCCTGAAGGCCAACAGCCATTTGAAAAAGTGTTCGGGCTGAGTAAATATGGACTTTGCAGTAGTACTCTAATTGGCGCATATGATTGTATAGTTGTATCTCAGACACTCACTTTCTGGAATACAGTAAATACCATGTCCTATTGGGTGATACCTATCACTGCCATGTGTGCCACTTTTGCTTCTGTGGCGTATACAGTGACAAAAATCAGAGGAAAAGATGGTTATGCCAATTATTTTCTGGCTTGTATGTAATGTATATCAGATGCAAATTATGTATTAATAACATTAATGGAAAGATTTATCAAATTTTATTTACTTGCTACAGCATTAGCTACAGGTGGAGTCTTCTATCAATGGCAGAGATGTGCTGTAAAGAGTCATAGCTTTACCATTGCATTGATTGTGTGCTCCATGCTTAAGAAACATAGCGATTTCAATGGATGGAAACCTTTTGCATCAGACATTAAAATATTAACTCAACATACTACTTTTCCCATTGATTTTAGTATGATCAAAGATCCTAAGGGACGTAGACCCTGGCAATAATGATCTTATATACATAAAGTAAAAGATTAGTATTTCTGATACATAAAATTAAATGAAATGTTATATATATATATATATATATATATATATATATATCTGTAATTGATGATACATAAAGAGGTACAAAAGATGTATCTTTCACTTTCATCCTGTGTATTTATCCATGTTCTAGTACAGTAAATAAAAAGAATTGTAAAAGGGTATATCCGTGCATACTTGGAAGAAAAATCATGTCAGCGTTTCACCCTTTGTGACCTGTTAAATAAATATAGAATTGTTAACAGCTGTAAAGAATAATATATTGACAAATATCATTCAATTAAAAAATTTACAGTAAAATACTTTATATTTAATAGTAAAACAGATTACTTTCTATCTTCAATTTAAATGTAAATATATATGAAGAATCGCTCACACATGCTTCTAGGTATTCGATTCTTCGTTCAAGAGTGGTGAGCTTTTCATTAAGGACTGCTATTCTTGATCTACAAGACATATCTAAAGAAGAAAAAATCATATTGAATATGATATAAGAGAGTATTAAAAGTATTCTTTTATGAAATTTTATATATATATATATATATATATATATATATATATATATATATTGACTAAAACGGGAATAGAAATTTGGAATGTGATAAATTACCAAAAGAATTCAGAAAATCCGTAATTTTTTTGATACTGCCAGTGATAACTTCTATGTATTCGCGATTAGCCCAGTCCTGTTGAATTTGTTTTTGTATCGCCTCCCGGTGTATGGCTGCCATTCTCGTTGCGTGTCGTCACCACGATACGCGTTTGTCGAGTTTTCTCCTAACAAATTGCTGATCTAATTATATCAGAAAAAAATGTCTTCCCAATTTTATCGCATTATTTATGTGAAATATGTAGAAAATTGTGAAGTGACAAATATGGACTAACCTTGAATACTGAATTGACTTTAAAGATCTTGTATACGAAAACAGAAAGTTCCGAATTCAGGACTACCACTATCAAAAGATAATTTCCTAGGTAAGCCCCGATAGGAATTTTATACTGTCAGTAATGTGAAAAAGAGAAAGATTATTATCATACATGTATATATTTATTCATATATAAAAAAAGCAACTGAATATTGAATGCATATTTTTCACATTTTTCGAAAGAGAAAATGATTCCTATCTTTCTTGCACTAATTTACTTATTTTGGATTTTGAAGCCTATGAGAGAGACATGGGAGAATGTCTTTCGGAACGCGCGATAGTTCACGGAGTATGTATTATTTATATGTATATCTATTATGTATTGATTCACAGTCATTCATTATTTTCGGAGCACGACGAGCGTTTGGTCTTTTGGATCCTCTGAAAACGTAAATAGTGCATGACAGCTACGGACGCACGTGGCTAGTCTTTTAAATCCTTGGTGCTTGTTGATCTGTATGACCGCGAGACGTAGCTGTCATTCTAAGATGTGGATATTTCCGACTATAAGACATCGCTATTACATCAGGTTAGATGATCTCTTTCCCGCTCTCTTTAACTTCGGAACATTTTCGATTTGAGATCTCAACTTGCACTTTCGATATTTTCGATGATACAAAAGCAGACAGATATATTTAAAATTTAACAGTCGTTCTACATAATAACATAATTTTGGAGCGAAGAATAAGTTGTTCTTGTAAACACCACTTGCAGAGATCCGAGGATCCGAACATCGTAGCCTTTGCAGCGCAACCTTTACTTCGCTCCAACATCGATCTCATGTTAAAAATCTCTATCCAATGTTTAGATATATTTAAATATCGAGAATACATATGATTTATAAGCCTCCTAGTGTGAAGTAGTTTTACTAAAATAAATGATTGCGTGTAATATACTTTACGTTTTATATATATCAAATATATATATATAAATCCGGCTGAAATAATATTATAATATAATGTATATTATAATATAACGTATTTTAACAATTCTCGATTAACATTAAATAAGACTTTTTATCATTTTTATTATGTAAAATTTATTATCTAGTGAGGGGAAAAAGAGACATCTCATACTCATGTTAACATTCATATGATAAATTCATATCTATCACACTAATGATAATTCACAGTGTGTTCTCTGATTTCCTACGTAATTTCCTACGCGCATTGTAAGAGCTCTTTAATGTACACATATCATAAAAGCGCGCCGGAATTAATGTATACGCCCTCTGGCAGCATAATTCAGTAAAAAATTTGAGGAACATGGATCTCTAACGGACCACACTCTGCGAACTTTGTATGTACATACAATACACATATGCCGTTCTTTAAATTGGCGGATATTAGATTTTATCTAATCTCGCACGGCACGAGATTGAATAGTTTTACGCTTTTTAGATTTGATTTCACGATTCTACAACTGGCTCATTATATCGAGAACCGCCGATTCACGGTGCGATAATCGCTACTGCGTAGAATGATCTGCCTTTTTTTTTTATTTGGCACCTACCGGGTGTTCCACAACTCGCGATCTTAAGTTTGATGACAGATTTCAAATCTATATTAAAACGTATTTCAATTTTCAATGTTTGTAATGTACTGTATATTTCATTTTTATATTTATTATATATATATTAATATTAATATTTCTAAAATATACTTGCTTTTCGCGCGCAGTAGACTTCTTTTTTTTAAACTCTCTATTGTTTTATCTATATATGCTCGAATATAAATAGAATTAACCTGTATTAAAATAGTTGAATATATATATATATATATATATATATATATATATATTGTTATATATATCTAATAATTTAATTCGCACTATTATAATAAAATATTAAAAAGAGCGATTTTGAATATGGGAGAAAAAGGATTTTAAATTTATCTTAAGCTTGATCAATTTAAGATTATTTTAAGCTTGAGTAGTGGCGCTATACGCTTTTGCATATTTAAATAAAAATAACTATTTTATTTGCATTGATAAATATTATTTAATAAAAAAAGTTTGAGTATTTATATTCATATATGTATGCGATTGCAATCGGATTTCTTTATTTGGATTTATTTATTTATTATAAGATTTTCTCAAAGTAGACTTTTCTAGAGAATTAAGATTTTCTTCATATGCTTTTTATTAAAAAAATTTCTTTTATAATTTATTGTATTGGCTGATGAATATTTAATTTTATAAATAAACTAAAATTAATTTTTTTATTACATTTTAATGTTTTTATTGAAATGTAATTTAAAATGTATAATTGATTGCTAAAATTCTTATTGAAAGGAGCATCATTGTTATGTACAATATAATAATATTAAGTTCATTTAACAGTTTAATTTAATTTGATTTAAGTTCGATTAGTTAGTTAATAATTATTTAGCAATATAACGTACATATAAGATTGATTTTTGCAGTGCATACTCTCCATGTCAATCGTGTTATGACTTCGGGAAGATGCAATTTCTTATCAACAGTCCGCTACGTATCTGAGATATCTAAAAAACGGTGCAGCGCAGTGCAATACGGATGTCGTACTGGTTTTCATTTAATCGAAAGTACTCTTCTTCCTATCGTCGGACAACACATTAACAGGTCGAATCATACACACGTAATCATATATTTAATTATTTATTATAATTATATATTTAATTTAAAAAATAATCTTTCAAAAATTACATATCTAATAAATATAAATATATATAAATTAGAGTAATATATATAAATAAATTATTAATAAAAGGAGCGTCTTATAAGATTTATATTATAAATTTTAGAAAGATAAGTTGTGATAAATTTGAATAAAGACTATTCCTCGATATGGTTTATAATATATGCGATATTTATATGTAATTAAATATTTCACATTTCAAAAAATTAATTAGATCAAAATTTATTAAGCAATTTCATCAAATGAGTTAAATGAGGAAAGAAACTATTTTTTTTTTCAAATTCAATTCGTTCAGAACTTATAATTTTTATACTGTAAATGTTAATGATAAGAGAAATCAAGTTTAGAGATTTGTTTGATTTTAAAGTTATATTTAAAAAATTGAAATTTACGTTAAGAAATACGTTTGTGAAACAGATCAAATCGCAATTCATCGCTTTCCCTGTTACTATCCGTCAGAATGGCATCGACATCCAAGAGTAGCGCTAAGAATACCAGTCATTCTAGTGCAAAGAAGTTAAATCGTTTGAGCTTGGAAAAGTCGCCGTATCTACTACAACACGCGACTAATCCCGTAGAATGGTATCCTTGGGGCGATGAAGCTTTAGAAAAAGCGAAAAAGGAGGACAAACTCATTTTCCTATCAGTTGGTTACTCTACATGTCATTGGTGTCACGTGATGGAGAAGGAATCATTTGAAAACGAAGACATCGCGCGAATCATGAACGAAAATTTTGTTAATATCAAAGTAGATAGGGAAGAGAGGCCCGATATTGACAGAATATATATGACGTTCGTTCAGGTATGTATTATCGAATTGATTGTTGCCTTTCGTATACGAAGTCAGAAAATAAGTAGCAAAATATATTTTCTATTTATACAATTAATATTAGCTTATTGATAAAAAAAATTCGACTGTATATAAATATATCAAATATAAAAATATTGAGCTTATTAAACATATTACACGTATATAATTATATGAAATGCATATATAGATAGAAATATATATATTTATTTTATAGGCAAAGTCTGGTCATGGTGGTTGGCCAATGAGTGTTTTCCTATCGCCGGATTTAATGCCTGTGACAGGCGGAACATATTTCCCGCCAGATGGCAAATATGGCCTTATAGGATTTAAATCGCTCTTGTTAGCAGTTGCGAAGGAGGTGCAAAACATGATACTTACATTTCATATAAATATTCTCACCTTAACACGTGTCGAGAAAATTCACATTTATAATTTGTCATGTTTAAATTTAATCTTATTCGAAATTAGGCTTCTAAATTTCTTTATTATAGTGGACGCAGCAAAAGAGCAACATAATAAAATCCGCTGCTAACATAGTAGAACGCCTAAAGGATATTGTTGAGTGCAAACAAGGCTTAAAAGTAAGTAAGATTTAAAAATTTCGAGAATTTAAATATTTCTATGTTGTGTTTTTATCCGATTTTGATTTATTTTATTTTTGTGGTCTTGCAGAAAGACGATGGATTCCCCACGGCTGAATGCGCTTTATTATGCGTTCATCTTCTAGCAAACGGATACGAGCCGAAATTCGGTGGATTTAGCAGCAGATCCTGGATGAACTCACCAAAATTTCCTGAACCTGTCAATTTTAATTTTCTCTTCAGTACATATGCTTTAAGTACCTCCTCTGAGTTGCGTAAGCAGTGTTTAGAAATGTGTCTGCATACTCTGACGAAGATGGCTTATGGTGGAATTCATGATCATGTGGGACAAGTAAGGCTATTTTTCACTCTTTTGCTGATTATTTTTTGCGCAAATCAAATTATCATAGTTATTTTTCATATTCAGGGATTCTCTAGGTATTCTGTGGATGGTGAATGGCATGTTCCTCACTTCGAAAAAATGCTCTACGATCAAGCTCAAATAATACAAGCCTATGCTGATGCTTATGTTATTACAAAAGATTCATTCTATTCTGATATTGTAGATGATATCGCGACATACGTTGTGCGGGATTTGCGACACAAAGTATTATTCATATTGCTTTTAATTTTCAAAGATGTAATAGTGACAAGGGGAATATTAATATTTATATCATGTATACTCTTCAGGAAGGTGGTTTCTACAGTGCAGAAGATGCCGATTCACTCCCAGAGCCACAGGCTTCAGCAAAACGAGAAGGCGCATTTTATGTTTGGCCCTATAAGGAAGTTAAGACTCTTTTAGATAAGAAAATACCTGGCAATGATAACGTTCGATTTTCCGATCTTATCTGCTATCATTTTAATGTGAAGAAGGAAGGAAATGTGCGAAAGGCTCAAGTACGTTAGAATCAAAATTATAAAATAAGAAATATTTATAAAAATAAATATTTATAAAAAATAAGATTTGCGAATATTTTTTGGCATAGGATCCTCATGGTGAACTCACTGGCAAAAATGTATTTATCGTGTATGACGGCATAGAGCAAACCGCGGAACATTTTGGCATTAGTGTAGAGAATACTAAAAGCTACATTAAAGAAGCTTGTCAGATCTTGTTTGAAGAAAGATCGAAGAGACCGCGGCCTCATTTAGATGACAAAATCGTCACAGCATGGAATGGTAATGAATCATGTCGATAATGAATGATGTTCGTCATCGTTATATATTTCATGCGACGCATGTTTTTGAACCAGGTCTAACAAATCTATTTATTTGTAGGCCTTATGATAAGTGGTTTTGCACGTGCTGGAGCAGCTGTGAGAAATGATAAATATGTTGAATTAGCGACAGACGCTGCCAAATTCGTGAAGCAATATTTGTTTGATAAAAATAAAGGCGTACTACTTCGCAGTTGTTATCGCGGGGAAGACGATAGAATTATGCAAACGTGAGTGCAGATTTATTTATTTCAATGTCAATGTCACACATTTTGAGGTTTATGATATTATTTTTAGGAGCGTTCCGATCCACGGCTTTCATGACGATTACGCATTCGTCGTGAAAGGATTACTCGATTTGTACGAGGCTAATTTCGATGCGCAATGGCTTGAGTTTGCTGAGGAGTTACAAGATATTCAGGACCGATTATTCTGGGATTCGCAGGACGGTGGTTACTTTTCCACGGTTGAGAACTCTCAGATGATTCTACGGATGAAAGACGGTATGGCATGCTTTTAATAATTTTAGTTTGACTATTAAACAAGAAGGTAAGGTAGTTACGTCGAATAAATGAAATCGAGCATAAAGCCGCATTCCGTCATAAAGATGGTTATATTCAAATATTTATAGCGTTTGCTGAATACCTCATTACAATTTGGTTCTTATGTCGTGTCTTCATTTTATATATTGAAAGAGAAAGGAAATTATGAAAAATATAAGTTAAAATATCTGAGAGATCTGAGAGATATAAAAATCAGATTCATATTGTCAAAATAAGAAATGATATAGATCAAGATTTTACATAGCATTTCCCGAATTAGCGAAGAGTAAATGTTATTGCGAAATTTGTAGCTAATTTCTGCTAGTCACGAACTGTCAAAATAGTAAAAAGCTATTGAAAATATCTAACGTTTAATGAATTTTACTGTAGCTCACGATGGCGCGGAACCGTCCAGTAATTCTATCGCGTGTTCCAATTTATTGCGATTGGCAACCTATCTGGATCGTAGCGAGCTCAAAGACAAAGCTGGGCAGCTTTTATCCGCATTTGGTAAAGGACTCACGGAGATGCCGATTATGTTTCCGCAACTGACGTTAGCATTGCTCGAGTATCACAATGCAACGCAGGTACGTGTTTTCCGTTTCTTACGAGTACTTTGACGATGACGATGCGAATTTAAGACACTCGCGGAAACACGTTTTCGGTACAGTCTTTTACAGAATGTGGATTTTTTCTTTCCAGATTTATATTGCGGGAAGACCGGATGCCGAAGATACAATTGAAATGCTGAATGTTATCCGCGAGCGTGTGATACCAGGTAGAGTGCTCTTATTAGCTGATCCCGAGCAACAGGACAACGTGTTATTACGTAAGAATGCAGTCGTTAGTAAACTGAAACCGCAGAAGGGCCGGGCGACAGTTTTAGTATGTCGACGTCAGGCGTGTTCTATACCCATTACGAATCCTAGCGAGCTCGCTTCTCAATTGGACGATACTGAATTTTCCAACTTGTGAGCGGCGAACTCGCTCGACATGCTTATATCGCCCGCTGCATCAACGATGGCGAAAGAGGGAAAAATCTCGCCAAAATATATTCACCGATATATATCTTTGCGCGCTCGCCCCTCATAAAAAAGATTTACTGTGTTAAATAATGTAACATTAGTCCGCAGAGAGGTTGGTATAGCGAGAGTAGTCGCCCTAGCGTTCGTAAACGCTAACGGATCGATAACATGTCGCAGCCAAGAGATGTATCCAGTAGGGATGTATACGATGCGATATACAACAATAACTTTGCGCGATAATCCAGCTGTATATCGCATCATAAGCGTCCATCTTTATTCTGAATAAACTCGCAAGTACAAAAAAAATGTCAAGCCTCAGTTTTCCTCTCTCTCTTTCTCTCTTTATTAATTATCAAAATCCCGGAGGAATATGTTTTGCGAAATGTCAAAAATTTTGCATATTATGTCAGCCACTTGAAATGACTAAACACGCGGAACGCGCGTGGTTGATTTCTATTTTCAGCTACGCGTGTGGAATAGATTAAGGTCGACGATGGTGCGTTTGTAATCTCTGACGAACTTGATCGTTTCCGGACATAACTTTGACTTTAATTGCATATCTAGTATCAGTTGATTATCGCCGTGACTAACTTGTCTTTACGTTCGAATATTCACGTAATAGCGCGATATGCATGTGGTCTGGACTTTCTCTATTTCCTCCGATTTCCGAACAAAAATAGACAAAATGTATAGTAAGTCTCGGTGAGCGTTATGATGTTTCAGTTTTGACTTAATCATCAAAATTTCCGTTAGAAAACAGCAATGGGTAAAATATCAAAGATTGCTATTTATGCTTTTCGTGGCATGATGTATATGTTAATGCAATATTATAAAGTATTATATATAATTAATCGAATTTCGATAAGTATGTGTAGAACATAATTATAAAATTGTTATATATTTCTTTCAAAATTCATAGCACTTAAATATATATAGTATATATATATATATATATATATATATATATATATATATAAAATTGATTAATAATTGATATAATTATTAATTAATAATTAATTTATAATCATTAATTAATATGATGGCAATGTTTTAGAAAAATTTGATTGACATGTGTACTTATACTTTTTCACATGTAACATTTTTATATGAATATTTGAAATTACTATTTTAAGATCTTTCTCTCTCTTTCTGAACAAGATATATGTATATATATATCTTGTTGAGAAAGATCTTAAAATAGTAATTTCAAACATTCATGTAAAAATGTTACATGTGAAAAAGTATAAGTACATATGTCAATCAAATTTTTTAAATAAAAAATTGTCATCATATTAATTAATGGTTATATATCAATTATTAATCAGTAATAATTTTCAAATATAACAATATTATTATAACATAAGTTGCATATTTAATTTGATGGAATTGTCAATCTTCATTTCTATTTATGAAAAGCATTTCTATTTGTGACACATTATTTTTGACATTTCTCTTTCAGCGCACCAAGCACGGTGGAATGTTTTTTAAAGGTTGTCGTTACCTTGAGACATTAAATTTAACGATGTAAAAATGAAATTGTCACGACTTTTTATCGCCTTTATCGAAAGTTCAATTCTTCGACTATATGCCATCGAACAATCATCTATCAACTACACCCTCAAGTATTATCGATGTTTCCCCTTCTTTGCCCTTTTCTCCATTATTCGACACAACCCGAAGAAACGAACTTCTCTTTCGCTGAACTTGCTTTCCGCTCGATCGCTTTTCGCACCCCTGGAGAAATTGGTCACGGTGTCGATCACGCGATGTATGCTGTGTGTGATCCTCATCAATTAACCCAACATATCGAAGTTTCGATAAGTGTGATAGCACCCTCGCGGCAAATGGTGGCGCGAAAAAAAACACAAGTGTCACTTAGTCGACACCGAAAGTGAAAGCGAGGATCTCAAGGACTTTGTCGGATCCTCTTCAGTCTCACTGCTCCATCCCTCTGTTTCTCTCCTTCTCTCTCTTTTTCCCTCTCCGTCTTGCTCCTCTCAATTCGCGAAGGAGCTTCGGTCGACCGACCGGGAGGAGCAGGAGGAAGTGGTGGAGAAGAAGATGGGGCGCGCGGCCGGGAAGCGTGGGAGAGGTGGGAAAGAGTAGGAAGATCTCCGGATTTTCTCCGGGGGAGAGGATGTTGGAGGTCGCGAGACGCGCGGATGAGGCAAGGGATACGCACACCGGGGTCGCGCATGCGTCCACCACCATCGGCGTCGAGGATGTTCGACGTTTTTTTCAGTCACCGGTCGACGCTGCGTCGGGCACCGTCGTCGTCGTTGAATACGGCCGCGATCGCGCGGCGTTCAGCTGCTACCACCACCGTGCCGTGCAACATCCGCGATCATCCTTCACTCGCGGACGACAATCCACGTTCAGTGTCCGCGTGTTCGCGCGACCGACGTCGCGGTCGATAGAACCCGCATCTGGAAGAGGAAAAAATTACGGACCCAGGAGGATAGCTGGAAACGAAAGAGACCAGGTGGTGGATCAGTTCTCGGCCACGCGCTTCACGCGTGTTCTCTTCTTCTGAATCTGATCGCGCCACCGACTGTCCTTCTCTCGAAAAGAAGAACTTCGCTTAAAGAGCGTATGACCTCGTGGTGAAATTTGCGCGCGTTCATCCTTCGGGAATACCGCGATATCGGGGCAAGGTTACTGCGCGCTCGCTACGTCCCCAGGTGAGAAGCGCAGGTGAGAGAAATAGCGGACAGGCGCGTCGAGAGGTGCACATCTGCTTAGATCTGCTGTCTACCCGATGTAAGATGCAATCGGTGGACAATCGCTCGCTGCCTCAGTGTGGACCAACGTGTGGAGAGCTGGAGAGTTAAGATAAGAGCTCGGAGGAGATAATCCTCGCGAGGAAAAGGATTGACGAGAAGGAATGACGTTGTTAAAATCAACTGATTATTCGCGCCAGTAGTCAAGAACGTGCGGAAAGGGACGGACGCGAAGCAAAGGCGATGAGAATCTCTCCCTGCGAGGAGTCTCCGAATCGTCGCCTCACGCAGCTCCAGGCACCGAGGAGGCCGCAACGTCGTTGAGGACCTCTCCGGAGTCGCTGGAGAAACGTCGCGCTCGAGAGAAACAGGGACTCCGAGAATGTCGCTGCACTATCCTCAGGGATACCGGTACCGATCCGCGTCAAAGACAAGCGGCGGGATCGGGGCCGGAGGGGAACAGGGCTCCGATAGCGACGTAGCGGAGCTCAGCGACCTCGAGGACGACGAGGACGAGGATGAGACTCGCGGATCCGCTGAAAGACGAGTCATGGAAGAAGAGGGGGACGAGAATGACGAGAACGATGAGGATGACGAGAACGATGATGACGACGACGACGACGACGATGACGACGACGATGACGACGATGAGGATAATGAGGATGAGGAGGAGGAGGAAGGCGAGGATCTACCCTATCCAGGTTTCGTTCCAATTGCTCTCAGATATCTCGACCAGAGCACACGACCGCGCAACTGGTGTCTTGCATTTATCACTAATCCATATCCTTTTGATACTTCTCGATATAGTAAATGTTTTTTATAGGATTTGATTTGCATGCATGATTTCATATATGTATATATATATATATATATATATATATATATATATATATACAAATATTTTTTTAACTAATACACATAAAAATATATTTAATAGATATGTCAAGAAATTTGATTAAAAGATTTTTGAAATGTTTAAATAAATTTTAGAAATATTTAAAGAAAATTCAAGTTGGGTTGTCTCCCAGATTTCTAAAAGGTATTTGAAAAATTAGGAAAATTGTTTTTACGAAAAAATGCTTATAATAAGTCAGGAAATATGATAATGAAATGAAGTTTTTTAATAATTAAGAAATTTTTTATCAAATTTCTTCTCTTGACATTTATATACTTTAATCTGTTTTTATTTTATAGACTCAGAAAATATTTTTCCCCAAAACAGAATTAGAATCGATTACATTGGATATCGAGTTTCTAGCTTTTGTGCAAAGCATCTTTGTATATATTTTACAAGCACAGGTTCTCACTTTTCATGGTCGTTCAAGCTGGTGCGAACTGTTCCAGTCGATCTTCATTAGGAATTTATTTCATCTCTCTGGCTACAAGGTTGCGCGTGCGTCAGCATTCACCGTAGTAACTATCGCATTTTGTTGATTTTCCTAAGTTGCTAAGTAATGTGTAGCGGATTATCAGATAAGATCTGATAAAGCTCGATATCAATACATGCATATTAACCAGATTGTCAATAATATTGGCGCTTGTTCTAGGATACATTCACTCAGGATGTAGTTACGACGAATTTAATTTGATACCGATAAATCAATCGCGTTATAACACATGTTATGTTAATAGGTTGATAATTAACATCGATACTTTTTTACGTCATCGGTTATTATATCGAAGATAAGGGGGAAGCTATCTTTATAGATAAAAAAAATTACATATGAAACCGAAAAATAAAGTAGAAACTTTTCTCTCATCAGAGACTTCTTTTTAAAGTTTGATAAAACATCTATTAGATTATAATGATTGATGTTAAATAGACCGAATGGACTTAATCCTGAAAGTGGGAAAACAACGTGAAATAAGAAAACATATTTACTTTGCGGAAAAAGAGATTAAAAAACTTTTCTTCTGAAAGACACTTTGATGACAGAACTACACATACTAGCAAATTGATTCGAAAGATTCGATTATTAATTGATATTTATCGAAGCACGAATAATTGCTCTCCCTTGCGATCCCCCGACATATGAAAGCTCTCTTGGAGAGTACATTTAATCGCTCTATTTTCGTCTTCGAGACGTCTCGTTTGAAAGAATTTACGAGTACAATTCGCACCCTGCAAACGCGAATTTCGCTTCCGCCCCATTTGCTGAACGCAGCATCGCTCTATCTCGCAGCGTTTATCACTGCGAATAACCTCGATAGCGAGCACGGTGGAGGGAGACCGGTCTGAAGACTCCTTAAATAGGTCATTGATTGACCTATCCCCAGGCGAATCCTACACGGCGCGCATAGCCGCTTTTCACAGTGGCACAGTTCTCTCTTCTCTCTCTCTCTCTCTCTCTTTCCCTCTTCTCTCAGAGCGGCTGCGGCGACGGTTCTCCTTTTTCTCCTCCGCACGGTGGCTCTTCTCGTTTCCCTCACTCGTTTTCCTCACCCTCTCGCGCTTCCATTCCCTCCTACGGTTCTCGGCGCGTATACACCGGAGTACCTACACCGTTTGTGCAAGAAATTACTGGGGGTGTGCGGCGGGATGCGCACCGCACGTGGTGATCGGGCAAAGTTTAGTCAGCCGCACAGTCGGAGCAACAAGCGCGCCGCGTGTGGTAGAAAGATTCCCATTGTGCGACGCTGACAATGGGAGGATTTGAGCATTACGAACGTTGCGGGGCCCCGAAACCTGTTTCGTCGCTTTTCCTTTTACCCGTCACGGTTACGCTCTGCTACTAAATCGTCATGGAAATCGCGTTTCGGAGGGTGGCGAATCCGTGGGTATTGAAACGTCCTCCGATCGAGAGGGAATTACGCTGTATATAAAAATGTAATAAATTTATATGTATATTTCATGTCCCTGAGGTTTTTATCTCGTACGAAGAGACGAGAGAACGCTTATTTTAGGGCGAAAATGCGTGTTTAGTAGCGAAAACGTAAACACGTCGAACAACAAACGGTTGTTGGTCTGGGATATTATTGTGCGATAGATATTTCTCGCAGAATGGAGATGCTGGGTGGTTTTAATTTGTCAAGTTTTGAGATACATTTCACACAAATCGAGTATCGAAGCATATATGTATGCCCTTGACCCATCGATGTTTAATCCTAGCGGATCCAAGGGCGGCTCAAGGAATGCGTCAATTACACTCTTCCTCCAATTACGTATTCTGAGATTGTAGTTTATAACTTCTATAAAATTTAGCTTCTTTCTTTTTTTCTAGATAAGTAAATTTTTAATAATACGAGATTATTCTTGATTTAGCATTAGTTGGATATGAAAAATTATAATAGAATTATATTTTTAATACGTATGAATAATAATTGACTATTCCCTAATAATTTCCTTGTAATTGATCTCTCTTTTCCGTTTTATTATAGTTCAGAACTTTATTCTTGCTCATAAATTTAGGGCTAAACGGCAATGTAAGGGAAATGATTAAATGAATCAATAAATAGCTCTCATATTTCTTTTAATTCGATGAAACCGATAAACCATGAAAATATGTATTTTGCTAAATGTCAGATTACATGATATAGATTGCGTGAAATGATTGCCATTACTAAATAACTATCTCTCTATTTCAATTTGATAGTCTATTTCATTATTGTAAGTGCTATAAAATGATCGAACAGTTGTTTAATTTGATTACAATTTTTCCGTATGTTTAATTAATTCATATAATGCTAATGTTTATTTATTTATGCCTATATTGTTTCGTTTTAGGCATCAAAATTAATTAATTCAGTGTATGAGAGAATTAGAGGGAGGGTAAGAATGAGAGAGATACATATACATATTTGCAATACAGGAAATAATACAGAGTAAAACAGAATGAATCGAGTGATTTTTTAGTTTCGAGAAAAATATGAGATCGAGTTATTTTTTTTAAATTTTTTATTTTTGACTTTAAGATCTCTTTATATAACTTCGAAATCTGGAATAAAACACATCAAGTTTATGGAATAAGAAACGTTCTCCTCGCTTGCGAGCTGACTTATTTGTCACTCTTTAGTCCGACGCAAGATTACATTATACTACTGCATCGGTTGACCAATTGCATTCGAACTACTGATTCTTGCAAACGACTGATTGTTTGTTTTTACTGCATTCGCATATTACTTTTGTTTTCGTTTTCATGAAACGACCAGGCGATGCTATCATTTGCCAAATATTCGACAAATGCCACTTTATGTGAATTTTACTGCGTTGCCATATATAATTAGAACACGCAAATATAATATCATATCATATAAGCGCATATTACTTTGTCGTCTTGCACATCTTTATCAAAACTTAAATTCCACTTTAAATTTTAATATAGGATTTAAAAACAAATATTAAAATATATGAAAAAAAAAAGAATTTCAAATGCAGAAAACTTTTTCTCTTCAAAAAAATAAAAATATAACATAAAAGAGATAATGTTTACAACTCGAACTTTTCGCTCGTATGATTTTCATAGATATTAGCTTCATCTGACACTAAAACAAGTCGTGATTTTGTAGTTGCAATTAAAAACGAAATTATAACTTGCTCTCAAGAGAATGGTTCTCTTCTTCTCTCTCTCTCTCTCTCTCTCTCTCTCTCTCTCTCTCTCTCTCTCTCTCTCTCTCTCTCTCTCTTTCTTTCTTTCTCTCTCGATCTACTCGTACCTTCGCGCGCATTTCCATTATCTTTCGTTGAATTATTTCGGTGATTCAATGACTCATTGATCGACTATGAATATGGGCACGGGGTTATGGCGATTTTATAGGACCGGGGAAAAATAATTAAATGACACTAAAACGAGGCAAACGAGGCAATCATCCGCGACCTCGAACGACGCCGGAAGCGGCAGTCGATCGAAACAATTTGCTCGACTGCTTCGGCCGCTTGATTGTCTATTAACCATCGCGTAAATGAGCGTCGATGAGAGCGAGAGGCATCGATGAGAAACAGGTTGACGGGCCATCACGTGTTGACCGATCGACACGTAATGTGCATATAAAAATCGATTGCTCAAGGTATCGTTCACACGAGGCTCATTGGTGTTGTGTAGATGATATATTCTAGTTAATTTCGCGAGTGTTTACTGTGTTTATAAGAAATCAATATTTTATAATTAAATTAATCATTAATTAATTAACAAAAGAAATTAATTTAAAAGTTCTTTATTAACAAATTCTTGTTGACGAAGATGATGTCTATCGAGTCGACATATTCGAGAATTGATTTAATAAATGCAGAAATTTTTCCATTTTATTGATTTCATTGAATTTTTAATTAATTTGAAATATCGTTTCTCTTGAGCGATTAAAATTTTTATCGAGAATAAAAAGAAGGAATTAATAAACTCTGTCTTTTGAATATACATTTTTTTATATTGAATATAAATTATAATGTGATACGAAAGAATAGTAATTAAATAATAATAAATATATAATTTTATATTAAACGTGCGTATTATCTTTTCACTGCTACGACTTCGTCTTTTCTACGAAAATTTTTAGAAAATGTACGATGCTATTATCCAAGAGGAACAAAATATTATTTTACATTTTATACGAAGATTTTCTTTTTATTCGCCAAATTGGCGAATTATTTGATCCATTAGTTTCCACAATGCAGTAGTATTCCTAGAATTTGTAGACTTCGCGTGCTTCCGTACCGCGGTACAACATCATTAATACGTGCTAGATTTATGTAAACGGCTACACATTGCTGCACCGAGCCAAGATATTCTACTGCAAGCGCACTGCAATTCTGCGGCATTAATTCTTACTGTGAACGGTACTTAACGCGGTCACACGCTGGCTGGAGGGTAACACGAGCAGATTGCACCGTACGATAAACGGTTATCTAGGGCTTCGGGGTCTTGTAACACGTACCCACGTTGCCCGCGGCTCTCGAGTAATCGAATTGATTATTTTCCACCGCCGTCGTCACTTATCTCCGCGCGATGCGCGCGTTAAAACGGGCTTGGGATTTATTTTTAGCAGCGCGCGCACGTGGACCCGCAAGATAAAAGGCATTTGTCCTTTCGCGAGAATAACATAACCGTTATTCTCGTAACGATTTAATTACTCATTCCGGAAATGAGTGATGCCTGTTTCGCTCCTGTTCTTGGAATATCCGAGCGTGAAAATAGTTCCGTCACGGTTGGACTCAACGCGGTATGAAACGCGATCTCTTCTATTCGAGAGAATACATTCTGTTGTTTCTCTGAAAAATTTAAAAGCCATTTAAAAAAAAAGAAGCAAAAGCGTGGACTCACGTAGCGCACTTCTTCCTTTTATCGGAAAAAAATTCAGTGTGATCTGGGAAATGTAATGTTTATTTAAAAAATACTATTTCCTTTATCTTCAATATCTCTCTTTAAATTAATAATTTACGAATTAATTCAAGTTAGCTTTAAGGCTGCTTTAAGTTTGCTTTTTCATATGATAAGTTTTGCGTGTAAATATTCTTCGTAAGATTAGCGAGGGAGCCGCAAAAATCAGTCATTAGCCACGATCGATACATATCTCGTTCGGTAGCAATTCGAGCGAACGTTTTTTTGTTCGACTTTCTGCGGACGAGGCGGCGACGCGCTCTTTGTCTGAAAGTCTCATTATGATTTCTGTCCGGCCGCAATAATAGGCAGGATAAAAGGAAACCCGACAAATTACATGTATATTCCATCTTTTGAGTTTTGTCGTTCGATCGCGACAAATTGTAGCGAATCTTCTTCAGCGACAGTCATCGAGGTGGGACGAAAACATGACGGAATAGTAAAAGACATGTCCCTTGAGGGATGGAGGATATTCAAGATGATTTAGGTCTCTTCAGGCAACGTCGACTTCGTTGAATCGATCGTGCCGTCGAACGACGGAATTTGAAAAGAAATTCGGTCGACATTTCTGACACTGCCGTGGCTTTTCCTCGCTCCTTCATATCAAACATACTGTTGACTGAGCACCGATTGCGTGTCCCGAGTATCACCGGATGTCTTTTCAATCGTAGATGTTAAAGAACGAAGAAAATTCTGTGTAAAAGAGCGGTTGCTTTAATGGCGAGATATTGGCGGTTACATGCATCAGAATTTCAGTTTCGGTGAATTAAGTATAGGTCGACGATGTAAGTAAAATAGCGTAGAAATTTTTTATCATTTAATTTTAATTAGATTTTATCTCGAGCAAGATTTTATTGAAAATTTAAACATCTCATTAAAATATTTAACTAAAAAATTACAAACTTGCGACATATTATTTTACAAAGTTTCTTTCGCTTTACATTTTTCATAGATAATTTCTTATAGATTCTGTGCAAGAAAATGTTCTGGAAAGATAGGTATTTCAGAAGCATCGCTTCTAGAACATCTCATTATATATAGTGGAGGATAAAGTTAATTTAACTCTGTCTTTTCCATTATTATTTTCATTTGCATTTGTTTTTTTATATTAAAATGCGCATTCGATTCTGACGCTTTTTTATTTTTCAACGTGGATAGGTATTATTTTTTTATTGCATTACTTGCTGTAAGTGAAAAGCAATCGAGTTAATGGGTAATAATGAATGAACGATATGTGTATTGATCTAAAATAATTACTTTCTTATATTATGTGTTTTTCTTCTATTCTGTAATGTTCAGATATTTAATATTTCATAGGGAATTAGTATTATGAATTGAAAGTATCATATATTAAAATTAAAAGCTGAATGTTACTGAAAGGTTTATAGGATATGGGTTTACAAAGGTGTGAAACGTCCACACATATTCTCTTACGTATAAGATGAATATAACGCGTAATATAATGCGAAGCTTAACTCTTATCCTCTGATTTATCCACCTACATTAAAGATTAATAATATATTTATAAACGAAAAAAATAAATATCTGAAAAATAAGATTTAATCGAGATGAAGAAAAGGAAAAATGTTTAATGAATAGGACAACGTAATGAAATATCGATGATAAAATTAACGATTATTGTATAATACGTTGCTATATTTAATATAGCTATTAAAAATTCTCAGTGCCATTTAATATCTAGATGATCCGATCGTCAGTTCATCCTTCGTGTAGCAGTTGTAGATGATTAACCTTCTAGAAATGGCGTGATGGGCGGTGCGTGCACTGTGAGGGGATAAAAGTTAACAACAACAACAACAACACGACCCATTAGGTTCAACGAGTAAAGTCTCACGTACATTCAGTCGTTTTCTACCTGAGCGGATATACCTGTCCGATGTATCATCCACCGATGCGGAATGCATCGTATGTGAACTGGAGCATTTATTACAAGAAAAGAAAACAATTATTTCGATATATATTTATCTCCTATTTTTGTCAATTACAATCTTAATAATTACGTATATATATTATACTATAATAATTAAATGACTTTAACGTGTTGAGTATCACGTGTTGAGGTCGTGTTATTATCAGTGTTCGCTGATAAATAATTGTGAGATATATATATACAGGGTGTTTTTTAATAAGTGCGAAAAATTTTAAGAGATGATTGTTTGTTGAAAATTAAGAGGAATTTTTCATATAAACATTAAGAAGTTCTAATAAAAAATTGAATAGAGATTGCTAGTTTTATCCCCTTATAACAATACGGAAGACTGCAAAAAAGATTAATAAATAAACTTTTTACTAGTAGAAAATATCCACCTAATTTCACTTCTTTAACTTGTTCCAAATTTAAGGAAAAAATAAAAACTTAATTTTTACCCCCATTTTTGGAGGAATGTAACTCCATACGGAGGGATGCAGGAGTATATGTTTATATGAAAAACCTCCCTTAATTTTCGACAAAGAATCATCTCTTAAAATTTTTCGCACTTATTAAGAAATACCCTGTATATATATGTCACACTAATATACGTATATAAAATGTAATTAACAATCAAGTATTGAAGCTACATTTATCGCGCCTAATAAGATAAATAAAGGTTAAACGAAATCGATGTGGCAATTAATAATTACGTCACATTTTATTTGCTGCTGATACTTCAAGAGATGATGATTAAAATAAATAATAAAAATTTTCACGCAAGATTTCTTCCTGAATAGTTCTTCCGTTATATTAAGTTTGAGAGCAAAGATAAAATGAAGTAAAAAAAAGTAGTAGAAGCTTGTCTTCATTCTCAGTCACATATTTTCTGTCTTATTTTAAATATCTACAAAACGAATCCGCTTTTAACCATTTCGTTTTAGATTCGATAAAGGGAGTGATCGTCATTTCGAAGAATGTACGAATGTTTATTATCAATCACTTCCTTGCATTAGCGAGCGAGTGACGTTTGCCAAGATGCGAGGGTTGCATGCTGGAAAGAGCTCAGTAGTGGTCGTTTATTGATCGAACACACTCCGTGCACGTTTGTGGGTAGCAGATAACGCAGACGGTTTCTCGCTATCCGCCTGTCAAAACCGTCGATGTGCTAGTTTTTAATACGCGCATCCCCCTTCCTTTGTCCGTTCTTTAAAGATGAGACGTTACAGGTGCTCGCGGCAGTTTGTATAAGCACGCTAAGAAGCCGCTCGCAGACTCTGCCCCTTGATATCGGGCTGGCACGCGAAATTGTGTCGGCGTGATAGATCGTTATTATGATATATCATTGCGGTTTGCAGATCGTACAACGATCTATCATGCGTCCGGCGTGGGTGAGCTGCGTAGATTGTACAACTTTGTCTGTTAAATTCGAATCGAGAAGCGATCGCTTTTGAAATACTTTGATCCGCAACATCAGTAAAAGTTTTAATTGACGTTTGAAAAATAAAGACTTATCTTTTATGTTATTAACACGTCGAATTTCAGATGTTTTAACGAGTTCTTTTACATTTGCTTAGTTGATTAGATATATTTGCTTATTTGATTAGTTATCTGAATGAAAAATTTTACTTATTTATTAAACATTACACCTTAATTTTATTATATCTTTTCTGTAATTTAATAATATCGTATAGTGGTAACTTTTTTAACCGTTACATAAAAAAATATGGAAACGTATAATTAAAATTTATAAATAAAAAAATTAATTTGCATAATTAGAATTCACTTTAAATTAGATGAGAATTTGTGCTGTTGAAGTTTAATTCGTCGAGAATCTTCCGATTTTACGTGATCAAAGTTCACTCAAGTTGTTAATGATTATATTTTCATCATGACATTTCTTCCAAAATTAAATGGAAATGTTTCAAGAAGCTTAATGGCAGATTAATCCGCAGACAGACGAATTGAGGTGTGTCGATTTTGTCGCTTTCATTAGGCTGATTACTTCTTGATTTCTGCCGAGAATATATCTTGAAGAACCGTTCAGCCAATATCGAGATGTACGAAATATTCGCGTGATAAACCACGATCGATTTATTTTTAGTCTACCAATTTCTCGGCGCACGGTCGAGCCATTTATCGCCAGGATATTTTAAAAAGCAGCGAAGGCCATGTATGAAGATAGATTGATTCAAGTTCAAATGTCATATTATGCCCTATCTATTTTCGCGATTTTATTTTTCTCATCTGTCAAAGGTGTAGCGATCTATCCGCTATAATTCGGACGTGGATTATTTTTCAGGCCTATATAATTACACGGACGCAACAAGTAGCGCCGGAAATAATTGCACAGACGGACACGGTGTGATTGCAGCAATCTCTATTTTATAATGTGTCTTACTTTTAACCTTTCGAAAAGGGCGTCGGCCTCGCGTGTATAAACTCGATGTCAGTAGCCTGCTGGCTAACACATTAATAATCATTTGCACGCGATAGTGATGGATATCGCGACATTATCTTTGTCCTATAAATTAAGGGTGGAGCACGAATCGCAATTTCTTAAGCAGGAAGTCGATCCATATCATTGTTTCTTATTCTTACATATCACGCATTCGATTTTTCTTTTGAAAGAGTGTTACATTAGTATAATTTGATTTATCTTTCTTTTGAAAGAATGTTATATTAGTATAATATATCTACATATATATAAAATATTACTTTTCGAAATCCCATCATAAATTATGCGATAAATAAGATAATATTTTAATAATAATTATATTAATATAATTATTATTAATAACTATATTTTAATAAATTATTTTAATAATAAAATATAACAGCATTTAGAAAAACTTGATTAAAATATTATTAAAAATGTTAATAAGATATTAATGAAAAATACAATCATTTACGAAAAAGCTAGATTAAAGTATTATATTGAAAAGATGAAGTAATATATATATATATATATATATATATATATATATATATATATTACTTCATCCTATATATATATATATATATATATATATATATATATCATTTAGTATTTAGAATTTAAAATAATATTTACATGTAATTAATAATTAGATTTAATACTCAAATATATATCACAATTTCATTAAAACCTGTAACTGTTGAAAATTAATAATTAGTAATTTTATGATTGAAACTCATTACATTGTGCCATTTGCACAATATCCCAATTATCGATTCCGATTTGACCCTGTACTAAATTATAGTGCATATCATAAAATTGAAAAAAAATTGTGTTTGAAAAAAACGCATATATAATGATGATCGAATCGTAATATTTTATTCATGTATACTCTTGTCCATGATGTTTTTTTCTGTTTGCACAGAGATTAGAGACACGCGATTAGATGTAATCACGCAACTCTTGTCCAGTTGTTAAATAGACATGTCCAGAAGACGCTGTTTAGGTGACGGTCACTTGGCAACAATAATCGATGTGTACATAACTAGTTAATTTTTATCGGTCAAAAGAAAAACACATTATCAGAATAAGATTATATGTTCTGTTAACAATTAAATCTTGTGTTCTTGACAATCAAGATACATTTATTCTAAAGATTTATTTTACAATAATTTTACCGTATTTTAATGTTTAATAGATAATTTTCACGAGTAAAGAAATTTGTATCTCATTTATTTTCTATGCAATATATGCATATTTTTCATATATTTAAAAATTTTCTTTTATATTGCTTTAATAAGGAGCTATTTAGCAATGTATTATTCACATACAATCTTTGATTAGAAAAGAATATGAGAAATATTTAAAGCGATCTATCTTTTCCTTAATGAAAACTCACGTGGTTCGAAAGGGTGAGCATGATGGTGATCCTTCTTAACTGCATCACGCTCGGGATGTACCAGCCGTGCGTGGACGACCAGTGCGTAACAAATCGATGTAAGATACTGCAGGTACGTACTTATTCTGCGAAAAGTGACAGCTGACTAGTGGAAAAAAGGATAATCCGCGTTATCGCGTCGCGGATTTAAAAAAAGTAAAATTTATCAAACTTATTTGTGGGAGTTCATTTCCATAAGAACGGCTCGCATTTGCATGCCAGAACGGAAAGTGCCGATATCGGAATCAGGATATTTACAATTCAATTAAGCCAACTTACGGGCTGACGGGGGGAGGGAGGAGGAGGAGGAGGAAGACAGCATAACAGCAGCGATTACATAGCGCGCCAATAAGCAAATTAATCGATCGCGCATCTTGACACGGTTTCCGGTCGGCTCGCAATTAGTCTAGCAAAGGAAGGGGAGGAGATGGGAAAAGGATGGGATGGGAAAGAGATGAGAAAATTACTGATACGGCATGGACGTTAATCGAATCCTCTAGTTGAGTGCCCGTAATCAATCACGGGGAATTACGTCGATCGCACTCACTGTCCTAATCAAGTTGCGTTCTCCTACCTACTTCTTCCAGATGTTCGATGATATCATTTTTGCCTTCTTCTCTCTGGAAATGACTATAAAGATGGTGGCGATGGGGATTTACGGTAGAGGAACTTATCTCGCGGATTCCTGGAATAGATTAGATTTCTTTATAGTGCTAGCTGGGTGAGTACTTGATCTCGTTTGTTTGCTTCATTATATTTCTTAATTTCGATTGTCATTCTTTTGAAATATGTTTACATTGTAAAATCTATGAAAAATATATGCGCGTAATATGTAATTTAAATGTGTAATTTATAAGAAAGATCGTAACGTTTTAAAAATAATATTTTCTAATAATTACATCTTTTACGATAATTAATTAGATTGTATTTTATTTATCATGCTTCAGATATGATTTCCGTCTAGAATCAAATATATTACTATAATTCTCAATTTTTTCTTTAAATTTAAAAATATTATTTTACACGACATATATTATAAATATGTATAATATAATATATTATTAAATCGGAACAAGATTGCTATGAACGTAAAAGAGTTTAAAAAGTATGAACAATAAACACACACCCACTAAAGAAGAAATCTGTTTGCACTTGCTTGTAGCGCTTTGGAATACTGCCTAAATGTGGAAAATATGAATCTGTCAGCCATACGAACAATAAGAGTTTTAAGGCCGTTACGAGCGATCAATCGTATACCAAGTAAGTACGAGACTTCCAATACATCAAAAATGTCGATGGTTGACAGTTAATCTTGACGGTTAACTCCGATTTGCTCTCGTCGTCGATTTCACGGTGCATTTGTCGGCGCATAACTGCCGCTTATAGATCCTAGCGCATTCACGGTTGATTTCATCTTGAAATTGAAACGAAGCAAAGGCAAGGGAGCATATCGATCAAGAACAAGTAAAGTTGCATCAAGATATGATATAAAGTTATAGATATTAAGATCAAAATTAAAAGTTGAATCACGGAAGTGTGAAACATACAATATGCATTCCTTAAAATTCGCAAGTTTAATTTTTATAATAGATTTTTGGTTAAATATCTGTATCTCAATTTATTTTATATTATTAATATTATTTCGTGATTTTCAAATTACAAGTTGTCAGCACTCTTATGTGAAATATATTTCTAGTGAATTGAATAATTAAATCTTATTATAATTTACAGAATTTGAACTAGCGATTGTAATATTTATTTAATGTTTAGACATTAGAAAACTGTTCCGAATAATGATTTTATTAGAAATTTCTTTTTAGAGTAATCAGACTGAAAAAATTTGTGAATGTACATGTATGATATTACATCAGATAAATTCAAATCTCCACATGGCATTTTTTTTTTAAATTGCCACGAATATTTATATAATAATAAAGAAAATAAAAATAATATCAAGCTTTGGCGAATCCGAAGAAAACTCCAATCAAAGTCAGTAATGTTTATTAATTAGATGAATTTTATAAATATTTATAAATATTTTATAAATATTTTATAAAATATTTTTTATAAATTTACATATTATAAATATATATTTTAATACATTTTTATAAATTTACCAATCATGCACACTTATTTAGCAATCATTTATAAAACATTATTTCTATAAAATCCTCAACAGGTATGCGAATATTGGTGATGCTGCTGCTCGACACTCTTCCTATGCTAGGCAACGTTCTGTTACTATGTTTCTTCGTCTTCTTCATATTTGGCATCGTCGGTGTGCAACTGTGGGAGGGTATACTACGCCAACGTTGCTTCCTCAAGGCTCTACCCAACGTCAAGTATCCCGAGTAAGTCGACAAAAATCTTAAACTGGTTTATTCGATTATTCGATCTAATCGATTATTTTTTTTTTTTTTTTTTTATATAAATGTTCGACTTCGATTTTTCACATTTTTACGCCTCACGCTGCATCGCATCTCGTTCATTTTTTTTCGTTATCTTTCGATGGCTGTGCAATTTTCAAGAGCGGCATCATACGTGCCTTCGTTCAAATGCCGAGCACGTATTTTTTCGGCAAAACATGTGAAAACTCAACAACTCACATTTGACAGTTGTCGTTATTAAAAGTATCTTTCACAATATCGTACTTCGAATACAATTTATGGTAAAATTTTGTGTCCAACGCGAAACAATACTCGACCGTGACAATTTTCTAAAGCTTGCATTATTGTAAAAATTGCGAATCGAGGCGTTTGTCTTATATCCGAAACACATTTTTGCACTGTTTGCAATGTTTCTATTTTGGGACCTTTTGCAATAACATACTTCGAATACATAAGCGCTAAGGCCTTTTCAGCGATACGATAATTCTTGGAAATTCTCATTTACGTTATCTCATCACAAATTAGCGTTTATCGTATTCAAAGCACGCTATTGCATGACACTTCTATTCTACAATTTTTTACCAGACAGTTTTTGCTTAGATACAGTATTTTGATTATTTTTTCATACGCTTGCAATTTATTTTAATCGCTTAGAACAATCGTTGTATGCGTACTTCTCGGGATTTTAATTATTCGAGATTTGCGATACGTTATAGAAGATCACGGCGAGAACCGATCACAGATATTTGTGATTCGGCATCGCGTAAACGATTTGATATATCGGGTGAGAGATTCGCTCACATAAAACCCAGCCAATCTAATATATACCAGATTGCATGACGAGTAGCTCGAGTTGTCGCAAAGCATCGCTTGCCGAGTTTATCTCGCTGTAAATTTAACGCTCCGCTCTTTTTCGCTCTTCGTTCTTTGTCTTTCGCAAGTACTATTTTGCGCTCGATCTTGCTTTTATCAAACATCGATATCTATTCAAAATACAGCAAACTTTCATAACTCGCGTTTACTCTGCTCGGCTTATCACGAAACTATCCGTAAATAACAAATAGCGATCACGAAAATAGATAATTAAACAATTTATGTATATAATATTAAATTATCACAAATAGTGGAAAATTTATCACGGATACAGATTAGCATGGATTAACACGGATTATCACAGATTATCAGTGAATATGGAATATGCAACTGGTATTTATATATACCATTTTTTCTTATAAATCTTTTTTCTATTTTTACGAAAATATTTATAACTTTTAATATTTATAATCTTCATTTAAATACATGTGAAAGAAGACAATTATTTTTTTCTTAATAGTATTTTCATTAGTAGTTTATTTAAATTACACGCATATATAAACTGAAAATTTTACATAAAATAGGTAAAGTGTAAGTTTGTTAAACACATATATAAAAGTTTCAAAAAATTAGTTTCTTCTATTTTGAAAAAGAGCAAATGTTGAAATAATTTTAACGACACACAGCAAAATCTTTCTGTCTTCAAGTGTCTATTTTGCAACTATATTGACGCGTTTTAGATAAGGAAGATATTATCGATGGCGAGAAGAACCAGGAAAAATTCGTGAAAAGCCCTGTGAATGGATCTGTACATTCTACTTCCTGAACTTTTGCTTTTACAGGAACATCATGTTAGGCGATCTAAAAATGTTCTATCTCACTCTCTTTCCTCTTTCTTTTTCTCTTCCTTTCTCTATTTCTCTTTCTTCTTCTCTCCTCGTGACTATAAAAAAGAAAACTAGACATGTAAGTACATGACCCCAGGGAGGCAGTGACAGGCTATTGTTTCGCTGTTGCAGGTTACTCTCGGACGAGTACTCGGTTCGATCACGCATTTAGTAAGCTCTAGTAGAGAACAATGTGCTGTACATACATATATATCTCTTTCTCTCTTTCTATCTCAATAATACATATCTCTATGAATCACAGAATATACATACACGTGACATTCATATGTACATATATGTATATACATGCAACCATACGTGATGTGCAATATGTATATATTATCTCTCTTTCTCTCACTTCTCTCTCCCCTCGCCCTCTCTCTCTCTCTCTCTTTCTCGCTCTCTGTCTATCTCTCTTCTCTCTTAACCACTGTACCAGTGTGCGAACTGTACCGTAGTGTGTACTCACATAGAGCATGTCGACTCGACCGTTGACGAATAAAATACTGTTTTGAATAGTCTGGCTGTAAATTGAGGAGATGATGGTTTCAAGGATCCCGAGAGCGAGAAGTGAAATCAATCCTCCGAAACTTCGAAATAGTATTTTAATGTCCAAGTTACTTCACGGTCTCTTACACTTAGTATCTGGCACTAAAGTTTCTCTTCGATACATACCCGCTGTACATAAATCGTGCGATTTCGGAAAGATCGGAGATACACCAGATGATGGAGGAATGAAGAATCCATATAATTTGTGTTGGCGATCCGAAACTTTCATGTTTTTCCACGAGATTACTGTACTCCGAGATCTCTTCGGTTACTTCGATGCACGAGTCGATGTTCTCTCCCTTCTTTGCTCTGGACATATACTCCTGATATGAACTTTCGTGGCTCGTATCTTACTTTCACTGTCTCTTCTTCCTTTTCTTTCTCCGCCTTTCTATTTTATCCTCCCTCAGCGTGTCTAGTCAGTAACGATGCTTTCTGCATATGTGAACTATCGTTTCAACAACTGTGTGCGTACGTGTGTGCGCGTATGTGTGCGTGTATATGATATCGGTGGCTCTGTGGTCTCACTACATGGCACCGCTTTTATAATAATGTATCGTTTTGTTATACAGAGGATATTTTGAATTTAATACCTCGTGTACTAAATAGCTTATAGGGATTTTCAGATTGTAAATTTGAAATTTCCCACGTGAATGGAAGGTCATTTTTAATCTTTTACAGTTGAAAAATAATCGACACTTGACAATTTATATTCTTGTTAAAGAGAAATCGATTTTGCATTCCTTGAAAAATCTTGAAACGAACGTGACGCGAGCGTCCTGTATAATAATGACATCGTTATCATTAATAACCACGATATAAGTCTAAATTATCGAAGGACATTTCGTTATAAGTCTAAATTATCGAAGGACATTTCGTTTTCATGGAAACAAAGTTTAAGAAAATTATCCCGCATTTCGAGATCTTAGATGCATATTTCGTTTCGCGCGCGAGTCATTTTAATTCAAAACTCATATAGCGATGAAGATAGCATAGAAGGAGAAGTAGGCTCCATAAAATTCTAAGCTCAAGCCCAGAGAGAGAGAGCTAATTAAACACGCGGTGCTCGCGCAGTCTATTCCGGTATATGTAGCAGCTATTTTCGAACGTTTATCGACTTCTGCACCGACTCGCTACCGTTCCTGTGCCCTGCTGCTAGGAACCTCGCGGATAGCAATGGCCCTGGCAGCGATATCAATTTGTAATTTTTCTATTCTCCTGAGAAGGTGTTAACGTCCATCTCAGAATTGTAAGAGACGCTAGCGATTTTCACAGCAACAATATTAGCGTGTTTGTAACGATAATGTTCGACTTTACTCAGATTTTCTAAAGATAGTAAAAACATGAATGCATTTATTATTTACTTGATAACCGATCTTTAAAATTGTTATGCATATATTTGTCACATCTCATGTGTGAGAACGTTAAAATGCTATTGTTAATCGCGGAGAACTCGTTACAAATGCGCGCACATGATGACAAGACGACCAGATTGTCAAATCTTTGAAATAGTTTCTTTTCTTATTGTAACAAAGAGGCATAATGTACGAACCGCAGGATTCTACTGTAAATACATATATAAAAACTATATAAAAATTATTAAATTACAGTTATTTTTACAATTATTTTGAATATGTAAATTTTCTGAGCAAATTTTAAAAATTCAATCGCGATCATATTTCACGTTTAGTCTTAAATCAGATTAATTTGCTTCAAGAGAGAGTATGAGCACGAGTGCGAAAGTTTATCAAAAGTTGGAACGAAGTGAGACATTATGGAAATTGAGTGGTCAAACGGGACATATTGTTTAAAAGTAGGACATCTGGTCATCTTATATAGAAGAGGATCTAGAGCGACCGGCACGATCAGCACAGCGAGCACGAACGAGTGAAGCGCACGCCTTGTACAAGATGCGGGCACGCAAATTAAGGGGAGCATAGAGGCGATCACGTGCACACTGCTGATTAAACATATATAGCGTGTGTGTTTGGATAGCATAGGAGTGTCGCATAATCTTAGAAAGTATAGCTATTCCTTGTATCAATATTCCTTTATCGCTATTTTTTCTGTCTAATCACTGAATTCATAATATTGCAATAGTTAAATCGTATTTACAAAAATGACATCTTATGAAGGCAATTGCTGTTATAAAAATTAAAAATGTCGAATGCAAAATAGTATGATATATCAATCGTTTTATTTTTATTACGCGAAAACGTGGTTATAAATTATATATCTAAGGATGCAGAAGAAATAGCGTCAAGATATTATGATGGAGGAATGGAGTTTGGAGAAAGATAGCGCAATGCTTTCCAATCTCAAGGCGCGCAGCATAAAAATAGGAATTATTAATTACAGTTTGAGACATCACATATTTCTATTTATTTCATACACAACAAATTTGTTCAAAATTATTCGCATATACAGTATTTTATCAGCATCAGTATTTTAATTTCTCTTATATATTATATATTATATATATTATATATTATATATTATATATTATATATATATATATATATATATATATATAATTTTAATATATAATGTATAATAACTCTTACAATTAATATCTAATAATAACGATATCAAATAATTATTTATCCTTTTCCATTAAACATTCAATTTCATCCAAAGCTCTATATCCCAATATCTTTCGGACTTCTCTAAGGATTTCACTCGTGTGACTCGACATTATTGTAATTTTTAATTTTTATATCCATAGTGTCTCTTTTCTTTATTCTTAATATTTATAATATATGATTCGATATCGCAATCTGTGCGAGGAACGTTAATTGAGTGTTTCTTTTCGCACACCTGCCGACATTTTTCGGCGTGATTCGATACACGCGTGCACGCAAACTCGTGTCGGTTTACATCTGCATTTATACCTATATTTCTCTCAATTGTTGCGCACGTACGTTGTAACATCAGCATCTATAAGTGTATATATACTATATGAGGTGTCCGAGAATCATCGAATGAGTCGACCAGTGATATAAACAGGGTCGAAAATGTAAGCGTGACACAGAAAGCTGACAAGGGAACGCGCCCGATTTTCCGAACAATGCGTGCTTTATTCGTAGCGATCTCAAAGCGAGTATCACGTTAAGTATGTTGTATCGATTTGACGAATCAATGCCACGGTAGCGTCACGCCGACAATAATTTGTGCGGCGTAGGTCGTTTATTCGATTTCATTCGAATGCATACGCAACCTTCGGAATCTATAGCTACTCGGAAACTACTCCGATCGATTGCATTTACATATTTTCGGTTTCAGTATCCATTTACGCAAGAAGGCGCACTGGGAGCTCCTTCGGTAATTCCGCGACCCTCTGTATATTATATATACCTTGAATATATGAATATTATATGCATATAGGATGATTCTCAAAAAACTGCTATCTAAAATAACTGCTTATTCATGAATCGATTTAATAATTTCTTTTCCTCAAGGATATAGTGTGCGTGCGTGTGTGTTAGAATGTTTGTCATTTGAATTAATTTATCATTGAATTTATTTTTTTATCATCAACAAGCTTCTTTAAAAATCTCTTCAAAAATTTAAAGTATAAAAATTTGCCTGTTCGACTCATTCCATGCAAACATTTTTCATTTTTCGTTTCAAACATGTTTTTTTAGCTTAATGAATAAGGAGTTATTTTATTTAGGTTCTAGATAGCAATTTCTAATGATTTATCCTGTACATATATACTGTACATATATATATACTATATACATTATATCAAACACGCTGCATATCTACATATAATGTAATACGCATAAGCGAAGCATGCGAAGAGTGCATCCGTGCATAATAAGGCATATGTACGCAAGTCTTTAAACTTAAGGATCTATGCGAAGATTGGTGTATGTAAATCTATTTAATCGTCGCTTCGTTGATTTTCCAGTGATCTGGAGAAGTATTTCGAGTATCAGGGTCAGGATTACATTTGTTCGCGTCCCGACGACAGCGGGATGCACTCTTGCAGTAATCTACCGCCGCTTAAATTTGGTGAGTACACCCTTCGTCTTACACAGAGCTTTGAATATACGAATTTGTGCAATGATTTTATATAATACATACTTTTCTTTTTTTAATTTTAATTTTCTAACGTTTAATAATTAAGACGTTTAATAATAAGATTATACGAAATTAAGTATTTTATGCAAAGTGCTTTTAAAATCCAAGCATATTTTATCCACTGCGTTTTTTAAATTCACTTTGAATGTGACAAATATTTTAAGAAATTTAGTGTCGAATTTCCTTTCTTCGTTTTGAATTTTAAAATTTTAAAGTGCCATATATATTTTACTACACTGAGAAAAATATCCGGTGAAAAAATAACGAACGGATATTATACCGATCACTTTAATCGAAAAAAAGAAACCGGTCAGATATTCAAGCAGAAAATATCGATCGATCGGATATCTGATCAGAAAGTTCAAAATTCGGAACTTTCCGATCAGATATCCGATTAAAGTGATCGCTATAATATCCGTTCGTTACCTTTTCATCGGACATTTTTCTCAGTGTAAATATTTTCTATTACTAATTAAACTTAGCAATTACTTCGTAATCGACCGAATCGGCGTTTCTCGTATTCAGGAAACTTGGTGTGCAACAATACGGCCGTGCCAAACAGTAATGCCACGTTCATCAACAATGACACCTGCGTTAATTGGAATTACTACTATACCGAATGCAAAGGCCAGGGCAACAATCCATTTCAAGGAACAATTTCATTCGATAACATCGGTCTCGCCTGGGTCGCCATATTTCTTGTGAGCGCTCCCGTTACTCGTCCTCTATCCTACATTCGTACAAATACAAATAATTCACATATACACATGTGTACACACATATGTACACGTACTTGTGTACGTATGCTCATATGTGTATACGTGTGTGGAATGGAATATTTCTTCGATTTAAGTAATGTACTTTTGTTGAGCTCGAAAATCGGTAGATGCGGGTCGCACACATTAATCTATGATAGAGAAAAATTATTCTCTTGGTAATATATTGCGGACAAATTGCTTTTCATTCGATAAGATACTATCACGAATGAATGATGTGCTAGATAATAAACTTTCTATCTTTAGATGATATTAATATGCGAAACTTTATTGAGGTATGTCTTTTAACGTGTTTGTAGCATAATTTCTCTCCGTACGATTTTTTAATTTTATTCATAAAATTTCGTAAATAACGCGTTTCAATATATATTTTTGTGTCTTAAACTATCTTAATTTATTGATTCATTATTATTTCGTAATCCCGAGTAGCGCAATCGTGTCGATTTGCAGGTAATTAGTCTGGAAGGATGGACGGACATAATGTATTACGTGCAGGACGCCCACTCCTTTTGGGACTGGATATATTTCGTTCTCCTCATAGTCGTAAGTACTCCATTTCCTATTACGATGCTTCCAATATGTGTCAGATATAATAATATAATATTAATATAATATAATATAATATAATATAATAATGAAACGTAAATGTATGCGCTGCTTATTTCTCACATTCTTATTTTTTGGATATCTAAAATAAATCTCAAATGCAAAGAATAATTATAATCATTATTAGCTACACGATAGAAGAATAATATAATTTTTATAATAACATAATAATAATATTACATATAAAACAAATGCGTGGAAGGTTATTGTGAAAGGCAATGAATTAAACGAGGTCCGCATTTGCAGATTGGTTCATTTTTCATGATCAATCTCTGCTTGGTCGTAATCGCGACGCAATTCTCGGAGACGAAGAAGCGTGAGATGGAGAGGATGAAGTTGGAACGCGCTCGCTACCATTCAACCTCGACGCTCGCGTCGTCCACGAATACCTCGGAGCCTACTACTTGTTACGCCGAAATCGTCAAGTGGGTACTCGTCGTCGCATCCCGAGGACGTTATTCGCGTCGGTGTTTTTTTGTCGGCGAAATATTTTTCTCGTTTTTTTTTTCTTTTTTTATACCAAGGTGACAACTCGACTTCTCTTTTCACAGATACATTGCCCACCTCTGGCGACGAAGTAAACGAAGACTGATGAAGCGGTATCGCCTGTGGCTGTACAAGAGGCAGCAGAAGCGCGAGCAGAATCTGCTCAAAGAACCAAGGCAGAGCCAAGCGATTCGCCCGAATGCCACTGCTGGGGGACTGAATCGAGTACCGGGTGGTGAGTGTCTCCCAAGGAATGATAAAACTAGGGTGCAAAAACAAATATACATATTTTAGTTTTTCTTTTAAATGGATAATCTTGACAATCATAATTTTGGCATTGTCTTTATAATTAATTAAAATCTCGTCTTGATTTCGTCGAATTTCGAGAGAAAACATGGCAATATCAAGAATAATCTTGATACCTCATGTAATTCTAGATAGAGTTGAAATTTTAAATGAAAGAATATGATCAAAGATAAAAAAATATAGGTGTATCTTAAATGATGCACTAAACTTTAGGAGCATATTCTAGAGATCAAAACTCTTTTTTTTATGAACATAGGTCCGTAAATGAATCCCCCTCCGAGCTAAAATTTGAAAATGTGTGAAATTGACCAAACACAACGCAAATTTATTTATCTCTTAAGAGAGGGTGATAGGTAACGTCAAATTTTTTTTTCTGAAATACAGCCAATTTTCAATTTTTTTCCTAAAATTTAGAGGCCTCTAGCTCGAATCATTTCAGATAAAAATAAAAATTTCAAAATTTTACTAAAATTCCTGCTAAAATATTCGAACTCTCTAGAAATTGTTGCAATACGTAGATAGAAGATTACATCATGGAAGATGTCCTCGACTCCTTGCCGCGTTGGAATATGCCGAACAACAGCAGCAGCAGCAACAGCAACAACAACAACAATTGCAAGTGGCTACTAGTGATAATGGTGGATCCGTTGTCGATTTCGCCGCCGTTACATCCCCTTTACAATCGGCAATAGGCACCACTACTGGCAATAATAGTGGTAATAATGGCGGAAACTTGGGCATCGCGCCTCGAGCGAGTCCAGAGATTTCCGAAGCCGAAGTTTCCACGAACATGTGCCACAGATTGAATGTTCATCGCACTTCCTCTGTGTCTTGCAACGGAAGCGAAAATGTCATCGTGGGAAACGTGCAGGCCGAGGCAAGTACAATGATTCCGCACGTTAGATACGCATGCGAAAATGCGTCACAAGACGCTTCTTATGCATCAAAGACGAATGGCGTAATTGAAGTCAGACAATTAAATATCGAAATAATATAATGGCTAAATTATTATTTAATTTATTTAAATGTAATCATATTCATATGACAAAAAGTTAAGGATTGATTTTATTATTGAAAATTTATAACGTTATCTCTCGTTTTTCCGGTCTCAGTTACGTCATGAGTTTTGATGTTACGTCGTGAATTTTTATTTTCTCTCTCTAGAAGTGTTACATTCAACTTGAACTCTCGTAGAAAACTCTGTAGACACGCAGTATCGGCTCGTTTAGCGCTTTTTTCATCAAGCTTTTCTCTTTGATATTAATTTTTTGCTTTATAATGACAGTAGTTGTATCTGATAATGATTAAACATGCTTCGTATGTACAATAAAATAACAGAGTTTATGCTTCATCACATTAGATTATTAGGTTATTGATTCTTAGTGATCGTTAATAAAGAGTACGTAGTTTGCGCAAAGAGAACGATGATCTCTTTAGGTACGACGTAAAGTTTCTCCCCTTAATGCTACAAGTTTGGGCCGAGAACGGCTGCGAGAAAGAGAGAGCACCGGTCGTAGCGTATGACATGCGTAATGTATGCTTGATTGATTCGCCTTCTAGACGAACAGCACGTTGTTGAGTCCGCCATGTACGCATTATCGGAGAAGAAGCAGCGTAATGTTTAGCGACGTGGTACTGCTCCATGGCAGCAATAATGTCGGGAATGCGTTGCAGCCGGGGACAACGGTGACGCCGGGTGAACGTAACGTCTGCTCGAGCGAGAAGATGACCCAGACGGGCGATGGTAACGTTTGGTCCAGTCCTCTTCCGGACCACACGCAGGTAATTTCCATTAGTCTAGATCTAGACTATGCTAGACCGGGAAGTCCCTCTCTTCCTTCCTCACTCAAGGTGCATTGCGTCGCAGATGCAGGCCGAGCTGGGTGGCAATGAGGCTATGACGTGTCAGGAATTGCTGGCTCTCAGCGGTGCTCTCAGCGCCGCGTTGCCCACTGGTCAATTGGCACTCGATTCGTTCCTAAACTCTCTCACGAAAGGCAAGTTCATATTTGACATGTATCGAATTGAAATTATCGTAAAAAAGTCAAGTTTACAAGAAGTTGTTTAAAAGAGTTTCAAGCTATACATTTTTATTAATTTTTATTTAATATAAATTTTAATAAATTAAATATAATAAATTTTTATTAGAATTTTTAAAATATATATTGCTGATTCCGATGTTTTAAAGTTTCCAAACATTCGTCACTGATATTCTGAAAAAGAATTTCTCTTATAATCTTGTAAATGTAATTACTCACGAGCGACCTAATTAAATGTACGAATGATTCACACATATTTGATAGGTATAACAGATCGTCACATCACGTTGGAGGATCGTACGCAGTGGCTGACGTCCGACGTTGACAATTGTTCCTGTTGCTGCGAGCTGCAGGGCGGCGATCAATGGTCGGACGACGGCGAAAAGTGGCAAAAGTCTTCACGGGTCAGACGGTTCTTGAGTCGCACCGGGAACTGTTGCTTCGGCACGTTGCGCTCCATTCAACGATGCATCAAGAAGCTCGTCGAGCACAAATATTTCCAGCAGGGTATCCTTCTGGCGATACTCATTAATACTTTGAGTATGGGAATCGAATATCACAATCAGGTGAATCTTTACTCGATCTTTCGTCTCGAATCTCTTTTCAAAAAAATATATAATTGTATTGCACATTTAATTTAATATTTTATTTTAATTAAATAAAATATTAAATTAAATCATAAGTTTGATAATACTGTTTGTTTGATTGTAAAGCGAAGACTATTTGCGCAATATGATTTCTATAATTATCTTTCACGAAGTTAAATTCTCTTTCTCTTGCTTTGTGGATTGTTCCATAAAGAATGTAATTATGATTATATTGTTGTATAGCCGGAACAATTAACGGTAGCTGTTGAAATAAGCAACATCGTTTTCTCGGCAATCTTCGCAGTGGAGATGCTACTTAAAGTAATAGCGGAAGGCCCATTCGGTTACATCAGCAACGGCTTCAACGTCTTCGACGGTATTGTCGTCGTCCTAAGGTAAGACAATTTCCTTTGTAACTTTTTTTATCATTTATTTTAAGTAAATAGTACAATATTAAACTGATATATTATAATTATATTTGAGTAAAATAACAATATTAAATAACAATATTAAATAAATGTACGAATAGATATATCGAAGCACTCTTCTCGTAATATATACACTGTGTGATACTTTAGTTTTACCACCAGTATTTCAATTTTACAAGAAAGCTGTTAATAGCTTTCTCGTCAAGTTTTTCGCGAATAGACCGATGTAACGAACTGATAACACGGTTGCATTCGTGCACCACATCGTTTCCAGCGTCGTCGAACTCTGCCAAGCATTCTTGGAGGAGCGCGGTGGCAGTTCCGGTCTGAGCGTCCTGCGTACCTTCCGCCTGCTCAGGATCTTAAAGCTAGTGCGATTCTTGCCCAATCTCCGACGACAGCTCTTCGTGATGCTACGCACCATGGATAACGTTGCCGTATTCTTTTCTCTTTTAGTACTTTTCATCTTTATATTCAGGTAAGTCGCCGTCCTATCCTCTCGTCCGCGTCAGCGACGCTGCTCGGAATTCCGCGCGTCGCTGGGTCTTCTCTCCGTTTCCTAATTTCTTTTCTAATTTTTTGTTTAATTGTATATGTGGTCCTCGCCTACTTCGCGAACCGGTATCATCGTCGATGAGATTTATTATCGTGAAGTAAGTTCGACCCGCGAGGAATCTGCTCGGCCGAATCCGCGCGTCGCGTTTACACGGATTACGGGGCGCTGTCGCGTCTTCCTGTTCTAATTATCATCTCATCAGCCTAGTAACGTTTGCATGTCTGGCAAGGCGGATCGAAGTTACGAAATTGCCGATAGGTATTGTCAAATATGTTGGTCAAGCGCTTTGAAATATGAAGCGTCGATGAGAGATAACGACAGCCTATATATATAACATCAAATATTTTGCTTACGAGGGAACTATGAAAGGGCTCGATGGTTGTTTTGCATGTTTCATAATAATAGCGAATTGATATCGCCTCCGGGATCCATAGTAGCGAAAATTATATTTGGTACTCAAATTTTACTCGTGTCGTTGACCAGTTTCATGACTATGACATAAAAATATGATATTAGCCTTTGAATTTTTGTATTAAAATCTTTTCAGTTCGAAAAAGTTTTTTTTTTAAATTATATTTAGTCTTATAAGAATATCAAAAATATATATAATTTATAATAATATATATAATTTAATATATATAATTTATAAATATATATAATTTATAAAATATTATATATTTTATATAAAAGTTTAAATTCTTTTGTTAAAAAAAATATATATGCAATATATATGCACGTGTATGCGTTAAATGGAATAGTATTATGAAATAATTTCTTTCAGTTGAAAAACTTTTGTTCTTACTTCTCCTTTATTTCTTTTTATTAATAATTCATTGATCGTCGTGCTAAATTTTATTACGTGCACTTATAATCTCGCATTACGAAGGTGATAAAATTCTCGTTGACGCTCAATATTTCGAAAGCAGCTTCTTGCTCGCTTTCACGAGCTTACGAGCTTGAGGAACAAATCGCGCCGCTGCTCTTCGAGCCGAGACTTACATTTTAGGTGACTGTCTTTCGCGTTCATACCTTTCTCTTCTACTTTATTCGCTTTTACATTGTTTCCGCGCGGCGTTTGAGCCGTCATCCAGTTAATGCATATCACATATATATTATATATAGAAATTCTCAAGTTTTTATCACAGCAGTTGTCCCGTGTTGTCGCGTCTCCTAGCATTTCTTTGAGCGGCATATACTTTCTGACATTGTTAATGGTAATGACGATGGTATTTGTTGGCACGATCTATTACAGGGGGGGAGAAGAGGGAGCGCCTGCTGCCCTCCTTTTATGGCTTGAGGCATCGAACGTATTCTTTCGACGTTTATATACTTAGAAGATATATCTATATATAAATATATATATACGTATATGAATATATATTTACATGTGTGTGCATGATGCTTTTATGCTGGACGTCTTAGTGACGAGTATGAAGGGCTATATGTATATATATATCTACTATTATCACATTTCTTTTGGTTTATATTCGTGTATACACGTGAATCTCTCCCGCTGTCGCTCTCTATCTCTCTCTTTTTCTTTCTCCATTTGCTACTCTGAGCGTCTATATTTAAGTGCGTGCGCCTCAGTGTGGCCCTCGATATTAGAACAGCTTGCGAATGTCGACATATATCTCTCTGCAGGATTATATATTTCGTCATACTGCGTAGGACTTCCCGCTATATACATCCGCGCGTTTACGATGCGTTTTACGATCGTTCGATGGCCAATTTGCCGCAGCCGCCGCTCTCGCTATTGCAACTGATTGCTGATATCTACCGCAGAAACGCAACCGCGAACGCTGAAAATATCGATAAAATATCGATCCGAATAACATTAGTTGGATACTTTTAATGATGCATTAAACGTTTGAGTATAAAAGACCGGATTTTGTAATCATTGAGAGCTTCATTCCACAATGATCCTATTGAAATACTTAGTAATTCGATTGCATCAAGGATATATGTTTTAAATATTCTTTTTTATTTCTATTTTTTCCCTATTTTATTTCTATTTTATTTTAAAGACAGTGGAAATTAATAATTTTGTTAGGCGTGAAATGGTTTCCATTTGTCGAGGAATCGTAGAAAAGACGAAGAAGAATACTAACATCGTTGATGTAAATCCGGACGATCTTTTTCTGCCTGAAACTTTCTTCTCATGCGAACTTTCAAAATTGAATACAAAGTTCTCGAAACTATGCAAATGCTCGCGGGTGCTTCTCTGCGCGTTGATCCTTAGGATCCGATAGACATTTCTCTCGAGATCCTCGGCCGTCCTTAGGTGTGTGCATTTTGGCCGCAAGACGCGAATGGAGTTTCAAAAGATCCGCTTTACGAGACCTTTCCTGATCGGACGGTTTACATTAAATAATGGATATACTTGCATCGGGATTGCAAGCATGAGTCCATTTACTCGGTCAAGTTTTTAGATTACGAGAGCCGATAAAAATTCACGTCAGTATCGATCCGAGGACATTTGGTTTTCACTTCGAACGTTTCTGGAGCTCAGTATGATCATCGTACATTTTTTTAAAGAGATATGACATGTCCACGGATGTGCATTATATATGTGCATTATATATTATAACGTAACAATCGCAAAAGAAACGTCAACCGATCGATTCTGCTCTTTCATCGTGTACTTTTTGACTAAATATACAAAGTGTCACAGAACCGGATGTCTATTTGACCATAGATGGCAAAGTATCGATAATTACAAAGTTACTCGACACTGTTCTTTGTGAAAAAGCAAAATAAAATTAATTAATTCTGATTAGATTTTATATTGAAATAAATATTCTTCTCTTTTAAAGATATTTTACATTTAAAAATTAAAAACTTGTGACACAGATTCTTTCGAGAAATTTTCGCTAAAAAAGACTTATCTCTAAAGGTTATCTAAAAGTGTATCTATTAAAAGGTTATCTGAATTTATGGCTGGAAGGATTAACGGTTCTAAAACACTCTGTATACACCAATACATTTTGAATTGATCGGTTACTTGGCCGAGTCACGCTTTATTAGTCGCGATTTTGTTTTAATCGAGCTTTTCTTTCTTTCTTTTTTCTCTTTCTCTCTCTTCCTCTTTTTCTTTTCTTTCTCATTTTGTTCCGGTTTACGTGTATATATATATATATACATATATATATGGATAAGGAAGTACATTGCACGTTTCGTTGTGTTGTAGTATTCTCGGGATGAACCTGTTTGGTTGCAAATTCTGTGAAACGATGAAAGGCAGCTCTGACGTCGAGTGTGATAGGAAAAACTTTGACTCGTTACTCTGGGCTATTGTGACAGTGTTTCAGGTACCTACCAAAAAAAAGATACCTTTCCACGTATCTTCTCGAGGACATTTTGACTTCTCTATATACTGTATATTACCTACATATATATATATATATTTTCGTGTGCATATATACGTTAATATATATATTAACGATTACCACACGGCACATCTACATATATATATATATACGCTAAGTACGCTAAGTATACATTACGTACTGTCACGTATGGTTTTTCGACGAGCTAAAGTCGTACGATCGCAACACTTTATATGATTTCTGAGGTCTCAGGTAATGTATACTGGAAGGTAAATGCTTTCCAGCATGTCGTCGTTTCTCCGATGAAAGAGAAGGGCAGAAGGAAGCTATTGGTACCGGCTTTACTAGAGACTTGCAATTAATATTATATAATATATTTAATAAAATTTATCTAAAATTTCTATTAATAACAAATATTGGAAGCTATTGTTTACATATCGTATTTCTCGCGAGATACGTTATTTTAAGAAATGAGAGATAGAAAAAGAAATCTGATTATAGCTGGTGCTGGCAGCGCCTATAGATGGAACGGAGGGGGGATACGTGAATTTTCTAGTGCGGATTTTATTGAAATTACATATGATTGCCGGCGATAATCCCGGTGCTTCTCCATTTCTGTCTGTTTGCCATCCATTCGTCGCTTTACAAGTACATTGCGCGATATTAATGCGCTGCCTCCTGCCATATTGTCTGCGAGCGTGTCGAGCTCCCTTCTGGCATGCTTTCGTAAGCAGCTGTTGTCTCTGTGTGTCGGCAACAATGAGCGAAATCTCCTGCATCTTGCGAAAATAATTTTTTATATTGTAATTTGATAGAGAACATCTCTTAGAATAATACAATTATTATTAAAACTAATGACATACAATAATAACAACAATAAAAACTATTCGAATTCTCGAATTTGAAATATACCGGGATAACGATCCGATATCCGCATTACATCCTGTAGACGTGTTTTATCCAAGTAATTGATATCTATATTTGTTTAATGCAAAATTAGTAATTACTGTATAATAATTGACTGCACAATCACTACATAATTATGTTGGGTTTCATTAAATTCATGGAATTAAATATACGTTATATTAAGCTATACAGTTTTTCATCATTCATGATTATATATCATGAAACTATATCTTTATACGATGCAGAATATCGGAATATTGCTTGTTCGAATATTTTGAAGCTGGACTAAATAATTGTGCGTCAATATTTGATTAAAATCGGCAGCCCTAATAATTATCAAAATTGGCATAATTTTCAAATGTATTAAATTAAAAAAGCAAAATGATTTAACTTCTAATCAATAATCTATAAATCGTATATTCAAAAATTGCAGATCCTTTTTCTAAAGTTTTACCTAGATATTTATTTTGCGGAGCTCTCTCTCTCTCTCTTTCCAACAAGAAAACGATATTGGAGAAAAACTTTGGTAACAATCATTATTAAAAATATTGTTCAAACTGTTCAATGTGTCAAATTTATTAACGAATCAATTTTATATTCACATTAAATGTGATTTTGATGCAGATATATCAAACATCGAATAGTGCTTTTGGAAGTTCAAGAATACAGGCGTTTTCGCTCAAGTACTGAGAAAACTTTGTGTGTCTAGACGCTTCGCATATTCATTCGCTTATTCCTGTTGTTGGCGATACTGACATTGCATTTTTTTTAATATTACATTGTTGTTATCAGTATGGTTTTTAGTTTTAATGCTCGTTGCTGTGTTCCATTGCGATTTTTGACGATCGTAGGAAACATCGAAATTGAAATTAATGTATAAGAACCAATAATCTCGGAGCAATTTCGGCAGAATCCAGTGGAATAGTTTAATAGGATTCTAATACAGGCAATTTGGATTGTTTCCGTACGTTCGTCGCATGTCAATGGACGATAAGTATCAATTATATGCCTAAACGAATAACAACGCAAACAATACAAACGTCTACAAATTGTGAACCTTTCGAGATCATAAAAATGTTCAAGAAACATGATAAAGTTGTTGAAAAGACACGTCGACAGCGTTTTGACAATCTTCTTGAGACATTTGTATGGTTTGGCAACTATCCTAGGATCGTCCGGAAGCGTCGCTTCCTGCCTAAATGACACTTCCTGGTAAATGGCCCTTCTAAAGTTACCGGGCGATCCATGGGATCAACTTCCTGTCCTGACTTGGAGCGCAAGATATCGAAGAAAATAACTCTTGCCTGATTCATATTGTGCAAAACTCGCACTTCTGCATGCGATCTGTGTTCTTATAGACAGTTGGTCGCCACTTGTCGTCGTTGTTGCCGTCATCCTGTACCGCGTTATATACGACACCTTGCTGCATATCACGTTTCCTCGTCACGCGAGGATTCGACATTCATATACCTCACTAACCGTTCAAACTTCTGTCAGTTACTACTAAAAAAAAAAAACGACGGCGACCGATCTTCTCGTATGTCAGTTCTCGTGACATCGTGGCGACACGAATAATAAAAAAATGGAGCCGGTTGTTCTGTGCTTCGCAAAGAGAATTAGAAATGATCATGTGTCGTATGAGCAGCTTGTGTCGACGCCCATGCTCGTCTTTTTTTTTTTTACACACTTTACTTATTAGAATTATTACGCACTCTGTACATTCGTGAACGACGCCTCGATATCACGTAACACATTTTTAACAATATAGCACACTAAACTGTTATCTGTCACACGCTTAATCTCTTCTCTGTCTCCTTTGACTTTCATTATACTTCACTACTTACGACATTTACACTTCTCTTCGTACTTTCCTCTCCCTCTCTTTCTTTCTCTTTCTCTCTTTCTTTCTTTTTTCCGTTCTGTCAGTAACTTCTCTGTCACTTTCTCTCTTAAACGCCCATGACGACTCGAGCGTAAAAAAAAAAAGAAACTTCGTTCCGACTTATAAAATACGTGCGTGAAATATCGACTCGACCCGACAGGAGCATCGCCGCGCCACAAGTTTCTAAAAATTCTTCAACACTCGAGGACCCGAAACGAGACCACGTGTCCATCGCACACGAATTACACGAACGTTAAAAAAAAAACTTATGTAATATGCCAAATACATGCCAGAAATGGCTCAACACGTAGATCTCAAGAAAGATCGAATAACTAAATAGTTTTTATATTTTTGTTTTGTCATTATGATAATCGCACGTACATTTATATTTTTTAAATAAATATTTATTTAAAATAATCATATAATAATATTATGTAATAATATTTTCTTATATTAAAATATTATATACTTCTACGAGAAAAGAATGCTTTTATTTAGAAGTTGAATCAAATTTGTACCAGTTTTTTTGGTAGTTAAATTATCAGGATTATGGTAGCCCGAGAGGGTTAATTAGTATTTCTTAGTTCATATGGTAGAGAAACACCATTTTTTTACTTTATTCTAGAAATACAAATCAGGTAGATCGCGCAAGGCACGTAATATCGTACTGACATTGCAGTCTCGGTAGATTTTTGCGTACCTTTTGCAAATACTCGCTCTGCAAGAGAGAGTTCTCGACGTAATACATATTATACATATACCTCAGCGTATTAGACGATTATACATATATTTATGCTTGACAATTATACCCTTTATTTCCACCTCTCGCAAACGTTCGCCGTGACATTCTGCAACGGCAGGTGTCTTGTCTCTGTCCAGTCTTTTTTTCTAAAGTTTTTCGCTACGGCTCGCGTTTTTCGGAGCACTTTCCGCGCCGTTTATTTTCACACGACACCTGTAAAGTGTGCGCACGGATATCTGTCGACCCGGATAAGAGATGATTTAAAGCTAGTCATATTTGCAGAGCGCATTCGGCATCAATTTCACTTTCAACGTCAACAAAACGAAATTCGTAGAAAAAATCAGCTGACTCGACGAAATAGATAATTGACAGATTTGACAAATTTCTTTTGCGCGTCCAAATAAATGTTTATTATGACATGGTCACGTCGAGTTAAAGTCAATTGTTCCAACATGCATCCTAAAATTAACATTATTGATTGCTTGCGTAAAACGTTAAATAATTAATATGCATATGTATAGTATTATATCGAGAAATTATATTATGGTGCGAATATATGAAAAGTTAATTTCAATGTTAATTTATATTTAATTGACGTTTCTTCGGGCAATCAGAGAGAATTAAATATACCTAAATTAAAGAATTTTTGAATTATTCTTTCACCGAAAAAGAAGTACAAATTTTTTGAATTTTGTTTTTTGTTCCTTATTCCGTCCCGTCGTATAAAGTCCGTTACAACCGTACACAGTTGATATGATTCGTTCACAACCTATAAATGTATTCCTATTATACTTTACACGCATTCACTTATATTGTGCAAATACAAAATACATATAATTATTATATATATACAGACACGCCGAACTTGCAGAATGTGACTGTACGAGCTTCGAGTGACAGTCGTTTTCGCTGTTTTATCCAACACAATTGCTTAATCTCTTATTGATGCACAGAATCTCCATTCTCAAAGATAAGCCTAAAAAAAATTTTAAGCCTTTCATAAGAGGAAAAATGATAGTTTGAGAACTATGATTTGTGTGAAATTTTAAAATATTTCAAAACATTTCAAATTATATCGCACAAATGTAGCTAAAATCTATGATTCAAGAGAGAAACTTTTCATTTTTTTTTATAACAGATTTCATATTTCGGGTGTCAATTCGATACGTAAATTTGTTTAAGTGCACTTGAATGATTGGCAGTCAATACGGCTTAATATGAGATAAAACTGATGCAGTCAGATATTTATACATGTAATATATACCTGTTGTGACGGTGAATGAAAAAATCGAAAAAATCTTGTGTCTCACACACACATATTTATTAAAAGCTAAAGATAGATATTTTTCTTTACAGAAGTATTTTTAAAATGTGAGCTTTAAACCTAGATCACTTAAGAACATTTAAGCACGAAAATAACAAACTACAAATGGATAAAAATGATTCACGTAACATTTTTATCATGTATTTTAACCCCATGCAAGATTTAATTAAAAATTAAATTGCTGTAAAATTACATATATTTAAAATTTAAAAATTATGAACTTTTCGCACACTCTTTACCATAAATTTATATTCTTTTATTCGAATAGTATTTTACACATCAACTCATAGTCAGCTGTCAAATGCCAAATTAACAATATTAATGATGTCAATGTTTATACAATTTTCGTTTATAATTATTATTGATGTGACATTCGCAATAGCTTTTTACGTTGCCATTGCGACTATAAAGTTAATCAATATTACATATTTTATATAATTAATTAATCGAATGAGGGAAATATATTGTGTGACGAGAATGGAGACGCTGCTCGGCGATTGTACCAAAGTCCTAGTCCTGTCACAACTCTAGTCCGACTCCATCTCTCCTCGTCCTTGATCTCGGGGCTACTTTAGGCCAGCGGATTGTCTCGGTTGCAGCATCCTAGGGATGTACCTGTTCGGGGGTAAGTTTTGCATGTGGGCGGACCGGAGTCGGCCCTGCACCTGTGCCGAGGTGGTCTCGCGGCACCCAATGTGTCGCTGTGATCGCAAACATTTCAACGACATCGTCTGGGCACTAGTCACTGTCTTTCAGGTACCACTGTTCCCCCCTCTCTTATATGACTTACTATATACAGATAATACGTGATTTTTACGTGTTAAATGCGACATACATATACATATATATACATTAATCATTTTTACCACGTGCTACGTGTTTTACGTAATACACGGTCTTTTTCTCCTACCTATATATATATATATATATACGTGTCCACACGTGTTCTCTCTCTTTTTCTCTCTTTCTCTGTACAGATCCCCGTCATATTTATATATATATATTTATATATTTCTTCGTGTTGAGCAAAAATGAACCCTTCCCTCTTTGACGTGTGATCCTATCGTTTTCCTAAGCCCACTCACGCTTCGTCAATTCTTGTCTCTTTGTTATCCGTGCCGAGTGTGCGGAGCCTTTAATGGTTGCTTTGTATTTACATGCGTGCAAACGGTATATACGTATACATGTCGACGTTCACGTTTACTATTTTGTTTGCTCGCGCAGATCAAACTGCGCGATGATTCCACCTACGAGTGTGTTGTAATTTCAATTCAACTCACATCATCCATGTAAAGCAACTAATGTATACATCGTTGCGGAAAGTCGCTCGAACGAGTTTCTGCCTTTCTATCACGTGTTTCCGTTTATATCTATGCTCGATGCAGTCTGATGACGTCCTCGATTTATTATTACTCCTAAATTTATCGTTATACAGTTAATAATTATTATTGGCAAACTTTCATTCATTTGTGATGTAACAGATGTTTGTTATAATTTAAAACGCGCGAGTATATTGATAAATAAATAATAAAATGCCGATAGTCGCATTCTGATTGTATTGTTCGTATAACGTTGTATATCATTCTACGCACAAAAGTCAAATATGATGGGGAATATTATTATTATTACTGTAATATATTACGCATGCATTTACATCCTATCATTATTAAATATTAATCGTTTGGAGTAAATTGAATTAATTTCTTGTAATTATTATGATTCTTAATTTTTATAGCGTATAACGTTATCAGGCTAGAAGTAGATTAAAAATAGACTATAGAGTTCATAATAATAGATAGCTAATTACACAGATACGAAAGTTCGCAAAAAGAGGAGAAATTCGTGATAGAAAACTCGACGCATGCATATTCACGAAGTATTACAACACTGGTTGGCAAAACGTTTTTTGTGCGTCTCTATTGAGTATGCAAATTTGGGTGCAGTGCAAATACAATGCCGACTTGCTTTGTATGCCGATTCCTCATAATTGCATGTATGTCCAAAAATAATCGAGAAATCTAAATTAAAATATTAAAAAAAACATCTACATGTAATAAAAAAATGAATTCTCTGTCTAAACGTGTAGTTCATGCGCATACAAACTCTATTGAATTATTTAGCTATTTTTACCTCTTCGTATTTTTCGATATCTCAATGAAATATATTCGTGTCTGTAACTAATGCAATAATTCAATATTTGAAATAAGATGATCGAAACTTTTGACAACTACGTAATAATATTTCAATGATTAAATTAATGATATTCTACACATATAATTATAAAATAATAATAAATTATTTATAATTTATTTAATATGGTATATATTAAAAGATCTTGTAAAATACATAATCTTATAAAAATTCTATAAAAATTATATAAGTATTAATACTGTGTAACAACTTCATTAAATTACGACAAAGCGATTTATATGCGAACTTGTGTATTATTCTCAATATATTCATTAGAATACAAATTGAAGAAAAAAACGTCTTGCCGATTATGTGTCTTATTATAAATAAGTCTAGATATTGATGCTATTATATATGTAGCGGAAATCTCTTCCCTTTTTTCTTTTTATGTAGATCCTTACGCAGGAGGATTGGAATGTCGTCCTCTTCAACGGTATGCAGAAGACATCTCACTGGGCTGCGCTTTATTTCGTAGCGTTAATGACCTTTGGCAATTACGTTCTCTTCAATCTTCTTGTTGCCATTCTCGTTGAAGGTTTCTCATCGGAGGTAGGAATTGAAAAATAATATGCGTGCTTTTTTTATTCAATTTATTAAATTTTATACGTGAGTATTTCAGAAGATATGAGAGAGAATGTTTACATATAAATTTATAACATTTCTCTCGATCCGTATTAGATTTTATTAGATTAGATTTATTGATCGCATTTTACATTGCAAATCATCAATATATTTATATATTTACAATATTTATATATTTATACATTTATACAATATTTATATATTTATACATTTACAATATATATGTAATTTATAATTATACACGGACACGTGCGTCAAAAATGAAAGACATGATAATTGTTAATATACTTCGCAGAGAAATGAGAGGAGAGAACGAGAGCAAAGAGAAATGGCAAAAAAGCTCGCCGCTGGAATCGGCAGCGAGGATGGGTCGTCGAGAGTATCGGGATCGCATTCGATCTCTGATAGTGATACGTATACCCAGGTATAATTGCTCGCGCAATCTTTCTTCTAATAAATAAATGTTTTCAAATCTTATTTTGCCATTTATTTTGTTTATTATATCATTCTTTGCCACTTAAAAAAATTGAAAGAAGAGTGAGGCGCAAAAATTGTTTCCATTTTGGATTAATTCCCTCTTGACGCTTTTCAATTTTACAGGGAAAGTTCAACGCCATAACGTTTTTTTGAAGATTCGTGAAATATATAAAATGTGAACATGAGTTAAATATATAAAGATATATAATTTTTTATTTATATTTATTTAGTGTGTTTGAAAAAATATGCATAGAGTTATAGATTTTTCTATCTCGACGTGATTTATTTAATAAATGGATTTTCGTCGATCGCAATATTTCTCTTCGCTTTATGCTGCATCAGTTTTCATTCGCGATTTGCAGGATCAGAAGAACTCGTGGCAGAGCGCGGAGGAGCTGAGAAAGTATAAGGATAACAGGGAGAAGCAGAACAGCGTGTGGAAACAACGGATCGATGAGCCTAAGTGTAACATTCAGAAAGAGAGTAAGATGATGGGTGTGGCAGGTCAACCGCCTATAATCACTCATACAGCGGCAACTCCTCAAGATTCTCCAAATACCACGTTGAATGTTGGCTACAGAGACCTCAATTGCCGAGCAGTTTACCCGGCTGCTGCCCTTTCGATCGAATCCATCGATCGATCTGGTGTACGTTTTTATTTCAATAATAGATTAACTGTTGCAGGGCAAGAAAGCTTTTATTGTGATTGATATAATGATGTATGCGTATTTGTATCTAAGAATAGAAAATTTATCCGTTTGAGATATCAATCAGAATTAATATCTAAATAAATCTATTGTGTAGTTTTGATTTACAAGATTGCTGTTATATTTTTCATTAAAATACTAGATTAAAGAAGAACGTAACGAGAGAAAATGTAATAATAACAATGCTTTGCAGAGCCAGTGTAGTATACCCTCGGGACTGTTAAAGCTGCCAGATGTATCTAACAAAATTCCGACAAACAATTTAATTGCTGGTCAATTCCCGAGACGCATAAGCCTTGTTACGGCCGTTGTCAATCCTTCGACGAGGGACTCGAGTTCAAGGTATCTATGTAAAAAAAATTGGTCGTTTCTCGATTAAATTCTCTAAATGTCATACATTTTTTTCTAATACCATGTCTCTTTTTGTTTTAGTCCGCCAAGGATACAAAGAGGCTATTCGTGGCGATTATCGCGGCCATCTTTGCGGAGGAAACGATGGTCGCAAAGTGACGACGAGCACACCGGTCATACGACTGTACTCAATAATGGGCGCAGTACTCTCGTCGGATCTAATCCAACGTAAGTCAATTAAAGCGTTATTCATCGTGAATTATTTAAAAGAAATAAATAATTTATTATAACAATTTTTAGATCTGATTCATTAAATGAGTTTAAGGTTTATTTTAAAGTTTGCAAAATGTAATAAAGCACTTTTTTATTCACACATTATATTAAAATAATAATAAATGATAATAAATATTAATAAATATTAATAACAATAATAAATATTAAAATAGTAATAAAATATAGAATAATACTCAGAAATGTAATAATATTTTAATAATGATAATAATATGATTGGTCTTTCACAGTTTCAATGGCGGTTATTTGCATGGTTCGATAAGAAACGATACGCAACGCGACGCGCCCAACAATCGAACCACCGTCCTAACAAGCAATAATCGTAGTTTGAGTCCTAATAATTCGCTCGAAAGTTATGGCCCATGGTCGATTCGTCGTTACACAATTACGTCTAATCAGGTAAACGTGACATGATGTGTTTGATGCCATTATTTAATTGCAATTTCATTATCATCGTATAGTAATTTTATTGATGCGCTCTGCATTTGTGTGTTGCATTAATATATTCAGATGCGATGGATCGGCGAGCTTTCGCGGAGAAACTCATTGCGCGGATATGAAAATGTTCAGACGTCCACGAGAAAAACGCTGCCGTTGGATGAGATGCTCGCGCCGTCCTCGACCCCACGCACGATCAATAATCTCTCGATGGAGACTGGTCCACTGCCGAGAATCAAACGACTTCCTGAACAAGAAGAAGAGCATTCGAGAACGGGTGGTGAACAAACGCCGCCGTCAAATGGCCACGGAAGCGCGAATAGCGTTGAGAAAATCAAAAAGATATTCATGTTCTTCGAACCTAAGGGTTGCCTACAGGAACGTGACAATTATTCCCTGTATTTATTCCCACCCAATAATAGGTAATATTATAGATAGTCAGGTACACATTTCTATTTAATTAATGTCTGAAATTTTACTCTAGTATAAACAAGAGACGATAACGAAAAATAATAAATAATAAAAATATTTATATGATAATAATCATTTAAGAATGAGATAGGAATAATATAAATTTAATTATATATATGATGCTACTATTAAATTAAAGTTCAATGAGAAATTAGCAAATCTTTTGTCGATTAGAAAATGTAAGAGACTCATAAATTTCTCTGCAGGTTTCGTATCTTCTGTCAATGGTTCGTTGATCAAAAATGGTTTGATAATGTAGTATTGCTGTTCATTGGATTGAACTGCATTACTCTGGCGATGGAACGACCGAATATACCGCCTGACAGTCGCGAAAGAGTTTTTCTATCGTCTGCGAATTATATTTTTACTGGCGTTTTTGCTATCGAGATGTTTGTTAAGGTAAATATATTTTAGAGATTTTATTTTGGAGATGTGTATTTTTTGTCAGATATCTCTAATAATTTACGATAAAACTAATGTTCTGAATAAAATTTTGTTTTAATATAAAAAAGAATATAAGAATAGAATTTTTTTATTAGAATTAAAATTAGAATTAGAATTAAAATTATAAAATTATATTTGAATTTTATTAGAAATTTTTATTAGAATTTGAAATAGCGCATAATAGCAATAACATTTACATGTTATAAATTTGCAATAGGTTGTCGCGACGGGTATGCTTTATGGTCCGGATGCGTATTTTACTTCAGGCTGGAATATTATGGACGGATCTCTCGTTATCATTTCCATAATCGACTTATCGATGTCATTGCTTTCATCGAGTAGCCCCAGAATATTTGGAATATTAAGAGTAAGCTTATTATTAAATTTTTCGAAAATTTATTATGGATACATATCGTTACTATAATTTTTATTTTTAATATTAAGATATTAAGATATTAAGATACTGATCATAAATTTCTCGATATTGCAGATAATGAAGGAAATTATAATATATAAATAAATCAAAATATTCATTAATAATTAAACTCTTGCCAATGTTATATGCATTCTCTTCTAATCAATCATTTTTTAAATAATACTATAGGTATTTCGACTACTGAGATCATTAAGACCTCTGCGAGTCATCAATCGCGCACCTGGTTTAAAACTGGTGGTTCAGACATTACTGTCTTCATTGCGGCCCATCGGAAATATTGTTCTGATTTGTTGCACATTTTTCGTGATCTTTGGTATCCTCGGAGTGCAACTGTTCAAAGGCGCATTCTACTATTGCGAAGGTCCTGAAATCAAGAATGTGCGCAATAAAACAGACTGTCTGGCCGATAAGCGAAACATGTGGCTAAATCGAAAGTACAATTTCGACGATCTCGGCAAAGCTCTCATGTCGTTATTTGTCTTATCGTCGCGAGACGGATGGGTAAACATCATGTACACCGGTCTAGATGCTGTTGGCGTCGATCAACAGGTGAGAGAAATTTATTCAGTCAAAATAAATACTTTTTCTTCTAACTTCTTATCTTTGACTTCTACTTTACGTAACGATAAATGATGAAAAATAAACCTGATTATAGCCCATCGAAAATTATTCCGAATGGCGGTTGTTGTATTTCATCGCGTTCATATTACTGGTGGGCTTCTTCGTGTTGAACATGTTCGTCGGCGTGGTGGTGGAGAATTTTCATAGGTGCCGCGAAGAGCAAGAGAAAGAGGAGCGTGTACGTAGAGCGGCTAAACGCGCATTGCAGATGGAAAAAAAGAGACGAAGTGAGTGACCGCAGGCCCCGCTAGGTCAATGCCACTTCTATATCACGCAGCTGATCTTGTCAAGAGATGTCGATGTGTGTGCAATGTTGATTGTAATTGTTTTCAGAGATGCACGAGCCACCGTATTACACTACCTACTCAAAGGCGCGGCTCTTCGTCCACAACGTCGTGACGTCCAAGTACTTTGATCTGGCGATCGCCGCAGTTATTGGTCTCAATGTCGTCACGATGGCGATGGAATTTTACATGATGCCGAAAGCGCTCACTTACGCGTTAAAGATCTTTAATTATTTCTTCACCGCTGTTTTCATTCTCGAATCCTTCATGAAGCTTGTCGCTCTCGGTGTGCAGCTTTATCTAAAGGATAAGTAAGGATATGTCATTCTTTTTAAGTATTTTAGTAAAAATATGTGGCGTGAATTTTTATCAACAGCATTATGAGAAAGGAGACAGTTTTATTTTAAAGATGATTCTTTTTATAGATGGAACCAACTGGATGTGGGAATAGTGATATTATCAGTCGTTGGCATCGTGCTAGAGGAGGTCGAGTCTAAAATCATCCCCATTAATCCCACGATAATTCGCGTAATGCGAGTGTTACGGATAGCCCGTGTATTGAAGCTCTTGAAAATGGCGAAGGGTATACGTGCCCTCTTGGACACGGTGATGCAGGCATTACCACAAGTTGGAAATTTAGGACTATTGTTTTTTTTACTTTTCTTTATATTTGCCGCCCTAGGAGTGGAACTTTTCGGCCGGCTAGGTAACTATACATTCAATGATTAAACTTGATTAATTACGCAAATAGTTATAATAATTATTCTTTTTAAATAAATTTAGAAAAAATTTTTGCTTTCTTTCATAATAAAATAACTTCTAAAATTCATTGTTCTAACTAATACCTTAAATATATTTAACAAAGATTTATGATAGTTTTATGAATTATTCGCGATTGTCTTTCGTGAAAAAATTATATTTTTTTTATTATAATCACAAGAATTTAAACATCTATATAATTTTCAAAAGATTTATAAAGAGATAGGTTAATTTAAATCGAATGATATTTTCCATCACAGAATGCAACGATGAAATGCCTTGCCAAGGTCTTGGTGAGCACGCGCATTTTAGTAATTTTGGTATGGCCTTCTTAACGCTTTTCCGAGTTGCTACCGGTGACAACTGGAATGGTATCATGAAGGACACGCTGAGGGATGATTGCGATGATGCAGCAGATTGTGTCAAGAATTGTTGTGTGAGCACTATTATTGCGCCGATATTTTTTGTGATTTTCGTTTTAATGGCCCAATTTGTATTGGTGAATGTCGTTGTTGCTGTGCTGATGAAACATCTGGAAGAAAGTCACAAACAGGTAACGTTTTCAAACGATTTCCAACAGATTTATTTTTTGATCATATCTTGATCATAAAAGTTTGAAATACAATGTTATAATTTCAGATGGAAGACGAACTCGATATGGAAACACAGTTGGAGAGAGAATTAGCCGCGGAGCAGGAAGAGCTTCTTGAAGTGGAGGAGGAAGATGAAGATGACATAGGGATGAATGGTAGAATAGATGATGACGATGAAGACGATGAAGATAAAGAGCGCGTATCTATGGTAGGGAATGTAAAAATACCCGCGAGGCCAGGATTGGCCAAAGTTCAGTCTCTTCCTGCAAATTTTATTTACAATCCACCGAGAGAGAGAAATATCGATGGTAAGAGCATTATCGATTATTGTAATTGATATGCTAGTTATTGGCATATAGATTATTGCAATATTTTTTTCTCTATCATCATGTCTTTCATCATCAAATTAATCGATTGTCTTCCAGACACCTCGATTTCCGTGTCCTTGGACGAGAAACGTCGTAGTTCGTATTACCGTTCGAGTTCAAGACCGTCCAAGTTTAAGTCGAAACGCCGGCAAACCTTCCATTCGAGTCACCATCAACGAAGATCACTGTTGCCAATGCATTTCGAGGTCGCCGAGGTCTTTGAGAAGCCTGTGAGCAATTTGAGCGTGCCTCGAATTATTCCACATCGTAGCTACGGCGTCGCTAGTCAAGATCCTAGTCATGTGCAACATCAAAAGTTGCAGGTAAAGAAAGAATTACATTTTTCAATAATGTAAATTTATATACACTTTACACACTAAATTTATATATAATTTTTTGCGAGTAAGAAAGACCAGAGATGAGCCATCTTAAAAAATATAATTAAAATTATATCTATCATCTACCTGATGACTATTGAATAAATTTTTCGAAATCATAAATCAAAGTTATCTTCGGAAAAATTATATAATATATGTATATATTAAGACTCTCTCCGCAAAAGGTATATATTATCTATTAAGATTCTTAGTAAAAAAATTTTGTTAAGAAAACTAACATTTAAAATCCAAGTTACATATTAATATAACTGGACATATCGATTTTACAGGTGATCACTACTGAAACGCGTGAGAATAAGTCTCTGCTGAGTGTAAGCAAGCCGCCAACTAGCTCCTCGCTGGTCACTTCTACTGCCTCGAGCAGCACCTTGAGCGTTCCGCCGAAAGTGATCAGCGATCGTTATCTCATGCCGACCGCCGAGGTCTACCCGTCCAAGGCGACGATGAGCTACCGGACATCCAGCGACACGCAATCACCATCACAATCGCCGGACAGCGGGAGCGCGGGTGCCGGCAGCAGTAGAACACTCAGCATCGCGAACGGCTACGCTGGCGGCAAGATTCGACCGGAAGAGCCAAGGTCGAAGACTACGGCGACGACCCAGGACGACCTCGACGTGCAGTCCGTCATCAACGAAAGAAGGCCATCCAAATTGAAGACGACGCACGATGTCACCGCCACGTCCAGTGGCGCTACCGCCAGTATCGCCAGCGATCAGTATAGCGCGATTATCCGCGGCGAGGGTTACAGCCATATCTACGTCACCACCGAGGATAGATCCGACGAGGTCCCGTCACCGTGTGGCAATGTCAGCGAGAGCACCGGGACCGGCAGCCTCAGTGCGGTCGCCAGCATCAGCGTCGCTGGCATCAGCGTTGCCGGTAGCATCAGCAGCGGTAGCGGCAACGGCAGCCGAAACGGCGGCAGCGGCAACGGTAGCAGGAACAGTGGCAGCGGCAGCGGTGGAGTGCATATCGGCGAGGGTGGTGCTATCGGATCCGACGTGAGGATTTACGTGGACGACACGGACTCGGCGAGCAGCAGCAACGGGCAGCGACGCGGCGGCAGATTGACGCGCGACGACGAGACCCTGGACGCCTCGACCACCGTCTCCTCCGCTACGACAATGAGGGACGGTGGAGGTGGCGGAGGCAGCGGCGGTGACGACGACGAAAACAAAGAGACATCCGAGAGACCGTCCTCCGTCAGTGGACCGTTGGATCCCTCTTAATGCAGAGCGAACGAGTCGAAGTAGTTTCTAAATGTACGTACTATGGCGGCGGGAGATTTTGTAGGCGATACACCATAGGATGAAAAATATCATGGTAAAGAGAGGTCGCGTGGGAGGGATTCGAGAAAGGGCTCTAAGAAAGACTGTAGTGCATGACAATATAGTCGTTATATTTCTAGTCACTTCGCCGCCGCGAACTTGCCAAAAAAAAAAAAAGAAAAAAAAACGAATCAGTCGAGTATTTAGAAAGAGTATCCGAGGACAGCTGGAGGGAATATGAAAAAGAAACATACCCTGTGAATCGCGTAAGCGAGATATGATTGAGCGAACGAGAGATAATGTAATCAGGGGAATATTATTGATGCGTAGCGCAAAAAATGGCTACGCTGAACATATACGCATGTAACGCGCATGTAACGCGCAATTTTAAAACCTATGACAATCTCTTATTGCCAACGGAACTGATCTCGTGTTCCGTTTTCGAAGTGTCGTGGAAGTCGATCCGTAGGAATTGGTAGGAAGAAGAACGACGTAGATCGCGTCGATAAAAATTAGAGAGAGAATTTCAGTAGTTTATAGCTAGAAGAGAGATCTTTTTGTCGGGTCTACGCGACAAAACTGCAATTAATTGGACCACACTGTCTCGCCTTTCCTTATTCTCTAACTTTTCTCGAATTCTCGCGCGGATAAGCCGATTGGAAATCAAATATGTCTACAATCGATCGATATAAAATATAAATTATATTGTTATTTGATCGATTAATATGATTAATTAATTAATTAAATTGCGATATAAACTTTGCGTGATCATTATAATCAGAGATTAGAATAATCAAATTAAAATCTCTTCATATAAAAAGGATATGATAAATATTTTTAATCTTATACACTTTGAAATAATATATAGATCGTTTATAATTTTTATGGAGTAATTTCTCTTCGGCTAGAATTGTAGAAGTGATCGATTGATTGTGGGAATTATTGATAATCGGCGTCCAAAACTTGTGATTTATCTTCGTTTTGTTGAATTTACTCTTTTCAATTAGAGCGTTCTTCTCGTTGACATCTGTGATATACTTTAATCGTAGTGTATTTCCTAACGGTAACGGCAAATATCAGTACGAAACCGTAACATCAGCAGCATCAACAGCATCAGTAACAACAACAACAGTGACAGCAACAATTTAGGAACGTAGCTGACTTTTTAATAAAACGAATACCAATGCTGGGTGGCTTTCGCGGGAAATTAAAATATAGAGAGACAAAGCAGAGATAAATAGAAACTCTATACTGTACATATACATCTACGAATATTCTATACTCTACACTTGGTGTGGTTTATTTTGATACTACCGCGTGCGGTAATATATTTAACGATTGTCGAAGTAAAAATCTAACAAGAAAAAAAAAGTAAAAGTAAACAACTCTATGCCTTTTACGAACGTTGACGAACCTTCGTGCGGTGGTGGTGCCCGCGTTTTCTCAGTTGCGACAAAATGGCGAACGACGAGTCCTAGGTCGAGTCGAAGGTATAGTCGTTAAAATCATACATTATAACGCGCGCCCGGAGCGCCGCGTTGCTTCGAAGAAAAAAAATCTAGCAGTAATCGTTGATCGATCGATCGCTCGATCGAGATGTTGTGTTTCGTTTAAAAAGCCTAACAAAATCTCGAGTCGAGCGACGCTCCTGCGACGCGTCGAGTTTAAGAGCAATTCCTTCAGAAACGTTACACGAACGCGGAGTTGCGCTTAACACTAGAACGGCTGAAAAAAATTATTTTTCTAATTAGAAAAATGATTTCTTATAAACACACACGTACACATACACACATAAGCAATGCGCATAATGCGGAGAAAAATTATATTGTGTAAACAAACTAGCGCTTCATTATATCTCGAACTCTGTATTTTTTCGATGCGAATTTATTATCTATTGCAAATAACGCTATATTTCTACAATCAATTATTTCTAGAGATAATGATTTTTTACAAATCAAGATGTTCAAATCAATCGTTATTTAACTAAAGTAACTGTAACTGATAACTTATATCAAACTTTATATAAAATACTATTACACTCTTATATATATATATATGAAAGAAGATAAGAATTTTACAAGTAAAATTATAAACACTTTATATTTTTTTTATTAAAAAAAAGTATTTAGAGAGTGAAAGAGAGAGAGATTTAAATGATTGACTTGGTCGTTCTAGTGATAAATCTCGACTGGAGACGACGTAGCAAATATTAGTAGCAAGTTTAGTGAAAAGCAACGAGCCGCTCGAAATCACTGCATCGGATCATGTTAGACATTTTAAGGGAAGTAGAGAGATAATTACGTATCCATGTGTTTACGTACATGTGCGCGCGTCTCTTTGGCACCACGACCGGCTCTCGATAGCTCGATAGCGTTAGACGACTGACCTCCGAATTATAGTTATTCTAGACACGCGCCGATATCGCGATTGTGCGCGAGTTCGCCGATCACAGCTGCACACGTATGATATGGATAGTTCGACATGTGTTTAAAAAAAATAAAAGGGAGAAAGAGAAATGCATAAAAATTGGTCTAAAAAAGAGAACGGAGATAAGTAAAAATCATTTTAGTTATACGATTTTACATACGTGTGCATGCGTTAATTGAGAGAAATATCGTATATCGAAACTCGCAGCGTGTGTGCCTCTCGAGTCTGTTCTTCGCCCGTAGAGAAGGCAGTGTGCGTAATCGTCGAATTAGAAGGGAAGAGAAACTATAAGCTATAACTAAACGGAACAAAGAAGCAAAAACCAAAAATACCGGGCCGTCGCCGGCCCCAAATGTATAACATACTATTTTAATTACGATAATGATGTAATAACGGTGTCCACTTAGCACCGCCGAGGGAGCGTCCTTCTTGTCTGTCTGATGTTCTGCGTGTATGCGCCCGACATGGTTGGTGAAACGTGAAATTTTCACGTCTTCCTTCATCATCCGAAGCCGGGAAGGTATGACAGAATGTGGGATACGTGTGTGTGACGGAGAACGCGTGAGGAGAGATTCGAAATAATAGAGTCAAAGGAGAACTAAATATGTACAAATATAATAAATTGAGCGACGATTACGTTGAGATGATTCGCTCTTTTTATTGAACAATCACCCACAAGCCCTGATTTACACCCAATGCATAATCGATATTACATTATTACGATAATGGATCCTTTGATGATTAAGCGGTAACGCGTTTAGTACATCTATATTCATCCCACACAGAAATCTTCTATAAATTACAAAAGATCTTCTATAAATAATACAAAAGATCCGTTATAAGTTACATTTTGTTTAAGGAAGAATGGATGAATCAGCTATATGAAAAGTTGATAGATTTAATACATTTCGAGATTTATGAATTTGATATTGCGCAAAGCATTTTTAGCATCATAAAATATAAAATTAATAATTAATTTCTCAATTAAAATAAATCTTATAGAATTTAATCTCAAAATCGTGTAAATGTATATTATTTTATATCGAATTAATGTTTTTGTAATATCACAAAATTTTATAATGACTATGCACAAAAATATATGAAAATGAAAATTTTAATTTTACATGGCAAATATTTAATTTACACAAATAATTGTTAATCTTATATTTTAAAAAGTTAAAGAAATACAACTTTTTCAACTTCTGACATAGCTGTATGTGATCCATTTTTCTCTAGTTTCTTTTTAAAATATATTTTTTGTTAAATTATATTTTATGGATTTGCCATAACTTTGAAAAAATCATAATTTTCAAATACCTGTTGTGTTTTAAATTCATATTCGATTAAGCGTACCATGCACTCGTATTCTATAAATACACGTATACTCTGGATTACCACTATTGGAATGGACTTTCAACTCGATTATCTCATATGCTTCTTTCGATCGATTCTAGTTTTAATTTTGTATTTCATATAATTAAAGATTTAAAAAATTGGCAATATTAAATTATATGAAAAATATTAATTAAAAGTATCCAATATTCTACCTGGATCTCAAAATATTGCAATGGTGAACCAGTATTGTCATACGTGAATGTACCAAATGAAAAAGGCTTCTCATCTTCGAGATCTGTCAAACCCTAAAATAACATGTACGTATAATAATTAATATATAGCTATATATAGCTATATAAAATAGTCGGTTTACCCAAATGGAAAAATCTCTAGGAGCTGTGGCGGTTTCCCCAGTCGGGGATATCAACGGGGAAATATGTTCGAGACTGATTCCGGACACGTTCACCTGGCCAAGTAGTCGGATCACCACACTGCCGCGGCTACCTTTGAAGGCCCAGCATTCGCCCGGCAAAACGCCGGTCTGGTGAATACTTTCGGGTCAGAATGATAAGTGAATTAGATATATTCAGGTAACCTGTATCACGGCTCGGGGTGTATTTTGCTGCTGACAAAGCGGTATGCCGAACAGATTGAGTACAGGTGCACCGGTCGAATAGGGCTCGGTATCACGTGTCGAAAGGATCGTACCACCTGTGTTTAAAAATGCATGTGATAATACGTCTCTGGAGAGACACGCGTGTGTCAGTTTTTCATTAATAAAATATATCAGTTTTTTAAATAATTTTAATTACATTGAGGAAAAATTGATTGCACATAATTCATAACATATTTAGGATTAAATGATAGTCATTTTGAGAAAAGTTATATATTTAAACAAAAATTGATTGTTATTAATAAAATATCAGTTTTTTAAATAATTTTAATTACATTGAGGAAAAATTGATTGCACATAATTCATAACATATTTAGGATTAAATGATAGTTATTTTGAGAAAAGTTATATATTTAAACAAAAATTGATTGTTATTATAAAAAAGTGTGTTATTTTTCTACGCTGAAGAGCTGAAAAAAAGGAAGTTTAAAGGCCACATTTTATTCACTTTTTATGCATGAGATTATTAACAGGTCATAAGATTGCCTTTTTAATTAATGCATTAGGTATAGAAAAAGCTAAATAAAAATAGACTGTTGAATAAAACCTGAACTTTCAAGAGCATAATCCGTCCTTCCAGTTTTATCGGCATCATATGTTTGTAATTCGTTTCTCACCATATCTTTGACGGTTTCTAGTGATAGAGCCTTCAGCAAGTTCTTCGTGTGTAGATTCATTTCTGTCACAATATATACTAGCGATAAATGTTAATAATTAACAAAAGACAAGCAGGGAAAATAAAGATAAAAATACAATCCAAATAGTCACAATATGCGCGCGTGATAGAAAGGGATAGAAAAAGAAAGAAAAAGAGAGAAAGGCTTTTACTTTGTCACAAACAAGAATCTGTCGACATGGAAATAAGCTGTGCAATATGTTGCTCTACTTATTTAATCGATATCTTTGACGTCAAAGAAATGCCACTGCACTGGGCGCAATATCCGGTCAACATTTACACATCGCACCTTCCTTACCCTCGGACACTTCCTTCCTCAGATTGAGAATAGCTTCTGACATTTTCGGAATCACGTTGCCCACTTCCTTCAATTTGCTCTTCAATTCGTTGCGCATCTCAATTACGTTTTTCACTTCCAACTAATGCAATTTTTACGGAATCAGCAGAGCGTTTCTCATATCGTGTAATAATCAGTAACAAAATGTAAAAAAATATCACGTGAAATCGTTCTTATTAATAAACAATTACCGAGAGAGTTCCTAAATGAGCTCTCAAATTTCTCAAATCTGCCTTGATCATCTTGAATGACGCATTAGCAGAATATTTATCGCAAAGATGGGATACGGACATTGCTAAAAATTGAAAGAAACTCTTTCTAAATTAATTTTCTAAATTAATTAATATAACATTCATACACATATTATGTTTATAAGATTACATATAGAAATAGTTTACTGAAACTTTTAGCAAATTAAATAATCGGGTCACTCTCCAACATACCGAGCATTGACGTGATGATGCAGAAAACGAAAGGTTTGATTAGTTTCGTACACCATGCGAATCGTTGATTGCAACTAGCTGAAGTACCCGGACAATTTCCTGCGTTAACACAACAAAAAGTATTTCGCGCACTCATTAGTGTCGTTTCATTATGCACTTGTGTTTGAAGCGCTTTTAAAATATGAAGGACAAATCAAGAAGAGTCGAATAAAGATGAATTCATGCCAGATTTTGGCGATGCTTGTTACCGATGTAATTGCACGTGTTTCGCTAAAAGTATATGTCAAAGTTTGAATTAACACGACGATTACTATAAACCTATAGGCTATACATAATCGATATATTGTAAAAAAATGAAAAGCGAGTCCCAAAATAGATTGTTATATACAATGTGGAGGGAAAAAAATAAAGAACAGAAAAAATACATATATAGAGCAAAAATGCATAATAAAGAGCAAGTGACAAAATAATAATTTTAGATAGAAAGAAAATCTTCATTTTATTTTTGATGAAACGTTCAAATATATTGTCATACACTATTCTTTTGTTACTTGCAGATGTACAGGATATATATATGTACAGAGTGAGTATACAGACATTATTAAATGTATTTACATGATTACAAGTGAATTGCTTGTACAAATGATTGTGCAACGAGAAATACGATCTAATTCTTTTATGTATATATATTTTTTTAGACGAAAGAAACATTCATTTTATATGAATCAGCTGTCTATTAGAAAGTTTAGCATATATATTTTTGTAAAATTTGTGACTTATAAGTAAGTATAACAAATTTCAAAATGTCCACTTGTATGTGCTTTTAAATTTTTTCATTTTTGAAATTATAATATGGAATTCTGTAATATTTTTAATATTCTTTTATACTTGTATATATATATATATATATATATATATATATATATATATATATACATACATATATACATATATGTGTATGTGTATATAGCACAATATTAATAAAATAAAATAAAAATAAAAGTAAAACACCATAAAATTATATCCCTAGGTACAGATATAGATTGTCTGCATTGTTAATTTTATCTTTGTATTGATCTTTATTATTAACTGAAGTATATATACTTCAGATCGAATAAAACGTACGTAAAATATTATTGACGGATCCATGGAATGTAAATGTGCTTCTTGCTGTTTTAAGGCTATTTTATATTATAATGTAATATCGGACGATTACGAATTGAGGTCACTGTATATTTTTCAGGGCGGAATGTATACGCACGTTGAGTCGACTTTCAAAGTCGTAATCTCTGTACTGAGTTTGTGCCCTCAATAGAAAACTTTTGCCTTCGTTGAGATTCTGAAATATGAAAAAGCTACCGTGTAGAAATAAAAATTTGCAATAATATAAAAAAGAATTTAACGCAGATAGCAGATGTTTAGTACTCGTATACTTACGTTATTGTTACAAAGGTTACTTCCCAGTTCGTAAAGAGCAAACGCACTAACGTGCTGATCGTATTCGTCCTTGGACGGATACCTACATTTCAGACAATTTCGATAACTTTTAATAGCCGCTTCAGTGTCTCCCAAATAAAAGGATGCTGCACCTTCCAAGAGAGCAGCCAGACCCACCATCGGTTCTTCTGAGTGATTTCTCTTACATTCTGATAATAGAATTAATATCGGTAAATACAGAAATTTTTGATACAAAGGATTAAAAGAATGTTGAATTAAAGATATCCAAATAATATCTCAATTATTTAATTCTTTTGATTCTTATGTTACTTGAGATTTTATCGAGGAACACACACACACAATGAACGAAAATCAATCGATTATTACCCCACAATATTCCACGCAGCGATTCGGTGGAACAGGACGGCATAGCATTCCATAAGTACAATAATTCGTATACAAGCAATCTATAATACAAAACTGTATATGGACGTCCGGTGTCTTTGTCGATGAGTTTCGGCACTCTGCGCAAAATGAAAGCGCCGAGTTGCGTCTCCCTGTTCATCTCGTCAAACCAGTGAAGTATTTTGTCGTAAATCGTTAGGAGATCGTCAAATTTGCTATTTGCTCCGCAACAAACTGCAAAGATAATATAATAAAGAAATTCGAGCTCGCGTATTCGAACGCCAGAATGGTGTTGAAATTACCCATGGCTAGGTACGCGTAGAAGCTCTTGGACCACCTAGACTGATGTTGCAATTGCAACAAGGATCGATACGCTTCCTCGTAGCTCAAACGTATCAAATGACACCAAGCCACTTCGTGCAAACATAGTAATTTGATTTCACGCTGAGTCGAAATCTCCACAGCTTTGCCATACGCTTCAAGGGCTGCATCGACGTTTGACTATAAGACAACATTATTGGATTATACAAATACTTATGCAACGGTGAAAAATATTATATATAGTTGCACTCATAAAATCAAAAAAGATGAATAAAAAAGAGATATTTTATATCAAATGGATAAAAATCTTAAGACAATGCATCTGTATATTTAATAATTAACTGATTAATTTATTAGTACCTCTAGACGTTCCACTCTACCAGCGAAGAAGAGAAAGAGTGCAGAATTATGAAATTCAGTGTGACATTCAGCTATCAGCTGTTTTGCTACTGCGACACCCGCTTTCACATTGGAACCGTCAAGTGCGAAAAACGGACGTACGATTGTGTGATACCAAAGGAGGGACAATCTAAAGTAAAATTGCAACATAATGCTCGATCAACTAGTCCTACACATTATAGATGAAATATATCTCTAAACTTAACATATAAATATAAAAATGAATATATTTTATTATTATAATAAAAGTATAATTTATTATATAATATTATTATAATTAAATTATAATATACAATCAATCAAATAAACAACGAAAATTTGACATAAGAAAACAGCAACGATAAACAATCTTAGGAAATATATAAATGTCTCATTATTCTACACATTGCTTTGAAAAAAATTATATTTAGGATATTTTATATTCAAACTTACGTGGCAAGCGGTGCGCGCATATCTTCGCTGAGTCGTGCGTACATAAGGGCGGTAAGACCAGCCTGTCTGTCACCCTCGAAGCCCAAGAAGTGGATTACTTTCAATAGAGACGGTGGCAAAAGGCTCACACATAATTGGTATATACCATAACCGAAACTCGCGGCCGACATTAAACGTGTCACCTCCGTAGGTTCCACGAAGCTGCGAAATATATTCCGCTTTAATTACATTTTTAATGCTAAGATCCGCGCGAATTTAAACATGTGAACAAAGGAACGAAGCAAGGTGATCCAAGCTAGCTGCACAATCTTTCACGAAGCAAGTGCGCGAAGCAAGTGTGTGAGTTTACCGGCCCGAATTTATCGTTCACCGAATTATACAGAATATAAGGTGTCGATACACAATCAACGACAAATTTCTTTCTCGGAGAGGACGAGGGCGAAAAGAAACGAGAAGTTTTGTAAGAAGAAACAACAATTACGGTGTCTGTTGTTCGGAGGTGATGCCAGTGAGCGAGAAGAACATTGATAGAGAGCTTCGCAGACCTGATGGCGACGATACGGGTGTCATGTTGTTCACGTAACCGTTGCAGGAGGGAATCGACCATTCCGAGGATTCTGGACTTTGCGGACTCTGCAAAGAGGATCCGTTGCTCGTGGGAGTGCCGCAGTATGGACTGAGTCCTATAAATAATATAAAAAATAATAAAATTATCAAAAATATCTGACAGAATTTGTGTTTTGTAAGATATTAATGCCTTATAAAAAAACACAATTAATTTATCAAATATATATTAGAAAATAATAATCGATGCGAGAAGAACTTTTTGAGCAACTATAATTAAATCAATCTGATTTTAATTACTAAAATTATTACAAATTTTGAATTATGATTGACTTATTAATTCTACTATAAATTTAAATATTATTAGAATTCAAAATTTTTTTACTATGATAGAAAATTAAAAATTTAATTTTCTAAATCTCTCCGTATCGCGTTATGAATCAGATAAATGTGATGACGTACCCGTCGGATTTGTACCAAAGGTCCGACGATATAGCTGCGAGATTTGAGTATACGCATGCTGATAAACTCGCCAAGCTTTACGAAGCATCCAACCACCACGGACGTATCCGGTTAGCTCTTGCTGCAGAAGCGTTAATATGGCCGAGCAAACTTGCGAATCTGCCAGAACGATTTGGCGCTCCAATTTATTCACATAGTCCTTCTGAAATTAATTTCTTATTATTTCTCTATTGATCCGACTCCTTTTCAATAATCTTGCTCTATAATTTTTAATATATGTATAAAAACTCTTTTAATTTTTTATTTTACTTGTTATTGTTATAATTAATTACAGGAAGTTTCTATATCATAAAAAATTCAAACATTATGAAAATTCAAATTAATTATAGATAAAACTATGACAATATTTAAAAAAAAACACTCACGCCGGTCTCTTCTGCTCGAAACACTTTACTTTTCACGGACTTTAGCCATCCAATATCACCCGCACATTCCCGTTCCATATCCTTAAGCAATAATATGGCTTGCTGAAGCTTATCATCTTCGAAAGTCATCAAAGCATTCTGCAAGAATTCATTACATTACATTAAAAATTCCCAGACTATTAAAATACTCAAGTTTTTTTTTCGTTGTTTCATTATTATCATGTAACGGAATTAATATAATCTTTATTTAATCTGCCTATACTAAAGATTGATATATTGATCTTTTATTTTCCGATGCATACGTTTTCACGTTTATTAATAAAACCGATTAGGTAACAACATCCTTTCGCGGCCTTGGAATGTTAAGTATACTTCGTCGGAGCGTATTGTGAAATCGATATGCCTCATCACGCGATTACATACCATGAAGAGGACAAAGCAGCGGCCGGCTTTGACATGGAAGCTATAAGGATGCTCGGTAAACAGAGCCTCAGCCTCCTCGATTTTGTTGTTCAACAGCAGGGAGATACCGGTTCTAGCCACGTTCCAGTCCTTGGTCGAGCTTTCCCCCGCCGCCATTATGTTCGAAAATGATTTTAAGATAATATTTAGATGATAAAAATCTTTTGCGAACCTGTCGGCCACGTGTTGATCAAGTGGACAACATCTGTCCACCACGCGGGACTCATCAGTCGAGATTTGTATCAAGGTCACTTATTTCGCGAGCATGCTAAATAATTGTTGACTTATTCTATATTGATTTGTCTCGAGAAACAAATTTGACAGTTACAGGAAAAATACAGTCCACGAATATATAATCATTTACGTCACGAAAGTGCCAATCGCTTTGCGATTTTGCTATCGTCGATATTAGAAGTGATACGAAACATCTTTACGGACGCTGCATTTTTTCCTTGCAAAAATAATGGAGGAAAAACTGCTTTTAATGCGGTTTTCATATTTAAGGATTGTAACATTCCTTCCTAGTAACATTAAATATTAATGTTGAATTAAATAGGTAATTATGTTCTTTTTGCTTGATTCTCGAAGCATTAAATACGGCGAACTTGTTTCTTTTTATGCAATAAAATATTCTCACACAGATAAATGCTTAATGTGATTAAGAATTTAAATCACTTGCGTATTCGTTATGTAACTTTCTGTCATTATATGTAATTCTTTGCAATCTTTTTTAATGCATTTTTACTAATCTTTCTTTTTTATAACACTTATACGATAAATGGCCGAAATCCTTCGTTGAGTGTTCTTATTTTTTGAGATTTTCGGAGCAAGAACGATTTTTATTCTTATCTAAATGCAAGTGTATAAATCCAGGTTGCAGAAAAAACTCCGCTCTAAATGAGACGCAAAATTTTAACGTCGTTTCCGTTTTTCAGTTCATGACAATTGGATAATTAACCGGATATTGTGCAACGTGCACTTCTCGAAACAGATAGCCAGCAAGTGTTACAACTGCGTGCGAACCGTAGTGCGCGTTTGTAACGCGTTCGAGCTACGAACTGTATCCCCGCAGTGCATCGGGTTGACTAAACCTTGTGGAAGAAACGCAATGCTGCTGCCACCACCTTCTGTCTAGATATATACATGTATTATTGATTTTCGTCTAGAAGTATCGTGACCCTGAACGCGCAGAACGAGAAAACGCAAAAGAAAATTTGACCTACAATTATATATTTAAAATTTTATATTTAAAATTCAAAAAACATGAAGACAAGTGTGTTAGATATAGCTAAAATTAACATAATTCTTTGTTTTAGATTTGCATTTGGAAATATTTGCTTGAATTATATTTTTATTGACTATATTTTTTTAATAAAAAAAAATAATTTAGCAAAATAATGGAGAACAAATGTATGATATACATACAATGAAATATATCAATAATATATATCTTATATTCTCTGTTTTTAACATAATCGCACAAATTTTTGTATATAAAACACAATATAAGTATTGATTCAAAGTACATTGATTAGTATATACATACATTAATATATACATACATTATTTACAATTATCACTCTGTGTATATATTCTTATGTAATTGCTATAGTCTATGTTAAGAATGAGAATAAAATTTGTACCCTGGCGTTTTGAATGTAGCAATATCGTTCAAAGAAACGATCTTAGCTTATATATACTCATCAGATTTGCAGCAATTTTAATGTAATAGAAATTTAAAGTTATGCATTCTCTGTACATCTATTTACAATTTTATTAAATGGTTGACTATTCCTAAATGGAATGTCATATAAATTCTAGTCCTTCGAATTTTTTGTCCATCACTTTGCTCTCTGGCATTATTATTGTTCCTTCTATTGTAAAGGCCATGATGTATGTAGCAGTGTGTCCTTGATATTCCTCAGTCTTCAATGCTATTATGATAGAATCCTGTGAACCAGGAAGGAACTTGAAACTGGAGAAACCTCTGATTGGAATTAAATCTCCAACATGAGTAACCTGTAATAAATTTCAAAATTGTTACTACAATTTAATAAGATATTTAAATATATCTGAGGCAATCAAATATCAAAAACATACTTTAATATCAATAAAGTTTTCATCAGCAGTTAGCATGATATTACAGCTCATTCTCTCATCTCTCGATTCATTGTAACGTTCATGAGAACATCTTCTGGGCAAGAAGAACCAACTTTTATGTATATCGCTCCAGGCTCCAGATTCATGTATCATATAACCTATGCAAAGTATACATATAATGAATTAATTCACGTAGTCATAATCTACAAGTATTCTCATACCTGGATATTCGATGTTAATCGCTTGCCTTAATCGTTTGTAGTAAGAAATCCAATTGAGGGAATGTGTCTCGCCACGTGGCGATACTACTTTTATCCACAATGGATTATTATGCTCAAATTCACCAGACGGCGTAGTCCATTCTTTTCCCATACTGCCAACATATAATTGTTCATCTTTGATAGTTGCCCATTCAGACTTAAACCCTAAAAATAGATAAAAAGAATATCTTGCATGCTATATACGAACAATAATATTAATTACTTGCCGTACAACTTACATACCTTTGTGGTTTTTACCATTGCCATCCATCAAAATAACCCATGGATAAATTTGATCACCTTCAATGAAATATATCATTCCTGTACGATCATCAAAGGACAATAGACGACCGTCAAACGTCACCAATTCTGACAATTCCATTCCACGTCCTTTCATAGACAGCGACGAGGACAATGTGACAGTTCTATCGTCCCAGATAACAGATAGAAAATTAGTAGTAGGATTCCAGTACAAACTGCCAGTCTTCATGAGACTATACCACGTGTCTCTCTTATCTGGGAGCTTGGAATTATCATCCAGGTCGCTCACTATCGCTATCCTGTAAGTCATACCCTTGGAAGTCCTGATGGGTGTCGAGGTGGGATACGTTCTATTATACTTGTAATAACGACACTGGGTGAGGGTCTGATTTGGCGGCGAGCACACGACGCTACGCAACAGCGGATACGCCAAAAAGATGATCGGAACGCTCAGCACGAGGAGAATGAGCGCCAGGAACTGGCTCTGAATGCGAAAGGTGCTATTCGCTACTCGGTAAACATGTGGTGCGCGCAACGCCTGTCGCCAATCGCGTAGATACGACATGGTCTCCTTGTTGCCGTTCCTCATCCGTCTCCGTATGTTGAGGTCAGACTCGCGCAAGAGCTCCACGTCAAATTCGAGGCATGGTGATACTTGACAGTGTTGTCCTAACCTAATATGTCATTTCCGCGAGATGGTAAGAGCAACACTTCGCGACGCGTAATCAACCACGCACGATCATATGACTGGTTGTCAAGAATAGGAAGAAGAACCGAGAGCGGTAATCGCGGAACGCTCGCTAGTCTTGTTCGGTACTGTCATCTATATTCATTCTAGAAGCTACGTAAAAAGCATCTTTCGAAACTACCGGTAAAATCATCGTTTGATATGTATTGTATCACCGTCTATTAAATGCATAATCCTCGTCGATTCATTATGGATCCATTACGTGAAAATCGTTTATTTAAGTAAATTAAAAAATTTTGTTCTATATTTTTTATTCTTCTTTCACAAGAACTTACGTCATCACCATCACGATTAGATTATGCAACTAATAATGGTGTAAGTATATCATTTAAATAATCGATAATTCTTTCTTTTATTCCTTTTTAAATCGAAAGACGTGTCGTTTACAAAAATATCGATGGGATGACGAATATAAGAGAAAAAAATTTCATGACATTGTCGATTTTGTCTGGAAAATTTATTTTTCAATGCACACATACATACACGCAACTTGTTATAAATTTAATTCGCATGCTTTATGTAATACATGTACTGTATCGCGCGACCGACTTTTTGTAATCTTTGATCTCTCGTTACAACCGACAATGTATTTATGGTTATGGAAATGTCTAGAGTAACGGTTGGTCGATATCCTGAGATTTATAATACCTCTGAAACGTAAATGTGCAGTATGAATAAATGAAAACTTTTAGCAAACAAGATTATTTTTTAGCTTTTTTATCAAATAAAAGATGAATTATGTTTTAATTTTCTCCGCTATTTTAAAGTAGTTTTTATTCACAATACATTTAATCATATATATAAGAAATAAAATTTATAAAATTCAATTACTGCACAAGAAGCTTTCATTATTCAATTCAATTTTGAATCATATTAATACATATAAATAATATTCAGAAGATCGAAATTAAATTACTATATAAATCCCTCTCATCATATCTCTATTGTCTCTTATCGTATTATATATCGTACTTAATAAGGGTCGAAGAACTGTAGAAACAATGGCGATATTTCGAAAATGAGTCGCTCTTATGGGTCAATTCTCATTGAACGCGCTAGATCTCCGCAATTACGGGGAAAGCGCATTGCGGGGGTCCATTAATTAGCGCCTCGCCGACTACTACAAAGCGATGTCGAGCACACGTACACGTCCGGATCTACGGGCACGGTTGGGGTCGAAACGGAGCGACGGACTCCGCGCGCGTTGGCGAAATGAATCGAAGGGGTCGTTGGTAGATAAGCGGGGGAGACGTCGGGGATGAATCAGCGAGGGCGGCAAGATCCGCCGTCAGTCGCGTGACGCGTTTTCCGCCGCTAGCGTCGTCGACATCGTATTCGAGAGCGGGAACACATTGCAGCGATCTCGCCGGTTTTTGACGTTCGAGCTGCCTCGCGTCACAGGCTGGATCAGCTGATCGGGTAGACGCCCGGACGCGATCGAGTAACTCGTCACGTGTGGATCCATCGCACGCGCTTGAACGTGATCAGGTGACTTGTCACGTGCGATCATCGCCGCCACCGTTGCCGCCGCCGTCCTCCTGCACCCCCCCGCTCTCGCCATTACCCCCATCGACGCCACCATAGCCACGCGACAACCTGTATTATCGATCGCGCGCGTGCCGCAGTTCCGCATGGCGCGTTCGGCCAATCGCGAGTGCAACGGTACAGTGTAAACACGCTGCCGATTTCGTTTCGAAACCTGGATTCGATCGACGAATATTGAGAACGTTGCTATAAAAAGATTCAGCGTTTATTAATAATTTAAATTATATATAAATACACATCTATATTTTCGACTTATTTATGTTACTAATCACACGTTCCGTTTGAGTGCGTCGTTCTGCAGGACGATACGCGATTCCTTTTTTTGATTGGATGTATCGTTTCAGTGATGTATTATTATGGATACTAATTAAGCGAGGCTGTTGAGAGAGATGACAGTCCATTATTTTTCGTTTGTTCGTTAATTTTGCCAGTAATATGCTTTTGCACGATGAGATATTTTTGATTATCCTATCGATTCTCACGTGGACGAAAGCGATTGATGCCGGCCGGCCAGTTGGTTTCGCGGCTATGTTCATTTCTTTGTGATTCGGCTTCGTGATTTTCGCGCGCGTATCGCACGACATTGCGACGTGATCCGATTTCGCGATCTCGCGAGTGTTTGGAGATTGACATTTCGCGTTGCGCGTGAACGTAGCGTCGAGTCCCGTTGAGTTACTCCATCGCGGCCGCGCACAAGTTCAAAATGTGTCACCAACGAATCACGAGATTCTGATATCAAGAATGTACTCCTTTGCGCCTGTTTGCTCCTCGATCGTCTCGTCAACGACGGACTACGTTCTCTGCGAAAGGTAAAATCTTTATTAATTAATTATTAATTCCTGTAATATGCCACACATGTGTTAGATTAGGTTAGTGTGTGTGCTATATATTACATGCAACGTTCGATGTAACTTCGATATATTCGATAAAATAAATCAAAATCGATGTAATTTCGATATATTAATGTGTAGACATAAGGTACAAAAATAAAGCTAGCATTCACTTTAATATAAAAACTAGATGAAAAAAGAAGAATTGTAGTGTAGAAGAAAATGTAGTGTTTTCCTTCTTGTATTCATGCTTATTTTTATGCTTGTGTATTGCACGTTTGTATTTAGCGAGCATCTGGTTAAATATCTTCTGTCTCTTTCTACCTACTTTTTAAACTATGTCATCAATGTTCAGTTTATTTATACCGTATGTATGTATCTATGAGTTTGTTTGCACGAATACTGATATTCATATTATTTGCGCCGAAGTAATGAAATGTACTTTACAAAACAAATAATTAAAATATTCTAATTAAACTAATTGCACATTTTAAGATTATTTAAAGCATTGAAATTTAGTTCTTTAATTCCAATAAAAAAATAATATAAAAAATATAGAAATAATAATAGAATAAAAAGAAATAATGATGAAAAAATCTTAATGTGATAAAATAAAAATGATAAAAATATGCCACGTATTTCATGAGAATAGATAAATAAAATAAAAGTTATAAAAACAATCATGAATACAAATAATCAAATAAAAATAAAAGTTATAAAAACAATTATGAATATAAATAATTAAATATATAAAGTAAATAAGTAAATAAAATTAATTAAGTAAAAATTACAAAAACAATTATGAATAAAAAGTAAAAAAATATGTTTAGTGTACTCAACTTTTTGTTTGTATTTTAAAAGTGTCTCTCGGAAGAGAATTGATAAAAAAATATATTCCAGTTTGTTTTCTTTATCTGTGCCCGTATTTTAGCTAATAATCTCTCGTTGGCATATAATAAGCAATTCTAAAAACATTCTACCATGAAATGCAGGTGTACACTTATACAGATTCCATTATATTGACCCGCATGTAGATATTACAGTACGTGGTATTCAGTAACGTGTCATGATTACTTGCACGTCGCATCTTATTTATGAAACTGACTTATGTGACACGCTGTACAAATCTTACAAGCGCATCACGGATGAGTGTCCAAAGTAATACAACTCCATGGTAGGGTGGATTGTAAAGGGATACGTCTGCAGCAGGAGCGAATCGGGACGTTTCTCCCCCTTGTGTAGAATAATAATTTTAATCAAATTTTGAACGTATTAAAAATTATCTCAAATTGTTAATGTAAAATTTTATATTTGAAAAGTTGCGTTAAAATCCTAATTTATTAATGATACAACTAATAGCTAAATTACACAATAATTAATTGAAGCTTTTAAAGGACAAATTTTATTTGCATGTGCTAAAGTATTTCATTAAATCTTTAAGCTTCATCGCAAAAACAATTTTGATTACGTGATTATTTAATATCGCGACAAATAATTACATTATATAAATAATTATAAAAATTTGTTAACAGGAGAAATGTTTAAAAAATTTTGAATATAAAAATTTTAAAACTGATGTAAACTAAATATAAATAATGACATAGTTAAAAAGTAGATAGAAAAAGATCGAAGGTATTTAAATGTATTTTGTTTCTAAAAATTAAATTTAATTATTCTATTTCTATTGTAATCTCGTATATTTTATATCTGTCAAAATTGTAAAATATCGGGGAAGCGAGATTCTGAAGTTTTTTGTTTTCAAATAACTCTACGTATTTTGTAGAACTTTAAGGTCGATGACCTTACGCTCGTCTCAGTTTAACAGCCCCCGAGTTTTGCACGACACGTCTACGACATCGTTGCGAGGAAAACTAGATAAGGGGAAGAGAGAACGCGGGTTGGGGATGCGGGTGGTTTTGCGGGAGCCGAGACGACGCTATCCGAGGGGTAGTCTGTGTGCAATAGGACGGCGCTACCCAAAACGAAGGGTAGCTCGCGTGAGTATCGAAAGAAGGATACGATGGGAAGAGATAAAGAGAGAGAAAGAAGAGAAAAAGGGAGATCGGATATGTTTGGACGGGGCTGCATGGGATGCACTATAGTTATGGTTTCGTGTCGATCGAACTACGCGATGGTTTGCAGATTAGTAGATTATATCAAGAAGTTATTCTTAAATAAATAAAGAAATATACAGGAGTAAATATATTTAAAGAATAATATATAGTTAAATTACACACAAAGCGAAGATTTGAAAAGAAATAATTTTATATAATTTAAGCAAAGAACTTTCATTATATTTTATTCATTGCTACTTTTTTTAATCAATGATCGAGTTTATATTTTTCTTTATATTTTTTATTTTAATATATGTAATTATATATATATATATATATATATATATATATATATATATATAAAAGGCAATGTACTATGATTTATAAGAGCTATAAAATGAAATACGTTCTAAGTGTTAATTATCAAAAAATTTTATACACCATAATTTGATACAAGGTAATTATATTAACAGAAAAATTAAATTTGTTCGATATCTGGCATTTTTAAAAAGCTCTAAAACAAATTAATTTTCGTATCGAAGAGTTTTATTATAACTCAAATCGATTTTGCTTGAAATAAAAAAAGTTATTATCAATTTTTATGTAATGAAAAAACTTTACCCCATATTTTCGGATCCTTATTTTTTATATTTCATTGTCAGAGAGCTTTCTGAAGCATATCAGGAACTTTAGAATTATTTGCGGGAAAACTCTATTAATTAAAATTTCGAAATAGGGATATTAATTTAATGAAACTAAGGGAGAGTACTTTTATTTCTTCAGGATATCGTATTTATCTCTCGCAATTACGAGATACATGTTAATATCACGAAATGCACCCCATGTGCACAGTATGCGCCATGGCGGTATACGATCCCATCATCGATGCATTGCCATGGAAACGGCAACCACCGCCATACGAACATGCTGTGCCACATTGCGCCGCTTTAGGATGGCAGGCTACTTTCAAGGGCACTACTCTAATATGCCTTAAGGAGTGCAAGGACGATCAATATCTCTTGTACTCTTACTTCCGTCGTCTTCATGATGAATATTTTCTTGCATCAACGATTACATAACCGCCTGCAAACCCTCCAAATTACCATACGAAAATAGCAGTTCCCAATTTTTACAAAAAAATGTTGCGTATCTATATATTTTTACATCGAGTTACAAAATTATTTCCATTGCTTTTAAATATCACAATATTATTTAATTTATACAAGGTAGCAATAAATAAAGATAAAATAGAAATATTTCGCGTCGAAACAATGCAGCGCGCTCATCAAATATTCAGATATACTTGTGAAGAGTCATCGCTGGGGGGGGGGGGGTTATACAAATTCACGATCAAGAGTTATCCCGTAAATATCGAACGTGAAGGATATAATGTGAAAGATATCGGGCCGATATCGTAGCGTTAACATCGGCGAAATCGATCGGCTTCAAAAATGGCACGGTTTAGCACGTAGCCCTTTTATATTTCAGGAAGTACGCAAAAGAGGGAGGAATGAGGAGATTCACCCGGTGACCTCGTGCCGCGCGCGGTAATGCTACTGGCAAACGGTGTCTCTATACCGACCATCGCCGGTGCTGTCGAGGAGGAGGAAGAGTATGCACGCAGCGAGGCGAATAGCACGCATTACGATGGATACGTTACCGATCACACCGATCTGGCTTCGGAGATCGACATTGACGAATCCGAATATAGGCGGGAATTACTTAATGATGTGAGTCATCGTCCCAAAATCATGAGATCTGTTATTTCTCCTTGCCTAGCAATTAATTATTAATTATTAAAAGAAATTGTTCTTCTTAATCATTAAAATATTACACTTTATCATTAATTATCAATAAAAATTCTTGATTTAATAATAGAGAGTTTATGACACTATTATATTATTTTTTTCAAGATATAAAGTATAGTGCATTTTGAATTATGGAATGCATAGCAAAATAACTAGATTTTGAATTAAAATGTTGGAAGATAATTAATTTCGTCCACAAAATATATTTTTTTAAATTTTCAATCTAACTAAAATAAATTTATTGTTTTTTATGTTGCAGAAATGGCGAATGCTCTTTGACAAGGTGTGTATGATTTACCGCGTTTATTTATCTATTTTCGATAGATCAGATCTAAATTTCGTTTATTTACATTGTCCAGTTTGATCCGGAGGGTTTTGGAGAGATACCGCTGGAGGACTTTTTGACAGCCTTGAATAGTTCTGAATGGAAGGCGGAAATACCGACCAACAAACGTGATATACTTCTGATTAGAGCCAAAGAGTCGCGTGTCCACGCAGTGACTTTCCAGGATTTCGTCAATGTGGTGAGTATATCATTGCATATGTGCATGTTTTTTGTCCTATATGGAAATCACATAATTTCGTACTATATATAATTTCACGTATATACGTGTTTCGTTCTGTGTATACATGTGTTAATGCACAAAAATAATATAGTCTTAAAAGAGTATATTCTGCAAATAAAGTATTTAAAAATATATTTGAATTAAGAATATATTGAATAAGAGTATATTTTAATTTATATAAAGATCAAATTTAGATTTTTTTATAAATATTAATTTATATATCAAAATATTTTTAAAACGAACGTCTAATAATTCATATCTTGCAATGATATATATATATATATATATATATATATATATATATATATCATTGCAAGCATTAGAAATATATAGAAAAATTTTATATATATATATATATATATATATATATATATAATTTTTCTATATATTTCTAATATTAAAACTATTAGAATCGTAATATTAAATTTTATATTTATCTCAGTATTTCTATTTTGTTTTACCATAATATTTGTTTATAACAATTTTGATATCGTTGAATGTCTGATTTGTGCACGGATGGCAAGTTCTTAGCATCGACATTCAACGAGCAAATATACCCTGTAAAAGCAGATGGTTTTACAGCGTGCTGTCTGTTCGACAGTGAAACGCTCGCTCGATATAGAAGACATGAAATTATTTGTTTTAATATTTTTGCACAATTTTTTACGTTTTATTTTAGTGTATATTCTTATTTAAGTTTGAAAACAAAAGATAAATTACGTTAACATTATTACTTAATATTGTAATGCTATCATATCTAATATCACAATGACTTTATTCTTTTTTATCTTCCGTTAACTTGACAGATATCTATTTTACATTTTGTTTGGACGGATAAAAATATAATTGATTAATTATTTTTTAATTAAACGGAATATTATATTTAATTACAATTATAATTTTTACGTAAATTATTATTGTTTTCTTGTATATGTTTTACAAAGCTATGCATATTAAATATCGAAACTGATTTCACACAATTTGTGAAACGTTTCTTTTTAAATACTTTTAATTATTTTAATTACTATTTTTAAAAATATTTGAAATTAACGGATTGTCATTATATTTTATAGTGTATAGAAATTTTAATTACTTTATATGCAAAATATGACGAAAATTGCTCCGAAAATATAAGCAAAATTATACAAGATCTATTCTTATATAGTATATTTTAAAGAAGGAAATTAATTTTTCATATCTGGTAAACAAATCTAAAATAAAGCTATCCATATTAAGTATCGAAACTTATTTCACACAATCTGTGAAACGTTTCTTTTTAAATAATTTTTATTATTTATTTAATTACTATCTTTAAAAATATTTGAAATTAACGGATTGTCATATCTATACTTTTTTAAAAAAATTTAGATTGTATAATGGAAATTCCTTTGTATAAAGAGAGAAGATCATCACTCTATGGTACGCTTGAGATATATATATATATATATATATATAATATATATATATATATATATTCCTTTATATAATTTTCTGCTCCGCTTTGAACGTGTTATTTATTCCGCACATGTTTCGTTTGAGAATCTCGACGAGAAATTTGTAATATAATATAATCTGCTTAAAAGGCAGCGTCGGAATTTACATTGGAGCACGTTCGATTTTCATCGGTTTTTGCGAAAGCCGGATCGCGACCGTCGACGAAAAAGGTTTACGGTAGTTAAATAGTGTTATTCTACCCGCGTTGGAATGTCTCATTGTCCGTCTATTTGTCAACCTGAAAAATGCCAGCTACGGTTCGGAATTCCCTGGTTCTACCACACGACAATGATCGGGCAAGGAACCGCGGCTAGAAACTGACAGATAAATATCGGCACAATGATAATCTCAACGTTTAGAGGCACGGCAAACCGACGGGTGGGCCTTTGTTCGCGCTTAAACTCGCTGACAAGTTTTTGGTGGTTTTCTCCATGCTCCCTTTCGCTCGTGATCCTGAAGAGGTAAACGGATCTGACGTTGAGAGAGGGAAAATTGTTCGTGCACAAATCGAAGCGATCCAAAGCGCGAGCTAAACGACGCGTAAGGAGAATCTTGACGAGACTCGACAAAATCAACCGTGAGATTTTGTCGTTGACTACATTGCATCGATGGCAATAGTGTCACTGTTCCCTTGCGAGGGTAAGAATCATATCTGAGCTGTGATCTCCGTATAATTTTGATAAGATTGCTAAACGTTTAAGGGGACTTGAATCTCGGTTCATCTCATTTTGACGAATAAATGTGGCGTAAGCCATTTTTCGGAAATCGGTCTTTTGTGAGAATTTGAAGGTAGTATTTTCTATAGAATTTTCCATAGGACAAGCGAACGTTTCATTTGAAATTTTGAAATTGCTACTTTTTTTGAAGATTAGAAAAAATGTGATTTTACTCCATGAATTTTAGCAAACGGTCAATAATGAAGGTTGACGTTTCATTTATATCGTTATGATAAATGTGAATCGAGTCGAATAAGAATATCTGGAAAGAAATAAATAATTAAACAAGTACAAGTCTATTCGACATCGTTATGGACGGTTTTCGGCGTACTCAATCATTTCAGGACAGAAGTATAACTGTCATTTGTGATTCAGAGACACATTTGATTTATGAGATCTAAACAGGCGATCTCAAGAGTCTTTCTTTATTTTTAATTTCGATTTTTTTTTATTTATTCCGTTGCATATGAAATAACCAGTTGAGAACCATTTGTTTAACTAATGCGGAATGGAAGTTAACAATTCTTATGTGTATAAAGATTTTATGGATTTGTATTAAAACAATTAAAAATTTTTCTCACAAGAGGAAAATATTTGCGAAATTGACAAATTGCAGTGTGAAGTCCTTTTATTACACGTTCTCGCGCTCGCTGTTTCTATTATATGTACCACAAAATCCAGGTCCTCTTCATCAAAGACTAATCCATTTATCTGGGCTTTACCTGCTTTATATTGACAAAATTCATTTGAGGATTATCGACTGATCTTCGCTTTGTAGATACTTGGATACACCAAAAAAGAGACTACTAAAACTTTCTTTACTATGATTTTGATCCACGAAAATATAGCTAATATTAGATATGTGCATTTTAATTATTTTGACTAGAACATGTTTTTAAATGTGTATAAGTGTACGCGATTAATTAACAATAAAAAGATATTGTATCACATTAAGTTAAATAAGCGTCAAGCGTTTTATGAAAATTAAATTCTGATTATATTTTTTTCAAAAATTAATTTATTAGACTTCATAATATTCGCAATTTTATTTCACTAATTTCCTAAACTTGCAAAAGTTTTCAGTTTTTAAGTCTATATTTCACGTATATTATCAGATACTATTTGCTTCATTTTTGTGGAATGTAATATATTATCGTAAAATTATAATTTATGCAGATAGTTAAAGATAGTAATAATTATTCGCAAGCGAGGAATTGCAAATATTCTCGGTACGCTTTGTGTACTATAATTTACGGTTGACGTTGCCAAATGGCGGTAACTGGCATTTTCTCGAAAGCACCACATATTGCATTGTATAACTCGCGTTTGTTTATTTTAGAAGATCACGTGATAATTTCATTTGTCATTTGGCAGATATGAAACTATATTTTAAAATATCTCAAAGTATCTCATGTATATGCTAATGCAAGCAACGTCGATAATGTGTACAAATGCAAATTTATTGAAATTGAAATATGAATCTTTAAATCAATATTAAATATTGATGAAATATATAAGAATCCAAAGTCATTTTATAGAAGAGCAAACTCGGCACTTTATACCACTAAAAGATAAATTCCAGAGAGGACAAATTCGAGACTGAATAATTCACTAGTGTTCTCTTCGTGTCTTTCACGAAAGATATAATATTCATATTTTCTATCTTGTAAGATCTTGCATTTTATTTATTAATATCCCTTCTTTGAATCACTTTTTTGAACATATTGACACATTCGCTCAATTTTTAAATTAATGGCCGATTTCGGCGCACGTCTCGTATACGTTCAGTATGCGATGAGATCGAATTATCTCTCTTTCCCATTCCGCTAAATACTCGACCATTTAAACTTTTGTTTGTACTTCGGGGGTGCATATACGAGGGCGAAATTCCCGAGGAGCGAAAGAGAAACATGGCCGGTAGGAGGGAGGGATTCGTGCCGAAGCTGCGATTAGCAATTAGTTCGGAGAGAGGTGGTCACTCCGTGTTTGCACAGCGCACAACCGTCAATTAACGAGAGAGACAGAGAGAAGGGGAAAGATTAGCGAAGAAACAAACTACGGAGCTAGGAGCGATAGAGACAGAGGATGATCTGTCGGCGCTTAGGTGGCCTTTGCCAGAGTTTCGGCAAGTTGGTGATTCCCGTACGATCGCGGTGGTCCTTCGTCTCTTTTTTTTTTTCTTCCTCCTCCTCGTGTCTTCTTCACCATCCCCTACTCTCCGAGGTAATTTCTTCCTCGCTCGCCGCGCGGCATCGCCACCGGTCCGCCGCCCTTTTGCTCTTCCCGGATATCAATTATGTCCCCGTGGGCCGCACGTTGCGACGATGGACCCACCGGTGTGTGTCTCTCACCTCCACGAAAGGGGGGGCCCCGGTGCTCGCCTCGTTATCCCTCGCCGTGGGCGTCGAAATCCCTGTGTAAGGTCTCTCAGGAGCTACAAAGTGCAATTTAAGAAAATCCTCTCCTCTCTCGTCTCTACTCATCCTCCTTCGGTCTTGTTACACCCTCCCATCTCGTTTCTCCCTTTCATTTTCTCGTTCTATCAATAAATCGCGCAACAGTCGGTATCCTTTAACGCTCGATTAGCTTTTATTTTTTTTTGTCTTATTTAACTAACGCCACCCGCAATTGAATCACTCGTTTCATTAAGTAGAGTGCGAGAATGTTACCTTTATATTTTTTGCTTACAAGATCGTATGTGATGTGTTCGGATTTATATTAATATTAAATCGTCGCGCGCGTTTCAGATATTTTAATCTAAGATTATAATATTCGGAGAACATAAGACACACATAGTTGCGATATTTTTCGATGATAGTGAGATGTCTCTTCACAGAACTCATGTCTTTGTTCCGTTCCTCCGTTATCGTGCGGAGGAACGACGAGGAATTCCGCGCGAGGCGGACTGACCTACGACCCCATTATACACGGACCCCAGACAGGACGCGTGATTCATAATATTAGATTTGAGTCGGGACCGAATAATGTAAATGCCACGTAGAAGGGCCTTATATACATGAATGTCCTGTTGGAATAAGCGCAGGGGCGTCACATTGGCGGCGAATTGTTGCAACGACGTTGTAGACGACGCCAACAACGACGACGATGACGACGCCATCGGGAACCCTGTAGCCACCCACACCCACGTCGGCCCCTTAAATCTCCATTCTCAGGCGCACCTCTCGATCCCTTTGAACCTCCTCTATGCTCTCTGACAACGATCCCAGGATCCTTCGTCCTGTACACGCATGTAAATACGTTCTATCCGGAGGTAATTTAAGCGACGACTATCTTTCGTTGTTCTGTTTGCGCTATAAATGTATACGTCGTATTATTAAATCTTTGAAGCGCACATTTTTTATTAAAGATTTAATCGCGCGCTTTGAGCGCTTTTTTCCATTCGTCTTTATAGTTTGCAAAAGTTTTCATATCAACATTTTTCATTTTTATAATTTTAAAAGTTTCTTTTATTTCGGAAATATAAAAAAACAGACTGATGCTTATCAAAGATATGTAGCAGTTTTTTAAATATATATTTTTATTATATTCTTGCACATTTTTCACGTGAATTTAATGTCTAATTAGACATACGCCGCTCATTAACTTCATCGTTCTCGAAGCTATGCGTCACGCATCGCATCTAGAACGATGCTTCATGAGTTTTACGGCTGTGGAGGTAGATTTGTCACTCGAGGCTAATTGTCCGGTAGATCCCTATAGTTATTCGCTCGCCGTGTATCCAAAGCAGTAACAACAAGGTTCCCCTATTAGAGGCAATTGGCTCGCATCGACCCGTTAAAAGCATTCTTAAATATGCGAGCTTATCTATGTGTGCGGATCGAAGGCGCATGGTCGACTCCGCTCACATACTTTGCGTCCTCTGACATACGGGAACGACCAACGTGGTGTCGTTACAGACTTCCAGGCGACGGTCTCTCGATGTCTCTCGGGAACATTCATTCCGTACATAGTCGCGGCGTAGCATCGTCAAGGATCTTGAAATTAAGAGGAGAGACGTATCCTCCGTCGTTACATCTTCTCGTTGGCGCGTTATCGGATCGTCTGATCTCGCGCGACCACACTTCATTCCGGTCGACTTAAAAGTCTAAACGGCATCTAATTAGGGGGACAGAGTCGAAACAAAACATGCCCAATCTCGGCAACACTTGAGATAAGTTACACGGGTCCGACGAGTCGCATACCACCTCGCGTACGACGTGCTCAGATACTATTCTCCTTTTGCGGTCCGGCCGATATCGATTTTGTTGCAACGCCACATCGTTGTTTGATATCCCGTGTCGCGTTCTTTATTTAGTGGCCGAAGATATTGCTTTGTCTTGTATCTCTTCCCGTCCTTTCGTCTCATAATTTATACATCGTCGCGCGTATTTATCGCGTTCGGAGAAGGAGAGTCTTTTTGTCGCTTTAATTGCAAGTTTGATGGATCGGAGCAAAGTTTGTTCGTCGAAAATTATTCTTCTTTGTATATCCCATTTTGTCGATAATTTTGCAGGTTGTTGTACGCGACATATTAAATCTCGTTTTCAGAGAGAAGAGTATTTTACGATTGACAAGCTAGACATATGCCTCTGGCATTTTTTTATCTGTCTCCGATACAGCAACACGATGCTTTCCGAGAAATAATTTACAAGGCGGACAAGCCGTTTGCTTAATTATTATCGCACGTATCGGCCACTTGTCTTGTGCGCTGCCAACCAAGATAGATCGAGGGTGCTCGCTGTTTTGAGGTCTTTTTACTCTCTTTGCGAGACATGTCGTTTATTCGATAGCAAGAATGTAGATAAAGGAACTTGTTTGTATACCAAGTATTTCCTTTGGAGTAGAATACAAAATATTGAATAGCTGCTCCGTGAAGAAACGTTCTATTTAAAAATTGAGATATATTCTTAGAAAATACTAATAAAATGATTGAAACTAATACCTTAAAATATTAATATTTTTCCAACTGTAAAATCTACATAATTTTAAAGAATTTAATTACGATCAATTCTTATCTTTTTTTTATATTCATATACACATGTATTATATCAATTGCGAGATAACATCATTTTCTAGTTAATAAATGATGTTAATACTAATATTAAAGTATATTGTTGATTGTTACATCATATGATGATGATTAAATTTGTACTTAGAGATATCAGAAATTCTTTTTCTTGAGAAACGTATGTACAGTATGGTGCTGCCACCTGTTGGGTGGTTAAATTGTCGAGGGTGGTAGATTGAGGGCTGCACGGTGCCGCCAACTGACGAAGGTCAGAGAAAATTATTCGAGATGTTGGCTCCCTTTTTTCCACAGCTTTTTCGATCTCACGACCTCATCTCACCTCGTATAGAATGCTACAGGTGCTTAACTGCCAAATCAGTAAACTTTTTCGTTTCTCATGCTTTCACCTCGTGATTACTCACGAGTACATTTTTTTGACGCTTGTAACATTTTATATAACACTTATATACCGGAAAAATAAATAAAGTTAATTATTTGTTCGCGTTTGCTCTATATTTTAAGAGAAGTACATCTCGTATTGTTATGGCAACCGTGTAGTTATGGTTAAACGAATAACAATTTGCTTAAAAAATGCAAGTATGATTATACTTTTAAAACTGCAATCAGTTATGCAATTTTTACTTGTGTCGCACCTGTTGCGTTTTATCGAACATTGTCTCTCAATGAAGCTCTTCGTTACGATAAAACAAAACAATAAGAATTGTTAAGCTATTCGTTCGAAAGTAATCATTCGTAAATCAAATTTCATGTTACATTTTAATGTAAGATGTACTTCGCAGTATATTTCAAACATAAATTGTTATCCTGTTTTTAAGATGACAATTTCTGCCGACGTCACGATATTCCGCGATTAATGGACGTCGATAAACCAGCCTCGCGGTAGATTTTCGGCGATGACTTAACAATGCGTAGCTATTTCAACGTTCCCTCGCGTTCACGCTTCGGCGTTCTGTCCGAAGGCTTCGGTCCTGGGCGATCAATTATTTTGGTCGGTCGACCGATAATAGCAGGTCGTAATATGGTCCATCGGCAGAACTGAACGTAGCCATCTGTTGTCGGCACGGTCTGCGACAAAACAAACAGCTTGCCAATTATCGGACCGGGCTGATTTCGGTGCCGCTCGACATAATTTGGACCGCCGCGGAGGACAAAGGCGGCCCGCTTCCACCACGCCCATCATCGTTAAGCCCCACGACGAGTAGCTACGACCGACTAGCATCACTGCCTACCGTCGTCGCACCTTCGGTGCACCCTTCTCGCTTGGTATCTCTATTTAAGTTGCATACAGACCGTCGCTTCTCCCGCCGCTCTTTTATACGAGAACCGAAACAATGCCCGAGCACAGTTTTGTTAGCGGGCACCAGGCGTGATATCTTCTTTCGCAGTCAAGCTCTAGTTATCTTAATATGGAGAGAATCCGCTCTTTCATATTTTTTAATACAAATTCAAAAATTGGAGATTTCGTAGAGAGAGAGAATAATATTCCGCACTTGAAACATCGTCGCGAGAATATCATTATGCTTGACTCGTTCTAAAACGTAAATTGACTTGTTTATTAATGATAGAGGATAATCTAATTAATGAATAAATTATAGCACAATAAATATTCCGATGGTTAAAATTTCTATAATTTTTTTTCGATAATTTTCAATTTTGATATCAATTCTATAATTGTTTTCGATAATTTTCAATTTTGATATCAATGTTCACTTTCAACGTTCACATCAACTCTCACTTTTAATTATCGTAAATATTAGATACATATGCTTGAGTACGTAAGATATACGTGAAATATGTGCGTGTAGAAAGATTAAAGGTAAGAAAGGATAAAGTATTATTGTAAAAAAAATATATTGCGATTCTTTTCACATTTTTAAAATCTCGTCTTTGTTATGCTCGCTCACGTATTTTGTATACGACTCTTGTCTCGTCACGATTCCAAAATTCCTTTCCTTTTCATAAAAATCTTTTATTCTCAACCTGTTACTTTAAACTATTAAACTGATTTATATCGGACTAACCATGTCTTGCTATAAATAACTGTGTAATAAGGATATATATAATCTTACTATAAAAATAATTGTATTTTCTATCTTTTAGCCTTCCAACTTTATATTATGAACGATACATTTAAAATAAAAAAATTTTCCTTTTGCTCCAATATTTTTAAGAAATAACATTACGCCCATTTTCGTCGCTTAGAGAAACTTTGTCTCACAGTTGTAGGAAAAGCTTAAATATTTTGACGTGACAAAGCATGCTTAATCTTATTCTCTGCGAGCAGAGATTCAAATTTCAGAGAATGCTTTCCTTGTTCGTAAAACGATTGCGCCTGAAACAAGCAAGATTTAGGGCCTGTGAGAATAACACCCATCCGTTAAGCATTTTTTTTTTATACCGACTGTCACTGTTGTTAAAATAGCCATATAATACGCTAGTAACACAATCTGTTTAACTTATTCCGCATCACGAATCTTTTTATTGTTATGGGTTTATAGGAGAATCCGACTAACTCTCTAATAGCGATATAAATCCTCGTTTTGCGAGGATTAGTTTGTTAAATTTATGTTTTTAACGTGCTGAATGCCATCACAGGTAGAGAATTGCAGCTATTGAACGCAGTATTCGTACGTGTTCGGGTAAGCGTCAAGGGCCCTTCTCCGGTTCGTCTCGGGATTATTTGCAGGGCTCTACGAATCTGCGGATAAAACGACAAGCATGTACAAGCAAGGGAATCGAGATGCACCTGAGCGACAGATCGGGAGAAACGCGTCGACCGCGTGAACGTGGATAGCGACCGGGACGGATGGTTTGTGTATAAGCGGGTGGATGATTCTCCGGGTCGATCCGAGGACGAGGTAGACGAGGAAATCGTGAGAATTGCCAGAATGCCGTGCGTGCCCACCGCACACTCCTGAGGATTACTCAGGATACAAGCGCTGCGGGGAATCGGCAACAACCCATATAACCGCGCTCTGTATCGATGGTACATCCAGAAGCGCGACGATGTACCTGCTGATGCTCATCAGGAGTGTTGCGTGCCCCTCGCTCGTTTATATTCCGTTCCGAGACTCCGCGCCGGTTTCGACCGGATTCTTTATGGTCTGCACCGCAAACGCTTTCTCTCGCGTCATGGCTAATTTATGCTCCGACTGGCAACAGATTACCAATTATTGATTGCAATCGTGCAAGATGCATGCGATAGGAAAATTTTTTCGAATTTTGCGTTTTCTCCATCTTGTTTAGTACTATTTATACAGCTCAAAGTTACAAATTTAACATTCGCGATTGAACAATACACATGTGTGTGTGTATTAAATTAAATTTATATTATATATACGATATGACTGTAATAATTATTATAACGATCTTAATAATCATGCCTTTTAATTCGCGATGAAAATTGCATTCTTTGATATGCTCTTCACAATCTATTTTTTTTCAAGTTAATGCTTTTTGCTAAAAGCACAGGAGAAATAGGAGGAAGTCGATTCCGGCCAATTGCCGTCCCTCCAACCGCGCTCCAATTATCCGCAACTGCAGTTTCGTGCGAACGCATATAGCTTCTCGGTTTTACACACACGTCATTTTTACTCGCGCGAACATCACGGCCGAAACGACCGAGGCAGATTTTCGCATTTGTAGCGGATTCACCGCGAGTTTCGCGGCACGAATCGATCAACGACCAATTATCGTTCGGACGAGTGGGCACTTACTGCCGCCTCGTTAACCTGTAATCATCGGCAAAGCGGTAAAAGTTTTCATTCCCATTAAAATCGTCTCTTCTTCTCTGACTTCCGCCAATCCGAACGTTCTTTCCCATCTTATTTTACAATTAATTAATTTCATTATTCGTTCTTTTATTTTGTATTCTAAATTTTTCAATCGAGTGGTAACGTTTATTTTATTAAATTAAGTAATTTGTATAATTGCTAATTCTGTCGACTTAATTATATTTTGTTCCAATTTATACGTATTATATTATAAATATTAATTATTAGACTTTAACTTTATATATTAACACACGTTTGAAATAAAAAATGTGAATTTATGGTGCTAAAAACGAAAGTTAATGTTGATATTTATAAGTATAATTTATTTCAGAATAATCACATTTTTTTATCATAATTGAAACAATCTTAAAATATATTTAACATCTTCATAACGATTATTCTTCTTTTTCTTAAAAGACTCCTTTTGTACTCTAGAAAGATATACTAGTCAAATACAATGTGTATTCACGTATCGCACGTGGTGCTAAGAATTGTTGGATATCAGCGTCTGTGTGTTCACCAGGCAAATGCGGTCTCTCTTCCTGTTTGGCGAACCTTTGGCAGCCACAAAGCCATTTGTGTCCTCGCGGATAAAGTCGCGCGTGCACACGAAGTGGCCGGAAAATAGTGCAAACGGGTTGCAAACCCCCCCCCCCTTCCCGCTTAGTGCCTCTCACCTTTCTTCCCACCCCCGTTCACCCCGAGGAAATTGGCAGCTAGCTTCGAAACCCTTTTGTCGATGTCGCGCTGTATGCACGGAGTAAACAGCTGCGAATGCCATTTCAATAACGGCTAAGCATCTAGATAGGATTTTGGTCCTAGCCTGCATTCGAGTGCTTGGTCCTTTGATCAGACGACCGGTTCCCGAAAACGCAGCCGGGGTAAATTCCGCGACGGCTCTTCGCATTCTTTTCACGTCACGCCGCTCTATTTTCCGTTCACAAAACATTCTTATCTATTTCGATTTCGCGAGAAATATATTATTAAATTTATTAGACTAAGGAAAAACTTAAATAACATATCGCTAATAATTTACACAATCTCTTTACATCTTGTATTTAAGAAGAAATAGCTTTCAAAACTTTCCTGGCAATTCTAATTAAAATTCTGCACTTGATATAATCCATAAATAATATTTTAATTGACATGGAAGGTGTACCTTCATGCTTATTGATACATGTATTACGAATTAAAAAGGTAGAACGTCAAGTGCAAAGAATTAACACGAGCATTTCTCTGCATTTAATGAACCTACGCGCTAGTGCGAAACTTTTTTGCGCTGCCATCGTTTGTTGCGAGCAGCTTTATATCGGTCGCTTTCATCCGCCTAAACGCGGTGCCGCGCTCACGTATCACGCGGATCGGGAAAAACCGACGAAAAACGATGAAAGGCTATGAAAGCGAGCATTGTGGGTGGTTTCATGAGGGGTTTGGGACGGGTGAGAGCATGCGGGCGACGTAGCGAGGGGGCGGGAATCCCATCTGTCGGCATTTTTGCGTCGACATTGTGCGCCTGTTTATATCGACGCCGTACGAGATAGAAAGAGGCAGCGATAGATGGTGGAAGGGAGGAAGGAAGGGTGCAGAAGGAAGAAGGAGAAAGAGAGCCCGCTTTATTGCTGTATTGGCATATTGCCGCGGATCCGCCGACGTGCTCTTTTTCGGCCTTTTTTATCTTCGCTGCACGCCACGCGAGGACGCGAGGTACAACTCCACGTGTATTGGGCGTATACCGTCTCCTCTCTGCACGCCGCGAATTTCGCCCGTTTCCACGCGACGGTCAGTCACGACACTGTCGTCGTAAATTTCCAACTGACGGACGATAGCGGAGCGTATCAGGATATCGACGCGAATTTACCTCTTTTTCTCATTGTTCCGCATCGGCTCGATGTCGTCGAGAATCATAATATCGTTCCCTTTGTCGCCTTCATTTACGCGAGATTTAACCGCAAGCGTTTTTATTAATGAAGTTGGTTAAGCGGATAATTTTGTACATTCAACAGTAGTGTGTATAACTAAAAATTTAAGAAACGAAAAATTAGTGGACTTTAATGTTGTTATTGCAAATAAGGAAGAAGCTAGATGTATTAAAATCACAGAAAATTACAGAAAACTACGATAGAGGTAAAAAATTCAATTTAAAGATATTTGTGGAGATGCAAATAAATATTTAATGGCTTAAGAAATTAATAAACAAAGGAAAACGTTTTGATATATTTCCGATATTTTTAATAACATTAAAAAAAATCACAGAAAATGACAATAACGGAATATAGCTTTTTGAAGAGACGGACGGGAAAAATCGATACCAATAAATTATTACAAAAGACGACGAAATGAGGATATATTGTGTATCCTGTCAATTGAAATAAAATAGAAAATCAGAAAATGTCTTTCGTATTTTTATATTCATCTTGCTCGAATATGTACGATTGAATATTCGATTTATCTACTTGTTGTCTTGCGAATTTGGCATTGGATAGACAGCAGAACGGACACACTCGATAAAACTATTTATATGGAAGGGAGTCCTCTCTTTCTTTCGTCATGTAGTAAAATAATAAGACTTATTTCCTTGAATTTTCAGTTTATGCATATCAAGAGAATTTCGTGTAATTGTATACCAATTAAAATTTAAAAAAGTCTCTAAAAATATAATATTTATGTAAAATATTATTAAAGTAATGTGAGAATTCCATTATTTTAAATATAATTCTAGAAAAAAGTTACAAGTGTTTTTAACATATTTTTCATGTTATATTTTTTCTGGTGTTATTTTGATGAGAACAAACTTTACAGTGAAACGAAAGGATTTGCGTGATGCATTGTTTTTTTGTAGTAAACTTAAATCTCTTCTGATCAGGCATTGTGACTGTTGCGAGCAACTCTGGTTTTTATGTAAGTTTTTGCCTATGGATATATGAAGTGAGTGGCTGCTGCTCGTAACCCTTACGAGTCCAGGTGGGCTCGTGCTTGTCGGTAACAAGATACGGGGGTGGTTGGAAGTACGCGGAGGAAAATGGCGAAGGAAGGAGCACGGGGAGGAGGGAGAAAAACGCAGAGGGAAAGAGTAGAGTACTGTAGTTCAGCTATACGCAACCTGCTTTCTGTTTGGCACTGACGCCAGCTGTTCCTCTCGTTTTAGCTCCGAGCAAAGGATAGCGAAGTCTGCACTTAGCATTTACGAGCGGAAACTAGAAAATCCTTCTGTGCAAGGACGTCTGTCGTAACGGATCATGAGCAGGAGATACGTCCTTCTCTTCATGGTCAAACATAATGCGCAAAGACGCATGCCGGTGCGTAATTTTATCGAGTAAATGCAAATCCTAGGAAATTAATAAAAAATATTATTGAAATTATTAAAAGCATCATTGCAAATAAAATGGAAAACTTTTTAGTAATTATATACTTAATTAATTGATTAGCATTGCTATGCACAAGCAATTGATATGCATAAGCCATCATATATTATCTATAATTTAATATAACTAGCATCATTTTGCGAGATTATCTCAATATTATAAGGAAATTATTTTTCTTTTTTATAAGGAATTTATTTTTCTTAATTTTGAATATTTTATTCATCTGAAATTTATAAAAGTTGCTAACGTAATATTTACTTTTGTTCATTTAAATAACGGTAATATTATTAAAATGTCAGTAGGAATGCATACAAAGCACCGGCGATTGCCTGTATCCTTGAAGCATCCTCCGTTTCGAAAGCGCAATAATCTAGAGATTTATCGAATAACCTTGCGATTCGTGACGAGGCAATCGAACAAACGCAAAGATGGAAGGGAAAAGTGTATGATAAGGTACACGCCTTCGTCTGTCGTTGAGGTGAGAAACGAGGTCCGTAGTATCGCGTCTCGTCAAGTTAGATTGCGCGTTCGTTTCGCCCGAGTCACCCCATAGATGAGTGAAACTTGGGGAGTCCAGCTCCATCGAATAAAGCGCCCGAACAAATAATGCGGCTTCCCGTTCCCCCTCCCCAGATGCTTCCGGTCTCTTATTTCATCGGATAGCCATCCGAACACGTGCTCCCGCTTTCTCTTTCCTCTTCTCTCCTTTTCTTCTTCCGCAATAGCGGAAGATGGAACGGAGGGCGGAGGATCCGTGGTGGTGAGAGCTCACCACTCTTCTCGCTCTTACTACTTCATTGCATTCAATAATTTGATCGCAAATCAACTGTGAGCGAGGGTCGATACGTGGTGTTTCTGCCGGAAGATTTTTCCGTTCGGCTGATTAGACACCCGTTAAATTCAATATCGTGAGCTTTTGCAACGCGTCAATTGCAGCGCGCCTTATTTCGATGATTGATATCCGTGCTATTTTTCTCTCGGTCTGTGAGATGCAATATGAGCGTAATATCACGACAAGTATATCTCAAATAGCGCGTAAAACATTTTATTCATATAAAATTGCAAAGGCAAAATTTTATCCAAGTATAATCAATTTTGCGTGAATAAAGAGTTTGTTTCGTACCAGGTTTATAGAAAAGAAATATATGTGAATTGCAGATAATTTAAAACGGTCCCATTCAAAGCTTAATTTATGTTATTCGCAATGCAATTATGAACATAATTGCACATTGTTATATTTTATATACGATTGTGTGTGTGTGTGTGTGTGTGTGTGTGAATAAATGAATATTAATAAAATATCCAACATGTATGGCCATTGTAACGTATTACTTACCGGTAAAAAGAATTATATCACATTTACAGGAAACTCGTTATTTTAATGAAAATAAAAACATGTATAAATATTACCAAATATATTTTATTGCTGTTATTTTATACTTTAATAATTTTATAATTTTTTAATGATGGGCAAAACAGCTAAGGAAAAAAATATAAAAACTTATTCATTTATTTGCATTTTGTATTTTTTTGGGAGGATGCTGTAATACTTTTAACCAGTACTGTAAGTCAAACTTCCTTAACGTATCGGTTGCATGAAGCTGCATCTACGCACATGTTTGCGCACACATCCTGCGTGTACATACGTCGCACAGCCACGACTCGGCGACGGACCCACCTGGAGGATGTCGTCGCGTGCCATTAAGGGTCCCGTTGGCAAACGTTTAACGACGATATGCCCGGAGCACGTGTCAGGATGTCCTCCCGGTAATAAAAGCCCTCTTAGACTTGAGTCTCCCTCTCTCTCTCTCTTTCTCTTCCTCTTCCTCTTCCTCTCTCTCTCTCTTTTCTCTCGAGCCACTCGATCCTTCCTCTCCTCGTACCATCGTCGGCAAAGTAACGGCGCAGCCTGCGAGCCGCGAGTAAAGAAACTCTTTTTCTCCCTCCATCTGTCTCCTTCTCTTTCTCTCTTGGCTTGCAGAAGCGGCTTGTGTTTCCTGCATGGCACGCGACTCCGAAGTCCAGCTGCTTCCTGTCTGCCACTTCTCTCTCTTCCTACCATCTCTTTCCGTTCCGCCGACCCACGCATTATCGTACTCCGCCGACTGACTGTCCCCCGTGATCCCGTTCGTCCGTAGCTCCGCGTTTCTAGCGAGCCATTATGTTCGAGGGAGATCGCCTTTCATCGTTCCGTCATGATACCTCGAATTTGCATCAAGAGAAGGGTAAATGGAAGGGGAAACGAATGTGGAAAGGGAATGAGATACGTTCGTTATTTTCATAAAATGAACATTTAATTAATATTGATTATATTTTAGAGAGTAATAATTATATGTCTTTGATATCAATGACGCTAATTAAATTAATATTAAACTTGGAATAACAAAAATAGAATTGTTTAATATATAAATGCAAATGGAGAAGGTCAAGACATTGCTATAGGATAGAACTGTGAGAATTTTTTTTTCAAATTACGAATAAAAAACATTGAAATTAATGAAATTAATGCGAATCAGCAATGATATAAATAATTAATTCGAATATTGTTAATATTCTAAAAACTAAGCTACTAACTAAGCGTAACAATGGGCACATTTAGTCGCCGACAGGTGGAAACAGATATCCTTGATATATACCCATTAAATGATTATGCAAGTATTCAAAATATTTTGCGACAAATATCTTAAAATTTAACAATCTGTTTGTTTTATAAATTTACTTATTCCATTATTTCGAAAATATTTAAATGCGCTATAATCTTTTGTAAACTTTTAAATGGAGTAGTATTAGAAGAAATATCCTCTTTAGAAGAATATAATGAAATATAAATAAAAAATATTTTTTAGAATTTATAAGAAATATAATTTTTAAATATAATTTAAATATAATTTAAATATATTTATATTCAGATTTGTTTGTCTTGTTGCATTATTTTGTGAAATTCGAAATATGAATTAATGATCTAAAATCACTAGGCTAACGCAAATCATCGCCATCGGGAATATGAAGAAGAAATTAAAGTAATTATTTCATTTGTATCACTAATTACACGTGAGCGACGATAGTCGTTTAAACAGCATTCGTGTTTGCCCGCTCGAATGAGATTAATTAAATGAATGCGGTTAAATTGACTTCGTTTGCGATTCGATCGGATTTTCCGACGGCGTAGAATCGCACGTTTCGAATGCATTCCATTCGCGTCCTTCTGTCCTTCTGTCCACCGTCTGTCTTCCTCTCACCTGAGTTTCGCGCATACATGTGATTGTATATACGATTCCGATTGCCGTAATTAACCGGCCGCAACAGGCATATGGCATGATGTTATGCGAATGCGTATACGCGTGCATACTCACTCGCTCATTGCATGCATTCATCGATGCAGCTTGATGCGATGAAATCGCGTCTCGCGTTTCACGACACACGCGAGATGATTTCAACATTATTACACACGAATCTATTAGGGGAAAGAAAATGTATTCTCGAACTTTTTGTACATTATCGAGATAATACAATTTTATATATGAAAAAAAAAACATAATTTAGTGCACATAATAAAAATATGTAATTTGCGTATAAAAAATATTTATTGCACAATATCTCGTTCCTATTGCTCTTATTCAGATATATACTTGGCTAGAATAGTTTCGGAAGCACTAGTTCCGCTGTAAAATTTTCGCTTGCTCTGCTCTTACAAAGCAAATATATTGGTAGACACGAGACACCGATGGTCTATCACGAAATTAATTTTCGCGTGGATAATTTGCGGCGTGGAATTTTTTTGGTATTATCGGCATTTCGTGCGTCTCTGGCTTTCATCGTTCTTCCCATCCTTATCGGATTTCGATCAAATGAGAAGCGCAGACCCGATTGGTAGACTAGGGTAGAAGGGAAAACAATTTGCTCGCCACGTGGTGAAAACCACCCTCTTAGGATTAGCCGATGATCGTTTGACTCCTGTGTTTTCGCTCGTGTAATCCAATCACACGTGCGTGCGTGCGTTTTCATATGCGTTGTATGGTTCGCGGCCAGTTTTTTTCTTTTTTTTTTTTCACTCACCCACGTGGCTCAAGCCGCGAAGGCTGAAGCGCGTGCCAGCAGGGCGCGGGAAAACGATTAGTTTTTAATTTGATCCGGACCGATTCGATCGCGTGAAATTGCGGCCGGGAGGCTCGTTCGTTCGTTCGTTTGTTCTCGCGTTGAATTTTTCGACAGCTCGGAAAGCGTCGTCTCTTTTGGCCCGTCTCCTCCTCTTTTCTCTTTTTTTTTTTTGCAAGGGCGTTTCGCTTCACGTTCAACGTCTGCCTGCACTGCTGGGAGCCGATCGATCAGAATCGGAATTGCCTTCGACCGCAACTCGATCAAGAAATGCCCGACTCCACCCTTTCGTCCTAAATTTCCTATTTTCGGAACCATTTTTCTCCGAACGTATGGCCGCACGCCGTACAATTGCCCCGCGAGCTTTATATTCTCAAATAAATTTGTATTCCGCGAAATATCGCGCTTCGATCGACGACAAAAACGACCGATTGAACGAACTGTTTATGGACGCCGCGGATTTGCGGCTCTTTGAGCTGATTTGATTTAAAACCGTTTTCTCGCGCAGCTGTTTTACTCATGCGAGAATTTCCCGTTAGCATAATATGTATACCAATCTGATTTATATACGCGACACATTTTGTGTCCCCTTCTTTCGACTATGCGTTTAGTTATTTTTAAATATATTTTATTGGCACAGATTTGATATTTATTTTAGTAAGATCTATTTTAAAAAAAATTAATCTATTTAGGAATAAGAAAGATGACATTGATTGAAAAGAAAAAGATAATTTAATATCCTGTTTACGAATATATTTATCTGATTTATCATAAATCTAAAATGAAAAGGAAATCCATATTTTTATATATATATACGATTTATAAAGAAATTGTTCCTAAAAGCCTCGTTTTAATAACAATTCTTGAGGGAATTCAGAAAGCGCCATTGTAAAAAAAATTCGAGTGGCGTTTGAGTCGCGTGTGTTTCGCTGGAATGCATCGTGTTTTCCGAATTCGATCACTACTCTTTCTCGGAAAGTCTCGTGAGATGTGCGTCTTTTAAGGAAGGTCGATACGCACACATACACGTACGTGTCCTTTCTCTTTCTCTCTACCTCTCTGATGTTGAAGAACGTCTACGAGCCGCCGGCTCTCCCTCCGCATCTTTCGCCCATCTCTCGAGGTCGAGCCTCACCGCGTGCAACATGTCGCGTGCAGGCACGTGCTCCGTAATGTATAATCTGACCTGTGGCCGGAGGCGTTCTACAGCGCCGATATAAATTCGAAACGGCAGAGAGAGATGAGAGGAAAGGAAGGACGCAGGGGAGGAAGAGGACGAGGCGGAGAGCAACTAGGAGAGGTTCCGGTGAAAGGGAGATCGACGAGTATTCGTACGGGAGATACGATCTACTCTCTCGATAGTTGTAATATGCGGGCTCAGCTTGCTTGTGGAAAGCCGATTTTCGGCGCTTCCGCAGACGAGACGGGTCAGTCCGGATGTACCCATATGTATATGCGCCGAGATACATAAAAGAATATGGACAGTTACGGATACAATGTATAGAATGGAGATTTCTAATACGGCAATATCAAGATCCTTCGGTGATCGCGTATCGCGTTCCAGATCGGGGATTCACGGATATAAATTTGAAATCTTCATGACGTCACTCTAAAGCCTTGCTCTGAATCGCGTCGCGAATGAAAGCCTTTTCGTGGCATCTATGAAACGATATTAACGTTCTTATCTTATTTTTAAATCGGTTTCACGTCGCTTATGGTCATCGGATTGAAATGAAACATCGCATGTAAACATCTTGTGACATCTCTTAAAAATAATTTTTAAATAATAAATTTTCCCAATATCGTTCTCCTTAAACTAAGTTGGTCTTCAGAAATCTTTTTTTTTTTATTTCGGAGGGAAATAAATTCGCAAGTATACGGCATATAAAATGTTCCACAAAATACTATGCATTTTTTTCGCAAGGAAAACTCGAATTCAAAGCGATCGTGGAATCTCCAAAAGGCTCTCGCTAATAATCGCGAATTTAAGAGCCTATATATTATCGAGAAGGCGTGATAAAAAAGTGATCCCTCGCGCGAAACGTGACGCAATCTCTCCTGTAACCCGGCAGTTCCGCGCAGAGACGTTAAACCACGTGCGAATGCTTACGGACGTGTGGTGTGCTCCGGGGTCTGAAACTGTTAACGCCGCAATTTTCTCGGGCGGGCTTCTCGCAGCGAGGCAAATGAGGGCCGCGGGTACGACTTCGGGCCCGTTTAAAACCGCTGATCCTTCGGGATCAAGATACTCGTCGTTCCCGCCCGCTCATTTGTAGTCTATCCGGTACTACAATACCGCAAAGTCGGATCCGGCACCCGGTTACGTGCCTCCCGCGCGAACTCAGCGGTTTTCAGTTCGACACGCTCCAAGTATCTTTCTCCGTATCTCTTTCCCCCCTCCCTCCTACTCTAGCTTTGTAACCGTGTTGCGGAAACAAGCGGGAATTTACGTAAACACGCATAGATACGCGACGTAGAAGGCCACCGAAAGTGGGACGAGCGGCGAGATCTCAGAGGCGATTCGTACCGAGGGGGGCGAGGAAGGTGGCGTGGATCTCTTGCCTCCACTCTCGCCTTTATAAAAATGCAAACGGCCGATCATTTGAATACGTATGGCCGGTAATTCAGAGGAGGCGAGCATTCGCCCGCCCGCGTTCGGCATCACGCGGGCACATTCGTGTCCGCGTGTTGGGTATGCGTGTTGTGCTGTGGACGGTGCTTAAGGAAAAAAAAAAGAAGAAAAAAAAACACGTGCGGGAGAAGGCGACCCGAGAGAGAATTGATGCGGAGAAGGTGTGTCGCGTACAAAGATGTAAACCGTCTTACCCTCTTCTCCGGTGCGAGCTCGTCCTTGCTCACCTCCTTGCTCTTCTTCTTCTCCTCCTTCGTCCTCCTGTCGTCTTCGTTTTGTACTTTCATTCGTTCCGTTCCATCTTTTCTCGATGGTTAGCGTTCAAGCTCGAACAAACGTGAAGCATTCTTAAAATGCAAACTATTGCAGGGAAAGGGAGAGGCAGAATTATATTTATCTCTCATTTTTTGAGAGGGAAATTTCAATGATGGCATTTTATGGTATTCTTGTCTGTTGACTTTTGTATCGCCGTTTCAATGCGTTAATTATATTCATAAATAAATTAACAAAGTATCTCATCTAGTCACGATTGATTATTGTATCAATATCTTGAATATACATTAATATACCAAGAGCAATTATCATAAATTGGAAGAATCATTGATCGATCTCTATAATTTTACGAAGACCTAATGTTTTTAATATGATGCATTTTCTATTTTATAAATGTTTTTCTCTATTATTTATACATATAGAATGTTATTTATATTCGAGATTATGTATGCGAGAATAATTTTATTATGAATAATTAACGTATTAGTTTGTTATATCGAGAAAACAGCTTATCTTTTTATGTATCCGAACGTTTCAAGATGTTGGTGGAACCACAATTTCGGATGCAAAACGATATATATGCGATAGAGAGAATGCGGTCATAATTCGTCGAACGGCCGATAACACGGTAGTACCGTTGTGTAACGATCGATTCGAGGCCCGAGATAGGCCCAGGAGATCCGAGGGATAGAAACAGAGACGTCTACCGAGTGCGCTATCTTCCTGGAAGAGGAGAGCGCTTATAAATATTACTCGCCCGAGGAGGATACTGTTGACGGCTTCTCGGCCGGATACGTGGATATAATGTGCGAGGCAGCACGTGACGACGTGACAGGTTCTTTGTCTTTTGTTTTATTTGAAATTCCACGCAAACCTTGACGCGAGGCTGCGTGACCGCAGCCGACTTCGAGGGAGCCGGCTCTCGACTCGACTTGGCACGGCGTGACCCATAAAGAGAAGCATTAATACCGATCCGTACCTTGACGACGATGACGGGGACATCACCATCAGGTTCGAATCTCCTATCTCTGGAATCCCGTTTCGTTTCGTTGCACCGGGGAGAGAGTCTGGCATTTCTTTCATGAATAATATCTCCCGCGCATTTACATGCCGCCATGGACTACACCGCGCGGATTCACCTTTTTCCCGTCCTCCCCCCGCTTCGAATCCCTCCATCCGAATCGCGAGACGCTTTCCCGCTTCTACGTGTATTCACGGTATATCCTCGTGAAAGAGGAGAGATCCTCTCCCAGCGATAAGAGAGAAGACTCTTTTCCCTTCCCGCTTTCCCGTCTCCTCCCTCTTTTTTCCCCATCTGGCGATCGAGCCTCGCTCTCTTCTACCGCGTCACTGTCTCCTTCGCTTCTCCCCTGGATGTCCCGGAGGACCTTACGAATCGTTTAATTCGATCTTCCTCCCCGACTCCGCTCTTCCGTGCAACCCGCGACGCGGTGCGCCGTCCTTCGAGATCCATTTATTCGACCCGTCCCGGATCCGATCCCATTTTCCCCCGCTATGAGATTATCCCGAATACGTAGAGTTTGGACGATGGCACTGGGGTATCTACTATCTGCTATCTATCTCAAGAAGCCGGGATAGGTCCGTGTAGGCAACAAACGGCGATTTGTGTTTCATAAACGTCCGTGAAACACAAAGATCTCGTCTCGCCGTGATACCGACTTTAAATTGCATTACTCGAGGCATAGTTATTATACAGGAACAAGCAAAGGGAGCTCAAAGGGGCTATCAAAATATATTTGCAAAGAATATTTTCAGTGGTCTCTCATTATGAGAAATAAAATATTTTTTAGAGAAGTATTTCTTAAATTAAATTTTTTGAACTAAGAAAAAATTACTTTTAAAGAAATAACCTTTTTTCTTTTATATCATACGTAATCGCGGAAAAAGATTTCAAAGATGTATTCTATCCCGCAGCTATCTCTAATATCGTCATTTCATTCCGCGTAGCATACCGATTTAATTAAAATTGTGGCGCACAAAATACAAGGCGGCGATATTGCACAATGGTAGACACCGTTCGTGATGAGAATTCAAAGACAAAGAAAACGAGTGATAAAGAGGGAGGGTGAGGGGTATGTAAGTGTCGTGGTAAGATTCGCGAAACCGCCAGAAATTCCGGAAGAAATAGCTCGACGGTATCCTGTTTCCCAGGAAGCTCCCGCGAGTCGAGTGCGATGACATTCCGGCGTTCATTGGAAGGGTTGTTTCGCTTACTCTCTGCTTCGAAAGACATCTCGGGGAACGTTCTTAGCCGTGTTCGGAGGAACGACCATCCCGACATGGATGACGTTGTTGCGAGGCAAGACATTTGCCCGTGGAAATTCGCGGCAGCACAAGATTTCAAATCTCCGGTGAATTCAGGGTCATTTAAACGTCTCCATGTCTCGTCGCACTTTATATGTGTATGTATGTGTGAACCGGCATGTCAATTCTCGAACTATCCCTAGTCCGAGAGGGACAAGCTACGGACAGAATATAGACATTTCGATTTCGCTTCATTGTTCTGTATGTATTTCGCTGAGCCGTTTTGATGAGCTATCGATTGCCATTGGATGCGCGCGATCGAAGTTTCATCTTTTGTTTTAAGTTTGAAATATATATAATATTAATCCGATGGACCGATCATACGGAAAATCTTGGCAAAAGCTGTCGAAGATTGGATAGTTTCTTTTGGAATTCTCTTTCTATAAAAACTAATTCTTTAGATAACATTTCGAATAAATTGTGATTTAATAAAATTGTCATTTGAAGAAGCGGACGGAGTTGAATGAGGATTTTCTATATTTTTGTTATGAAAATCAATTCTGGACTCGGTAAAAAATCTGTGATTAAAATTTAAATTTGTAGAAGCGTATTTTCGAGATAATGACGAATGTTTGAGTTGCAATCCTGTTAAAATGCATTTCGACGATCGTCGAACAATTGTCTGTTTTTCAGAAAAACAGCAGCATGCGAGGCGGGTTGATTGAACGCGAAAGCATGCGCAATGCGTCTGTTTATGAGACGGCGGAGAGGAATATCGTGCGGATAATGGTGGACCTACCATATGGACGCATGGTTGGAACTGTAATTTGCATGTGCGCACAGCTGATGTCTGGGCCCGGGCCCTCTTCTCTAGTTTAGGTCGGTTTCGAGAGGGTATACGATAGCGCGGCCGCGCCTTCTTGCGAAAGAGAAGAATAAGCGGGCGGGGGTGAGGGGGACGAGAGAATTAGGGAGAGAAAAAGGGAGAAAGAAAGAGTGCGTGGAGACGAGAACGAAGAATCGACCGGTCGGTAGTCCGGAATCAGCAGCTTGTTGCAACACACGTGCAACACGAGCGCACGCGAGCACCTCGATTCTCGAATTACTGACATTAATGCTTCGCCCCCTGGCCAGGAGGCAAGACTCGCAACAGCGACTCGGTCGAATCATTTGATTCGAAGGCCATGCGCGACATGACGACCTGTATATTCGTCATATATTTATTCAACATGGTTATTCAACATGGCACGATCGTTTGTGAAGAATCGCAACATGCTCATCGCGAAAACTGATCGTGACTCATGCCTGACAATGGCCATATTCTCACATATTTAAATTAAAATAATGACATTTAGAGAGAGACCAGACTGTTTCCTTAGCGTCGAGAACGATCATTAGCTTTGGAGCTTTCGATTTTCAATTTACACATTGTGTTTTTAGTTTTACTTACTTTGTAGGAGGAATATAAACGCGCATATTCTGAAACTAAACAGCTGAGTATATAACAGTCCGAAAAACAGCTTTCGCAATTTTTTGCTGATAGTAATTTTCGTGCACAGAGGATATATATTATCAGCTGCTTTTGCGTCGCTTGGAGAACGTCGCGTGATCTTCTCTAATGTCAGATTCCTGAGACATTATATGGTACCAAATATATATCTTGAACACTTTTGTGCGTTCCGAGTAGACTGTCATATAATATAATTGTCATAAAATTGTCATAAAATATTGAAAAATTTCTCATAGATCTATCGAACACCAATATCAATCACTAACCCACATAATGAATTATTGTAGACTTTTTTAAGTAAAATTAAGAATATTTTGAAGCATATCATATTTGTTATTTAAATATCTTACATATAGTATATATATAGATATTATTACATCTTTTAAATTTTCTAATTCTGTGTATGATTAATACTTAATTATAGACATTAAATAATTTTCAATATAAAAATTAAGAAAAAAAAGAGAGCCACACACAATAACATATATTTAGAAAATATCTAGATATATTACGCCTTATTTATAACAGCTTATTTTTTCTTATTAACATAAAAATTCTAAAAAATGCGCGTGAAACTTCTGTGAAGTTTCTTAATCGTTAGCAAACAAGAAAATAATTAAAATAATAATTAAACATCTAATACTCTTCGAGTATTATCACCTGATTCGCAGAGCGATATCGAAAACGAAAAAGGAGATCGGTGATTGAGAGAGGAGCAAGACGCTCGGAGCGAGGATCGGCTGATTTAGACGTGAGTCACGCGACGGTCAGGTGTTCGAAATGCGTCGATCTCTGGTCGAGGCGCGATATTCCTGGGTGTCCACGTAAGAGATGATAGTTATCTCTCTGTGTGGGTTCGCTCGTTCTGGATCAACTGACGCGGCGACGCGCCCCGCGGTGCGCCAGGATCAACCGATTGTCGAACGCGCGTCTAGGACATTGCCTCCGTGCGTCGTTTCGAAAATCGTTACGGGCGGCATTAGGCAGAATTCCGCGTGGGCGTGAACGCGCATCTTTATTTGGCTCATTGTTAGACCCGTGTGGCTTCCTCTCGCATGTATACAATATGCTTTATCTTCGGTGTGTCCCTGGATTAGAACACGCTCGTGGCCACCGGGCACGAATCCCTTCGTTTTCGTTATCCTTGCGTGAAAAGAAGATCCAAGACACCTTCGGCGATATCATGATTGCATACGGTTGAAATGGAGATTGATGAAATCCTTGCGCTGGAATTTAGCTATTACCATGCTAATCTCTTGATTAAAAGAGGCAGAGGTGTCGGAGAATTATATGTATCTGATGTTTGTTTACGTATTGTAAGCATCATTAATATACGGTGAATTAATCAATCATAGTTACGCATAATGCAATATATATTGTTATCATTTTTATAATTCTTCCTTATCATTCTTCAATTTCTTATTATCATTTTTACTCTGTAAATAATGCAATTTCAACTTATGCGATATAGTTTTGCGCTTAAATAATTTACATATTCGTTTTACGATGTTATATTATAGTCCTCTCTTCTACAAATTTACATTTTTTTTTGTTAAATTTAATTTTTTGTTAAATTTTTTTGTAACATTGTTAAATTTTTAATATATTCTATAACCTTGAAGAAACGCAATAACTCGATAATCATATTTATTGCCGGGATTCTAAGCCAGATGACGGTCCATAAAGATGCAACGCCTATCGCACGATATCTAAATTGAAAGGCAGGTAGCAAGTCGATTATCCGAGTCGCGGTATTAGCGGACGCTATTGAATTATTCTGCGAGCTACGCAACGAGCGAGAACCGGTCGGGCCTTCGGTCACAATGAACGAAGTAGACACGAAACTGAGGATCGGCGAAATAAAAAGCCGAGAGAGATCAAGAGGGACTAGCCACCTCTAGCTGCGTCGTTCACGCACGGCTGCACGAGATGCGAGCCGGACTACCGCGCTGACGCGAATATAATGAGCCGCGGTAGCAATTTGGAGGTTGGCGAAGGAGCATAGCTTCAGTGGATGGACCACCGGGTTGACGATTATCTCTGTAAAAGAGCCACCTGTATCCACTGACAGAAGCGTGAGGTATATGCATTATAGGTGGCTACCATTAGAACTTTATTTGTAGTCGCTTTGGAACGAGACGTGTGATCAATTGCCATTTTTATTCCGCCATCTTTTATATCCCACGCCTCGACGATTAATGCGTCATTCAAATCATCGTACTTAGATTAGCGTTTAAAGTCTCGATTACGAAAATATCAATCTAGAATTATGAAGGAAATATCGCATTTAAAGAGAAATTTTCTCGATTTTTTTCTCTTTTTTATTAAAATTATCGCAGTGCATTCGATAAATATATAATTAATGCGGCAAATATCTTAAATAATAGCCATATTTTTTGCTAACAATAATAAGTTTTTTTCTAAAAAGTTTCTTAGCAAAGATCTATTCGTATCTTGTTCCTTGCTGAGAGCTATTTCGTTCGCGAAGTAGATTCCGATCTCCATCGCGATGGTGGTCTCATCTTCGGCTTTTGGTGGCATAGGTGTGGCGGTGATGTCCTGCTCGCCCTTCTGTTCTCTTCGTCCTTCTGGGCAACCCCCTCTGTCAGCCGCCTCCCCCCGGGAGCTCATTTATAACGCTCACCTGGGAAACACAAAAGGACTTCTTTCATCCTCGCGCTTTAATGTTTTCTCTCCTCGAGTCGCGGCGCGCTGTCCTTTTTACACGTTATTTCGTCGGCGCCATCCTTTCCTCTCCCTTGTCCTTTTTTCTTTCCCCTTTTTCGTCCCGCATGCTCCCCTTTTCACGCCGACGATATCTCGCGATGCTTTTGCACCTTCTATTCTCTTTGTCATTTTTTTTTACCGCGTCATCTCGTTTTCGCGTAGCCACCAAAATAATAATGATAAGTCATATCATGCTATTCTCTCTTAATAATAATTTTATTATGCTCGTGAATATATGAAGATTATTTGCAATTAAGTGTGCGAATGACTAATTTCTTATAATCTTTTATCGATGCATTATGCTTGATTTGACATGATTTAATTACGAATATTTTCAACAAAATTTTAAAAAATTGACTTTAATATAACGTAAGTTACATTATGATATCATTAATCTTTTTAATTGGTTTTTAAATAATGAATACTAGTAATTCTTTCAAGTTCACGAGTTTTAAAAATATTTCCGATGTAATTCTGTACGTGAAATATTATCACTTTTCTAATAAATGTCATAATAAATCTTTTATAATGAATGAAGATAAACTTTTGTACTGAAGCAAAAATTATATTATTAAATGATGTATTATATCAAACGCGTATTTTAAAAGTGTCTCGTTATAATCATCTTTGTTATAACGCGTTCGTTGACTCGGGACATGATCAAAGGTGAAATGTCGCAGGGGCTTCTTTTTTTTCGTTTTTGGACTGCCGCTCCTAGCCGAGGTGGTAAATTAAGAGAGAGGAGGTGGACTAAGATTTATTTTGCCGTCCACCCTCTATGTGGCTCATATGAAAGTTAGAAAAATGCATATATATACACACAAACAAAGTTATTCTTGAAACAAATACACGTGGCATTTATTAAGTCAAACCTTTACCTTTTTAGGAACAGCTTTTTGTTTTATATAGGACAAATTTATTCTTTTATTGTACTGCAAAAGAGGAAGTATCAAGTTTATTATATTGTAAAAGATGCAAAATGTATGCACATGTATTTTTTAAAAGATATACACGTGTATTTTTAAAAGATATGCACATGTATTTCTTTAAAAGATGGTATTTTCTACTTTATCATGCATATAATAAATGTGATTCACATTTCAATTTGAAAAATATAATAAGAATATATGTGTCGCGTACATCAATTTTTTTAAAAAGTTATATGAACAAGAAGACATTGATATATTATCGTATAAAGATATATTGTTTAATCTAGAGAGTAGGATGTAATTTTTTCTTCTTTCCAAAGATAAATTATAATTTTCATATGTAATTATTATAAAAAAATTAGTTTAGTTAAATATGTTCAATCAAGAATGGCAATTTTATTGATTTATCAGATTGCGATATCTTTAATATTAATGGGAAATAAATTTGTCGTTAGATAAATTTATTTTATATTTCTTGTCTTTGTTATAAGTCTATTTTTAAACTATTCTACTGAAGCCTATTCTTAAGCTATTCCATTTCGAGATATCTCGTAGTTAATTATTTAACAACGAACGGATGCAAGAATCTTTTTGTGTCACATTTAATGTACGTTAAATTACTCTATACTCTTGAAGTTAATTATGATGTCGTAATTTCGTTGGCTATTATGCAGATAGAAAGAGCGTGAAAAATGCAATTCGCGGCACGAAAAATATCATCTCTGAATGCAGTCTGCGTATCGCACATGAACTTATAACGTCGGATTTTCGATTAAGATGGATCCCTCGTGCTCGTATGCAAAGAGACGCCATAACTTCTCCGGAGGGTCCTTCGCTATCCTCCATAGAAATTACGTAAATCGGTTCCCCCGATCCTTCCTCGATCTTCGATCTTTCTCAGATAGAGTGGTGTCCCTGTCCGGCTTTGAATTACCAAGATCCCCGAGATCCGAATCTGGAAACCATTTGTAAAGACAGTACGAACGTCGACGTCCCTTCATCTCTTTACCATATCTTCATATATATTTAACCTCTGTAAGATATATAACTATCGAGAATATTCGAATGAAATATTCGATCAATTTTAAAATTACGAAATGATGGAGCCATAAATGGCGAATATATTTACGCTCTAAAGAGCGAATAAATTTAAAATTTTGATAGGAACTTTATTTGAAATTGTGAAAAATTATAAATCCCTACACTTGCAAAACAACAAGACTTTTAAAATTTTATCTAACTTTCTTCCTCTCTATTCACAAAATTAAAAATCTTCTTGCTTAAAATTAAGTTATGTTTCAATTGAGAGTTTAATCGATATTTAGAATTATTTTCAATTTTATGCAAAAACTTTCTCGCTTTGCCAAAGAGATGCGCGTAGTTTAGGATCGACTTATCGACGCCTCGATCGCGACTATAATAGAATATTAATGAAACGGATGCACCACGGATTATACCATGTCGGTCAATGCGTTAAGCCATTTACTCTGGATTATTATTGCGTTGCATATGCGTTTCAAAATTTGCTAATGCCAACTGTGTCGCAAATTCATCCGGTGCATGAGTAACACCCGTAAAACGTTTCATCGCGATCAAAGTAAACGCATACCGTGCGACCTGTTTTCCACATAATCATAGACTGTCTCCGCCGCGGTTATTAATCGTCGTTTCATTATCACCACCACCGCAGAGGAGTGCAAGGGGCGGAGGGGTATTACGCGTCGCGGAGATCCGCACGCATTACGGTCGATTACACCGATAAAATCGCACGATGCATTAGTCGCGCGCTTAAGCGTTGCGTGTACACACGGGGTGTTCCAGAATACATGTATGATATTTCAGCAAAAGATTTCTCGCCATTTTTTCCAAATAAATTCACATGTTTCCTCCAAGTAAATCAGCATCATTTATCACAATTCTTCAAGTTTTATATAATACTGTCAAATTGTGAATTTAAATATTACAATTTAATATTTCGCTATCTGTACCTTTGTTTAATTCGTAAAGTTCTTCATATATTTTCAATAATTTATATTTTAATAATTATTAATAATTATTTTAATAATTAATTTTTATCAAATGAGAATTAATTACGATTTCGTCGAACTTGGCAAGGGAATAGCCAATCATTTGTATGTTCGGCTTAAAGCTTCTGTTGCACACCTTGTACATGAGCAAGAGCAGACTTTCCCGGAAACACGCGCCGCTCAATCCGACGCGGTCGCGCATTAGCGCTACGATTTCCAGCCTTGCGGAAAATATGTGCGTAGAGCGCGGTACGCGCATTAATTATCGCCGCCGGTGATATTACAGAATTCCATTGGTCGAATATATTACGAACGGATCCACGAGTGCGCGATTATACAGAGCGGACAAATAAATCGCGCTTAACTGCGTCATTTTCCGATGCGCGATATAGGATAACTGTGTTTTGATTGCTTTTGATATATGCATATAAATGTGCACGAGATCGCGAGGAATGCGAGAAGCAAATTTATTTATTTCGTTTATCATCATGAATATATTGCAATATATATTTCTCGAATTTTGCATTGTTTAATGAGAGAAAACATGTTGCTCGTTTGTCTTCGATGTGCATATATGTAATCTTTTGACAGAAAAAATCATTTTTGTCTTCTAATCTTGTGAGGAATTATGTGAATATTTAATATACGATTATGATTGTTTCACGTTTCGACAGACAAACGCTATGCAGCGCAACAGATTGGTAGTTTCTCTCTTAATTAGATTCAAATTCATAATTCTCCAAGGGTATAATCTAAACACTTCTCGAGCGTGCAACTGGAGATTAGAGTGATAAATGCGCTTAATTAAGATAATCCACGCGAGAATCTCGTCTTGGTACCCGTTATGCTTTCAAGAATCATCGACGATGCATTCAAAGAGCGTTAATGTTTTTTTGAGATAATATCGCGGATAATACAGACAGCATAGAATACGTTTGCGCTGAAAAGTAGTAAGAGATAACGAGAATAGAGATAACACAGCCAAAAGCGTCATCAAAGATCACACAGACAGTTCGTCCATGCAAACAAGACAAAACTATGACATCGACCATAGGAAGTTCTAGCTCTGTAGTTCGTCTATAAAGACTGATAGAGCCCCTATGCTTCCCTCATGTGTATTCCCTCATGTGTTATCATTTGATGTCTGGTACATGTCTGTTCTCAGGAACACTTTGCGGTTTTATACGGCATAAAAATTTATGATTAATCCTTTAAATTTCTGCATCGAAATAAATTTATATAATAAACAACAAGAACTCAGTGCAATGAGAAAAAAAATAGAATTTTATAAAAAAAAGAATAAAATGAAAGAAAGAATAAAATAAATTCATTAAAAATATCAAAGAAAGTGAAAAAAAAATTGATTTATTTTGTATTTATTGATTTTTTATTCAAATTGATTTTCTTATTTATTTTTTATTGAAAAAATTGAAAAGAAAATTACGACTATAATTTGCAATTTCAATATTATCATCGAAAATATTATAATATCCTGCTATATACGTGTACGATATACTCATAAGATATTCTATTTTATTTATTCCATAACGTTAACGTTTTCGCGGTACATCGATCAAAATGTCACTGCCGGAACGTTAAAACGCTATACTGCTATAGCATAGTTATTAATATATACTTTATGAATTCCGGTATATACATATTTGATTGCGTCACACGTTCGACACGTTAAATCGACGAACGGCAGTTTTATAGTCGATTGGAGTATCGATGTGCAACAAGTAACGCAAACAGCGAGAAGCGCTTTCCTAGAAGAGATCACGGCTCATTGACGAACCGTGTGGACCGGATGAGAAAAGGAGGAAGAGTCGGTGCAGCAGAAGCGATTATCTTATATAGAATAATTTGTCCGCTTCATTGGATAATACCGTCGTGGCGCCAGTCTCTGACCTGCTTATACGCCTCGTCGCTTCTACGTTGAATGTGTTGTATCTACGACTTTACACACGTCGACTGATTAAAGGCTCGCGTTGTTACGTAACTGGGATGAAACTTTGTGTTTACCGACATGAATGTACACGCGTCACGTTTCGGTTCACAACGAGTACGATTTCTTTCTTTTTTTTTCTCTCTCACGAGCATAAAGCGGCTTAGTCTCATGTATGAATCGCGAATATTATATTCAATTAAGATTTCATTCTACGCATTCTGTTACATGAACTTGCTACAGTTTCTTAATGTTTATGCAAAGGATTTAATTTAAATTTATTTATGATTTTCAAAATAAGGAGATACAGCTGGTAAATGCCATCCTTTATTGAAAATTAGAGAGAAATTATGCGTTAATGTTATCTTATCTATATCTTATCGAAGAAATGATAATTTCGAACGAATTTGATTTAGAAGATTTTTTTCAAACTTTCTATAACTCTTAATTGACTTTTAATTTGCACGGTGTTTATAATTATAATTTATAAATGTTTAATTCGATCGCATAACATCATGTAGGATCATGTGTTTTCATTGAACAATATTACATTGTGTTCGGTTAAAAGCATCGTAACCACACCCTTGCATGATTATGCGAAGTTCCTAAAGTTCGGCAGCTACAAAGTACAAAGTGTACGAGCCGAAGTCGCAACTTCACGCTTGACGAAACTCCTGACTATCCACGCGTTAAACTTGGTCTTTTCGTCAGGGTCGTTGGATGCAAGCATGGTGATCTTAACCAATCTTCTGCGGATCGCTTCGATTACGGCGATAACCTATTTCGTCCATCATTTCTCATCCTACTTCTTAGCTGACTCATTCGCTTCAGAGAAAATAGAATTATGATAATCAGAGTTCTCAACGATATCGTTATGGCTGACCGACTTGGAACAAATATAGTCTCGTCCCGCGGTATAAAACACTAAGTAGTCAGTAGTCGGTAGGAGCAGCTAAAATTTATATTTTTTTCCTTTGATAACATTAATCAATTTTTCATGTTTTTCCTTTTTATCCCTCTTTATGCATGATACATATAAATTTAATATAAAATAATATATAAATTTATGTGTTTTACTATACGTCAAATTATATAGATTTCATATATAATATTCTCATATCGATGTTATTAATACCGTTTGCAAAAAAGGAAAAAAATAGACATCGCAGAAGGCTATAATTTTATAAAAATTGAGTTACGCGAGTTGATCGATACTAAAGAGATTGATTATTATTATAATGTTTCCATATTTTTCTGCATATTTATTTATGAAGTATAAATTTTAATATAATCAATAAATAAAAAACTCATTCACATAATACCGAAGTTCCATCATGCTCGATCATGTAAAGCAATAAGGTGTAAACGCGTGCTCGTTGGCCACGTGCAGCGCTTCGCCACGTATGTTCCTGTTAAAGGCGACTAAGTGAACGCAGCCGGTGCATCAACTGCACTTCAGCTACGGAGGCGGGCCGTCCAGGTGGTGGCACGTGCTCTGGCATCGACAGGTGGCGAACGGTCCAAATTCCCCGTCGTCTCGCAGAAGGACGAACTGCTCTCTCGAGTTGTAGAGGTAGATCTAATTTATTCTCGGATCATTCGATCAGAGCGTATCTTTGTGGGGGGAATAACTGTAAATGGTCACGATTTCTGGTTTCGGGAGATTCGAGGGATTAATCGTTGCGTCAGCGTGACAGCAGCGAGAAAACGATTTGTCGTTCTATTCCGATGAATTTGTATACAATTAAATTCTTAATATTAATTACATTTCATCAAAAATAATAATCTATAAAATAATAATCTAATTATCCGATATTTGTAAGGGCATTTCGTATCAACGTATCTAATTTAATACTTCAGAGCGGGAATTGGTTTTTGTTCTCTGCTCGATATTATCCTCGTTTGCACGTAAAGGAATAGGCACGCGAAAGGCCAGCAGTCGGGTACGGCGCATTATGATGCTCATTATTTTCGATCTGTTCTCCCGCAATTCACGGTATTGCATGCCACGTAACTTCCTTTCTCGCGATATAACACATCAGCTTTCATCCACGCGAATATGAAGGATAACGATTTCTCCGTAAAAAACGTAAAAATTGTTGAATTATTGCTCGCAGAACGGAACACAAAAAGCATTAGCGATTTCCGATCGATTATCTAAGGAAAAATTGACACTGAATTTTTATCTTGTTATCGTATTTTTGCGGTTATTCCAACGATTTGCAGCGTGATAATTGTTTCAATTCTAGAAATACAGCGTGTGTATTTTACTTACGAATTTACATTAAATAATAATGTAAAATAAAATAGCATATTTAATATTCATAAATACGTATTAATAATGTGTTATACAGTTTACTTATGTTAATTTAAATAAATGTATCAATTTTATATACATATTGTTAATTTATCTTATGGATGCAATTTATATATGCAATTTGCGAATAATAATCAAAAAGCCATATCGGTTTACTATTACACGCAGGTATTAAATTGCATTGTTGACAATTACCCGTGTTAAAACAGTCGGAATTAATATTTCAACAACAGCAGTAATTTAATATTATACGCATGCTTGAAACTTATTCTTCTGCACTTATTGCTTGTTTTGTTCTTTATATACGTATTATTCCCGTCCACAATTCCTTTGTCCCGGTTAAATTTCTCAAGCGGTTCAATGAGATCGAAAATTCAAGGCGATGTCTCTCGGCAGGTGGTATAAAAGTTGCACCACTAGTGTGGTTAAACAGCAGCCGCTTGTAGAAGTTCAAGGGCCGGTGGATAAAGGAGAATATGGTGCGCGGAACTCTCGTCAAAAACATCTGCTGCTACTGTGGACCAAACGCGAGAGAGATGGAGAGACAGCACGAGAGCATGATCTCTCGAATTGTGCCCTAAATGGGATTGCTTTGTCTTTCAATGAGCGAACGTTTTCCCATTAAAATATTTTCGACTAACAAAACTCGATATTGCTTCTAATTGTTGAGCCATTTCAAATTTAATTATATTTTATAGCTGTTATTTTCATTCTCCCACGTAAGCGTTATGTATCGGATCTTTTGAAAAACTTTACTTTAAATTATATTATTCGTTTTCGAGACGTATTATTTTATTAGATTTATTATTTTCATAAAAATGGTGTAAAAGTAAAGATCGAATAACGGATAATAATAGTCTGTAAGATACGTTCGATAAGCTTTTTTAAAAAAATTGATGCAATTTCCAGATGTTTCCCATTGGATGGTCAATCAGAGCATCCAACAAGATTCTTGTATGATATGTGAAATCTCGCATGCGATGAAAAACACTTTCGTTGCTTTTTACGTAAATCGAAATTGCTCTCTCCGTATTCGGATTCGCAGAAGAAACGATCCGATTAACATTTCGACCTGACTGCTGTCGCGGATAATGAATAGCGCGCGATTATGCATACGAGAAATGCGGGGGTTCGAGCGATTCCATATCGGGGGTCGTTGGAGGTATATATCATCCCTCGGGACACACTCTTCGCAGACACAAGCTCGTGGGGTAATGCAAGCTTCTTGCGCTCGAGCGAATCGCAGGAATTCGAGGTTGTTATTCTCCTTTCGTGGGTTCCGAAATTCCTCTTCTCATGAAGGGATGTGAGAATTAAGGTGACACGATACTGCCGACGCCGTCTTACATCGGCCTTTCATCCTGTCACACTTTCTCGTATTTTACGTGTCTAAAAAATCCCCTATTCCTCCGTATCTGATGTACTTTTATCTTATCCTAACACATTATTCGATGGTTTTTCCGTTTCGCGACTCGAGGGGCGTTGAAAGTACTTTGATTCTTCAATCTCATGATTTTTTATTGTAGTTGTATTTTGCATTGTAATGGCTTTCTTCTATTATATAATCCATTATATCTTTTTCCATTTTTAGAATATTACTATCAGACAACCGAAATCACATATAGAAATTTAAAATTTATCATAGGATTGATCTGCGACTGAAAGAAAATATCCAATGATTCTAGAATTTATTTTACATATTTTTTTATGTATATGAGATGTATCTTTCGGTTAATGAGTGTTTTGCGTTTTGATTAATGGGCAAATAAAGTTCACGGGATTACATTGATTCGTAAATTTGATAACACCTATTTTTTAAATACGTCGATCGCGAGCGTTCTCTTTTTATTCCCAACCCGCTCATTAATATCACCACGTCACATCGAGGCCAGATAATACTTCCTGCCTACGTCATTCTTGTTTGTCGGTGACAATCCAATCTTAGTTCAAGTTCCCACGATTACCATCGCGCATGAATTACATATGATTCGTACTTTATAATTTAAGTGAGTATTTCTAATTGTTTAATAAAAAATTTTCCCTGTTTTCCTCTCGCTAACTTTTTAAGATTGCGTTTTCTCTTTAAGCAAAGCGTTGGTACATTTTCTTTACAAATTGAAAGATGTAATAATATAAATATTTTATCAGTTGTGTATTAATTTTCTATCTTTGCATATTTTGATGGAAACGTTTAATTTCTTGTATGCATTTCACTAGGATTGGATTTTGCTGACATACACTAAAAAAAAGGGCCAATAATAATTGCATAGTAAAATAAATTATAGTTGAGATTTATATTTTTATAGTTATTACTATAACGTTGATAATAATAACTAATAACTTTAATTTTATTATTGGCACCTAAAAAAATAACTATGTTTATAGTAATTACAACTATTTTTTAATCAGTATAGAAGTTGATTTATTTGTAATGAATGAAGAATTTATGTTCTTTTTTTATGCGCGAATTGAAAGAAGTTTACTTTTTGTATTTGATTATATCTCGCGGACGAAACTCGCGGAAATCAAACGGCGAGAAGCGAAACTTCCGGATATATCGCGCTTTCTAGTTGTTAGTGGGAAGTCTCTCAGGAAAAAGGCGGCGGCGTGTAACACGATGCCGCGCTGGTTAATGAACACCTTTGACCCCCGTGGTTGCTTCGCAAAAATGAATCCGCGGTTCTCGGTTACACGAGATACTCGCCGGACGTCAAACCTTATCGGGGATGGAGTCTCACGCCACTGACCCGCGGCATCGTGTTTCAAGATCGAGAGAAGTCGACGAGCCTTAATTTGCTCCTCTAACGGTTCATCTTATCACCTTTATCTATGATATTTCCGTCGTGACGCCGCGAAAATGTAGTTGGCATCGGCGATTATCGCTAAACCAAGATTAGGCAATCAGGGAATCTGCTCGTGGAACTTTGCTCAGATGAATCGCTTATTTTGAAGCAATATGAAAGGTTTAAAAATAATTAATTAATTTTGAAAAACGCGAGCACATATCATAGTGAAATAATTATAAAAGAATAATCGCGATCTAATACAGTGCACTGCGTTTTTAGCGAGATTTACCAAAATGAACTCACCACTTCAGAAATGAACTCATACGATGAATCCCATGGGAGTAATTCCTGGCGCACCACTTCGGCTCTTTCCCAATGTCGTTCAACAACGACGAGATAGATCGAATTTTACGGTGAAGTATTTATCGCTTTCTTTCTTTCTTTCTATCCCTTTCTCTCTGTTCTTCGTTTTTTATATTGCCGTCTATCAGATGGATTGGACGGCAAAAAAGCGTCGTGAACTTGCCGACTTGATGCTGAGGTGCAGAAATAATTCATACGGTTCATTCAGAGAGACATGGACACTATCATTACCGTAAAGGGAATCCTCTCGGTTCTTACGTCGTCGACAGTCTACGTGTCTTTCTTAATCCTCTCTCTTTGCGTCGCCGAGCGTCGTGCTTGGTCGATTTTTGCCATTGCATGGTAAGCGATTTGAGTTCAAACGACATAATCATCGATTCGCTCATTCTTGACCGTGAAAATTGTCTTTCGTTTTTTTTGCCGCAGAGAAGTTTGATTCTCATCTCGTTGCGTACTCATGTGGAAAATTATCCCGAGTATCCCACGATAACAACATTACATCATATTCCTATTTTTGTAACATTATTCAATTTTTGTTTGATCTGATAACGGTACACACAACGAATGAATATTTAAAAAATTATAATATAATTTTTATTTATAAAGCAATAAGAATAAATTAGAATTATGTTTTATGTGACATGTTTTATGTTTTATGTGACACGCTGACGAAAAACCTAGAGATAGAATTATCACACATCACATTATTTTTCTCCCCTTCATTTATCAATATTATAAATTATAAATTATCGATATTATAAATTATAAATTATTTTTTTAATTTTTATCGGACTGACAGATGGTTGTAATTTCTCTTAATTCTCTAAAGCCTCGGACGCCTCATCGCATCTATTCGTCCATTCTTCTGTCAGCAGGTACCGCGTTTTTGCGCACCGCGTAGCAGTAAATTGACCGAGAATCGTTCCGCCACAAAAATTAGAGTCCCCTCTCGAAAAATCGGCAGACAGTTTCGGGTTTATAGGAGCGCGGTTGGCAGACAGCACGTTCGCGGTTATATAGCCGTAGTGAACGTGCGTACGTGACGTCGTCGCGTCGCACCAAAAACGCCACTGATTTTTGTCTCTTCCCTCTTCCGGCAATCTCACGCCCTCGATTTTCAATATCGCTCGCTGCCGTGAATAGCCTGGAATTAATTTTGGGTCGTCGATTGCGCTCGTGTTATAGCGAGAGAGAACGTTCTCGCGCCAAAATAAAATTTGTTCGCCGAAACATCGCGAAATGGACATTTTATCGCTTTATGCGAATAGTCCCTACCAAGTTTTTAATAATTTTCAATTTTTGCATTTCTAATAAATTCGCGTGTAATTCCTTATCGTGCAAAATATTTCAGGAATTATGCATTCTTTTCTGACTTGATGTTATTTAAAATGATATTTATATCAATGAGATGTCAATACTAATAACTTTGATAGAAATTTTGCGATTGATAAATGTACAAAATTTTAAAACGTACGAATTGACAATCACAAATAATATTGATATTAAATAGAGTTGTCAAAAAGATGAATAACGAAAGTACATATGACGGAAAGGTTTTTTTAATTTCTACGCACTGCTCGCAAGTTGCTGACAAACATGTTCTATTTTGGAAAAATTTTGCGGCGTCATTCCCAAGTTATTTTCCTGTCGAAACCGGTGATGTGTTTTCTCACCACCCTCGAAAGCTATGGTAGCTGTTCGTAAAATCATCTTTTTCGTGGAGGGTTTTGTGAAGAAACGGGTGGTTGCCACACGTCCCGAAATCCCATAGAACATAGACCTATAGCGTTTGGTCAGCGTTAATTGCCAATTTGTAGGCGCAACCGCAACACGCCCGACTCAACTTTGTTGTCACCACCTGCGTCTCTAGCTCTGCAGTGACCGTATAATAAAGTATCGGTGCGAAACGGAGAAAAAAAATTCGAAATCAACGTGTAGATAATGTAACAGGTAATCAATGAATGTATGAATGTTACTCGTATTTTATCTTAAAAAATATATCTCCGTGATACTTTTTACGTATATTCGATTTTATAAAATCCGCAACACAATGAGGTCTAATTATTGCACTTATAAAATTTTTAATCTTTCATTGAATTTTACAATGTGTGGATTATGATGATTTTTAAGCATCTTGCCTTTTTAGGGAATTATTAGATTTAAATAATATCTTACTTCATTTTTTTTCACGAAATTTGCAGTTGCATTGTCTATAAATAAAAGAATAGGGTCAGTACAAATGATGTTGATGCATCACGTCCAATGCAAGGAAACATTCTGTTTGCATTCTTCAAGTTGGTAGAATATTCTATAGAATAACAGTGAGAGAAATATGTATACGTCGCATAGGGATGTAGAAAGCGTGAAACGAAAGGTAATCGCGCAATTTCATTTCGAGAATGGAAGGAATGGTCGAGCGGAGGCGCGATCTTTCGCGGTGAGAGTAACTCCTTCCAACCTGGAGAGGATTCGTGACCGGAATTTTTCTGTTCGAACTCGGTAGATACCAGCGAAGAGCTGATGATGACAAGGTGACCTAAGGGTTGCCTCTTTTGGATGGCTACATGTTTCACTATATGCGTACGCATAGGCGCCGAAAACCGAATAAAAATTTCTCTTTATCATTTTCACCCTTTTAATAAAATATGAGTCTTGTAACTAATTTTTATATTTTATTAAAAATTCAAAATATTTTTTTCTATTTTATTAATAATTCTAAATATTCTTTTTGCTCTTCTTAATTCATATTTATAATGATAAAGTTGGTTCATACGATAGATCTCCAATAAACTGCTACTCAATTATTTTATGTATATATTATTTTATGTATATAAGAAAAGCTTAGTAGGCAATAAATATATATATTTATACATATATAATTTTACATAAATTTATAAGAAAAAAAAATATTCCGATTTTATTTTCTAATAATATCACTTTTACTTGCGTGCAACTTTCTACTCTTATTTAAAATTCTAATTTTACTACAAATTTTTTAAATAAGATGTATACAATTTTGCAAAATTAGGCACAAAAGGGATTTGTAACTTTATAAGAGCGTCGTATCCGCAAATAATTACTCGCGAACGTCGGATGTACAAAGCTATCAATCAAGCGCTTAATGCCGGCTCACGTGTGGCATTCGATGAGATCAGTTACGAGGGGCAATCACGTCGGCATTATTATGCGTAACACCGGCCATTATCGCGGTCGGCAGGTCCCCGTGAGAAAGTTCGCGATCACCGCCAATGTCGGATACGTATGTCTTTCGCGTCCTGGAGGTGCCGCAGGCAGGCCACGTAGGCACGAGCTAGCTGGGATCCCTCGCATACATATGCACGTGTATACTCACGTCCAATTACCTCTATCTACCGGTCGAACAATTACAGCTATTGTACGACGACTTGTTAACGCGATATGTGAGCGAAAGGGACGATGGTCCCTTCGCATTGATACACATATCGCTGATGGCAATTTCATCGCCGATTCGAAGATTTGCAACCGGAAATCTGTCGAACGGCTGCTAATTCCAGACCGGTTGGAATAAAGTAACGCAGATTGTCACGTCGCCTTTATATGAAAACTCGATAAAAAGCCAGGATCAAATGCATACAAAAATTGCTTGCGTTTTTCAATTATCATCATAAAGATAATTCAAAGAAAATACCTTAAGAGAAAAGCCTGAAATGTTACGTTTATGCAGCATCGTTTTTATCCTGCGAGATTTTCCTCATCATTTTTGTCAGATTTTAAAAGATTTATAGTCCTACGAGTTTTATGAGTTTTAAAAAGAATTTTAAAGGCAAACATTTCTATTAAAATAGAACAGTTATTTTAATCGATATTTTGTTGTTTTAAAAAAAACACGGAATTTTATATAACTTATATAGAATTATAATTTTTTTTAAAAACTGATGAAAAATAATATCTCGGACAAAGCGACACGTTGTGTGAATGTTCAAATTTAGTTCTGAAATATTATATTTGCTTTATCTATTTGTGATTTAAATCATATTTAAATCAAAAACTATTAAAAATTAAAATTATGTAAATGAAAACAAAACAAAAAAATTATTCTTAATTATTAAAAATTTCCTATATAAAATACCAGTTTCTCACACATACAGTTAAATCAAAGTACAATTACAAAATGTACAATAAATCTAATTGTAAATATTTGTTGAAATTTATACACATTTTCGATGATATATTTCAATATCGTAATAAATCTTGTCGATTGCATAAGACAATATATAATACGAGATATGATGGTTGTATTGATTGATCGACGATTAATCTTAAATTAACGAAAGTCTGACAACAGCCAGTTATGAACATTCTCGCTGAATTTCGTGGGTAGCCAGGGCATGGCATGTTTCATCAACGGGCCATCAATTCCTGTTATGCCGGGAATTTCGCGAAATTGTCGAAGAACGTGCGCCAGTGCTCGCGCTTGGAAGGCGTGAGGTTTCAATGATTCATTCCACGAACGGAGGAAATGCTCGACGAAAGTGAGAGACGCGTAGGTGAAGGTGAAAGAATGAATGAACGCGAAGCGGAAACGAGCGGACGCGCGCATTTGTCGCGCGACAACCTGCCTTGTATACAGGGTGCTTCGAGATTATTGCATTTTTATTCATTTTTTAATAAAGCACTCTTGCGCGATATGAATAATTTTTTCTCTCTTATTTCTTTTTCAAAAGAATATCGTCATTAATTATGCTTCGCGATATTATATCATTTTCATTCAATTTTATATTGATATAAGATGTAGAAAGAGAAGAAGCAAGCTGCACGTAATTAGTCAAAATCTCTTCAAGTATGACTGGAATAATAGACTTTGCAAGAGTCATCTTCCTTTTCCCGTAATTAGCTATTCATCTTAAATTGCAATTTACATAGTTGATTACGTGCGTAGCGAGAAACGCATTTACTTGGTCAAAATGAGTAAATGAGAAAAATAAAACGATACAGATATGTTTGTAACAGTCATTTTATGGATAATTGTGGAATAAAGATTTTTTTTTTAGGATGAAATGTATTGGTTGCGTAAATTTATCGGGCGTGTGAATTGTAAGAATTCATTTTGATTGATTGACGTCACGATTGACATTCTCCCATTTTTACAATCAAACACCCTGTATATACTTGCGTCCGTACCTGCGTGCATGATCATGCTAGGCTAACCTTTCCCGATCGGCGAGACGCGTTTTCCTGTGCCGACACCGGACATCCGGCGCGACGACGGAATAGTAATACGCAATACGGACGGGCGTAGATAGGTACCCGTATTCCTACGTATTTGCTCGGAGAATCCATTTATATGAATTGATACGATCGCGTCTAACATAACAGATAACCATAGTTATTAAAAGATGCAATCACACTTTCTAAAAATAAAATTGACGTGATTTATACGTATACATGTATTCTGAACGACAATATATATATTTTTTTTATAATCATCGTGTCATTATAGCTGATGTATAACATCTGATAATGGAACATTGATTAGAAACATTACATTAAAGAAAATTCTATCTCTTTAAATAGGCTTTAAAAGGTCACCATATTATAATTTGAAGCTACCATAAAAGGAACAATCTGCTTTTAAACGTTCCAGTATTTAATCCTCACTTGCACGTAATGGTAGATTCTCCGAAAATTAGTCTCAACTAATTAAAGGTTTAATTAATCGAGAAGTGAACGTAGGGGTAGGAAGTTAGAAAATCAGAAGTTGCTCGCGGCGATTTATTTTGCCAAGAGTATGGCTTTCGGTAGAATAGTGACTCGCGCATTCCAATAGATACGACGAAATTGTTTAATAACGGATGAAACTTCCGGGCGTCGTTTACAGTGTACCGGATGATCCGCTGTCGCGTTTCCGCACCAATGCGACAGAACGAACGAATGCAGGCGATCCGCTCAGCCGACGACATTGTGCAAAATATCATTGTTTGACATCGTGTGTTCCGTTGGACGGAGGAAAAAAGGGTTACCAGTGACCTATTCGTTTCCGGCGGCGCGATAGAATGTCGATAATTGAGCCGATGAAAGAGGAACGATGAAAGTCAGAAAATAAACACCCGCGAGTGTTTCACCGTGCAACGGTTTGACAACAATTTTATATCGACGCAAGAAAGTGAATAATAATTTTAATATCAATATGTAGATGAATAGTGATTTATCTGAGAGAATTGTATTTTTTGGCAGTATTTAATTTAACAATTTTGTGAATCGGTCTAGCACTTTAAAATCGATTACTCTGAAATTTCATTTCCCATCTTTAGTATGTACTTTTTAGGTGAATAAGCTGGAAAGCGAATTTTGAAATTGTATCATCGATATTGAATATTTGACGAGAGGAGACCTTTAAAAGTAATATTTTTTTTTCTCAAAAGCAATCGGCCAATCGATTAACTAAATATCCATTATTGCCAGAGCAATTATTGCCATATTCGCAAAACCCATAGCGTAAGAGAAACATGAAACGCGGGCAATTAATCGCATACACAATTTGATTTTCAGTTTTATTATCATTTTGCTTATTATCATGTTTGTTAAGAAATAACAATTATTAATATTTGTCGATTCTTCGCAATTTATCACAATCTATTTAACCGATTATTTCTTGAATCTAGGGTACTTGACATATTTTTGCACCGCTTTGCATTTTATGCACGTGGCACGCCCTATAATTTATGTCGCGCGTGATTATTTTTTACTGACGGACTTTAGACCTGACTCGTTTAATTCGCTATTCATTTTTTTATTGTCGCCTTTTATAACGTCCACCTGGTTTGTTTAAGCATTGCTGCGACAGCCGTTTCCGTAATCGCAGAGCTCAATCGATTTCCGCGTTCGAGAAATGCGTGCCGCGGAGTTTTCTGCAAAGCTAATTATCGTTAAACGTATACGTGCGAGTCATGTTGAAACGAATCTCGTAAACTTATTTTACATTTTATACAATATTTTGATAGAAATCTCACGTGCGTTTATGCGAACTTTATCATTTGTTATAATCAATAAGAATGATATGCAAATAATATACTCTGCTTAAAAAGTATATTTAAAAATATATTTTAAAAAATATAATTTCAAGTTATATATATAGAAAATTACCAAGAACATAAAATAAATTCGTGCACATTATTATAAATTTTTAAAAATTATTTGTATTAAATTCTATAATAAATATCGTATTATCAGAGAAATTCAATGATTAGTGTGAGACTTTCGTTACTGCGCGCGAAACTCGTAAAAAAGTTGGTGAAAGCGATCGGTAATTTCTCTGGCGCTGAAATTTTAAGAAACGATCTCTCACAGTAATCAAGATATATCTCCGGTCGCCTTCGGGGATGGACGGTTAAACACCGCTGACGGAAAGTACCACGGCGAACGTTCTAATTATTGTCTTCTTTCGGAAAGCTCCGCGAGATTTCCCAGGAGTGATCAGAGCCCCTTTCGCGAACTTGCGTCGATAACTTCGAAACTGGCGCGGACTAAGCGAACGGGAATGTCGGAGGAAAGCGACGAGAAAAGATGCGATGATTCTCTCGTAGGAACGGATAGCTTTAAGTAAAGAAACTCTTAAGGAGTGATCACGAACCGCATTGCGTATTTATGAGATTCCGATTGTCGCTTTAGCGGTCGTTCGTCGTCGGCAAAGTAATTGCGACAGGTGGAACGCGAATAATGAATTGCCAATCGGAATAATTGTGGACGGTTTTAAACGGGATGAAAGGACGAACGAAGGGCGGGGGATAAAAAACGTGTTCGATGTTTTTAATGTTTGATGATTAAAAAATTTTCTACATATTTGATATTTATTTGTTTTATTTGTTATCACGCAAGGTAATTTTTGATCTCTTCGATATCGTACTTTCGATCTTGAATCTGTTAATAATGTAGTTTTTAATAAGGGCATTGTTCTCTCTTCGAAATATGCAATAAATTATTTTATAGTAATTATGTACGATTCGTCTACAATTCTAGTTAATTAGTATTAGGGGAATTGCTTTATTATGTATATTAAATGAAAATTCGTTGACATGCTGTATACATCTAGTTGTATAATAGCATAATATTAATAGGATGAGTGTCATTATCAAGTGAGAGATAGAAATAGATAAATAGGAATATAGATAGAAAAGGAAAGGAGGGAAAGGATAGTCAGTTAAATACTAATTGAATTTATGATTAAAAGCAGCATTCCATCCTCAAGAGTAATGCATAACTAGATTAGTTATAAACAGTTTATATAGAGTAATGTAAATCAGTTTCAGTAATATAAATCAGTTATTTATAATATATATATATATATATATATATATATATATATATATATATATAGAAGCAATTTTACTAGGTAAACATTATTATCGCTCAGTCAGCAATCTGTTTTGAACCGAGAATTCTGCTCTAAACTAGGAGTTCTACAACAAGCGAATAGATTTTCTGCTAATTTTAACGAACCGATATTGTGGTTAGATAATGCTTCATAGAATTCGATACGAATGTTGCCAATGTATAATATAGCCAAAACTTTGTTACTGGAAACTAAAATCGTACAACATGCAACATATAATCATATAATAAACTATTAATATAATGACAATTACACGCGTATAATACAAATAACGATGCGACATGAAAAGAACTTTTTTAAAAAATAATTATTGTTACGTATCTTCTATACTAGAAAAATATATATATCAATATATATTAATTTATCTTTAATAATGTTAATTGTCATTTGTGCAAATTGGATTATTTTACTATTTTCATTTCCAAAACAATATTTCTTTAGAATAACACGCCAACTATTGATCTGTTTGTCGCGATATTATGCTGATTATTCGAGAAAAATTACGTCGCCGAAGTCTAAAGTTGAAAAATTGAGTGCTTTATTCAACTATTAATATATAAGACAGCTTCGCCAGGACGGGCGATTATTTTACGCGAGAAGACGTTATAAAGAACGAGGGTCGATACGATTACCGCGGACAGGAAGTAACTTTTTATTGAGATATTATAAGTGCCCCATTTACGAAGTCGTGTCATAAAGTAAATGTGCTATATTCATTTCCCGATAGATATCCGTCGGGAATTGCGAATGCAGGTATATTTCAGTTTTTCGTCTTCTTAGCGCTTCGCGTACTCTATATATTAGCCGTGTAAATACTTTAATTTGCTCAATTTTATCATGAAAATATTAACCCTATATCGTAATTATCGTAAATTCCAAGCCACTTTATTATTCTACACTGTATCGTTCCATTATCTTGTCGTTGCAATCGAAAGTGCTTATATACTGATACATCTCGATATATCGTGATCTTGTTACGAAGGAATGAGCGAACAAAATTGCGCCGGGGAAAGAATTTGCGAATTGTAATCGGCGCAGAGGGAAAGGCTGGTTGCTAATTAACATGCTCAGTCGCGGTAATTAGAATTCTGGGATCTGGATACGTCGAATGCTCACGGGATGTTTCGCTGTATATAACGCCGATAGGTGTGGTCTCTGTTGTTGCGCGCAGTTTTGTTAGGTTGCTGGGAATTGGATTTGAAATGAAACTCTCGGATCTCCACAATGCAACCTACTTTCGAACGATCCGTCCATTTGTGTGGCCTTTTTTATGTCGCTAATGCGATAAACTTTGCAATTTAGTGTGATCTATCAAGCATTTGCGCATGTAGTCGCGAAATTTCAACTTCCATTTATTTTTATTGTTGCTTTGTATTTTTTTTAAGCCGTGAAATTTATAAAAATCTATAAAAAAATTATATACTATGTGCGTTTTATCCGATTTAGTATGTATATGTATAATTTTTGTCTATACAAGTTTCAGAATTGCTCAATTTAATGTTATCGAAAGATTTAGATACATACATGAACGCATTATACACTATGCATTCATGCCATCAGATGATTTTTACTAATCGAGAATTTTTTGATCCGTCGAACATAATATCCGGTAGTCCCGGACATTGGCCAATTCCCTATCGGCCATGCTCTCTGGTATTTCCAGTGCGACTTGCATCGAAATCAACTGTTAGCTTGGCTGCCAGCCAGTCTGATCGCTCGACGATGCAACTTTATTCTATGCTCCTTTTCGCACTGCTCGCTCTCGTTCTCGCAAAGTTCAAGTCTCGCAAGTTCTTTTCATTCTGCATTGCGACTCTGGCATGTTGTAATTAGCGAATCGCCCGCATAGAACGAAATGAACGCTTGCCAAATCGATGATAAAGTATCTTCTCTTAATGGCAGTCGTAATAGTAAGATCGCGATTTTACTGCATTTCGAAAATTTAGAGTAAGATGCTCCCTTTTTTTGTACATAAGTACAAATAAAGTTTAGCCTCTATGAAAATAAGTAATACAGTATCTTTAAATATTACAAAATATACTCATCGCATGTTGTACGTTTTGAATAAATAAAAATCGAGATAATTTAATGTAATTAATGAAACTGAAATCTATAAATTAGACACCTTCTAAAATTTATTCCCGAAATCAGTTATGGCGGATTATTATGTGAAAATATAATATGCAATTAAGAAGAAAACGAGCGCAATATTTTTATCATTATTTTTAATTTCTTTTATAATCCTAAGTTAGATTAAATAATCGATGGATAGCGATTTTTACTTAAATAAAAAAACTTTAAATAATTTGAATATTTCTTTAGATAATCTATAATCTTAAATATCTCATTAATGCTAACTTTTATTTCTCTTCCTCGCAAGCTCCGAATTTTCCCACATTTCTGAAAAGTACATGAGCGGAGAGGGAGGGGGGGGGGAGGTAAAAAGGGGCACGATAAGAGAACGAAGGTAAATGGAGTATTCCGCGAGTTCTCGATCCCATTTATTGTCTCTATCCGCCCTTTTGTGGCCGTTACATCGCGGGAGAAAAAAGCTGGCGCTGATCCTAGGACGGGGAGAGAGAGAGAGAGAAAGAGAAAGAGACAGAGAGAAAGAGAGGAGGCTGTCGGCTAATTTTTCAAAGGCTCGCGTTACGGCAATCGCGATAATCCCGAATGAAAAAGTGACGGTCGCCGCAGCCCCCGTAACAGCCATGCAAGCCGATCGATGCTGTCCTTTATATTTTACGTCGGGCTCGAGACGTAACTTGTTCTCGCGATATCGCAGACGCACGCCCCGTCAGCATTATCTGCGAGACACGTAATTTAAATCGCGCCTAGGAGAATCACGATGAATGCTGGTTGTCGCGAGCCTCCTATATCTGCGTTTGCCTCGCATGCTGGTATTTGCGTCACAGATGAATATACCTGGAAACTCTAATGAAAGTAATGAGCTTAAGCTTTTGATTTACTAAGCATTAAATGGCCTTGCATGAATTTTATTTGATAACGTTGATTGATTTATATAAAGCTATTTATATAAAGCCACGTAAAATTGAATATATAAGCAAAGAGAGAGAGAGAGAACTGTAATATAATAACACACTCAAGAAGAAGATGTAAGATACAGAAGATATACTAAATAAAATATACTAATAAATATACTAATAAAATATATTATATATAAATATATATAGATATACTAATAAAATATATTGTATATAAATATATATAGATATACTAATAAAATATATTTTTTTTATATATTTACATGTTACTAATTTCGAAAAATTTCTTTCGATTATAAATAGTTCGAGAAATCTTAACCTTCTTTTAATTTACGCACTTTTCGAATATCTTATTCTTTTCAGAAGAATGTCAAGAGACAATGCAAGAAAAAAAGAAATAGATTAAAAGGGAAGGACGCGATCCGCGTGAGCGAAAAATTCATAAATTCGTAGGATTAAGCTTTTAAAGTATGAAAAATAGCGGTATAAGTGCGGAGAGTGCGCGTGTGGGCGAATATGGCTGCTGAAATTCTGTTTTATATATTGATTTGCGACAAAAAATGCTATAAAGATGTCTGCATATAAATATGAATGTCGATCTTCGTTTTTTTTTAAATCAAACTTCTAGTTTGATTGATAATATAGCTGACAATTGAATTGATGGGACGATTATCTTTTATGCTTTTTTCAAATCATTGTTATTCCGCGCATATAATAGTTTCGTATCTGAGTGTCCAGTCATTTTTTTACTTCAATTGAAAAAGAACTATATCGAACAATAGAATATTGCAGTTTTTAGATTTCTGAAAAAAAAGCATAATTTAATCTGTACATTTTGAGATTTTGAAAGCTTATAATCTTCATTTTTTTCATCTACATATTTTGACTATGTTTATGTTACGTTTGATATCGCGTTGCACTCGGAGAAACAGGAAATTTCAGTTAACTTTGGAAAGCCGTTGGGATTACGCAGACTTTTCCTAGCTGGCTTTTGGAAAACACTTGTACTGAGACGCGTACCACACCGTGACGTGCTTTAAAACTTCGTCCATCTGGAAAATCACCGTAGTCCCTTCGAGGATTTGCCCGTTTTAGTTGGAGCGGCCGTTTCGTGACTCCGTGGTGACTGCTTTACAGTATATTTCGAGTTTAAAAACTGGAAGTTATAGATTCGAGAAGTTTGCGCGAACCGACACATATCAATAAAGATACTTGGCATAATAAATTTTTTTTGCGAAACTTTATTTTCAAATCTCGGAAAATTCATGAATGTAAAATTAATAAATCTATTTTATAATTAAAAGTTAATGTCGGACATGAATGTAATATTACATCGTCAACTTTTTGATTAATATAAATGATAAATAAATATAAATAATAAATGTATCAAATGAATTAAATCTCGAAGCATCAAATCAATTTTTTATCCGTGTGATTGCGGAATTTTTATAAAAATATTTTAATGATAAAATATTTTCTAATTTTTTTATTAAAAAACGGATATAAAATGCCAAAATAAATTAAAAATTAATTAAATGTAACATTACTGATCTATATTTGTAAAATATAATTTTTTGCATATATAAAATTTCTTTTAACGTTAGAATAGTAAACAAATAATTATTCTGCAATATTTCATGATAGTCTAGGAAATCGGTCTAGGATCGAATTCAGGAATCCGGCATAAAAATCACTTTGTCGCACTGATTGCCGGAGGATGGCCAGAGGATTCTTTTCCCGAGAAAAAGTTTCGTGGCAATTTTGCACATTGTGAATTGAAACCCGACGTAAGCCCGGTCTCCGCTGTGAAAGGCCATTAAACTCGAAAACGCGAAAAAGAGATTTTCGAAAATACCTATCGAACTGTCTTTTATCTTCCCCGCTTCGCAACTTTGCACTTTAAAACCCAGTTCGCTTGGAAAAAGGATACCTTTATTATTCGATCTCTGAGAGACATTTCCTTCTTCAATCATACAATATGTGAAAAGTAATTTTATCGTTACTCTTTGATTGACATGATTGATATTCGGGAAAAAATTTTAATTAAAATCGTAGTTCTTTGGACAAGTAATGTTCATTTTCGATTTAAAATTTTTTTCTGGAAAAAAATTTGATATCTTTTGAGATAAATTTTTATAAAAAAGATATGAAATTACTCGCTCAACTTTAAGCGTATTTTTCTGAATAAAATTTTCTTTTGCAATTTAATTTTTGAAATAAAATTAATATTAAACAGAAAAACGTATGTCTATGGAAATTTTTTGTTTCATATAGAATTTACCAAGTCTTGTAATGTATTCGTTTTGGCAGCTCACGCGCTTGCGATGGGTTTCACGAGAATTATTCTCGCTATATCTCAGACTTCCCGAAGCAAGAAAGCGCGCTTTACAAAGAACTTTTTTCCGCAAGGTGGATGATGCATACATCGAGATGATAATGTCGGATGAAGTGCTTCTCGAAACGAGAAGCCTGTCGAAAAGATATTTGATTTTTCTCGAGGCTACCGAGATATTTTCTAGTATCGAGGTGCCTTCAACCATGCAAAGATGATAAAGTATTGCGAGGTTCGTAAGCTAAGTTGTTTCTAAACGTTCAGGTCTTTAGATAAAAACTTTGCTGTGAAATTGATCGTCTTAACTTCTTGGAGAGACTGATCGTTTTAGCTGAATGAGAATGAGCGAAAGATTTTCCGCCCGAAAATAGATATTCATGATGACAGAAATTTGGATGTTAAGTAGTTTAAGCTCTCTCTCTAGGCACTCTAATGTCCATTTGAGAAAGATGATGATAGTTGATAAGTAGTTTAATCACTCATTGTTCTATATCCTTTGGACCCGCCTTAATTACGTATTGATGAATTCTTGTCGCGCTCGCTAATAGTTCTAAACTAGTAGACTAAAGACAAGTAAAAGCGTACGTGATTACACTTTATTGTTTGTACTTTTGCTCTTTAAGTTTTGCTAAAAATTAAATCTATTTTGATAATTCTTTACTTCTGTTATTTAGTTAATAATGACATTTAACACGTACAGAAATTCTAGCAATTAAAATTAAAGTTGTAAATAATTTAAAAAATCACAAGACATTATCGAGTGATCTGTTTTCCAGTATATTTTTACTTATATGTAAAACTACTTAGTTTTTAGTACTTTCAATGCTATTAATGACAATTTATTTTCATTTATTTAGAGCATATCAAAGTCAACTATATCTGACATTTTCTGTTAAAACGCTCCATCTAATATTAATATATTAATATAGTAATTATTTAATATATTAGTATAGTAATTATTTTAATAAAAAAATATATTATTGTACATGTATATTGTACAATATGAAGTTAAGATGATAGAAACATATGAAAGAAGAGAAAACTTTCGTCCTTTTTGCCACGTTCCAATCCTAGTAATTTGTCGCACGATATTTCTGTCCCTTCTCGAAGGGATGTATATAAAAGATATTTTACAGGCCGATACATCCCAGCTGGTGCATTACCGGTCCATGTGTGTATCTGTAAGCCCCATGATCAGTATCCGCATTCCAGTGATATATGTCCAATACCCGTCTTTCGAAAGAGATCATCCTTACTACCGTGTATATATAAGTCAGTGTGCAGCCGGCCGCCATGAAATCGCGCTCGTAATATTTCTTCGGTGCAGCGCTTTTACGGTTCTTGCGGGACACCGAAAGGAATGGAGGTTACGAGGGGATAGGGGAGGGATAAGGCAAGGGTATAATAAAGCGGCGGGGCCGCCGCCCCGGTGGCCCTCCCTTTCTCGTGTCTCCCGCCCTTTCTTGCTTTCTTTCCCATGCCTGTATAGCTCCTTTCGACCCCGAAAGGAAAGATAGAGGGAGGCAACGACGGTAACGTACCGCTATAGCGACCGCAATGAGACCGGGATAGAAATTGATGACACTCATAATTTACGAGAAATCGTGATTTTTTTTCTTTTTGAAGAATCTGGCAGTATCCGCGCAGTCGTCGTCTCCACTTCGTTCCTTCCTCTCGTATTGTTCCCCGAGCTGTCTCCTTCGCGAGAGCGCGGGCAATGGGAAAATGAGAAAAGGAGAAGAGAGGATGAAGAGAGCGAAAGAGGTAGGGGTGGTGAATAAAATTTCGATAAATTTGCATTACACCATAAATCCGATGCGCGGCCGCCAACACAGTCCGTTTTGGATATTCTCATCGCTATTCCCGCAGGATCGCTCCTGCGAACGTGCACCGATCCAGGAGGACGGGTAAAGTGCCATCCTCCACCGATGCAAAGTTACCCGCGGAGATCTCTTTACGCTTCCGAATATCGCGCTCGAGAGAGGCGATCACGAGGCGATCGATCGCTTTTCCATGTCGTCCGCCGGATATACGCGAGCGACGTATATATTCTCCCGGTATACGAGCAGGGAAATATTCAACGACAGTTCCCGTTTATGCACTGCTCAGAATACTTTAGCTCGTTACGCTAGCATCATTCTTTTTTAAATCGCCGAAAAAGCGTATAAAAAACCGATAAAATATAAAACTATAAAAAAATTTGTTGTTACAAATAATTTCCCTACTAATATTTTGCTAATAAAATAATCACGATTTATCTCATCTCTTGTAAAATATTTATCATTAAAGAGATAGATATTTTAAGAGATAGACAATTTGCATATTAATAATAGCTTACATTGATGGTATTCAATCGCAGAATATAAAACAATTGCAGAATATAAAATATTTCAGGAGAATTTTTAGGGAAAATTTACTTATTTTTCGACATTAAAAATATAAAAATACTAAAAATGATATTACTTTTCTACCAATCTAATATTTGTAGGTTTTGCTTTCCAAAAGTTTCTTATAATACGAGAACAAAATTAAGTAAATACAAATATAAAATTATGTAACTTATATTCCTTTCATTGATAAGATACTGTTGAAAAATTATTCCAATTGAAAATATCCAAGAACTTACTTATAATATTATTTATAATGCTACGGCAGAAGCATATTAATCCTTTGAACTCCAAATTTCATCATTTTTTCCCGCATCTTGGATGTCACGTTGGGCGTGCATGTTGGAGTAAAAAAAATTAGCATAGTTGCAACGCGGTGCAGTTGCATCATTAAATATCTGCGTAGTGGCAGTCGACTTTTGCGAGGGAAAATAGGTGGTCTCTCTCGCAAGTCCAAGCACGCGCAAAGTCGTCGTTGACAATTTAAATGAGGGGAGATCACTGACGGAAGAGAGAGAGAGAGAGAGAGAGAGAGAGAGAGAGAGAGAGAGAAACAGACAGAAAGAGAGAGACAGAGCGATAAAAGACACACATATCGCATCGCAGCCACCATCGCCGTCCTCATCATCTTCCGCGCCTCGTAATCATTGCCGTCGTTAATTGTCGTTAATTAAAGAAGTCTCCGTCGGAGATTGCGCTTTGCTGCCGTTTAATTACGAAAAGGATTCATTAGCGAAGAGGCAGTCACCTAACGAGGACAAAACAGCGGCGACGGAATCTGACGAGGCAGTCTGGCACTTTCTGGTTACAACTGTCGCGCTGGAATGCACGAATGTGCTGTGGTGGTGAGGTAAGAAGGGATAAATTATACGTATCTCTTCCTCAGCAGACTGCAAATAAGAAAACTATGCCAATGTCTCTTCCCTCTTTCTTTTCTCCGTTTTCTTTTCCGGTTTCAATCGCGTGTCTGTCTCGAGACAACAAGCTGTCAAACAGCGCAGAAAGAAAATAGAAAAGAAAGATTTATTATACTTTATTATTTCATGTGGCAATGACAAAATAACGTTTGAAAAACCAAAGAACAAAGAGATATAAATATGATATTTAAATACACGTTAACCGTACGTTATTACGTAAATATTCGAATATTTTCATATTTGGATAATATGACGTTTCCGATATTCGCGAGTACTTGTGTGATATATTTGAATTTAACGTTTGGAAAGAAAGTTTCATTATATATTTTTTAATCGAATCGTATATCGAGAAGCAAATGCACATTTAGTCCTATTCAACGAACGACGTGTACAAACCGTGAAAACACGGTCCCCGATCCGGCCGGAATAGGATCCACCCTAAATATGTCTGCACGCGCGCTCGCGAAAATTCGCGCTCTTCGATATTCAATCCCGATTGTGTTTGTCGGCTTTTCGACCTGGTCCCATGAACTCCCGTCACTCAATGTTCACTCTATTTTCATCTCTATCTCTTTCATTTTTTTCTTCTCTCTCTCTCTCTTTCTCTCTTTCTCTCGCACGTATATTCGCACACGCATGGCTTTCTGGCAGCGTGTACCCGCTCGGCTGGTCGAAGGTTTATTGCCGGTGCGGGCTAAAATCTCCGTGCGAAAATTCCGCTCGGTCCCCGCTTCCGAATCCGCCGCGAAATTGGACATAAATTTACCGCGCTATCCTTAACGCCATCCTACATTCCCTGGTCCCTCCCTTCATCCCGCATCTTTCTGGCTCTGCGAGAATTGTCCACTAGTTCCGACGAAGAAAGTGACTGGAATTTGTCGCAGATGATCAAAACAAAAATTATCCTGCGATTCGACAAACATCTCGTTTTTGAAGCGGAAGTTCGCTTTAATTAAACGTTCTACTTCAAATATATTTCTTAACAAAAAAATCCATATTTTGGCAAAATATAAAAAATATAAAAAAAATTGAAGAGCAAAGTATTCTGTAAAAGATCAATAATAATCTTCGATATCGATTTTTCCGAAATTCCGAAAGCTTGCCGCTACAATAGCTCTTGCCAGCTATTCTTCTACCGTATCCAACGAGACGAAACCCACCCACGCAGATGTACACACGCACGCATTTTTGCTCCGCTTAACCGCGCGTTTCACGCATGTACGCACGCGTACATACGTAGGTGGTAGCGCGTTATCGCGCCTTCACGCTCTATCGGGCCACCGTTCGCGGTTCTTCGTCTTCGTCAGCGGTTTTTCGCGAGAAAGGGCCGCGGTTGAGATACCACACACCATCTCATCGTGGGCCGTGTCACGCACGCACACGAACGCGAGGCGTGGAACGGAGTGAAAAACGGCGCGCCCGGCGAACCGAACCGCGGTGCGGTGATTCCGGCGTTCGAGTTGAATCGCGGAAAAATCAGCCCCGGGAAATTAACGACGCCCGCACGCTTCGGCATCGCCGTTTCGCCGGCGAACGACAGCCGTAATTAATAGAAGCCAAGCGAAACCGGGGAGCCTCAGCTGCACAAAAATACCGGATCTCTCCCTCGTGCCTTCGATGCTGGATACCCCGTAATAACGAGGCTATTTTCGTTTGATTTTCGACGACGACCCTTCGCGTTTCCGTGCCCCTCTGCATTGGGCAACCTGCTCGCTTTAACGAGTAGACTATTGTTTAGTGATTTTCTTCCCGTGGTCTCTTACGACTTCTCCGTCCTTCATTTTCCGTGTGATCTCTCAGCTGCTGTAATTTGTAACAATGGCGAGCGTAAGCTTACAAAGGAACTGTCGCATGTTCCTCGGACAATCGTTCGAATTATTCAATAAAATGTCCCTCTTTCGCGCCATCGTCGCGCCCTTTGCCATCTCGGGTCTTCTTCCGTTCGATCGAGATCCAGATCCTGTCCACACGCGTTTCTAAGGATGGAGAGTTCATGTTCCAAGAGGAACGCCTGCAACTTCCGTGCTGCGCCAACATTACGTGGCTCAAAGTCCCGTTCTCGTGTTACGAGCTGCAAGGAGCTCGAGGGGGCGTACGTACATGGGGTCCTTATAACAGGGTACGCGTGTCCCGTCAGAGCGCCCGTTGCATTGTGCGTCCCCCTTGTGACTACCTTGGCCTCGTGACGAAAGGAGGGCGATTTCTCAAGATCTACTCGCGAGCATAAAGCTGACAACAGGCTCTAGACATATGGCCGCGTCGAGTATACAATAAGTCGAATATACAATAAGTCAGTCCTTAATAATGGCTGGAGAAACCTTTTTGTCCACCGCACTTTTAAAATACTAACTAGAAATTTAATTTAATGTGCAAAATAAACGCGAGCTATATACAGTGTAGATCAGTGTAGAAAGTTTGAGATAATAATGTAAAACTAAAAGCAGAATTCACACATGCAGAAGTTATTACAAGCGAATATCGTAGCAGTATTTATAGAATAAATTATACAACGTTACTATTTCGTTATCTATGTAGGACAGTTCAAGAGTAAACTGAAAGACACTTTTGCGGTTAAGTTGACAGTTATTGTTACATAACTAGAAGGAACGTTTCAAGTGACAGATGTAGAGACATTAAAGACTTACTGTCACTTATACGAAATAAAATTTTCTTTAAATGATTTTTCATATATATGTTTTTAAAGATTAAGAGTGGTAGATGTGTATATATCAATCCGTTGAAGGAATTATTAATTGCAATTTTAATATCATCATATTTTTACAGAAGTAGAAAATTAACTTTATTTTTTTATAAAACTAACTTATATTGTTGAAACTTTATTATTGTTCTATGGGAATTTAGTGAATTCCCATAGATTTCCCAGTGAATTTATTTGTTAGCTTTATTATAATAAGCACATAGTGTTTGCTAGCTTTATTAAAATTAGATATTAAAAACAGGAAAGGAAGAATATTTCACAGTAATTCTGAAAAAAATTCTTTCGTGATTTTTATTTGAATATCGAATGAATATCCTTGTTAAAAATAAATGTTTCTATTTACGCCAACGGCAACAGCCCACGCCATGATTTGAAATGTGCCAGGAAATGATATCTACGATCATCAATGTGGCATTTTTTGTTTTATTCATATTTATTATATAGAATCAATCTGCATTTTCGATCGTGTATAAAATAAGAATAGAGAATTTTGGCAGCCGCACGTGAGATGAAATGTATCGCAAACAGCGGCCGAAAGTTTATTGCGGACTCGAGAGAAGTACTACGGGTTCGTGTTTCATAAAACCTCGCGTATATTGAAATTTATTTCATCCTTCGGTCGAGGAAGAGCTATACGAGAAGGAGAAGGTTTGAATATCACGATGAGAGATTCCTGAAGAATCTACATGGGAACGAATATAAATGTTACATCGTGCATGAAACATATCTTTTTCTCCCGAGCCTCAATTTCATGATAGCAAGCAAAAAAATATGCTCGTATTATCGAAAAAGTCGACCTTGCGATCATAGGTTTCCTTTTATGGAAGGTTCAGAGAATTCAGAATTCATCTTATAGTATAAAGAAAATGACGAATTCAGATAGAATCCGATACAATATATCTAAAGATTAATAGCCACAATGAGACAAAATATTGGAGTCGTAAACTGTCACACGGGAGAACGAGAAATGTGCGTGTATTCCTCGTTTTGTTTCTCAGTGGAGTGTCTATTTCGTGTCTTATGTATCGGAGTTAACGTCTTGATTCTCACTAGTCACGTAGGTTGCGATTAAATGACGCTTACGCGCACGAGACCGAGGCGTAATTGGATGGTACGTACCGTCTCCGTTCTACACGAAAGGCCACCAGCGTGAAAATTAATCCGTTCATTACTTCGGTATTTCGACTTAGGGACAAATGGCCCAGCAATTTTTTCATAAACTAGTTTCATTAGACACAAAAAACTTTTTTACCTCGAATCGTAGGAATCGGAAGGAAGAATTCATATTTCTTGAAAGATAATTTGGGGCAATAGTTTGGATATTTGGGACAATATTGGGGAATGCCCATCATGCCGGATAATCACAGTTAACGAGATAGATATTTCCCGAGGTCGACTTTTAGAGAAAATAGTACAGAATTCGTTATTGCAAGTTTCAATAATGAAACCGGCCGTCATCGGGTCGCATAATATTAAACGCGTCCGACGTGGATATCTAAAATTAGAAAGGCGCGTCAACAGCGCGCGTAAACGGATCGGCAACGACAAGCGTTGGGCAGATAAAACGCGCGCCTGACGTTCGTGGAAAGACCAGAAAAAAAAAACCGTGAGAATTCGTCCAACCAAACCGCGACCGTAATCGAGGCTCGGAGCGTAGGGATGCGTCGAGACGAGCGCGAGACCGGCTGTTTCAGGGACATGTACGCGTGGGTCGGACCGGAACTGGCATGATTCACGTCGAGGCTGAGCCGTGAGACCCGCGGAATACGACTCGCCGCCTCGCCTCTTCTTTCGTCTCGTCTCGTCTCGTCTCTCGCGATCCCGCCGTTCAAGATCCGTGCACGTATATCGAGGACGTAGGTGCGACATATCGCGCAGCATTGACACTCTTCCCGAGCTCAGCTTAAGCGATTCTAGCGTGATCTCATCAAGGAGCAGCGAGAACCGCCGTCATCGCCGGGCTTTTTCTCAGCCTGTAAATAGAACTATGCGTTCCGTTTCTTGCGAAAGAGAGATCAACGCACGCGTACAGATGAGCGATGTGGAATTTATTATGTTATTTAAATAGAGAAAGATGCATATCTCTCTCCTTTTCTCTCTATCTCTCTCGTATATGCATGATTCAATCGGATGAGCCTAATTTAGGTAGTTCTCTGAGATATGCGCGTCGATTATGTTTTACAATAAACTTAAAATTAGCGATTTTTTTTAATGAGAATTCTCTTAGAAGCTCTAGATTAATATTAGACTATTTCTCTACACATATTTATATCTAATTGATTATTTCATATGCAATATATTATTCATTTATTATTATCAGGAAGAAAAACTTTTTGATTAAGAATAGAGCACCTGTCAGATTCGAAAATTTAAATCTCGACGAATGATCCTGATGGTGATGATCTTTGAACAGGGGTACGATAAAAATTAAAATTTGCCCGAAATACATTTATGCTACTTCAAAGATCGATTGACAGGTGAAATCAGGACGATCTTGCGCGGAAGTGCTCGCGTTATCTCGCATGTACAACAATCCCTGCCGTTCCTCGTGCCTACGGGATTTATGATCCACGATCAAGGTTACTACAACAGGCCAGTCTCGCTACCACGAGCTACGTTTCGCCGCATCTGCGAGAACACTGGTTTACAGTGCCCGATCAAGCGGGCTCTCTCCAGCCTCGATTTATCATCGACGCGCGCTTTATTTTCTCACGTCCTTCCCCGCTTTTCCCGCACCGCGCCGGTGGGAGTCTCTCGCGTCCCGACGTTAGATCTTGATATACCCTTCGCGATCGTCGTCCTACGTGTATCCGCATATATCTGCCTATAATTTCCAGGCGGATTCTTTCTCCCGATGAAATGTATCCGCCGATACGTACGGCCGGTTTTCTCTCTCGTCCCCTCTTCTTCGTCTAATGCCGACTCTGACACTCTCTCTCTCTCTCTCTCTCTCTCTCTCTCTCTCTCTCTTCCTCCCTTTCTTCGTCTCTCCTTACGTCACGCGCCGTCTGTCTCCGAAAGGGAAGACAATGGGCGCGTGGGTCGGGCCGCAATGTGTCGAGGCGTAGCCGTGTGTCCGTAGTGGAGTACGTAGGTAGTCGTTCCTTCTCTTTCTCTCCTTCTCGTCCGCTCGAGCGGGCTTGATCGCCGACTGACGTAACGCCGGGCCCGCGGTACTTAACGATCGTTGCCATTGCGCGTTAAAACGATTACTTCCGCTCGGCCTTACTCGCGCGAGGTGGAAGAGATACATCGCGCGCGTTCGCCCAGTTTACGTGCCCGTGTCCATGGGCGTCCTATGCCCGCCTTCCTATACGTTGCGGGACTGATAAGTCCCGGCGGCATCAATGCGGCCGTTAATGCGAGACAAAAGAGCGCGTGGCTCTCTCGCGATCTAATCGTGTCGTGCGAATATTTTACCATACGTCGCTCGAGCGATGACATAACGCCCCCCCGTCCCTTCCCTTCCCTCCCCCCCGCCCGGTAATCGGGTATCGATTTTTATGTGTATTGAAAAGGGAGTTTAAAATGTTTACGTGGATTTTTAAGGATGTTTTGTACCTATTTTCAAAATATTGAGAATTTAATGAAAGTTGTACAAGGATGTCTTTACATATGTTTAGAATCTTCAGTACAATTTTTAAATCGATTCACTAAAGCGTTCACAAGTTATAAGGATTTTTATTTGCACCGAATTAACATGTGTTCTTATGGGAAACGTATAACCACGTCGATTCAAATGACAAAAACACATAGAAATAATATTCAGAATTCAAATGACAAAAACACATGGAAATAATATTCAGAATTTCTTTAAAATTTGCAAAAGTTTAGATACAGAGGAAATATTTGGTCAAATAATATGCATCTGTCACAAGGCGAAATTCTCTGTCAAAAGTTAATCATTTCGATTAACAAAATTCGGAATATTTCAGTAAAAACGCAAATAAATATTTAAAAATACATCTCTGGACTGTAGCTAAGATCAAATTGTAATATTCCACACAATTTCTTACTCAAAATACACCAAAAGTGGATATATTCGTAAATATTGATTTTCAGCTACTTTTTGCTAGGATTGTACATACAAAACATCCTTAAATATATCTACGATCAAGAGAGCATTGAGCTTTTGTGTTCAACGTTTTTATTTAATGTGTATGCAAATACGGTTCTGGTTTCGCATATACATGTTACAATTATAATATATTCGATTATTTTTATACAATGTTTATAAAATACAAATATGAGAAGTGAATAACATATCCCCTTTAAAACGTTTCTCTCTTTACTGCACAATTATTATAAAATAGTAATACAATTCACAATTGTGTATTATCTTCTTCATAACATGTCATATAGATTAACTCGTTGTTATCTGCTTCGCATTGGCTAAAGAACTATTCATTGTATCTCCTTACATCGGTTATGTGTTATTTTGTATTCTCTACTGGTATTATCATAGAGAGAGAGAGAGAGAGAGAGAGAGAGAGAGAGAGAGAGAGCGTGCTTTTGCGGTCGATCTAATCGCCTCGCGAATAATTCACGTGACCTTCTTTGACCATATTGTTCGAATCGAACATTTCAAGTCCGGCATTTGTATTCATGGAAGTAGATTGGGTATTTAATCCACTTTTTGATTCGCTATTTTAATATAATGTTTATATAACGCGAATCATATAATAATGGATGACAAACTATATAAAGATTATTACACGTTTTAACTTAATATATTAGGTTCAATTTAAACATGGATCCTAAAATATTTCCATAAAAATATCATTCTATATTTTACTCGAACATATTAAATATTTTAGCTACATTCTCGATCAAGTTACTTGTTTATTGTGAATATACACGATATCCTAATATTCTACCATCCTAATAGTTTGATAATAGGAGATGCGTTTCTCACATGCACTGTCTAATTATTACAACCGTAATACATGTGAAACCGGAGAGACAAGGCTCGCCCTCCGCGAGCAATCAGCATACGATACGATGGATCGTGTTGACGGAGAAGTACATAATTCGTGACCGCGCGAAATAATTTCTCATTCAGCACACATCGCCGGATGCGCTTCTCGCGGTGCTATAAATTTGCAAACGCTCTCGGAAACGGGCACGCATACGCTCCGGTCGACCTCTGGCAAGCTCGAAGAGCGAAACTATCCTACCGAGATTACTCTTCATCAGGGAACGTGCGGCCAATGGCCGCGCATGGAGCTTTCTGGATGCGAAAACGCTTAGCAATCTCGTATTATATAATTGGAATAAATTTTTCAACCGTAAAAACATTTTTCACTTTACTGCATCACTGACATGTATGTGTAACCGCGTGTTTGATGACTTTAAATTTATTTTTTTTTTCTTTAATTGTCTCACGCGTTCTAAAAATAATCCTTTAGAGATATATGTTAGAAGCGTTCACACAAAAGTTGTCCGAGATAAAAATCCTCCATGATTCGATTAATTTTTATCTCTGGAATAAGATCTCAAAGCAGCTTGATGTCATTCATTGATAACTCCGTCAGTGCTTTATCCAACAGCCAAAACCATTTAACTACCACATATCCGCCCACTTAATGCGCTTCGACTAGCAAAGTGCCACTTCGCTTGAATCTGTACTTCCGGTTGGAAACCGTATCAAAATCGAATGGATCTATCGACGTCGAAATCGCAAAATGTTTAGATACGAGGCGCATAACTCGGGATGAGTGGCACAAACGAAGGTGGCGGTCGGGGTTGCGGCGATACGTGTACACCGTTATGGTGTACACATGTAGCCATTATACCAAACGATCGATGAGTGGCGGCATTCCAGCCCCGCATTTCGTAGCCTCTCTCGTGATCTCGAATCGCCATGTATTAATAAGGCGTATCTTTCCAAATCGTAATGAAACGTAACAATAAGATGACAATTGGAGTGACATTTTTCACATCCTAATAAACAAATTTGTATCTCACATAAAATCCAGTTAATTAAAAAAAATATTGTGCTTATATATTTGTGTCTTATAAATTATACTTTTTGTATGTCTAAAGAATAAAATTTTTTATATATTTTTCTCTAACCTACACGATTTTTAAGCTTGATAATTAATATGAAGAATATTTTAAAGTCTTAGAAATATTCTCTTTTTCGATAAATTATGATAGATTAATTTCGATGCATCTCATGATTTTTTTTTCGTGTCCCGATAAACGCACATTTCGGAATTCTATTCTATTAGAGTATATTATTAGATTCTTATAACGCATTATTCAGTCGAGTGTTGCCTTTGTTCCTTTCTCTTTTTATCACTCTTTGATTTCTCGAGCCAGTGTGAATTGCGAACTCGGGATCTTTATTAAAATGCGCAGTGGCTTGAATATTGATAGCTCGGCTCTTTGTGACTTTTTTCAAGTCATTCTAAATTTCGCTTTCGTACAAGATGGCTTTCCGCAGTTGAAATTGCATGGCATTTGCTATTCCACAGCGCGAATTATTACGAGAATAATTATGAAAGTATTTATATATATAAATCGCGACAAAACAAAACCAGAATTTATTAAAATATTAAATAATATTTTAAACGTACAATACGTAAAATAAATATTTATTAAAATATTAAATAATATTTTAATAAGTATTTATTTTACGTTGAAAATGAAACAAACTTTTATGGAACAATGATGTTAGTCCATTTTAGTTGAATATAAATGAGAAATAAATAATGAAAGAGTTTTATACTTCCTCTTGAAATATTATGCATTGCAGAAAATATTAATAAACATTAAAGATTCTGCGATTTTTAGAGCTGAAATGTGCCAAAAACTTTTTATTATTATTATATTTATATATATTTGCAAAATTCTGTAATTATGAGAACGATTTTCTAACATTTCTTCAAAGCACAATTGCTTTTATTCCACAATTTTAATATGATTGCGGCATTTTATTGTGATTTTCTGCCTAATTGATTATCACGGATTCCAAGTTTACAGGAAATTAAGAGATCTCGGAGAATCGAGCGATGAGAAAGCATGAAAATTGATATTTCACGAGCTAGGTACTCTTTTTTCGTTCAATCTTACCGAACGTTGACGCCAATGAACACAGGCACTTAATCAGAGATCAATAAATTAGAGTGCTTTTTTTTTTAATTGTATTACGTTTTATGACTGTAATAATGACGTTCAAATTTTTGCAACATTTTTGCGCTCCTATTTATGTTTCAATTTTCCTCGATATCTCCCAGATCTACAGCCCTTGTATCGTCTCATTACCAGTAATTACGTGTCAGCTGCAAACTCCTTCACGTCAGCTTACGGCGATCCGTGGGAATTCATCGCAGTATGACGTCGCACGTATTCCCATCGATTGGTGTTGCTTTTTCCTCGCGCGCATTCGCCGCGAGATCATCGCACGTAAAATCGAACGAACGAGAGCCGATAATTGCGTTCACGCAAAAATTTCGCCGATTGATTCGTCGCGTGCTCGCCTACGTGCCGGTCCGACAAGAGCTTTTGCGAGTAACACCGCGTGATCCTTCGATAATTCCGCTACGGCGATTGTACCACGGACAATCGCAAACGAGAAAGCGTGAGAGATGGAGAAATAAAGAGATCGCCAACTTTATAATGCGATTTGATATCCAGGAAATCCCAGCGTCAAATCGCTACGTGACACGGGTTCGTTAGAAGGCGGATGGTCTTGACGTTTCCACATTCTGGAACGATGCCGGAATCTCCTTTACGAGATCTCGCACTGGATGCAGACATTTCGGGAATCATGTGATATCGACGAGATCTCTTGATTTGGTCATTTATGATGAAATCGAGGAACAATGAGCGCGTTCCCTGTTATTTGCACGTGAAAAAAATTAATGTTCTTTTCGCCGATTATTGTCAATATTGCGCACATTTTCATTTTCAAATTTGACGAGCTTTCTTCCGAGATATACGAACTATTTGTTTCGGAAATAGCTTATGTCAAATTTAAAAAATAATGATTTTAATTGGAACGGTGAATATATATGAATTAATCGATGTGTATCAATTTTAAAAAAATTTCCAGATAGAAGGAAATATAATTCTCGAGAAAGAAATATAATTATCTTATTTTTATCTTATTATGCACTTTTGTATTTAATACATTGCATAGATCATTTATATTATTATATATATCTTTTTTATATAACACGATTGCGCTTCTGCTGATGCGTGACGCATTCTCGTGGCACTATTTTCGTTAGAAATATTTCCGATGCAGGAATTTCGAAGATAAACTACGCTGCACGTCGATCAGCGCCTACCACGGCTCCTCTCGGTTGGGCCTCGCCTCTCCCATTTTTCTTTTCTTTTTACGAAACCAACGGGAAGATAAAAAAAGCAAAGAGAATCTGCTTCGGTAAGCAAAGGCGGCGCCTCGATGGACAAGATAGCAGAGGCAAACTCTGAGATCGCGGCCAACGACGTGTTTTCCGATGAGCTCGCGCACGTGTGAAATTGTACGCGTAGAATCAGGATCGCTTTTCATAATCAAAACTGTTTTTCATCGTATTTAACAACAAATCTTTTCTATATATATGTGTATATTTATACGTGTATATTATACAATTAAAAATTTAGACTACGCGAATTCAACAGGTGTCCATTGAGTGCGGGCGATTTTTAACGTTTAACATTGTCGACAGTTAGAAATTCCCTTGTGCGCAGAAAGCGCATAATGTATAATAATTAGTTCACAACTTTAATTATTTGTCGTTTTTCTTTACAAATTGCTCTTCTCACTTATTACTATTTACACCCAGATAATAGAATTAAAAAATAAATATTTATTATTGCATGTTAAGGTTTTAAAAGTTTTCGATATGTAAAGTTGAATTATAAACCTTTTTAATTGAAAATTTAATTTTTTTTGTTCAAAGAGTGTTTAAAAATTAAATAGCAATTATTATGATGAGTATGATAATTAAGTAGTCATTATTATTATGATGAATATACGCGCTGTTCAAATTATAAGGAACGTGACCGCAATCTTTCAGCTTAGGCAAATTATATCAGGATTGAAACTATTACCGTAAGGACTAGAGAGCTATTACGATAAACTGATTCTGTATGCAGATTGAATACATGACCCGAGCGTGCACGAAAAGTGCACGACCGCAAAAGTATCTGGAAATACGTCCAATGGCGCGGCTCCTTCGGGAAATTGACGCGTATCGGGGAAAGTACACCCTAAGGGTATACCGAGAAGCTGACGCACTTCCAGGTGGAACGAACCGAGTTTAGTCTCGAGGGTAGTCGATATGTAAGTACTTTACGTCCGGGCCGAGTGCTCGCAGTTCGATGAAATCGAGGACAACGTCGATGAATTGCGAGCGAAATGATTTGCGCGAACGTCAATCTATACAGAAGTGTTACATGATTTATTGAATGACATATATTTATGTAATTCAATAAATCATGTAATACTTCTTTATAAAATAATATTTTTATTGCGAATAATTTTTATATACATGTTTTCGTATATATTCCACGATATTTTCAAATAATCTCAGAATGCATCTATAATTTACTGAGAAATAATATCCAGAAGTACAAAAAAACAGTGTCATTTTTTAAAATATTATCGTAAATATTATAAATACAATTAAATGTTGATTACTTCTAAATGATGATAAAATTTTTCAGATATATCTTACTTGGATTATACTGCGAATAATTGCGAATTTGCGAAGAACATCAGGAGCATTAATTGCATTTTTAGTTAGAAATGGAAAATAGACTCTTTTACAGATATTTATATTTTTTCTTAAAAATTCAAATTTTAAGTTCTATTTTTCATATGCATATATATACATATATTGATTAAAATATTATAACTATAAAATACACATATGCGTATTACTAAGCTATAGGATACATATCTATCAGGATTGTTTGTTGCGGAGAAGAATTTTCAACCGCTCAATCACAAGTCCGATGAGAACTCTTGTTTCGCGCCACATTTTCGCGGCAAGTTCCGCGGTTAAAGACGATATCATTCCAGTGGGTATTTTCACGAGTAGAGTAACTCTGTCGTTATCAAGGTGAGTCGAGAGTATGGCAGTCGTACGATTCCCATGCGGACAATCGTATCCTTATCGAGAATACCTTTCCTTTCTTCCTTCGTTCCTCTTATCCTCGGTATCTTCTCTGTCGATGATGCTTTCCCCCCCGAGTCAAGAGTTTCCATAACGATGGTCCTCAACTGTCAAAGGCTCACAGAGTATTGTTAGTTAGAAGTATCTCTGTCAATTTTTTAATATCAAGCTTAATTGAGATAACACGATAAATGATTAAATGTTGTATATAATTTACAGTGTTGATGCTAATAGTTATTACAAAAAATCATTAAAATGTAATTACTTCTTTAATAATAATTATGAAATCGAGCAAATTGAATAGAGAGAATTTAATTAATTTTATTTTTAAAAATATGTTATCACGATAGAATCTCATCAATCTTTATATATTACATAAATTAATAACAAACGGTTTCTCTTAACACTTTCCTTCGATTTTTCTCCTGTCAAAAACTTCCAAGAACAATCAGTTTTAAGTTTCCAAAAGTCACTATCTTAACTTTTGCTCTCCCTTCATTTTCCTCCTGCTTGCGAATTATATACGCGATTGACTGTAAAAGAACAATCAATCACGAACGAGGAATAGTGATCGTTTGCTGCACTTATCAAGAGATCGATTATGAAAATCGCAGTATGCTCGGAAAAGCAAACATTTGCCATCGTTCTTTCAAACTCATTTTACAAAAGTACTCCCCATTATTTTCGCGACGCTAAACTCGAATCAGAGATTTCGTGCATGTGTCTCTTTATTCTCGATTTATTCAATTATCTTAAAATCAGTCGATCCTATTCCATTCGGTGGCTTGACGGCTTGCTTTGTGATTTGCTGCATATTATATTAAATACAAATCTTTATTAAAGAAGACCTAATGTATTTATTAGCGATAGAAGCTACTTGGAACAATGACAGCTAAAAACCCGAGAGATAAAAACTGAATGTGAAAAATATGTTTGTGAGACTTTATAAATTTCAAAATATAAGATTGCAAAATGGAACGATAGATATTATCTGATCTTTCTATTGCATAATAATATACATGACTTTCTGACTCCATATCCATTATCTGTTCCATCTATTTCGCTTATCCACATTGAACGTTTCGTCAGTGACGCTCGTTGCATGGTACGCGTTTCTCACGAGCGCTCAAATATTTGTCCATCCGTTATTGTGCCTCTCTCTCTCTCTCATCCTCATCCTCAATGACGAGTGTGTGTCTATCGTGAATTGCTCGCACGGATACAGGCCTACACAGACGATACGTGTACTCGCGCGCGAAAGCGAAACTATTTCGCGGCTCGACTTCCTTCTGCGGGCTCTATGGTATACGAACGAGGGATCTAGTTTTCATCCGCGTGGCACGTAAGCGGTTTACACGGCAAGCGCGATTCAACCCACCGTGAAAACGACACCCGGCGTCGCGACGCTCGTCGCCCCCGCACCGGACAAAGCGCTTCTGAGTTTACCGTCGTGTTTATCCGTTTCTCGCTGTCGTGTGTTGCCATGCAGGCGTTACCGTTTCAAGGTAGCCTTTCTATGAGCCCGTCGATTGCTCTCGCTCACGTAATTCCGCGTCTCTTTCGCGTCTCGGTACGACGAGTTTGCCTCTCGAATCCGCGACTGTTCCCGCAGGCTAGTTTGTTCGACTGCTCTCGCACGATAAACTTCTCTTCCGGATGTGTGGATTTGGCTTTGCCACGCCACGTCAGCCGGCTCGGTGTAACATGCTGTCGATAATACGACTGACGAGACGGCAAAGCGCACAGACAAAGTCAAAAAGAAATAGAAGAGCCGATTAAGCAAAATGAATGTGTACACAGAAAAAAAGAGAGTATCAAATCAAAATTTATATACTTAAACTAACGCGTTCATTGTTTCGTATATACGTAACAATTTATAATCTTCTTAGAAGAATTTAATAATTTTAAATTTCAACGATATTATAGTCTTAGTTTAATATTATAATTGTCACCTCAAAAATATATAATTATTATATATAATTATATATAAATATAATTAATAACATTTTTAAATCAAAGATTATAATTTTCTTAAAGTAGAATTAAATAATTATATATAATTATATATAATTAATCTTATTTAAAAATTTTAAATGTTATTTTCTATCTAACATTGTTTCTTTTCCATTCAAGAAAATTAAATCTTAAATCATAAGAATACATTTTTCTTGATTGAACTATATAAAATGGCTTCATTCAAGTAAGCGATTATTCAAGCAATTATATTTTTCTTTAATTAACGCAATATAATCTCATTTCAAGATTTCCATGTTAAAACTAAATATATTTTCAAAACAAGAATGTCCTTTTTTCTGTGTACGATGAAAGTGATATTTGTTTTTGACTCTACATCTACCATGTATCATGTAGATGATGATATGACTATCGAATATTCAAATTTATCCGCAACTATTAAGTTTCTTAGTATTCTTTAATCTTTTCTATATTTATTTTAAGATTTTCAGCAGAAATAAAATTGTATCATGTGTTGGAAAATGATTTGATATCGAGATTCGTATTTAGTATAGAGATTATTTATTTACTGAGATATTTAAAATATTAAGATGGTTAAGAAAATTCTCTAGAGAATTTTAAATCATTAATGTAAGTGTCAAATTAACACGTCAAATTTATACGCGTGCACATTTAGCCCATATATAAATGGAAGAAATATTTAAGGAAGAGAAGTCTATCGTGAATATTCATCGGATATCTATAGCACGTAAAAGATACGTATCCCTATCGCTCAAGATTTTGCGAGACACATTTCGAGATCAAAAAATTAATTATTCGATAAGATAAAATACTAATAATGCTTAGATATCACTTGACGACTACAACATAATATACAAATAATAATGGCGGCAAGTTTGCCAAAGATCTATTAAGATGCCGTTTCCTTTTTCGGAAAGCTGATTGGTCGACCGTAAAGAAAGCGAGCAGGAAACGTAGAGTTGTATGACGCGATCATTACTCTTGCGAAGTATGTAACGATCCTCTTTGTTCTTCGGAGATGTTGGGTACACAATCGCAACAGAGCAACGGGAGCAACTGGAGGCAATATAGAGTCGCATGTACATATTGGAACTTGGGAAGCTTAGTATAAGTTCAATCGTTAGCTGCTGTTTGTATCTCACGGAAACGGTAAATCGGCCTGCCGTGCCATACGTTCTTTTTCCCCTCCGACGTGGCCTCTTTCGCTCCCCGCCAGGCTTCGGAAAAGCCGATCGAACGTTCATCGAACCGTTCGACGAATAATGTATGAAAATCGTCGGTACTTATTGCGCCGCGCGATATTACGACGCGAGAGACAAAAGATGCGCCGAGGGAAGAGAAGAGAAAACGCATTCGAAGAGTGCGGGAGGCTAAAGGAGATGTACGGGGTAACAGAAGGCACGCGCGCTTGGAAAACGATCGTTCGATTTTAATTTCAACCTCCCCCAGTCGTGTTCTCCCTCTCATTCGCTTTTCCTCGGCGTCAACTTCCTCGTCTCTTACCTCCGCTTCCTTTATTCGTATGCGCCGACGCTTTCCTCGAAGATGCGCGCACGGTAATCGTGGCGTGGAACAAGATTCTAGCGGCACTCGATTTTATCCCTTCTCTCTTTCTCTCTATCTCTCATTCTCTCTTATTCCTCTTTTATATTGGTTCGTATATGCCAAGAAATATTTACCGTTTTCCGATAATACTCCACGTCCTCCTTCCACCCCCGTCGAAGCCTGCTGCGAGGGCGCGCGCGGGTCCTAATACGCGGAGTAATACTCCACTCAAAATTCATTTGGTTGTCCGTTCCGCCTCCGCCGCCTCCCCCAAACTTCGAGACCATTTTTCGTCATCCTCTTTCTTCTCCCGCCGGCGATGCGGCGGCGGAGGCCCGCCCGGAGTTTGCTCGATAAATATTTTTATTCCCTTTTAAAGCCGACTAACGCTTGCGCTCTTTCTCCTTTTTCCTCTCTCTCTCTTTTTCTCTTCTTTCTCTCTCGCCCCCTCGTCGCGGATGTTCGCACCGGTATTTATCTAATGCCCATTCTCATCGACGACGTACGTACCGACGAGATAATGGCGGAAAAAACGGGAGCGCTTTATAGCCCATAGAGAACACGACGAAACGCGAGCCGCATGATATTTATGCGACGGAATATTACCGCTCGGGCTTTTAAATGAATGCCATGTATGTTAGTTTGGGTCTGTGTCTGGAGTGACAGTGAGTCATAATGGGATTGGAGAATTGGATATTAAAAATTCCCTCGTCGTTGCTCGATCCTACTTTTCGAATTTTTCCTACTAATTATCTGATAAAGCGATTAAAAGTGCGCTTGTTATATTTTCCTTATAGATACACATTTCAAGTTTCAATCTATAGTCGAATGAATGTGGAACTGAAAAGTGGAATCAGATTAAAATGGAAAATGAATAGAAAATTTGCTCGTCAGTCATAATTTTTTCTCTTTACCCTTTTAAAAATCGTTTTATCCTTTCTTTGAATTTTCTCATTACTTACTACGATAACTCATTAAAAACTGCGGAATGAATAATTTTAAATTTGCTTTATGTTTTCTGCTGTAAATTTTTAACTTTAATTCGATTTATTTTTCAAAATTTTTCCCGCATTTATCGAATTGAACGTCCTTGTTATTACTTGTTTCTTAGCTTCTCATTTAACTATCGCTTTCTACCGATTGCGTTATGTAATCTTGCAGTTTGCCGTGCAAATATTTCCTAGTTCGTCTGCCACTTATCGCGTGCTCCATGAGGATCATTTGTACATATTTGTATAGCGCACAATTCCGATGTAAATAAATAACAGTTAAACAGCGATCCTGAGGATCTCAAGCATTTTTTCGATAAATAGTAAATATATCCTTTAATAGTAAATATGTTTATCAATAGTGAACCAAACGAGAAAATTCGCTATTATATCTCTTATGATATCTCCTATGCTATTATATCTATATGATGAACACATCAAAATCATTATCAACATATTTTTTTCTACACAATTTTTATTTAGAAAAACTGAGTATATATATTTTTTAATATCATAATTGTATTAAATAATAGAGTATATAATTAAGTATTAATAAAACAAATTATTAATTTAACATCAAAATAAATATTAACATGTACGTATCAAATATCATAAAGTATATAATATATTCGAAAGATATTTAAAAAGCTAGAATTAGAAATATCAAATGAATTCGAGATAAAAAACAAAATATAATAATATAATAAAAGTATTTGCACGGTGAGCGATGTATCGGTAGCATATAATTCTGGATATACTTCCGGGATATAAAATTTCTACAAAGATTGAATTTCAACAAAAATATCACATGTCAAATTTGAGCTTACATTATGTAGGCAGACACGCGACAGAAATCGAAAAAGGAGGCTGCGATATTTTTACTCAGTCAGAATCAGTTTTATGTGACTTAGCTTAAACCGGGGCTTTGAAAATGCTGGGCTGATTGGCAGATGCAAAGAAAATACGATTTTTCCACCATGCAGTCGTTGCGATCTGAAATATCTTCTCGCAGGTGCGACCGACATCGCTCTACCGTTCGACTATTTCACTCGCAAATGATCGGAAAATCCGTCGTGTGAATTTCAAAAAGAGTTTCCCTCAGGAACGAGTTTCTCCCTCTTCTTTTTCTCTGTTTCACATAAAAGCGCCAATTTTTCGAATTTTTCTTCAATAACTCGCGCGTGGCATGTTGCAGAGAAATATTTAAGATACGTAGTTGTATGAGAGATTGTATGTTTATCATGTTTTTATAAAATAATGCAGTTATTTTCTTTCTCTCTAGAAACTGATTGTGAGATATTTTTTGAATAAAGTTATTATATAAATCTTCTTTTATGTATACAATTTTAGATTAAATTAAATTGCATTAAATCCGCGGCAACCTTTTTTTTTGCAAAAGCGAGATTCATTTTTTATTCACAACTGAATAATTTTTCGCAGTTATTATATCGTATAATTACACTGCGACTGATAATAATACATCACATCGTACACATATCACAATTAGTATAGGCGACATGTAATTTTAACACAATGTTACTCACGGAAACAGCGTAATTGTTGTCCGCAGACGCTTTAAGTGAATTATTTCAGCGATATTTTTCACATTTATTTATCATTCGCGTTGTTTTATCCGACGTCTCGACGTCGCGTCGCAATCCAGCTTCCGCTCCACGGCCAAATATTTATTCCCGGTGTGCAGGAAGCTATTTTCCCTTCTCTCGCGCACTCGATAATCAGACGCCGCGTCCGTACTATCGATTATCCGGACGGACGTTAACGAGCTCGATCGCTCTTTCGTTAGCGTACACGCTCGCATTCGTGGATTTCTTTTTGGCCGTTCCTCCCCCGCTCTCTCCCTTTTCCCATATTCCCTGCCTCGCTCTCTCTTTCTTCCTCTCCTGCCGGCGTTGCGTAAATCTTACGGTCCCTGCCCCAAGGACCCGGGAGTAACACCTCTTGCTCGTAGGTCGAAGCGCCGGCCATAAATTTTTGAGAGTTCGAAGCGATCCTGCCCACCCGGGACGCGATCGCGCCTCTCTCGGACTGGACTCTCTTTCTCTCCAATATCTCTCTTATCCTCCTCTTCGTTCGCCTCTCACGTCTCTGCTTTCTCTCTCTTTCTCCTTCTCTCCCGGTTCTCTTCTCTTGTTCCTGCAATTCCTGCACCGGAGAAACGCGTAGAGACACGCGCCCAGTCTGGACCCACGCCCACGCTCGCATACCGAGAGCCCTTTAACTCTCCCTTTCTCTTTTCTTCCCGCGTCCTTCCTCCTCTTCCCTCCCGCATTCCGCTTCTCTTCCATTTCATCCCGCCGGTCCTTCCCCTTTCTCTCCCGCTCATCACCTTCGCGTCTCTCTTCCATTATTTCTCAGTTTTGTTACGTCTATTATTTTTTAGTTTTGATACATTCGATTGTCTGAAAATTTCTAGCGATGTCCATGAACATATAATTATATATTATTTTTAGTTACAATCCATGTGTTATTCTTAAGCATTGACGTCTTTAAAAATTGATAGTTTCCTATTTCAAGTGATGCATATAATTGACGCATGATAATTGCCTGTAATTGAAAAATGTGTTTTTACCACCAATATTATTATCGAATTTTGATTTAATACTTTAAGATACTAACAGCAAGAAAATTAACAAATAAATATTTTTGCCATATGTAGCGTTATGTTCACGACACGATAATTAAAGCCATTTAATGAAAAGATGAGTATTTATGTTTATCCGCTTTTCCTTTGTCTTTGCCTCTTTAATCCGTCCCTTTTCGTTCTTTTCTGTTTGTGTCTCTCATGTCCCTGTTGCTCGTTTTATCTTTAACCGGGGGAGAAACACGCCATCGGAAAGCATCGACAGGAGGAGACGTGTTTCGCTCTGGGCACGTAACACCTTCATCTGTCCAGACTGAATCGACCCGACGACCAGTCCGAATATTTTACCTGGCAATGCGGGATCGAGGCGCCAGATCGGTAGGGGGGAACGATCGCGCGAGCCTGGGAAAAACGCCCACCTAGGACTCTCGATCTTACATACGATTATCGGTTAAGAATGTGACGTCAATTTTATGGAGACATATCTACAGAAATTTCATGTGATTCATTTTTTATTACAATATTTGTTTGTATTATTCAAGAGCATAACGTAAAAAAGCCTGCATTATTTAGTAATTAAATTAAAAGATAAAAGAAAATAAAACAATTATATTAGAGAGAGAGAGAGAGATTAAACGACATAAATTGTTAATTAAGAAAATAATAAGTAATCCTCTTAATTATAATAAATATTAAAGAGAAAATAACTCTGAAAATTTTTTGATTCAAATAGATATATTATCTATGTAGAAACATTTATAACGATATTCTGCATGGATGAAAAAACTTATGTTAGGAAGTCAATACAATTTATAAAGCAATGTAATGCAATGTAATATTGTCGTCGGTAATAATGAAGTCGTGGAATGAGATGCAAATCTGTTCGCGACGCCTTTCATCAACGCGAAAAGTTTCGTAGAAATCTACTTTCTCCGTTTTGTGACTTTACCCATCTGGATATTGAAAGTTTCTATGACGATCGATAGAGCGATATGTTCTCGTTCCCGAAGGACTTATGCTTTATTAAGCACGAATGAGCTGCAAAAAAATTCCATAACGTTCTGAACTTTTAATAAAGAGACCTGATTAGAGTTTTACGTTGAAACTTTGTACGAAACTCTTTTCTCGTAGAATGCCACTGAAAAATGATAAGAACGTACAGGAGCATTTTATCGTCTAGACCTATAAAAATTAACGTGCTTTAAAAAGACTTTCACCTCCCGGAAAAAGATATCGATAATTAATTTTGTTAAAAAATTATTTGATTTTTATTATAATTTAAGCGAAAAACAAATCAATTTTTCTACCATGATATATATGTGCATATGTGCATGATTTACTTTTCGGTTCAATTTTTCTTTAATCTTTTTACTAAAAAATTAGAAATTACTGTAAAATGAAAATATTCGAAATATAAATATCCCTGCATTAATTAAACGTTACACACATTACTCCTCATTATTATATAATAAATACTATTTAATATCGGGATATTACAAAATTATTATATTATCATTAATTATGGTCGAGTTGTAATTATTAATTATAAGCTAAAACAGAATTGTAATTATTAATTATAAGCTAAAACATTCGCGAATTATCAGTCTGGTATAAAACGCGCGACGGAATTTACGAACGTGCGTGACATACGTAGCAGAGACCCGAGCGAAATAACTGCTGCTCTCAGAGCAATATCGGATATTTTGACGCAAAAGTGAAGATTTTCCGCGTCGTCGTGTCGAAATGCCGTCTACCGCCAATTTGACAGATATACGAACATTCGTTCGCAGGAGATCGTTCGTACAATGCTCGAAGTCAAAAGCAATCGGCGAACGAAACTTGGCCGATGTTCCTGTAGGCAACTTTCCTCTCATCGTAATCTCACACCGGCGGGCGTCCCACGGGAAGGGAACGGAAGCCTCCTCTTTCCATGCTTCTTTTCCCGCCTGTCGGAACGACTAAATTTAATTTAGGAGTTCATTTGCATCACACGGACGGTAACCTTCGTCGCCATTCCAGAGGACGGACCCTCCTACCTGTTTCTCTCCCTCGTCCTCTCGACATACTTTATCACTGAATCAACATTGGAGATTGGAATATGGGTGATTTTAAGTGTTTAAAATGTCTCTCGTCTTGTAATATGTAATAAAATAATAATTGTTGAAACAATTACAATATTAAATATTAAATATTGAGAAAAATTGAGGAGCTGCTTCTCGAGCGAATATTTATGCATTTATGCCTCTATTTATCTCACTTCTGATTTAATTCTTCTTCGAAGATAATTGCATTTTACCCCGTCAGAAAAATTTCATTTAAAATATAGATCCGTCGACATATTTACTGCTAAAAGTGAGAAAATTTACAATAAATGTTGACAGCATCTCCAAAGTGATCGCACTTTCGATCCATGTTTCGGATGACAAGAATTTTCGGCTTTTCTCAGAATAACTGTCCTCTCTCCGAGACTGCGAGTCTCGCGGTCCATCGGATGCTGAGGTGCTGGAATCGATTTCTCGTTGCGGACGACAAAACAAATACACTTGTCCATGACACTTCTATTACTTTGCGCGTCGCGTATCCGCTGTCTGTTCAACCGCTTCGTTTCGCGACACCTGCCTGCCTCGTATCTCCGCTTCTCGTTTCATTAACGTCGCGATGCGACGTGACGCGTCGGTCAGCATCGGAGAGGCGACAACCAGGAAACCTCGTTTCAAATTGGAAATTGTGCCGCGATATAATTCCGTTCATAATTGAAATCGCGTTTACCGGTGCACTTTGCTCCGCGCGAAATGTTCGACATTATATATTGTGTACATCGCCGCGCGCTTTAACGGCGATCATAAATTGCTACTTTTCGCTTTCATTAACCCGAACGAAATCCATCCCAATTTATTTTTGCCCGAGCACTCAACTCGATCCACGGTGAACATTACCAGTTAATTTAACGACGGGATAATAAATAATAAGATCGAGATGTGGATGTGTATTAAACCAGAAAGCAGACGCTCGTTAAACGGTTTCTTTTAACTTAAAAATTATGTTGCAAAAATTTCACGATCATTAAACGTGATTTATTGCATATCGAAATTCAAAAACTATAATTGAATCGATTCGAGATAAGTTAGTGAAGATAAACTTTTGAAAATATGAAAAGAACCGTTCTCCGGATATCTTCTTCCTCAAATCGATTTTAACCGATTATAATCGAATATTGAACAGTACATAGTAGATATTTTAAGGTACGAGCGAAATATGAAAAATAAAATTAAGTGTTTAATTAATTAATTGTCATAATATTAAAGAGATACACGTAGTAATTATTCTCATCGTAATTATTAGATAATTAAGTAACATGCGAACAGTGATACAGAGGTACATAGAAGCGAGGTTGAGAGTGTTTTATAGCTTGAAAAATAAAAGAAGACACTTTGATGACTTGCCTCGTAATGGGAATAAATATAAACTGGGCTTGTACATGTTATACACATTCATCACATGCGTGTACATGTATGTGTGATACATATGTACGCGCGCAAGTGTGTGCATAGACACTCTCTTCGGGCTTCAAGAAAAGTTTTTCACTTTATACGGGCAGTCAGCCTTGAAATCGCGTCCGATGGAACGGTCCGCGGGGACGGACCTTCCGCGGCGAGATACGTTTCCTTTTTCCAGGATACGTTTCCACTCACGCCAAGTCGCACATACACACAGTCGCGGCGAACGATAATAAAGAAAATAGAGGGTGAAGCTAGTCTCCTTATACGTCCGGCTAACTGCGGTACCTCGCTTTCGAACCCGAGCGCGATATTGGATCCCATCATTTTTGAGGGAAAGCACTCGTTCTCTCTTTCTCTCTCCTTCTTTTTGTCCAATTTCAGAGTCCCTCCTCCCCGTTCCTTTTCTCGCGACTCGCTACCATTATTTTTGTCCGCTCAATGGAACATGGACATATGTGTCACTATATATATGGATGGCTGACGAGCGAGGATCGCCGAAAGTTCCCACTCGCCGCAAAAGTGAAATACTTTCACTACAATAGCCTTTCGTTTTCCCTTTGTCACGCGGAATCCGCGAAATTTTGGCGATATCGAAAATGTCACGGCGACGAATTTCTCGCGGAAAACCAAGGGCAGTTGTACACGTTTCTGAATGTTCCTCCTCCGCATCTCGAGAATGTAGCGAAAAAGTTTTCTGATGTGCGGAAAATATTTTCCAAAGCGATACAGTGATACTTTTTATGCAAAAAGAAGAGAAAAAAATTGTTAGATACGCCAAACTACATGAACTTGGACTACCTCGTAAACTTCGACTCGCCGAATATCGAATGGATTTGAATTTTCCGTATCCCATAACGTTTTCCCTATCCCGATGAATTTCTTAAACTTACTCTAAAAATTCGTCAAGTATGCTTATTTTTTGTGAATGGTGAAATATATAATAAATATTTTTAAAAATTAGTAACCATGACAAAAGAGAGAAAGATAAGAAATAAATTAAACAATTTAACAGATTGCATTCTATACGGATTATGAAAAACCTCTATTTCTGAATACTTTTTTCTTCTTTCATTAGGTGATTTTTTTTATCTTATACATTTTTATAAATAACTTAAGAAATGTTTATTATCCTGCCCTGTACATTACAAATGTCAATACGATTTATAGGACAGATTTTAATTCAGCTCAATATAATGCATTCCTCATTGTGCTGACTATGCGTAATAAATCATCGCGAGATCAGAAAAATCATTCCGAGGATCGATTCGCGCTTTGCCTCGAGTACGCATCTCTTCCACGGTTAACCTGATGGCCGGGGTCCGAGCGAGTCTCGGCGAGTGTAACGAAAGGCGCACGGAGATCATAAGAGAGAAAGAGAGAAGGATGAAAGGATGAAAGGACGAGAAGGAGAGCGAAGAAAAAGGTGGAGGGAGAGATGGCGCACGGCAGGCGCGTGGCTCCCACGGGTCGCCTTGAGCCTTTCGGACCTCAAGAGGGAGAGACCGAGAACCTGAAGAGAGAGAGAGAGAGAGAGAGAAGCAAGTTCGCTCGAATCCCGAACTCTCTCCTGCGAAATGAACAATTCCTATTCGTCTGCGATTTCCTATAGGAACTCTTTGTGATAAAATTCGTATCGGTCATTTGCGAGATTGATCACGAAAAGTTAATTTTGAAGACAAAAAGAGATTTTCGTTAAAGGGAGAACATTCTTCATACTTCTGCTTAGTATCATAACTTTCACAATTTTATATTAATTTGTTGCTATTATGAACATGCAGTGTTCGTGTCGCTATAAAGTATATTCGTTAAAATATATTCGCTTGAGAAATCCTACGAATGGCGTGTACTAAAAGACTTACTGTTGCGATTCTCGCACGCAAAGTGCCATTGGAGAAGTCTCGAGGAGGTCGATACTACGGGCGAGGCTAATTGCCAAATTGGTAGAGAAAGCATCGAAAGAATTACGCCAGCGGCAGGCCGAACAAGGCCGGCTGCTGAGGTCGGAGGCTAATTACTTTATCCCGACGTGCAGGCTGCTCTCTATACGAGAGGTTAATGATCGTTGATATCGAATCGAATGGACCGCCTTCAAAAGCTCGTTTAACTGATTCGTTCTTGGATTCGTGAGCTACCTTATTAAATACTGTCCGCCATTATCGACCATTCTTCGTTCTATCCTGAAGAAAAATATCGTACGATCAAAAAAATAACGAGAAGATATCGAATTGATCTATTTATCCATGTACAAAATCGTGGTAACACTGGTGAAATATTCGCGATATCAAAATTTGATTATTTATCATCCCAATATTTTTAATCATATTTTTTTAATATGATATACAATATATAATAATATATTCTTGCGAATAAAATGTACAGATGCGAAAGAAATAATTAAATATGAAGCTGAATGTTTTTAAAAAAAATTTTCTGAGAAACTTTATCAAATTTATAAAGTTATATAATTATAATTATATAATTTATAAAGTCAGAATATTTAAAATCGTAACATCTGATAAAAATTATTATTTGTAATTTTCAAATATTTATTTACAATCATTAAAGCCATGAATTTCTATGTATTGGACTCGAAATCGGTTATTGCATTGTCGAAAAGAATGAGAACTTTGACGGTCCATTTATCGTTGTGAAATAAAAGAAGAAGAAGAGATGGGAAGAAAAAGAGAGGTATAAAAAGAAAGAGAAACGATATCTCGCAAAGGGATTAAACGTCATTTCGACTATTGGCGGACTTCTTTTCTTTGACACGAGTCTTTCTACCTTCATTTTATTTGGCTCTCTTTGCTCGCTAGTACCACTTGAATACGATTGACAGTTTCCGCTTGGACTATCAATAAGTAAAATTTGATCGATCTGAACAAGTCGTCAACTGAAGAGCGCTCTTTAATAAAATTTTATGTCATCGAATGTGTGTGCGTGTGTGACGAAAATTTGAGATTTCACGAGTTTCGGCAAAAGTAGACGCGACTTCATGTGTATTTAACTGATTCCTACTAGGTAAAGCTACGACAAGTAGGGTCGTCCAATAACGTGTCTGTGGCGCAAGGAAGTGGAATCCTTATGGAATGGAGAAGTTACGACTCTGCAAATGAAATTTGGAATGGTTGCCCTTCCGTACCAATCCGAAATTGTTCGGTAGTCTGAAATACGAGTAATTCGCTGTCCATGTGTTAACCTTCCCTACTTGTGTGAACATTTTTTCTCATCGGTACCTCTGGCGCATACACGCAATCGTCAATCGATTTAATAACAATGATGCAATTTAAATTTTACATTGTGCAATATCTTGAAATAACAGTAGATACGATAGATTGCTGGAAAATAAATTAATTGAAGTGAGATTTTATTCTTCCTCGAAAATAAAAACATATATTCTTGCATTCTTCGTATGCATGTGCGTGTGTGTCCTGAGATTTAATTAAGTGATCTTTCAGTTCATCATAAATTGTTTCAGGCTTACATTCATATAAAGGGGGACTGATATCCCGTTTCGTATAATGTAATAGATTCTTTAAATTTGCGATAAATTCACTCGATATCGGATGCAAATCGATGATGTTCGTGTTCCGACGACTCTGACGAATCTTTAACTCGAGCCTAGATAGAGACGGAGGCAGGGATTTGCAGGATCGTGAGGAGCTTTATACCGCGTGGGTGGTCAATGGATGATTCGCGAGGCTCTTCGTGAATCCTTATGGTTTACGGTCATATCTGCCTTCGCATATGGTAGTGGTACGACTATAGCATAGTTCTATGTTCGTATAACTCGACAGCAGAGAGGAAGAGAGAGAGAGAGAGAAGTACGAGGGAGGGGAGAGGAAAAAAAAGAGAAAGAAAGGTGCGTCGAGGTGGGCAGAGATCTCGCGTGGTTCTGTCTGTGTATATCGCGCCATATTCGCAATCACCTTTGACCCTGCCCGGTGTCTTTCTCTCTTTCTCTCGTTCTCCACCTTTCCTCTGTTCTCGCGATCGTTCCCTTCCGTCGTTCATCCTGGCTTGCTTCGGGACGATGCGCCTTCGTTGCGCCAACGATCGCGCTGCCGATATCGGTAATTACAGCCTGCGAAACTCGCGTGCGTCTCCTTCTTCTCCTTTGCATCCTTCTCTTTCTCTTTCTCTTTGTGCTTTCGTCTCCTATTGTCCTAGCTTGTCCTTCCCACCTCCTTCTTCCTTTCCTCGACGCTTTATCTTTCATCCTCGCTCGAACTGACACGGCCGACAGTGCATCTGCCATTGGTTAAAGATTACCAGCGGCTACTTATATTTGTAAACGTATTTTTCTTGCGTATTTATAACGAGATTACAAATGTATAGAATGTATAAATAATTGTTTCTTCAACGGAAACATAGCAATATCAATAATTGTATGCTATTTGCAATAAATAATACGAGTATATATTTCTCACTATTCGAGTAATTTTTAATAATTTCAGAAAAAAAACATTAATTTTTGATCAATTAAAGTATGCGGAATGTTTCTCAACACTATTGGCCATGAAAATTTATCCTCACTGAGAGAGAATTAATCATCTTTCAGACAGCTTCCCCTGATAGGCATATTCGCACTTGTATAAATTCTAATGGAGTAATTCTAATGGAGTCACCTTGTACCGGGATATCATGCAACGTGTACGACACTCAATCGTCCGGAACGATTCCTGGCAGATGTTGCAAGAATCCCCTTAATGAAACAGCCGCGACATTGCGAATCCTTCTCTCAGCGACAATGTAACTTCACCTCGTGACAGGCGTAATTACAACGGCCAAGGTGCGTCGCATCTTATCGTGCATCCGCGATCGGTTGATTCGACAACGAATGGCTCGTCTCGCGGCGCTACTTCGGTTAATTGCGCCTCGTTTGTATCTCCTAAAAGGACACCTTTCTTCCCTCTTTACCTTCGCCGTGCTAATTACGACCGACGTAATGGCGTGTCCTCGAACCTATCGTAAATCTAGTTTCTTTCCAAATTAATTAGGAATATATATCGAGGTCATTTGAAATGTTCTACAAAAGTATCGCATCAAATTGTAAAATAAGAAAGAACGTAATAGTTTACATAATAATAATTGGCAACAAGAACAATGATTGATTAATAAATTCACTTTCCTCGGTTGTTTTAGATTGTTTACAAATTCGACAGATGCTTTTTTTATCGCACAATTTCTCGTCTTTATATGTAAATGTAAGCATCTCAGTTTTAAAATTACCGATAGACAACCAGGAATGATCGCAATAATTACTCATATAATGAATTATTCCTATATAAGACTGCAATAAGCGCAGTGATGCCAAAATAATACATCCCTTTCTGTATAAAGTGCGCATTGCGTGATAACTTGGATGCTCACGACTAATTACTTTCCACATCGTTTACCTTTCCGACTTTATTTCCTTTTTTGTCGTTAATTTAGCTAACAGTCTCGGGCGCCTAGTAACAATCGTAATTTTTATCGCGCAATTTTGCATGCTACTCTATAGTTCATACATACATCCCACTGCCTAATAAATCCTCTTCTTTTATCATCTATTATATATATAGCGAATTCTTCCCCATCAATTTTAGAAAGCTGTTATTATAAAAAATAAGCAGCTTGTGATATTTATTTAAAAAAATTATAAACTCTTTCCTTTCCAATATTAATAATTCTATTGGTTTTTTAGTTTTAATATACATATTTTTTTTGATGGATTAATTGTGATTAGACAAATGAAAAGTGATAGTTTATATTTAACTTTTTCAGATTTGGATTTTCGATATTAATTGTGATAATTGCGTCCGTTATAATATTGGTTCAATTAATTTTTAACTTCTGTTAATCTCAATGACAATCATGAGACACACAGCTGATTGAATATTTGCCACGAGTAAAAAAATGTCTAATCCTCTTACCGTCGTTTCTGGGTCTGGTGTTCCACAGAGAGTTACATTTACATACTTGATACAATCGCATATTGCACAACGGAATTAATAGGTAGGTACCACCCAATACATTCCAACGAAGTTGTTGTTCGCACGTTCATCAGGAAAGAAGTTTCGGTCAATCTGTTCCGATTCCGTCCAAGACCAACAGCTGGATGAGCAATCCCCCGTGTGACGTCTGCCTAATGTGTCGCGATATCCGACACTGAGGTCTGAATAGGAGGCATTGTCCCGCGACATTGTAACGACCCGATCGAACCAGTATCGTAACGGTCGAATGACTCTTGTAGCAACGGCGACTACCACGAGAGAGATTGTTTGGTAAAGTAGTTCGCACAGGTGGTGCCAGGATGATTCCCGATGGTCTTGCTCCGAGACGTTTCCATTCTCGAAAGCCCTCCCTGCCTACTCCCTCCCCTCCGTTTCTCCATTCCTCTTTCTGTGTTCCTCGGAGTCCCGCAATCAGCGTAGTTCTCACCATTGTTTAGGACGATGGTTCTCAAACGCCTCGACTTTCTTCCTCGACGTTGATTGCGAGGATACGAGAGTGATTCAGGACGCGCGAATCGCAGCTCCTGTTCACTCACGCGGTCCTTGATCTCTCTTCGCGGTTTCCGGGCTCATCGTCGCAAGCGAGAATTACGAGAGCTTGTATTTTTCTGACGGTGGTTGTGTTGTGTGTGTTCGAAAATTCTTTTTATCGCCGACGTTAAATGACAGACGAGGGACGTGACAGACGCTTTTTTCCAAACGCTTGTGAAAGCTTGTAAAAGCCTTTGCTATCTCTTTTCCGTACTTGGAAAATATAATGAAATTTTCAAATTTTATTTTAATTCCTTTCACTTTGTTTAAGTCCTTTCACTTTGTTTTTGTACACAAGTAAAGATTTTTATGTGTGTGTCGTATCCTCAAATATGATTTTATTTCTTCTCAAAATTAATAATTGCAATAATATCGGTGCAATTTAAAGTACAGGATGAAAGACAATGAAATGAACAAATTTAATAAACTTCATCGTGCATGTGAAAATATAAATAACAAATAATTGTTGTCAATAGATACAGGTAGTATTATAATTTATATATTATAATTTCTCGTGGAGTATAAAAAAAAAAGAAAAATAAAATTTTATATTTATCGCGACGAATCCACTTTCGATCATGCATACTCGTTGAATCGAATGCAATATTTAAATACTGCATCCCGGCTGAAATCAAATTTTATCTGCATTTATACTCTTTCCACGGGATTCGAGCGCAAAAGGCCACATTCATATTCGGTAAAAATGTAATTTTCTCATCTTGCGGGCTCACCACAGTGCTTCGCGGTATTCACGTTTAACGATGTCATACACACCACAGAACCGAGACAATAAAATCTGCACGTATACACGTCGCGCTGAATGGCTAATAATTGAATTCTCTTTTGCGTCCAGATGTGAAAAATTTTTTCTGTTTACCTCAGCTTTCATGTTGCAATCTTTCGTCGCATGTAGCTTCAAATATGAACGAATGCGTTTCCAAGTAATAATTTTCAATTAATGTACAAGTTGAATGCTAGAATATTAATTACTTGTCATATGAATAAATTTTTTTTATGTATATGTCGAAAAAAAATTCTTTTATATATTTACTCTCGTACACATTTTTTTTAGTTTCAAACAAAATTTGACAACTAAATCTAGCAATTATAGTTAAAATTTTTGTTAAAAAATTTATATCTGCATAGTGACAAAATTCTCAATTTACTTTTATATCATGTACATTATTCATTTAGAGAAGGTCTGCGTTCAGTATGGCTGTTTAATTTCGGCATTTAATTACTTATCGGACAAGGATCGTCGCTTAGTCTCTCGGAACTTAACATTTTCGAATAGCGATTGTCTACGTGGGAGTTTCTCGATTTCTTGTCACATCTACCTTATTAGGCGTAATAATCAACGATGGTTTACGATTCTATAATACACGGTTGGCGGTTTCGTGTCTACAGTTCGTTTAGGGAACGAGATACGACTGGGTGGTCAGATTCTTTCCTTTTCTCTCTTCCCTTCCTTTCTAATTTCTTCTAATTCCTCCTCTCTCTCCCCTACCCACTCCTGTTTCGTATTCCCGCCCTCTACACGATTGCTTTTATTATGAGAATTTGTATCATTGGTTGTTTTATGCCGTCGCGTGAACAATGAAATTTCTCGGCTCGGGAAGTTTACGAGCGATTCGAGAGCGAGCCGTCGTTGCCTCATGTTTCTTGCGCCGATCTTCGTCGCGTTTTAAGCTGCTTGATCAACCGTACCTCGAGCGAGAACTGTTGTAATAACTTCATCTACGGTCGCTCATCCTCAACCGTGTAATTCGCGATGATTCGATGTTTTCCGAGGAAAATCAATTTTCCCATCACATTGTGATTAGTCTGAACCAAACCGCTTTCGTGTGAAATTTATAAGCTAAATCCTTGGTCGCATTTAACTGTACATGTGTCAAATTAAAAAAAAATAATTGACTATAATTACCAGCGTTTAGGAATATGTCAAAATATTTATTAATAGAAATATATTTTGTAGAGTAAAAGGTAATTTTCTCTCAAATTAATATGTTACCGGGAGTTCGTATCCAATACGTATCAATTGATATTTTCATTAAATTATTACACATCAAATTAAATAATTATATCATGCACGAGTATCGATGTAATAATTTACGTATTTGTGATAATTACAACATTGTGCAAATAATATAGACATCCTGGAACAAGCTGGATTAAAATTTTTTCCCTCCTTTTTTTGGAAAGATCCTCTCGTCTGGTCTGCTAATAAGCTAAATGTGGGATTCTATCTCGTTTTCCTCGACGTAGCTCAATGGTAACTCGACGGTGCAACATAGCGGCGCGGTTGCTACGCGGTCGCCACGTGGTCTGAGAGGTAGCTACGCGCACGTTGCGGTGTATGTGCAGCCGAAACTTGGCTGGCAAACGACTTTGTGGCTTGGCTAGAGATATCTCCGATCTATCCGCGGTAGCTATCTCTCCCTCTCCCTCTCTCTCTCCCTCTCCCTCTCTTTCTCTCCTTCTCTCTCTCTGTATATATCTTTTTCTCACTATCTTACTCTATCTCTCCCCTCCTTTCTCTGTCCTTCCTTTTCGAGAGTCGTCCTTTCGTTGCATGCATTCAATCGTTACGTTTACTGTTCGACGAGGGAACTTCGGTAACGACCGCACGTGAGTATCTTGGACTATTCAGCATCGTAGATGGTCCAAGAGACGTTACGTGCGTCTGCATAGTACATAGTGATTAGTTCCCACGGGCGCTCTCTCCGCTTCCCATGGCTAACTTCGAATTCGCTCGACACGCTCATGTGCATTTACTGGAAAATACTTGAGTGGCCCGTAAGGAAATTTAGACGATTATCATATGTAAGTTTGATTGTTCGGAAGTTGCACCGCGCGCGGAGGAAGGCTCTTATACTGGGCCCAGTAGCCCGATTCTCCTGGATTCTTGCTTCGATCTAAATTTTAAATAATTACAGAGTTATACAAGAGAAAAGTGCTTTTCCAAAGAACTTTTCTTAAGAACTCTTAATTTTTCAAGATAAATAGATGTAAAAGTATCGCTTCAACATAGTTTTCATGATATTATTTCTCTCTCTCTCTCTCTCTCTCTCTCTCTCTCTCTCTCTAATAAATATTTATTTTATCGTATATATAAAATTATGATTACTTTTAATTAATGCATTAATTTGTTCTTGTTAATCTTAATAACATTCATAGATATTGAGTAAAACTAAACCTAATATTATATAGAACGTGATGGCATCGAATTGGCCCGGTTCTTTTTAAATGTGGAGATGAAAAATATATACTGCGGATGCACAACTGCTGCTATTTTTCGAAGTTTACTTTATGTAATGCGATATCGTGACCGCCATCGCGGTAAGTCGTTAAACACACGTAGCCCATTTTTATGGTTCCGGTATATGAGCATTTTTTTATATTTCAATCTCGTACTTTATACTTCCTGCGATCGTGAGTTCCCAAGGCCGCGTTTCTTTTATCACGGATAATTACCGCAACGTAGTGGCCTAATTACTTACTCGAATTCTTGTCACTTAAATTTTCTATATACATTCATTTCTAAAAATATTGAGATACGATGCCATGAGAAATCTTATATATTATACTTAATAAATGTATATTATATATGTTATATTTATATTATATTTATATTTTTATAGGCATTTGATATTACACTTATTTCTGTTTCTCCAATGATTCGCACAAACTATTGCACATATTCGTGAAAATAACTCTTAAAAATATTTTAGGATAAATTTTTTAATAAAATTGATGTAGCTTTTCTCTTGCAAATGTTCTAGCGAATAAAGAATCTGATTAAGTATATATTTGGATAACGAAAAATCCTGATTTTTCCAAATAAGGAACTACAATTAAGCGAGCATGAGAACCGAAAAGTGCTTAGCTCGCCTCGCTGCATTTTAATCACGCGGTTATGCTTCTACTCTGACATGTGACCGCATTCGGTCGAGGAAGAGAGCCGCAGCTCGCCGACGGTGCTTTTAGCGCTTAAACGACCGGTATTTAAGGTAGCTCGAAAGGGGAAAGAGCGCATGTACGAAATATATACAACGCGGCCTCACCTCGAGATCCTTATCATGGAAGGGTTATGCCCCCGCGCGCAGTCAAAGAAGAAAAACGCGATACGATCTCGTTCCGGCCGGCGGGTCGCCCCACGGAGCCCGTTCCTCTCTCGTAATTACGAAATTGCCTCTTTGAAGGATCCGCACCGCGGTCGATTCTCTCTATTTTCTTTTCCTCCATCGACGTCGTTACCCATCGTCGTCCTCGTCTCTCTCGAGAGAAGATCGTCCTGCCTGTCTCCCGCTCCCGCTCTCCTTTTTCCCTCGGCGTCATCGCGAAATCGGCAACGCATTATCCCATCCTCCCTCCCGGCGATCAGTCCTCTTTCTCCTTCTCTCTTTCCTCCTTTTTTTTTCTCTCTTTCATCGCGCCGAACGTCTCTCTTCCTACTCTCCGCGCGTTTTTATCCCAGGTCGCTTCTCGTCCTCCTCTCTGGCTGCCGCACCGCGAGATCGACCCCGTCTCGCTCAGGTTACCGCGATAGGTAATTTTAACGCCCGGCCGGTCTTGCCGAACGACTTCATCCAGCGGAACGGCTGTCGCGGCGCGGAGTGCCGTCCACGATCGATGCCCAAACTCGGGATTGAACACTCCACACTCGTTTACCTTCGCCGGCCCTCCTTTTGTCGCCTACGAGTCTGCCGATACTCTCTTGTTCGCCAGGTTTATCCTTCTCACAATTGGGATTATATTTCCTAGCTACGTTATATTTAGAGTCGATTCTTTCTTTACGAAAGCTTACCTTTTTATCTCATCTGTAATTGATACTATATAATATTAAATGATACTTTTATATAGATTTTTATATAGATTTTTTATATAGATTATATTAGAAATACAGATTCGATGACACGAATTTACTTTTTAGGATATTTTTAGGATATGAATTGCAGTTTAAAAAAAACTGTCTTGATTATCAGACGAAATATTCCAGAGACCTATTTTTATATTTATATGCCTCAAGCAGTACAAAAAAAAACAATTTTGACAATATTTTACCAAATAAAAATAGTTAAAATGGAATATTCTACTAAATAATGAATATAATTAAATCATTGTACTTTGTACATAGCATACTTTTGTAACAAAAACATTATTATATAGCAATACATATTCTATTTTAATCTAAAGCTTTCAAATGCTCGCTATTACGTTCTCGTCGTTATAAGATCGAGCGACCTCCTGGCGCTGCATCGGTATGCATAATCGAGGGAACGAACTGGGTACACAATCGGCGTCTTTTGTGATCATAAAGGTGAATCATTAACCTCGGTGTGCATGCTCGCGAGAACTCCCCCCGCCGAACAGAGAGAGTCTACACCTGTTTCGAAGGTGCTTCTTCCTTCCCGCTGGGGGAAGGATATACGCGGGTCACGCTCCTTGCACTCCTCGTCCGCATCACTCTCCTCTTCTTCCACTGCACAGCTCGTCCCCCTTCCCTTCTCGTTCTTGCTCTCGCTCGCCTCTTCTCTCTTTTCCGCACTCTTTTTTTCGTGAACCGTCGTCTCCGTCTGCCTTCGAGGAGAGTTCGAGGCCGTCCCACGTCCGCGGTAATCCGGCTAATTTCGTCGAGTTCCCAAGGAACGAGTTGAAAGAAACAGGTGCCGGGGGCAGGGAAAGATGGACGAGATTCGAGAGAATCGTGACGTACGAAGCGAGAGAGGATGACGACGACGTTAACACCTACCGCGTGGGTTTAATCGCGCGGGAAAGAGCGAAAATTCATTCGGCTTCAAGGACTTTACAAACTTTGGACGTTTTAACGGCACCGCCAATTTTTCGGGATAATATTTGAGCTCCAGATATTTATGCGACTCGATGAAACGGTGGATGACCAGATAACGATCCAAGCACCGCGACGAATTAAATTTTTTTTTTTTTTAACTCGAATTTGAATACTGTAATCGCATTTATTAATTGCATTATTCAAAATCGTTTAACACGAGAATAGGTCCATATATAAACATAATCTGAAATTGTTTGAATAATTTGAAATTAATTTTTTTGTAGTTAAAACATCGTATAAAAATATAAATTATATTTTTATAAATTATATTTTTGCACAATATTAATTTCAAATATAAATCACTACAAAATATTGAATATTTTTAAATTTAAATGTACATTTTAACTCAAACGAACATTGTCCACTAAATATTGTAATAAAGTAAAAAACATTGTTTACAACAATAACTAATTAATTACGATATTAGATAACTGATTATTTTGTTGACCACGTTCCATGTGATATTGCTTTCACTTTCCCCAGCAATACAATACCGGAAGGAAATTGCTATGTAGGCAGCTCGCATAACACGAACATGATACTCTCTGATCGATGCTTCGATCGGTTAGCGAATACTAAGAATTGCGAAGGCCGAATCTACGATACCAAGAAGAGCCAGTGTGACATGGCTTCTAGTGTCAAATATCTGAAGAGGGTCGAAGTTAGTTTCTTCGGCAAAGGTTTTAACCGAACAAGCTTTGCGTTGCGATTTATCTCTTGAGAAATTTATCTACACATTTGAGAAAACTTGATATCAACAATGATATAAATGCCACATTCTTTTATGTGTATAATCGATTTCTTTTATTTTTTAGTTGATCAAGTATAACTTATATCGATATATGTTTTTATAAATTGAAGAATAATGGAAAAAGGAGATTGCATTTCTATAACTTTCTCTATGGATAAAATATAGCACATGCAATATTTATCGTAGCAGTAACATGACACTTTAAAAATGATATCGAACAAAGTTGTCGCGACTATATTTTCTGCGGATGCGCGCACAAAATATAGAACATCGTAGCTACTTAAGGAGCGCAATGTACTTTGTTGTTGGCGCAAGAGAAACAGTACGAAAAGCTGAACGCGCGACCCTCGAAAAAATATGCAGGAACTTTGAAGCGAAGATATTTTTCCGTAAATTGATCGTCGAAAGGTACCGCGTATTTGACTTCATAATAAATTAAACTCGAGGAAAGCAGCTCCCGTGTAATTACGTCTGATACAAGTCCGGCCAACTAATAAGAGTGTATGAGAGCTAATATTTAATTTGGCATGAAGCAAATTGCACTACGCGTTTCTTGTTACTCGCCAATATTTTTTATTTCATCAAGAAGTTTATTATTTATTGTCAATTAAATTCTCTTCAAATTTATATGCAATCAGAAGTTAAAATAAATAAAAAAATTATGCCATTTTTATTTGAGACTCATTAACTATTATTACTTTACCCTTCCGATTCTCAACTTACCGTTCTTTATTCTTTCCATTTAATATTCTCAAGCTTGTTACGTAAAATATTCAAAAAAAGAAACATACCCTACGAGTTTAATTTATTTAATTTATTTAATTTATTGACATCAACGAAAAAATCGAGATAATTGTGTGTGTTTAATATAAAATTCCAAGCGCACGCACGAGAGTACAGCTATCGCCGTAGTAGCGCGTAACGCACATTCCTCATCAAACCTCTCGCATCTCACCGAAGGGGTTAATTTAATCCGACCTAATGATCCCGTGAGCGTTTTTCGTGGCTCGCTCGAGGCCGGCCGGCACGACTCGCGCGCTGCGATGCAAATAACCGGCGTCGTCGCGCCGATGCGGTGTCTCGAGGCGTTTCCGCAGCTTCCAGGTGATTAATCGGTCCCGCGTGCAAGTGGACTACCTATACCACTACCTATACCACCACCTCGGGCCTCGGCCGAGGCCGAGAAAGGTTTGTGTACCGGCGCGAAGGAAACAGGACCGTCCGGACGGAACGGACGGACGGACGGACGGACGGGTGATTATTTCGCGAGGATCGCTCCGTCATCGCAGAAGGCGGCATCTCTGATCTGCCTCCGGTTCGGGGACCGGGGGCTTCCCATAATCACCTACGATGCTCTCCTCGCGGCGGGAGCGATCTCACCGGCAGCGACGAACCACCACGAAGAAGCCGGCGATGGGAGAGAGAAGTCGGCGGCTGGAAGCCGCGACGGCCTAGTCCGCGCAGCGGCAAGGTCGCAAATTCTTTTGCTCCTCTTCGTCTTTCTCGCCTTCTCTACTCTTCTCTCTCTCTCTCTCTCTCTCTCTCTCTCTCTCTCTCTCTCTCTCTCTCTCTCTCTCTCTCTCTCTCTCTCTCTCTCTCTCTCTCTCTCTCTCTTTCTTAGCTTCTTCGCTCTTTCTCCCTGCATCTTCCGCTTCTTTCGTTCGCATTCCTTCGTAACACGTTGTGAGTATCGCATCCCAAGATTGTATGATTTCTCCGCTAATTTTGAAGCTATTTCTGCCGAAAAGTGGTATAGGCCAAAATTGCAACATCGAAATTAATTTGAAATTGGAGAAATTTCAGTCTTTGTTAAGATTAAAATGAGATAGAATCATGCTGGTTCGTAGATTATTTAATAAAAAAGATCCTATCAGAATCTACTTATTAGCAATATTTCGTAAATTTCATTTTTTTTTATAAATTCTCCTAAATATTAGATATTAGCATATCCAGTGCAATTTTGCGAAACGACAAATAATAAATTCTGACGCATTATGCGAGTATAAATTAAATAATTTTAAGTAATTATAAAAGCCTCGGTAAAATATATGATAAAATTGATAAAAAGATTATTAACACAAAATAAAATTTTCAATTCCATTATATTCATTTTTATAGAATTATTTTTGAAAAGTACGCATTACATCTCTCTATATAGTTTTCTTTTTAAATCACACTAATATAATTGTAATTTAAATATAAAGATGTTTTAAATTTAATATTAAAAAGTTATAAAAAAAGATCCAGCAAAGAAATCCAGCAAAACTTTTAATGAAGAAAAAGTGTCAATTTTATATTCGTGAAAACTCTCTCTCTTTCTCTCTGTTTCTCCCTATGTGTAAAGTATTTAATGTATTTCAGAACTATGTTATATATATGGCAAAATATTATATATTTTTATTATTATATAAAATATTTTGTTAAATAAATATATAAAATAATTTTAACTCTATAATATATATAAAAAAATAAAAATTTGCAACCCAATTGTCTGTTCTTAACAGAATGGTTATTGATCGGCGAACATTCTCCTCCTTGACTATCATATTATTATTCGCAATTCATGCTTCTAATTAATAATAAAGTAAATAAATAATTAATAAAGTAATTCTTATTCTCTATATTCTCATTATCACGGTTAATTACACCTGTGCTCGTTATTATGTCATCCCTCATTGAATGAATGTCTGACTGCTCTCCGTTTCCTTTCTCTTCTTCTTTCAAATGCATCGGTCTCTCTCTTTGTCATATCGGGCAATAATCACTCCTCATCTTCAGCAGCTACTTGATCTTGTCTCTCTTTTTTTCTCTTCTTCTCTTTCTTTTTATACCATCGACTTCATATTATTCCTCCTCCAAATCTCGTCCGCAATCGTCGGCGACCGCCCTTTTTCATCTTCGATATTCGTTGGCTCTTAGTTCCCTTTAGCTGAAAACCGATGCTATTACCCTCTCAGATAGAAGCGGGTGAAAAGGGGAGATGGAGAAAGAGGAGAGCACTTTTTTCCTTCACGTCAGACAGTACGGTTCGACCATTAGGAGCAAATTGTTGGCACGCAAGAGAAGTAGAAATGTTACCGACTTAACCTCTCGTTAAATGCCTTTTTGTCTTCTTTAATCATTCTGTCCCGTCCCGTCGTTTCGGGACCGCTCTAAGAGCAAACAATGTTTAAAGAGCGCCGGTGACCAAGCGCTCTGTTTTTCTTTTCAGTATTTCTATTTGTAAAAAGACCATCAATATGATATTGATGTTTATTAATAGACATTTATAGATTTCTAATTAATAGTTTATAGATTTCTAATTAATAGTTTATATATTTCTAATTAATAGTTTATAGATGTCTAATTAATAATTTATAGATTGCAGTCTTGATTTATAATGACGTGTCTCTTCAATTATTTTTACGAAGATATTAAGTATTATAATCAACGCATAAAATATAGAAACAGCTGTAAATCTGCATGTCAAGCTTAACTCGCTATATATAATTTGCGTCGAGGAAATTTCGCAATATGTAATGTTTCGTTATAAATTTTCATATATGCATTTTCGACCGCATTACTGCCTCTCAAGCTTATTTTTATATTTATATTTGATTTATTTTTTTAATTAATTTTGAATATATTCAGAAAAAAAAATACAAAAAAATTATGTTTTAACTAATCTAACTATATTAACATTAAATATATATAAAGAGATCAAAGAAATATAATCGACCAAACTAGCCAGAAATTGATTTATTAGTACGACGTTTCGACTATATGGTTGTGGTCCTTATCAAGTATACACCATGTAATAAAAATCAGGAGACCGGCATGGATGATAATCTTGTAAATTGCACAAGTCACTAAAAAACACGTCATTAAAAAACACGTTATTTTAACTAAATTTGAATTCGAGAGAAATTAATGCGTCTGTGAGAGACTTCGTCAAGAGACTAAACAATGGTTTAGTTGTTTAGTCTCTTGACGAAGTCTCTCACAGACGCATTAATTTCTCTCGAATTCAAATTTAGTTAAAATAACGTGTTTTTTAATGTGACTTGTGCAATTTACAAGATTATCATCCATGCCGGTCTCCTGATTTTTATTACATCGTGTATACTTGATAAGGACCACAACCATATGGTCGAAACGTCGTACTAATAAATCAATTTCTGGCTAGTTTGGTCAATTATATTTCTTTGATCTCTTTATTTATTGGACTAGCGATATCAAGATATTCATAACCATTAAATATGTATATTAAATATATATATATTTAATAAAATATTAAAAATTTATTCGAACAAATTAACGTGTTGTTGCAAACTAATCTTTCGTTACAGAAAAGTAAGGTTTAAATTGGTTTCACCATGCGAAACACGTGCGCGTATTTATGGCTGTCCAGGAGAGATCGATAATTTCGATTACACGTGTTGTAATCCCGTGTTATACGCACGTGCGGTGCAACAGCTACTGCGAGTCTAAGTATAAAGCGAGACGCGATTTTCTGCTCGACGAGCTTCGTTCTGCGAAAAGAGGAAGGAGATGAACGTGCCGCGAGAGAGAGAAAAAGAGAGAGAGAGAGACGAAGGAAATAGAATTGCCTGCGAGAAAAGGTGCTAGGGAAAAGAGCGGGCAGAAAGCGTAAAGAAGGAAGGTGTAGAAAGGCGGGAGAGCGAAAGAGTATACGCGGGAAACGGTTAACGAGGCAGTCTCGTGGAAAGAGGACCGAGTGAGTGCATTTCTCGGTGGCGCGCGATTCTCGGCCACCCTCGCGCGGCAATACCAACTTTGATTGCCAATCATTTCTCACCGCGGCCAAGAAGGTTATTACCCATCCACTTTGGTGGCGGCGGAGCTCCTTCATCGGACTGCTCCAGCGGCGGCAGCCTCCTCCTATTCCTCCGTTTATATCCGTGTCGGGGAAAATATGGATGCGGCTCGTCGAGAAGTTGGCGAAAATATTAGTTTGGCACACCTACTCTTATTCCTACCTACCTACCTACCCACCCTATTTCAACACCTGCTCTTCGTGGCGAAAGGGCTTTAAAGCACCTCGACGCGTCCCGCGAAACGTCGAATCGTTCATCCTGCTCCCTCTTTTTCTCTCTCTTGTGCCCACGATAACACACTAGATCGATCGTAGATCCATTTTCTCGCAGTCGAGATACGTGGTGGATTGGAACTCTTGATAACGTAAGCGTCTGTTCTATCACAACGACGTCGAGCATCATGATTATCTCAGATGAGTGATTACCTTTTCTCCGAGCAACTTTTTTTTCAAAGAGAATGAGCGGTTTTCTCTTGAATATCAATTTTCCGTAAACGAACAATAGTGTAGCAAATTTAATTAAATAATAAAATATTATGTAGAAGGGGAAAATATGTATATTAAAAACAAATTATAAAATGTATGAGAAATACATTTTTTGAATGTGAAGATTTTATTGCTTGCATTATCATATAATATTATATTTATCGATACACAAATGACATATACATATATATATGTATGTATGTGTTTTATAATATACATATATGTGTACAATATGTACTCTATGTATACTATATGTATTCTTCTATTGAATACACATAGTATATGCAATTAATGAAATATGATATCGCAAATAAAAATATTCAACTCCACAATTTTAACTCTATTCATTTTCGTTATTCAAAATGCGGTTGAACATCTTGAACTTTCTGTAAATACGAACAAAATGGGATACCTTTTACTCTTCCCTCGCCTTCGACGTGGACCTATTAAAAACTGAATGGTCCTTCCTATTCCTCGAGATAACGATCTTAATTAAAAAGTTTGCCGTTCGCATTCTTGGAATTTGCAGAATGAGGCATCTGCAAGCATTATCGCGCCCAGAGATATGCGTCACTAGATATCATTTTCCGAAGTAAAAAGAGAAGAAGCTTCGCGGGAAGGAAAATTTTGTTTATTCGTCTCCATTAACGATAAATGAACTATTCATAAAATTTTGCGATTTAATAAAGATAAACGATTTTACGCGAATGCTTGGAATTTAACAAAATAAATGAATTAAACAAAATAAATGAAAAATATAGTTTCTTTATTTTCTTTATGTTTCAATGCACACGCGATTTTGAATGAGCGAGACTAAGTCGCGACATTCAAGAGTAAACTCGTTCGCGACGTGGAACATCTTGTATGGTCCACGAGTATCTTACGTAGTGAGTTTGAAGGAAAATGAGAAGAAAGATGAGAATGATGAAATGGTGAAGAGAGAGAGAAAGAGAGAGAGAAAGAGCAAGAGAAGTGGAGACGACAGCAGCATCTCTGTCGTAGCGTTCTCAGGCGAACCATTAAACCGTGTCGTCTTCGCGAAGGAGTCATGGGATCTCCCAAAGTAAACCTCACGGCTTACGATCTTCTCTATCTGGCCTCCGTTGTTCTTTTCCTCTCCTCCCGCAACTGCTCCTTGTTCTCCACGCTTCAACGCCCTTCTGCTTCCCTCCCCTCTCCCTGCTGCTTCCCTCCCCCTACCTGCTCTTCCATGAGGACCTTTAACTCGCTATCTTCTCCTTTCTATCGTGGCGCAAACCGCCGATTACTGGTAGCTATCGATATGATTAAACCTTCATTAATCTGTAATCGACTATTACAGTTGATATTGTACGTCACGCACGATTAACTCTTTCACTCAAATTATATCGGATATATCGACCGTTAGAACTTTTCCTCGATGTAACGAATATTTATGATACGTGATTTGCATTTCAAAAATTGCGATGAAATATTGTATATTTGTAAAATCGAAAGTGTTAATAAGAATTTCTTCTTCATCAAAAAATGGTTGGCTATCAATAGTCATTAATAGTCTATTATGATTCATTTTATTATATCACAGAATAAAAATGCACATAGACCTCACGTATATATATTTGTTGTAGGCGTATCATATTTGTCTATTTAGTGCATGTATTCAATATTTCATCTTGTCATTTTTGATAAAAAACTAATCTTAAAAGTATTATATAATTCGACAAAATTTCACTTTTGTCATTCAGTGCTTTTATTGTAATCAATATTGAAATAAATTGTATCGATATTTTGTGTTATATTTATGTTTTCAACCATAAATATAAAACTGTTGTATTTTTAACGAGGAATAAAAAGATGAGTGCACTTGTACGCTCTTCTAAAAGATTGACATATCAAACGAAGAGGAAAAGCTGTGCTGGAAAATATTTGCTGGGAAGATAATATATTCCAATGCATATACGAATTGTGCAATGTTTATAAGAGTTATTTTTGTATCGTCATAAAACGTCAACTACAAAATCTTTTCGTATTAAGTTAAGAAAGAATGGAATTGAATTCTTCTTCTATCTAAATTTTCTGTATAAATCACGCAACTTTATGTATCGTACCATACATGCAGTGTGTATATATTTTGTATCATTAAAATAACTTACATGTTATCGATGTTATATATTTCTTCGATTTCGCGTAATAATTCATCGTTATTAACATTTTTCTATCAATAATCTTATTCTTGATACATCCATTTCTTGCGTTATTTTTATGGAGGCACCGGAGGCTATATTATGAATTTTTAAAGTTTTTAAAAATATTTCCCTTCATGTTTGTTGGCGCTTTCCGGCGCGGAGAGCACGACCCTGACAATGTATTTTTTTATTACGATATAATGAATGAGAGGGAAAATACTATGAAATGAAAAACGAGAGAACAACATCCTCATCAAAAGGACAAAGACGAGCGAGATCTCTTGGCTACTCATGGAGAACCCGATTTTACCTGGTGAACACCGACGACGATCTAGTCGAGAGGAACCCGTGATAAGTCGGCAAGTCCGGCGAAGGAGAAGAGTGCCACCCGCGCGATGATCGTGAAACAAAAAAAGGGGAACTATTAAGTCGGGGCCTCGGGAGAACGATCCCGGAGGACGGGAATCCTGGCGAAGGTCCTTTCCCTGGTGGGAGGTCCCTTCTTACCATTCGAATCCACGGATTGTCTTCCTTGAATTTCGGCAGCGAGATGATAATAAATACATATCGCGATATGATTAACGTACTTGCATCGGGGAATAAATGTATGATTCTCAATCTCATTATTTGACAATTCCAGCGAAATAATTTCTGAAAAATGGATTTATCGTTTTATATTGGTTGGTTATTGATCCTATTGAAATAGTTTGTTGTTTCTTCATGAAGTCGTGATTCTTTCATTACGAATCCAATTGGCAGTCTATTTCAGTGTATACAGAAAAAGTCGACCTCTTATTTATTACATGTGATGTCGGACGTCAGCAAAATGTATTATTAAATCATTGAACAATGGATAGCGCCATCGAATGACACAATATTTTTATCACATATTTTTTCTATACATTTAAGATAAAAATTAAGATATCATTAAAATTATTAAATTAACATTTAAATTTTTGAATCTTGTTAACCTTATGGGGGAGAAATAAAATTTTAAAATTCGCATAAATTTGATAGGGAAGCATAAAAATTCTATCGTTAGATTAGAACTTTGCGATAGTATAGAGTCCGTTAGAAAAGCGAGGTCGGGGCATATTCTTCCTGTTTGCTCGTGGGAGGATCCGGTCCGGCACTCCTCGTTGTGTCATGAAGAGAACGGGAAGTGAGACGCCGATGCGAAGCCTACGGGGAGATATCGACCTATCGCGGAGGTAGGTCGAGGTAATCGGTACGTATCGGCGCTCTTTTATGCGGCTTGTTATTTTATCTCGAGCGTCGCGGTCGTTAATTTGCGGTCGCAGCCACAAACCAGCCCGGGCCGACGAAGAGGCAAGTTTTACCACAATTTTATTCGGTGACCCTCGTCGCTGATGTTTGCTCTCTGTCCGTTCGTTCGCCTTCCTTCTCTTTTTCTCTCTCTCTTTCTCTATCCGCGGTAACAGCCTCTCCCTTTCGAAGAAAATTAACTCACCCTCGGATGAAGGTCCGGATTAAAAGGTCCGACTATGCCTTCGTTACGTAATATTTGGTATAAATATATCATGAAACGAGGCAAATAACAACACACAAGTGTAATATAGCATATTTAAAGTAAAGTCACATTCTAATCGCGGAAAATGTAAGCAAGATATTTATCATTAATTGGCGTGATCACAAAGTAAAGACACTCGAAGAAAATAGTAAATAATCGAAAATAAAAATCTCGAGAAAGGAAGAAAAATAATCTTACAGAACATTTTGCTTTTCGAGATATATCATTTATTTATTTTATGCTTATTTATTTTAATTATTATCAGACTTGCTCACAAAGAGCTCTTTCTAACGAGAAAATAATTCTGAAAATATAGCATCACTTTGATTTATTCACACTGATATTCACCAGAGTTATTAGTCATAATCTTTTCCTCTTTTTTCCCTCTTATTAATAAACTTACGCTGTTCGTGTTATGAAGCTGAGAAAGCGTGCATGTAGGGAGATGGGTGATGCACTTAAGGGTTGAGTGCATAGGACGTGCGTTTACCCAGTTACGCCGGAATGGCGTATAAAATGCACGACTTTCGCATTTAATTAATAACCGACCTTATAACGCTACGCCAATGTATTCTCGCGCGCAATAATTCCATAGCCATAAAGCTCCCTTAGCTTCGTTAGGCAACATCTAGCGATCGGGATTCGGTGTCGCGCTATTTACGAGTCCTGATCTCGTTCACGAGTAACTCAGATACGAGCCGATGCTTATATCTCGCTATTGGCGCCTGTTACGACTGCGAAATACGAGGTAACGTTGTCGGAAGGCGCCGGCAGAATGCACATTGCATCCGGGAGGAAAGGGAGGATCCGTTGGTCATCCAACGGGAAGAACTGATAGGATGACATTTAATAGGCTCTCTCTCTCTCTCTTGTAGTACTATTCATATCCGAAGACCGTACAATCTCCACTCGTATCGACGTCGTTCCATGTGATACGTGTGTAACGGTCTTACAGTTACGACCGCGTAAAAGCCCACACGAATGGCACCTTGTCCCGTCGATGGAGAGAGAGCGAGAAGAACGGGGAAGGAAAAAAAAAAAAAGATCGAAGCAACGTATGGCGCCGTGCAACGACACTACACGCTCCTATTCTCACCTCTCGTCTCGCTGAACCCGTTCCTGCCGACGCGCGCAAAATCGATGCGGCGGCGAGGCGAACGTTAACACGCATGTGACGACGTTCGTTTACATCGAGACTGAGTTTCTAATCACGGTAACGGGTCGCTAACATCATCTCCGACGCGTCCGCTCGTCCGTTCGTGCGCGGGAGTTTAACGGGACTCGCGAAGAGTTCATCGATTCCCGGTCCGCGATAATAGACTTTAGCAAGAAAATTGGGATCGTGATAAGAGCGATATGTTAATTTGAGTATTCGTATGTTATAACGTAATAAATAGATGATAAAAAATTTTAATTTTATACATGTACGGAATTTTGGCTTAGCATGCAGGTGTGAAATTGTGTGGATACATCGAAAAGTTTAATTACGTTATCATATATTTTGGTACCTGTTCATTAAATATGTATAAATATATATAAATATATACATATATATATATATACATACACATGAATATGTATATAAAATATGAATATTGTAAGCATATGTCAAATATATATTACTCCGCAAGGAAAAGATTATTACTAAGTAAGAACTTTTGTCAGATAGTTTATTCGATTCTCATGTAATTGATAATTGAGTTACCTTCCTTGAAAATATCTGGACTCACTTAATTAAATTAGAGATAAGAGTACACATTTGTCTTCTTGGTTTTACGAGACAAGAAATATTCGATTCGTGCCATTTTCGAAATAAACGTAATTGGCTGAATCCAACTACTCGGAAGATCTCGCAAAGATATGTTAATAGTTGATTAAAAAAAGATGTACTTCTTAGTATTCTTGCGGAAGCTCGCCTGACCCGGAAGCATGATCGGCGAACTGCGGGCACGCTTCGTTTCGGTCTGCTTTCGAGATTAATTGAAAAAAAATAAAAAGAGAGGCAAAGAAAAAGAGAAAGAGAGAGCGAGAAAGAGGAAGAGAGGGAAACGGAGTAGGACGCGAGGAAGGATACAGCTTTTAGCACGAGACCGGCAGACGGAATGGAGCGGCGGAAGACAGGAAAGACTAATTACGTTATTTATAAGCGGCGTAGGCGCAACTATGCGTGACTACGTTCGGAACTGCCGACACTAAAACATGCATCGTTTCGTGTATAAAACTAGCTGGCATTTGCACGCGAAGAATCTGTTTGGTCGCGTATAAGCTAAATATAAAAAATCCCTAACAATGATACGGATTTCTTAAGCAAAGATAAATCTGAGCTGCGCAAAGGTTACCGATATGTAATGTTGTTTCTTAATTATTTCTAGCTTTTTTCGTTTTTCGCTTGAGAGGAAAGCGAATAGATAATTTTAAGAAATATATAGAATAATTTAATAGCGTTAATTAAAATTGCATACTATGATGTCGTTACATCTAATATTCTTCATACATTATCAAATTAATGTATAAATCTTTCATCCCAGGTCGCGAAAATATATATTTCTAACTTTAGCGAAATTATGTTCCGAATTGGCTAAAGTAAAGCTTGATTAGAGAGCACAGATTAAGCTACTTATTACGTAACGTAACTAAGCAAAAATTATTTCAGTAAAAAATATCAAAAAGAGAGAAAAAATCAAATAAGCGCGAATTTCCCTCCTCCTCTCCCTTAACGAAGGGAGAGAAGGAGGGAAATTCGCGCTTATTGAATCATAAATATCTAAATTTTTCTTTTACGAAGAGCAGCATAGCCGGCGCGGAACCGCTCAAAGTAGTAGCGGATTGTTTAGTAGCCATAATCGAACCTAAGTAGGCAGATAGCGGCAAAAGGCGGCCGCCGCGTTGAATATGGCGCTTAATGGAGGGCTCGTGGATTATTCTTAAGACACCGCCGCCGAGAGGTATACGTCCTATCGTCCACCTTCAGCCATTTCCGCCGACTCTTACCATCGCTTCTCTTCCTCTTGTAGAGCACGGCAGACTCCGCCGTAAGTACGCGCGCATCTAAATGACGGTGGGTCGGGTAATTGCGTTTATTAAAATGTTACGCGTTCTAGTTCTCGCGTGCGCGCCCCTATAGAAACTCTGGCCACTCTAGCGTGCGACGCATTAGGTCGCTCTTAAGACTTTCTCTATGCATTATCATGTATATTTTGTTGTTTATAAAGTGATGTGATAAAGCCAAATTAGATAAAACAGCATAATACAAAAAGATATTATCTAGCAGAGAAATAAAACTAATAGTAAAATAAAATTTATGACAATAATTTATAATACTGTTTATGGTAAAAAAAATTTTTAATAAAATTGTAAGTAAAAAAAATTATGAAAATATACTGAGGGAGATATACTGTTTTTAATCAAGGGTTAAATCGTGCAACAATAATGGCGCGGGAAAACGAATTTATGTGATTCAATATAGCTTTATGGAGAGCCTTATCTTTATTATCCTGCGAATAACTTTGTGATTAAAATATTGACAAAGATAAAATGCATCGTTAACGAAGTCATAATTATGAAGTTGATGTTGTTTTTTTTATTCGCCGATGAATTTCCTTCAAGAAACGTACCCGAAAGTTTTTAAGCGTCCATCCTCGATGTGATTATTAAATATTGGATAATTATATATACCTATACAAGCTGTAGCCATTTTCGATGGATGATTACACCAGGCCTTTCGCAGCTGCAGGCTCTCTTAATTAAATCACGGGTCTGCCGTCTCGATTTAATTAACATTAACTCGCGCGCGTGTCTCGAAGTCCAAGCTCCTCCTTCCCATGGATACTGTTCTCCCCTGCCACCTACCCCTCGAAAATCCGCTGTTAATTAACAACGTGCAAATTGAAATTTGCAAAATCTTTCGATATGCCCCGTCATCAACATCGGCTGACGCCTGGAACACCGTCGCGTTCGGAGAATCTAATTTTCTCACGCCCCTCCGTTAGGCAAATTTATGGTCCTTAAGTCTCCGATGAGGATTATACAGAGCGTTTCAACTTAACTTGCGACGGTTGCACATCTTAAAGCGTACTAAATGCTGAGAAGGAATTTTCTACTTTTCGTCACACACAGATATTAAATTTTTTCTTTTATTCTCTCTTTAAGTCCCTCTTTCAATTCACTTATTTTAATACGATAACCTTCTAAATTTAGGTGAGAAAAAGAGAGTTCTATCAGCGACCGTATTATAGCGTTCTCGCCCACGCCGGCTAAGCGTGTCGCAACTTTTTACATCACGTACCTGCGCTCGTGTTATGCCGCTATGCTTCGTTGTTCTGCGTGCAGATGCATGCATACGTGCTCGCGAAGAAAGGTGGATCTTTATAAAACTCAAGATTCCTTGCGACGACTGTATCTGAATCTACAAATCCTACGTGAGCTTACATAAAATAACGCGCAGTTGGTCCAGTCGCGAGCTTTGTTAAACTGTATGCATATTTATTAACACACATATGCTAACACTTTTTTTTTTCACTGAAAATCTCCACGAATTTCTCCTGATATTAACAAGACCGAGAAATGACGACTATTCAGAATAAAACGTTATACAAGAGAAATAAGAATTAAATACGTGTATCAAATGAGTGTGTATTTCTCTGCGTTTGATTAAGAAATGCACACAGAATGCAGCTTGGCGTTACAGAATAGTCATACATAATTCTGCGAGGACTTGACAAAAATGTATAGTAGCTGAACGCAGAGAATTGTTAAGGGATAGCAGGCGACATGAAAAAGGAGTAACACGAATTATAGGGGAATATCTACCCATAGAGCACCGGACGGAGAAGAAAAAAAATGTAGAGGATGGTATAAGAGAGAGTTTTACAAGAGAACGAGAAAGGTAGGCGACGCGAGAGAGAGATTGGGTTGGGCTACGTGTCCTGGCGAAATCCTCGGCCATTATTTCGGCCTGGTACCCCCCTGTGTACGTCCGCCAGAAATGAATATGCAAGAACCTAGCGGCGAATATTTACGGCGAGCACCTATACGTGTACGCCGAGTTTCAAAAGATGAAGCCGACCAGAACCGGCGCAGCTCTTCCGCTCGCGAAGTTACAAGTCGAATACGTGCGCCGGGGATCGATCTTTATTGATAGCGTACAGTGAGTTATTTAATATCGTAAAATATTGTAGAATTTTTGCAGGGCGATCTAGTTTTCAAGAAAACGAATGAAAAATTTATTTTCATCAATTTTAATCGTATTTTATGTTAAATTTTTATCATAAAACTGTCAAAATACTTAATTTGAGATATTTTGTAAAATAATCAGCTTTTTTATCTGTCCAATATGTTATCTAAGCGTATGATATATAAATTTGAGATGATTTTTTTCCTCGCTTCTCGTCGCTTCTCTAATTAACGATTTGATTCACATTCATGCTCATTTATAATATTCCCCATTCAATGTCTCGAAACTTACATCGATTCATAGAAAGGAACTCTGCTGGACGATCAAGTCATACTAACTTGAGTTTGACGTGAATCAATTAGCGGTGAAGAAGCAGCCGAGCGTTGCATCGCATAATTCCGCACGAACGATTTAATTTTGGCATGCGGCGGTGAGATCAAGATTATGAGCTAATTAGATTAGGTAGAAACTACCGCAATCGCGGAACCGTATGACGAGATATCCCGCGAGTCCAAAGAGAAAAGGGAGAGAGAGAGAGAGAGATATCTTTGACCGAATTTCTCGGACCACAGCAGATATCAAGTGCATCGCAAAACAACTAATTAGCAGATCGTTAAAGTTTTCAGTAGAAAAAAAACGAAGAGAGATATATTCGTTTGTGTTAAATCAACCGCCTTATTTCGGCAAGCGGAAGATCCACTGGAAGAGCTCATACTTCGCTAATGAGGAAGCGTACATCTACTCGCCACCGCTCAGGTATAGAGCCGGTCGTCTTCACCAGGCCGAAGAGAGCAATGCACGCGTTGCATCGGTCGAGAGATCGCAGACATGATGCAATACATCTTTTCTCATTTTCTCTTGCCTTCTCTTGTCTTGTATTTGATTGAGAATTAAAGAAGTAAATCATTAACAGTTTATAAATCAATTCCGTAACAATTGGGTAATCGCAAATAGTAATAATTTTTGCTAAATAATGTATTTTAATTATTTTGATAATCCATCAAGTTTGTTTATTATTAATACAAAATAAGAAGATGTAAAAATGAAAGTATGATTTTTTTTCTTAATTTTTAAAATATTTTATAATGTCACAATCAATTTCTCTCCCTCACTGATAATAATTTTAACTCTTATTAATTACCGCTGTCACAGCATTTATTTACGAACCACTTATCATTTTCGTCGGTCGTAATTTTCGAGAATATAAATAGCCGAGTTGATGAAAATGTTTGGCGCTGGATACTCTTTATCAACGATGAGAAAATGAACGTTGGTTACTATGACTACGTCTTAACAGGTTCGACTACCGTGCCTGCTCATTTTCATAAGCTTTTCCCCCGGAACCAGATCCGACTATAATCGTTCTGGAACTCCTAATACCGCTTTGCTCGCAAATCCCCATTGCTGCCACCCAACCTCGTGCCTCTTTTGCTACGTCGTGAAAATATACGTCCTAGATAAACGCCGGAGCAAATGCGTTTTCGGCCCTCGTTTATTTCCGGAGGAAATTGTTAAAAAAGCCTGCGGCCAGCAGATTGTAATTAACGATTATTAACGTTTTAGCAAATTACATTCACGTTGCTGCTCGATGCTGATAACATTCACGAGACGTAATAACAAACAGGATGATAAAGCGATGATGAAGTGATAACAGTTTATATACAGTCGTTGAAATGATTTAAATTAAATCTAAATATATATTAATTAATTTTATTAAATTGTCAAAATATTTTATTTTAATAATCAGCGCGTTATTTTATATGTTTTTTGTTACTACATTAAATTATCAGATAATATATATAATATATATTTTAAATTTTTACAGATTTATATATTATAAAGAGAGAAGAAGAAAGTGTTTTTTTCTGAAGACGCAACATAAAATATCCAATCACATATACGCAATCTTGCATTTTTATTTTATTTAGATATTTTCATAAAAATTAATGCTTGTAACATAAAGGATGAAAGTTTAGAAAAGAATTTTTATTAAATTTTAATATAAATTTAAAGTGATTTAGATCTGCATATATATTAAGATCTTGATGCTTAATGAACTTTTCAAATCAAATTATAGTTCTGTCAGATTCATAAAAGTTGCACAGTTGAGAAGAAGTGATAAAGCAAGAGAGAAAATTTAACCGAGCGACCGGAAGCGTACTTATTTTTATTCTTTACGAAAGCTCTCGTCGTGACGAAAGGGGAAAAGGTTGAAGCCTTTGGCGCTTTTGCTCCAGCCATCTCTCGATCGAAAGACGGGCGCGGGCCTTCTAAACATAGTTCTTTACTGCGACCTCCTCAAGAAGAGACCATTTCCATGAGCTTCGAGAGACAAAGGCATAAAATAGAGTCAAAGGAGTGTCGGCAGCACTTGATCATTTATTAGTTTTGCTTTCGCGAAATAATTTGCTTTGTCGTAGCGTTGGATGTCGGAAAGTTTGTTCGCTGTAGTGTTTCAAAGTCCTCTGAGATTGTCATGTAAGCATTAATTAAAAGTCATAAACTATGTATCTTTAAAAATTAGTGTATTAAATTAATTTAATAGAAAGAGAAATTTATAACATAGAAATCGTATAATATTAAAACTTTAAGCGAGCTATTCTCAAATAACAAAATTATTAAAGTTCTCAAAATTATTAACAATTAAAAATAAAAAAATATTTAATATAAAAAAATATTTAAAATCGATTCATTCTTCTGCTTTAGCTAAATTTGTCATTTCCTGTGTTCAGTTTTTTTACCGAAAATCTATAAAGTGCTATTTATGCACAGAATTCGAAAAATGTTTTGAATCGCACATCGAGATAATGAGTAAAATCACTTTTACGAGTGTGTGGAATAAGTAGAGTGTAGCGTAAATAGAGATCGCGAGATGATAGCTTGTCCAGCTCTTAATAAAAGAAAAGAAGATTGGCAGGTGCGCGATTTGCTGCAACCTGTGTTAGAGCAACTTACACGTTATCACGTGGTTGACATTCCCGCGAGACGTAGCAAATGAACATGAATCCGACAAGAATATAATTAGCGGAGTGAGTTGTGAATGTCTCTATTTATACGACCGCTGCAATTTATTCCGGTACAGAGAGATCGTCTCAGTGGTTTTCAACTGCTCCGACAATTAAAATCAACTCTGTCGATTCTGTGAAATTTCTTGTTGAATTTTAAAACATAAAATATGTTATATATACTTTCACGTATCTAATTATGATTTTTAATTACTTTGTAGATGATTTTTTCTCGGGAAACAAAGATATGTATATAGTTTCATAGCATTTAAAGATGAAACTTTTCGCAGTTTGAACTTCTAGCGAGCGATTAAATACCGAAATTTTATTCATTATTTAATTGCAAATAGGCTTTATTTTAGCAGCATATTAATTAAAGATTTGCAGCATATTAATTGAAGATTTGAATTTATACAGTTAATCGTTTAAATGTATTAAAAAATATAAAACATCAGAAATGAATTGATTCCAAAAATCATATTGTCAATATGTTATTTTTACGAATATTTACGACTGAAAAATACAAAAAGCCTACTATTAATAAAAAAACCCTATATTATTATTAGATAAATTTCATTTCTGCTTATAAACTATTTCAGTCACCGTTTTGCACGCACGAGCGCATTTTTAAAATATATTTACACATCGTACCTGCGCATCATAAACAACTAAAAATACGTCGCTATCTGAAATAGTTGCAATCTCGTCTAGACTGCTTCTCTTTTTTTTGTTAACTATATCGCTTATTTTTATCGAATATATTTGGTAATATTCCTGATTACATATCATTGTCCTGATCACATATTTGTTAAATAAAAGATGCAAAAATTTTTTTAGAGAGAGATAAATTGAAATATTTTTATTGCATTTTCTGACCAATATTCGTTACTAATCACATTTTGCATAACTTATAGATTTTTCAGGTCAATACTACCCAAGCTTTTTTTATTCTGGTCGTATGGATGTAGTTATATCTACTAGCCACTTTGATTTCTATTAGAGATCAAGAAAAAAGAGAAAATTTTTCTGTTAACTATCGATTAATCATCACCGGTTAAATATCGTAATATCGTTGGATATGTAACTGTAAACGTTTTTAGCTCATTTATGATCGTGCAATCTTACGATTGAATGTTTATTTTATTATAACATTGCTTTAACTAATATAAATCAAGTTATAAGTTATTATAAGTTATTATTAAAATTTTAATAATATAACTTATAAAATAATATAATTTATAAAAATAAAATTTATCAAAAATATTTTTATAATAAAATAAAATTAATTAAACATTTATGTTGCTCATTATATTACATATAATTCAATTCATTGATAATTCAGTTTACATCAGTTAAAGCAAAATTTATAAACAGTTTCTACTAAATAAGTTTTAAAATATAGATAGATGAGTTATAAAAAATTAAGATAAAATTAGCGGTTAGAAAAATAAATTATTGTTATGTAGAATTAATAAAATCATTAGTACGTTTCTTACTGAATAAATTTGATAAAATTTATCACCTGAAAAAAATAAATTTTTATCATTCCTTAGAATTTATGTTCTAATTTATTCTTGCAACATATGTATATTGAAAAGAAAGATATTAAAAGTTATTCAATTAAATCTATTAAAATTTATTCGATCTAATGTTTTCTCATTTATTTTAAAATAACGGATCTATCTATAAAATATATATGTAATCATTCTATAAATTCGTTATCTCTCTCAGAATAAAATAAAAACTTATTATTCATCGATTGATGCGCAATAGTGGAAATAAACTGTGTTGGAGCTACGTTGATCTGTAATACACAAATAGAAGATTCAAATTGTAGCAGCGCTTAAATTAATTAATCAAATAGTATTTTCCAAATTTACTACTGTTGTGCACATTGAAAATTCTACTTAATGCATACAATTATAGCCACATATATAATGAAATAATTTTATAAATTTTGAAAAGACTATTTTATTTTTAAATAGCAACTTTCACGGAATTATTATAAAAGTATTTTTCTCTAAAATCTTAAATTGTTCGAACAAACGAATCGAATTAATGCGCAAACGCGATTTATATTTATAATAATAGGCACAGAATAACACTAGGGAAAGTATTTATTGTTAGATATTTAATATTATAAATATTAAATATCTAACAATAAATACTTTCCCTAGTGTTATTCTGTGCCTGATGCCTCTTCTAAGCCTCCTGTTCTTAGATTTTCAGAGTTATCAAAGTTCGTTGATCTATGTTGTAATGTATCGCGAAAAGTTTATATGGTTCGTACAATTCACTCGCGAAAATTTCATGCAGTTTTACGCGCGATACTGTGCACGGCACTTCCGCACTTGAATGCGCCACACTTTGCACGACACTCTCGCACTTGAACGCGCGACACTTTACACGGCATTCCGCGATCGTGAAGCAATATGTCATTTCATGTGAAGATTGTACTTTGGGTCGACGAGACAATTTCAAGTAAGGGTTAAACCTGAAGTGAAAGAAAACGGAATCATCGATAGAATCGACATAATGGAGTTTGCTCTGATTCTTATCTCACGTCAGGGTATATTCGAATATCAAGTGACTCGAACTCGCTCAGATACGTTATTGATTCGTTATAACATCATAGCAGCTTAGTAGGCATTATGTGATATTGCAGAAATTGTGTGAAATTATTTTAGTCAGTTCAAGGCAAAATATATATGTCTTCAAGCTGTAGTAAAAAGGAGGTCGTGATGTTCGATAGACTGTACATGAAGACATCACATCGTGACACCATTGATGTATAGTGAATGATAGAATAGAATCAAACGATGATTCCGCTTGCCTTTATCGGGCAATCGATCAAATAATCGTTTTGAGCCAAGCTTTTTATCGGAATAGAGCGTGCTTTTTAAGCATTGTCTAGTGTTCAACAAGATTTAATTTTATTTCATCAGTATCGAAAGTATGACTTTCGATAATAAAATCGAAATATTATGCAAAGACACAATATTGAAAGCCGACACGTTTAAGGTGCGTTTAACATACCACGATTCGTAAATAGATTATCACATATGAGCCATTTGAGAAATTCATGACAATGCTGTATTTTAGATACTAAACTTCTCCTTCAGGAAAAACCTTCCAAATATTGCCATCCATCAACATCAAGATGTATCCTTTGGGAGAGTTATATAATTTTGTTATAAATATATAATATGTAACTCGTAATTTATTCTATAATTGTGATTATATCTAACATTTTAATATAAATGAATAAATATATAAGTTAAAAAATAAAAGCTAAATATACATGGGTTATACAATATTCGAGAATATAATTAAATTTGTCGATTATTTATGTGATAGATTTTAATTAAATAAATCTTACAATATATAATACATTATATATAATAAGAAAATGAGCATTGAACGTAAATTAATTTATTGTGCGAAATATTATAACGGAATATAGAATGAATTTATGCGGAATATTCTATTTCTTCAATTTCAAATTAATTATTAATTAAACAATTGATATATTACTTTCATTATTTTCATGAGTTTAATTTAATTAGTTTAATCGATCCTGGAATTTGTATTTTATTACGCGATTTCAAAATTCGAATGACAAATTACATTTAGATGGACGAAAAATTTAAAATATTGTGTGTGAACAAAATATAATATATTTGACTCTCTAAATATCATTAGAGGAATAATTATATTATCAAGAGTCATAAGAATCGACAAAACGATTTTATAATTTAATTTTACAAAATAATTTTTATAAAAAGATTTTATATAATTTATAAATGTTATTCCTATTATTTCAGTTTTTACTTACAATAATAAATAATTGCATGGAATTTGACACAAAGACTTATTGTCTCGATACCGTTCATTTCATATTATTTATGAAAATTAATTAATTATAATAATCATACCAAATTATCTCCAAAACATATTGTAATTACAAATTATCTCAAATACATATTACAATTACAGGAAAAGAATTTGACAATATATGAAGCATCTCTACTACTTTTACTATTTGATTATCGCTAGATGGGTGACAGCAAAGCCGCGGCATATAAACAATAGCGCGCTATAATCATGAAGGCCAGAGAGATATTAGATTATTATTAATTCTCATACTGCCGAAATATTTTACTATAAAATATATATACGTACTATAAAATATATATAAGCGGAAATATTATATTTTTATAATTATAAAATAATTATTTATTAACCAATCGAACACATAGAAGCATTAGAATTTTATGAAATATTTAACTCTAATTTTAATTGTAAGTATTGAAAGAAATAATGATTGTCCGTAAGAATTGCAATAAAATGATTTATTTAATTTATATAATTTATATGATTTAAATAATTTTGATCTCTATCATATACATAATTTGATTCTAACTCACGAAATAATAAACGAATAAATCACCGAGAATACACACTTCTAAAGATCTATCGATGCGATTTAATTATGTATGGTTATTGAATTTAATTAATTTTTAATTATAATCATCATATTAAATTATTTCTCAATACTTGTAAGGATTTCGTTTAGAAAAGGAATTCAACAAAGCGTCTCACACCATTATTTTATTGCTTGAGTATAGCCACATTAATAATAACAGAACTGTGAAATGGAAATGTTGACGCGTTTGAGGTTGAATATCACGTCACATAAATACAATTTCCTGTCGAAATATTTTACGTATTATATATAACATGTATATATATATATATATATATATATATATATGCGGTATATAATGCTATACTTTTTAAATTATAGGTTAATTATTTATTAAATGAGTAATGTATCTCTCTCTCTCTCTCACACACACATATATACAAAGAGTTTTGTTTATTACTTGATTTTGCTTTAATTTGTAATTTTAACACTGTGATTCTGATTGCGCATTTTCAATTCAAATTATATTTAAATCGTTAAAAAGTTGAACGATAATGCATCGAACAAAATATATTTGACGCTAAACATTGTTAAAAAAATAATTACTATAAAAATTGCCAATAAAAGCTAATTTATAATTTTTAAATAAATCGCAAGAAATACACGCGATATAATTATATATCAAAAGCTGATTAATTATAATAATTATAGCAAATTATTTCTTAATATTTGTCACGATCGTACTTCGAAATATAACAACAAAGTTTCGTATCATCTTCCTGCTCGAACATTGTCACGCGAATAATGACACGCTGAGTACCGTAGTAACAATAACACATCGTAAGTTATGGAAGTCAAATACCACATATTAAAATTAATTTCTTATGATCCTGAAATATTTAGCATTTTGTATATTATTTTAAAATATAAATTATTGCTCTGAATATTCTGTACCTTATATTTCCAATTAATGTTGATAAATAAGCTATCGCCGTAAATAAAATCTAATCTTTATTCTAAGAACAAAATTTATTTTATGTTGATCAAGAAATTATTTATGTAAATTAATTTGATCTTATTATATTAAAATAAATATTATATTTTATTTTTCAATTTCCGAATGATTTCATTTAAAATGTTAAAAGACACATAAAGAATTAAAAAAGTTTTTCTTTTAATTTTAATAAACCAATATAATGAAGTTTAATTTAAGTGCGAATTATAGTAACTTATTTTTTTCTTTATTTTATTAAAATCACCGAAATTTTTCGAAAAATTAAAATTTAAAAGAAAAAAAGTGATAATAAATTATATAATTTTAACGTATAATTAAAAAACTCACGTTATATCAATTAAGCTGATTAAAAATTCCATTAATTCTGCCGTTACTGAAATCTGATAATCTGCAACTGGGCGGCTCGCGTATAGATTTACGATCCTCTTTGCGTGACTTGGCACGAGACATTATCGTGTCTCTTGATTACGCACTTCCATTACGTGGAATTTCCAAGGAATTTGCGGCTTATTTTTGGATGCAGTTTGATGCATGTACAAGAACAACAAATGTTATCGTCGAAAAATGCTTTTCCATTTTTCGAAATAGCGCCACGTTGTAATTTTTCAATAATTCTTCATCACTGAAGAACTTAGGCAATGAGGATGGATACTTATAATTGAATACCTCATTATTAACCGTGAGCTCTATTACATAGGTGTCGCAATTAAAGAGTTGCTGTCGTTCTCGCGAACATTTAATGTTGCGCTCTGCTCTTAAATATCATGCTTCATGACTTGTTCCCATGTTGTAGCTCGATATCATCGCAAATAGACCTTTTTATTTCATCGGTGAAGCAAACATGCTTGGATTTATGTAACGGGAATTTGTGAATACTTAAAATAACACCAAGCTCATAATAGTAAATTCATATAACGTGATATTAGAGCTACGCATTTCTCTTCTTGCTATAATATTTCTAAGTTTAAAGCAGATTATTTTTTAGTATATAAGGTAATTTCGCATCCCTTTTAATTCATAAAAATTTTTATATTAATATTTTGAATTTCTCTACTTGAAATTTATTAAAAGTTAAGATTGTCGCACATTTGCAATTATTGTTTACTAAAAAATTAAAAATCAATTGTTTACTAAAAAATTAAAAATTATTAATAGTTCAACGATAAATTGTTCAATAAAAAATATTATTTGTTACGATGCTCGATCCATTTAAAATTACATTAAACAGTGAGAATATTAATTAAAATTGGGGAAGGAAATGTATATATTATTGTATAATATATTGAGAGAGAATTTGAGATGAGTGCGAAAATATTCACAGCATTTTTATTCATTCGCATAAATCGCGGGCAATGATTTGAATATCATTTAAATGCAAAATTATCATCAACGTAAAAAACGAAATAAAATAAGTTTAATCGGAGGGAGCATCCAAAATGTGGTAGTAAAGTATTCTAATTCGTATTTTTCTTTTTCCGCGGCTTTTAACCGGCGTTTTACTCTACATCGGTTATTCGCGCGTGTCGAACTTTTGGAATATCGGAGGTTTTATCCCCTTCCTACACCGCCTCCCGCGGGATATTCGATGAAGCTCGAGTGATGAAGCTTCATGTGAAATTTCCCTTTTGCGCGGAATCGTTTCTGTGCATGGAGAATAACCAGGCACGAATATCCACACGGGGAATAGGCAAAACCGATGCGAAGAAAATTACCGCAGAGTCTTTCATCCGTTCCTTCCATGTCTCCTCAGAGACGTATACTCGAAGCTCATTTCCGCGCCTAAACCGATCCGTTCCATTCTCCATACTCTATTGAGCAAGACTCTTTTATTATATCTCATTTATATGAATGTCATTTAGATTCAGTAGGTAATATTCAAAAGTGCTGCACATTCTGTGATATCACAAATATCTGCAATTTTTATCATGTTTCTTTAAGGAAGTTATTACAGTATAATTCCTAAATCTATCACACTTTTGAAAGCTGTTCTTATAATATTATAATATATTATAATATTATTATTAACTAATATTATTATTATAATCTTATATATTTATAATCAATAATATAATATATTATAATATTATTGATTATAAATATATAAGAAAAATCGGATGCATGAAATTTTTCAAAAGATTTTATATATAAATTTCTTTTAGAATGCATATTTGATTTTTTCTTGCAGTAAATGTAACTCATTCAAAGAACTCATAAAAAAAATTAACGTACTAAAAAGTTACGTTTCTATAAATTTAAACATATGCAAACTTGCTACTTTTGATATAGCGGTTTCGTTTGTAATTTCATAAAATATTGTAATACCACGCGAAATATGAAATTCCACCGCCATTTTAAAATATGAAGAAGCAGAAATTGCGAAGGGGAAAACATTTTATATCGTATTTATGTGCAGTTATTATAATATATTTTTTCACATATATAACATCTTTTTTCATTATGAAGATTGTTGTAGTGATTGTGAATATATATCAGCAATTTATTTCGTAGTGCAAAAAAGCTTTGGGTTTTTCAATTTTGTATTTTATCAATTTTTCTCTTTAACTTTGTACATAGTATTGCATTAGTAAAAAATTAACCAGCAATCAAACTTTTCTTTCAAAACATTAAAAACCCTTATTTAATATTGTGCAAAATATTTCCTTACAATTAATCTTTGTACATAAGAAATAAATATGAGTTTATTTTTTATGAATGACATCATTAACATATTAAATTTAACATACAATATTATTATGAATGATTAAAATTTCTCTCTTTCTTCATGTTTTCGTGCAAAATTTCCATTTAAATAATTTTAACTCTTGCTCGCTTTCTGCGTCTGTTATTATTAACAAAATCATTCACCCCCATTTGCGTTCTGCATGTCATCATTAAAGGTGATAGGTGTATGTACAGGTGCTATGCATGGATAAATGAGCATTACGTATACCCGCATGCACGACCTAGTTTCCATGCAAACAGTTTGCAAACGCACAAAGGCTATGCGTAAACGCACAGTATATGCCGAGAAACAAAGAAGCTGCAGCTCATATGTATGCATCTTCATAATATATATTGCCATCAATTAATTGTACGAATGCTGGCCGACATTCTAACTTGCGAAATAATTAAAATTAGTTACAAATATTACAGAAAGATCAAGATTAGAATATTGCGGAAATAATGCTTGGAAAGGATTATAATTTGTATGTTATAATATATGAGATATATAATTCAGAACTGCATTTTCCTTTTATGAACCACATTTTCCGCAAATGCATAGTATTTTTTAGAATATTAAAATCTTTATATTTATCATAACTTAAGTGGAAAATAATTAAAAAAATATATTATATTTATATTTTATTTTTTAAAAAGTTGTATACGCTGCATGCATGTGTGTTCTATTACTATTGCACAAATCTATATAGAATTTTTTATAACATTACAATGTTAGACACACCCACATTATGATAATTTAATATTTTTTTCTCGCTTTTAACTTTAAAATTAAATTATTATTTAAATATAAAATTTTATGAATATGCAATGCTGATGAATTTACTTTGCCGGAAAGCTCCGATACTACATTTCCTACGGTTTACCGGCTCATTCGTGTAAAGCAGTTGTCGGAAGACGCAAGACAGAAAACATGCATATGTGAAATTCAAGTATTACCAAGTAACATCGTATTTTCCAGCGGTAAAATTTTTCCAACAAAGCGCGACAAAGCATTGAATTTTATCTCTCGGTTTCTCCTGCGGGAATCTACCGACGATATTATCCACAAGCAGCTTATGCTGGTTGCAGCACGTTAACAATTTATACACGGGTGATCATAAATCTCCTTGTCGCACCTTGAACCAGTTATAGCCGCTTTACACGCCCCATGGTGTCCTGCGCTGGAAATTAATATACGGTAACGCCGTGGCGTTACAATAATAATACCGAAGTTTATCGGCTAGAAGATAAACTCATGCGTTTGAATATTCAACAATTTCGTGAATGTCTTTCAATATATCCGAGGAGGAGAAAGCTATTGATACGCAGTTAATTGAATTGAAACTATTATATTTTTTTATTTTCTCTTTTTGTTTAATACGGTATTTTTATATTTATTTATAAATATATAAATATTTCTAATATTAACATAACCATATATGAAATAATATTTTTCTGATTTTCTTTTTAATTATTAAATAAAATTTTGAATATCAATGCTGATGAATTTACTTTGCCGGAAAGCTCCGATACTACATTTCCTACGGTTTACCGGCTCATTCGTGTAAAGCAGTTGTCGGAAGACGCAAGACAGAAAACATGCATATGTGAAATTCAAGTATTACCAAGTAACATCGTATTTTCCAGCGGTAAAATTTTTCCAACAAAGCGCGACAAAGCATTGAATTTTATCTCTCGGTTTCTCCTGCGGGAATCTACCGACGATATTATCCACAAGCAGCTTATGCTGGTTGCAGCACGTTAACAATTTATACACGGGTGATCATAAATCTCCTTGTCGCACCTTGAACCAGTTATAGCCGCTTTACACGCCCCATGGTGTCCTGCGCTGGAAATTAATATACGGTAACCGTGGCGTTACAATAATAATACCGAAGTTTATCGGCTAGAAGATAAACTCATGCCGCTTTGAATATTCACAACAATTTCGTGAATGTCTTTCAATATATCCGAGGAGGAGAAAGCTATTGATACGCAGTTAATTGAATTAGAAACTATTATATAATAATATATAATTAATATAAATATTCTCTCTCTTTCTGTCTCTAACATACAACAAGGTATCCTCTTCTTCGCGCAGTATTTTATGTTATCAAAATATGATAATATATTCGTCGTAATATTAAACATTAAGCCATATATGAAATGAACACGGAAATCATCATTTCTCATGATATTTCAAGTTCTTTGCAATTATTAACATAGAAATAGCGTAATGTATATATGCTGTTTACGCCGAGACATCGCCTGCAGCAACACGTTGGCCATTTATACCGGTAATCATTAATTTTCCTCGTTGTTCCTTGAATCAGTTATAGTCCCTTTTGCACATCTTACGATCTCTCGTGACGAGAATTAATATGCGGCCGTGTCGCAGCGTACTATGGTAATAACGAAGTTTCTGCTGAAGAAGATAAACCATGGCTGCCTTAATGTCTCTAGAAGATCTATCGTAATTGCGCAAGCGGCAAGCAAAATGTAAAACTAGCGTATACAAATCATATTACAACAAAATTAACCCATCTGTCGTAAAATATGAAATTTATAAATATCGTTTTTCTACCCAAAGACATTATATATTAATTAATATATATTAATTATATATTAAGTAATACAAAAAAATTATTATTAATATAAAAAGATAATTAGTAATAAAAAAATATGCGATCAATATAATAAGGTAATCGCGAGAGAAACGGGAAATATGAAGCAGTTTTGATGAAATTCGCTATTCAAAAAATAAATGATTAAAACGTAAACATTCCGCGAAATTACCGAGAGAGGAAAAGAGAGTAAATGTTGAAATGTTGAAGTGTTAATCGATAACGGAACAGTTTTATATACTTGTGCATGGCACAAGCCGCGGATGTCTTGTTTTCAAGAAACTCAGGTAAAGGAAGATGCTGTCGCGTGTTACAAGGAGGCGAGTCGGAGGGGCCACGTCGTGAAAGCTTCTTTTGCAGTCCTTACCGCTACGTACGCCCTGTTAGGGAGACCTCCCAAGTCTCTCGCAGAAGGCACGTCATATTTACGCATCGTGTTTGCCTCCACTGATTACTGTTTGACGTGCTCGGTTGCCTTCTCGTGCTTCGCGTCTGCCCTGTGCTCCTCGTATTCCGTCGCGAGTCTTTTGCCTTTCGCTCCATGTATACATACATATACATATACATATGTATGTGGAATGTGTTCCTTTAAACATATACGGATGCGCTGTCCTTTCGTAACTCATTTGTAGACTCATTATCGATTCTGGCAGATATCCAAGGTTGAAATCAAGCTGATAGTCGGTCATCGTACGAGAATTTAGTAAAGTTTAAACTGCGTAATGTTCTGGAAACGTTTCTCTCAGTCTATCCTCATCAACTGATAGTACATACCTCGCAACCTGTTCCAAACATTACAAACAATTACGCGATTCGATGAAGATCCTGCTTGAGTCCAGCTTGATTACACGATCAATTTAAACGTGGGAGTGAAATGTGCCCCGTGGCTAGTCGATGATTGATTCTGTTCGCGCAAAGATGGAAACTTGATATAGATCAATGCTAAGGAGCATTGATACATGCTATGTAGAGCATATATCGATTATTTAACTACTCTACGTTTCATATACATTCTCAACTAGAACACCTGTTACAATCTTAACTATCTTTAATATAATATTAATTTCATCCATTTCGATTAGCATTTCATATAAAGTTTTTTTTTAATACAATTAATAATCATTTGATAATCGAAAATGTGATATATAAAAATGAGTGCAAAAGTGGATAATGTCAGAATTGTTTTATAATTTGATTATTCAGAGATTTACGAAAACGTGTTAAATAACGTGTTAAAAATGATGTTCTTATAAATATATGAATACTCTTAGTATTTTTCTCTTGAAGTAAAACAGTTACATTATTTAAAAAATCGATTATTTAATTACTCTACATTTTTATATTCTCAGTAAACTAGAATATGTGTATGAAATATATTTAGATCTCTAGAAAAATAGATTTCCAGGATACTTTTTTAGATTTAAATAAATTTAAATAATTTTTTTAATATAATATAAATTTGACATTTGTCTCATTAAAATATTTCTCTGTTTCAGGTGAGTTGGATTGCGGATCTTTTATACGTTTTATCAATTGATCAATATTTCTAGTAAGTATTTCTAATAAGTATTCTGTAATGAAACATGTTAAATATATAATTGAAATACGTTGAAATATAGCTGAAATACGTTGAAATTAAAAAATTGGGCGATATTAATAATTATCGAATTTTTATCATGAAAACTTTAAAACTGTAATAACAATGAGGCGACACGATTTTGGGATAAAATAGAATCAAGATTCGGGACACCGAACGTGGAGAACGGGATTTTCATGACAATGAAAATCACGGGAAAAATCCGAGAAAGACGCGTAAAGCCGCCGGGAGAGATTCGAATTCTGTTCGGTGTCGACGCAACGACAGGAAGTCGATCGATCGAATTTTCGCGTGGTGTCGCATGTCGCGTGTTGAATTTGGAATTTATTTATTCCATTTTGTTCATCACACATGGATATCTTGCAATTCGCGATACGATCACGTATTCTATAAGCAACATGGGAATAAACAATATAAGAAGAATAATATAAATAGCACAAATATGAAAAATTGCTTACTGAATCACGCGTATGAAAAATTGCTTACTAGAATTGTTTCTAGAATTAAAATCTTTCTCTTTCCCTTTTTCTCTCTATTATTATTTCTTTTACGAGAAGGTATTTTCTTGTTTCAAGCGTGTATATTCGTCAAATATTATTCGAGTGAAAAAATCAATGCGACACGTTGTTAGGAAAGCAATATCTACCTGTATACGTGCCGTTCCGTAGCGTTGTCTGCGTTTAATATGCATTACGATGCCAATGCCAACCCCTTGACACGCACACTCGCCGCCCACGCCGCCCTCGCTCTTCCCACAACTACCTCATTCGAGAGCCTCAATTCGTTCTCGTAAATATTTACGCGTCGGGCGTTCGATCGCATTTGCATGCGGCTTTTGCCGCGACTTCTGAGCATAAGTAGGTGAGTAAGCACGAATGCATATGATTGCCTTTGCGGAGGCCGCCTGGTGACGTCGTCGCGATAAGTTTGCCTGCAGGAACTGCGGAAGAAGTTATACACTTTTAATGTACTAGAAGAAAGAACCAGAAGTTGACCTATAGAGATATTTTTGATATAAAATGAGACATAAAATTTTCTTTAGAGATATATTTTTATCAAGCTTTTTTGAAATTGTATATTTAGAAAAGAAATATCTTCCTCCATCTCTTACAATCTTGTTTGGTTTTGATTTTCTTTATTGAGAATAAAGAATTGTTAGCTTTATTCATCGTGGAAAGACGGAGGGAGGGGGGGGGGGGTTCACAGGATATTTAGATATTTATTCTCAAATTATATTTCAGCTATATTAAGTGGATATTATTATTTTTAATTTATTATTTAATATATTTTTTATAAAATGATTCAATACACAAGTATTTATGAAATTAATTAATAGTAATAAATACAAGTATTATTTATGAAATCAATCATACATACATACGGTTATCGTTTATTATTTCCAATAGAATAGCAAAAATATGATAAAAAATATATTGCATATTAGGAACAAATCGAAGAATATCCTTGATTATTTGCATAGTTTTTGAAAATGAACATACTTAGAATATACATGAAATTTATATTTGGACTTCCTCATCTCTTACAATCTTGTTTGGTTTTGATTTTCTTTATTGAGAATAAAGAATTGTTAGCTTTATTCATCGTGGAAAGACGGAGGGAGGGGGGGGGGGGGTTCACAGGATATTTAGATATTTATTCTCAAATTATATTTCAGCTATATTAAGTGGATATTATTATTTTTAATTTATTATTTAATATATTTTTTATAAAATGATTCAATACACAAGTATTTATGAAATTAATTAATAGTAATAAATACAAGTATTATTTATGAAATCAATCATACATACATACGGTTATCGTTTATTATTTCCAATAGCAAAATATATAAATAATTGAAAACAGAATACTGATTTTTGCTTCTGCAAGCATACTACTGCAATTGATACCGAGTTAAATTTAAAAATTTTTCGAAATCCGGCAAACAATCGTTAATTGCAATTCGTAAATATTTACGGGATGATGATCGCATTTGTATTTCTAGCTCGAAACAGGACTGCAATGCAAGCGTGACAATTGTGCGACTGCGATATTCACTGGTTATGCTGCCATTGAAAATTATATATTACCGAAATGCACTAAAAGTGTCGTATAGTCTAAAGCTCATTTCCCATTAGGCGATTAACTCATCTCCTTTGAATAGTATAACTGGGATTAAATATTTTATTGAAATTCGAAGTAATAGCTGTGCCTTATGATGGCCGTAAACTTTACGTACAATAAAGCGTTTACCCGGATATAAAAACAATAAATTGTCCCAAATCTCTCGCGAAGATTCATGATTAGATATTGAATTCGCAATCTTAGATCAAGTTAATCTAGAGCAATAATAAAATTTGCATCAACTCATATTTAAAGAGAGATAAAAATGTATTTGAGTTAAATCTTAGATTAAAAAGTAATAAAAGATAAGTATAAAATAATAAAAATATTTAATAATCAATCTCTATACATATATTATATTCTTTTATAAAATTTAGCAAGCGATTCGTGAGAATTGCATATAATTGCTCTGGCTATTGCATTGAGTTCTATTGTTGGAAACGATTAAACATATAATTCCTGATGCGAACATTGACTATAATAAGTATTACGTTTTGCGCCAACATAATGAGGATAGGATTTTCAAGGTATCGCACGCGTTTTGTTCTCATGCGAGAATGTTATAAATAGCATGTGCCAGTTTCGCACTAATTTTCAATGGAAATTATCAAGCACTTTCATGCAACGTGTCTTGAAATTCCTTCTCCCTCCCCTGCATTAATTGAACTCGATTGTCCGACAAAATCAACAGTCTGCCGAAGCGGAAGCGATGCTCGTCCAATGGGCCACGTTGCCCGGGTGACCGACGAAATCGCAGGATCGTCGAAACGTCCTCATTGGATTGGATGGTGCTCTTAATTAATATGCACGCGCTTTCAACCTAGTGGAGCTATGCGAAAATTGATTTGTCGAAGCGAATGTTACCCGAGCGATCGGCTCTCTGATTTACATTTCCATGAGATATACGGTTGTCTGTCCGCGTTTCGTGTCGTTACTCAAACTCGCAAACTCATTTCGCTTTTTTCGTTTTTTGTCTATCTGAACTATAATTAAACTATATATTATAACTATATATTGTTCGATATTTATTTGATAATCAAGTTTAATACTTTTATTAAACACGAAAGTTCTTATTAACGTCAAAGTTCTTATAACATCATATTTAACATTATATCATTGTTTTTTATTATATTTTATTTCTCTAATTTTTATCTTTGCCTTTCTTATATCTTCATTTAAAATAAAACAAAAAATGAAAATTCTAATATATTTTGGATTATTTTAATTTTAAATCATTATATTATTGACATAAGTAAAAATATAATTTCAAATAATAGAAAAATTATATATAATATATATGTAATTTTCTTTTTCCATATCCATTCATATATTTAAAAAAGATACATATTTGACGAATAAAATTTTTGTTATACACGAACATGTATTTCGCAATAATTTTTCTTCCGTCATTTATGCTCACAAAGTCGCTTTGATTAAATTTTATTCTTCATTTCTATTTTATTATTCTTTTTATCATACATTTTATGGACATATTTTTTTTAATCTTGACAGATTTCGTAGTGTCGCATAAAAGTTGCACGACACTAGAGAAAATAATACGAAATAATACGCGAGAGAAAAAATTGGGAGAGAAAAATTTTGAAGAAAAAAAGAAAACGCTTTTTATCTTCGACGTCAAATGGCGTCGCGAATGCAACGCACATTTAGAGCACGTGTCTACTTACTCGTTCTCTTGTCCTATAAAACTAAATATGAGAGAGAAGGAGAAAAGTGGTGGATGATGGTCGGTGGTCGACGTTTGAGGTTCCGACGAAGGGCAACGCGTAAAGCAACTCACGGTAGTAGCAAAGCTAGTTCTCGAGTGGCTCCTCTCTGACAGTGTCGGAGCGGGTATCCGAGTACCGTCGCCTCGAGTACGACCTATTACTACTACTACTATTCCTACTACTACTACTGCCTCCTGCCTCCTGCCTCCTGCTTGTGCGCAGAACAGATTCGCCTTCCTGTGGGTAGCCAGCGGCAACCTCTTTCTTTACCACGCGGTCGTATTTCACAGGCGTCGCGCCCTCTTAAAATTCAGATTTTCACGACTACGACCCACGCTACCTCCGCTTCCTTTATAATCCGCTTCAAAAGCATCGCGCGCGTTCTCTCTCTCTCTCTCTCTTTTTTTCTTTTTCTTCTCAGATCTCGTACGTAATTGTATATAAGGCGTCTTTTTTAATTCTGATTTACATTTCCCGTTTTATATAAAAGGGGAAGAAAATTCTGAAGAAATAATGTATACTGACATCGTAAATTAAATTTTGGAAACCTTGATTATTAATTTTTAATGTAAAGAAATACCGATAAAAGAATAAAATATTTCTTTCACAGTTTCTCATGTAAAACCTATAATTTCAGAAAAAGAGAATCGAAGAAAATCATTTGAAGAAAGATAGATTGAAAAAATTTCTCACGACTGTCTTCTAATCCCAAAATACAAACTTAAAGATGAATCATATATAACACATTAAATATTATAAATTACATAAAATTAATAACTCTCTCTCTCTCTCTCTCTTTCTTTATATATATATATATATATATATATATATATATATATATTCGGATAATAGCTAGGTCAATAAAAACCCGAGTGCACGTAGGAAAAGTGCAACGCTCACGTATGGAGACGTGATTCCATCACCTGCGCGCCCGAGTCTCCATGTAAATCGCGCTCGCTCTCGCCGGCGAAACCGGCGAAAGAAAGGCCGCTGGACGACAGCCCTTATCAATGGGCGCTCAATGGGCGCCGGACATTACTTTCCCGAGCGCGAAACGAGAGGAAGAGCGAGAGAGAAAGAGAGCCGACTGCGACTTGGCGCGCGCCAACCTACGTTCGGCGCGCGCCCGTCGCGAGCGGGATAAAGGTGCAACCGTACACGCGCGATTCTCGTGGAAGGTAGGTAGGTAGGTAGGTAGGTAGGTAGAGGTAGATAGATAGGTAGGTATGCGCGGGCGTATGTATGTACGTACGTATGTATACGTATGGGCAGGAGGAGCCGGGTCTTACCTGCTTGCCTGCCGCGGTTGGGAGGAGGTGGAGGTGACTCATCGCTGAGAAACGCGTATAATATCGTATGATCGAGCTCGGGGCCTGTGCCGCCCTTCTGCCGACTAACACACGGGGTGTCCATGAAAGAGACGAGTTAAAAATTATTTCTCGATAATTCAAGAGAATATGTAAATTTGTATTATTATTATGCATCATTTATATTCAGCGTCCTCGGAGTGTCTTTGATTTTCGCTTTTAAATCTGGACATTTAATTATTCTGTATGCATTATGTTTTGAATTTTTTACACGTCCATTTCGAGTGATATAATTGCAAATTTTATATACGCAATTATTTAAAATTTATGTAAATATGAATTTATAAAAAGTTACATCTCTTTTAAAAGATTAAATTCTTATGATTATTTGAATTATTCTAGCAAGAAACATATATATATATATCGCGGATTTTGACATAGCTTCGTATGAATGCGTTATTCCACCTACGTGTTTACAAAGTTACAGACTATCACATTGCTATCGACAAAAATTCAATATGATTACAGATCGATAATGCCATTGTGCAATAGAGTATCCGCCTATACGTATTCGGTTACAAAATGCAACTCGTGTCTCTCTGATATGATCGATGAATAGCTAGATTGGTTTCCTGTATCGTTCCAACGATTGTTTCATATTTAGTGCTGCTAAATAGAACTGCTCTATGTTACATATCGCTAAATCACAAACATGTCTTTGAATCTCGCTTGTATATATATTTAAGAGATCTTTTTACATAAAAGAAACGTATAAAATAATTATTGTTTCGGTCTTGATGTTACAACTAGTAACAAGACGCGTTTTCATGCGATATACAACATCCGTATTATGGGAAGACATAAACGTTCGCACACTCGGAGAAAGCGATACAAGATACATAAAATTAGAGGCTCCCACGTTCGTAGAGACAGCGATGTCATAAAGTGGCACATATAACCGATATAAAACCTGACGAAGACACAACGAGGCGATTCGTGGCGCGTCCGGATCATCGTGTTCTACGCTGCAATTTGCGAGGCAACGCGTCCGATTCGACGGCGGGGATAAGTATGCGCGTTATGGTGGTGCTTCGTTTCCGGAGGAACGAGACTTTGCCTTCCGCGGGAAGTCGCGTGGGTACGAAACGAAATAAGAAATGTACAGCGGTCTGGACACCGACGCCTCCTCCTTCTTTTCCTCCTTCTCTTCTCCTTCACCGCCTCTTCCTCCCTTTGCCGACCACTAACACAAGTTATGACTTCATGCTCGGGTGCACCCACGATTTATGAAGCTCGAGATCGAGAAGAGTCGAAGGTGCCGGGATATGTACGGGTTTATGTATGTAACAACGTATCGATGACATATACAGCGGTCATAGACCGCTTAGCGAGGCTATTTTCCAAGTCGTATGTCAACGTAAAATTTGAGAATGACCTAAAAACTTGAAATTTGCTTGCGATATATGGGATTTCGGAATTTCTTTTTTCACATTTGAATTATAAATGTAAAATTGCCAAGATATAATATAATATATATAAGAGAGTTTGACATTTTAATAATGTTCTAAAATAATTTCATTAAATAGTTTATGATACTTTAATAATGAATTATCATTAAATTGTTAATAAAATATATATATATATATATATATATATATATTTATCGCTAATATGATTTTTAAATATATTTATCGGAATTATACATATCCATTTACGAAGCTTAATAAACTAATTAGCAAATGTAAAGCAATTTATCGAGCTACACAGCTATGACATGACGCATTAAATTTCCATGTAATAAATTTTACTGCAATACATGCAATACACGCGCAATCAGAAATCAGCGCATTTTGCACTTCGATCTTTTTCTTCGTTTTCGCAAAAATACGAAAGATGAAAATTACATTTGAAAAGCGCAGATGGTGGATTTTCGATTTGCTTCCTGGTTGCGAATCGATAAGCAAATAGAGCAAGATGCAGCAATATATATGTGTGTGTGTGTGTGTGTGTGTGTGTGTGTGTGTGTGTGTGTGTGTGTGTGTGTTTGTACGGTACAACTGGTAATAAATAACGATTAGCGTGGCGCTAGATGGTCGAAGACCTGTGAAATTGGTCTTTCCACGGCAAACGGAAAACGAAACCCAATGTATCTTCATTTGCTGCCAGATTGGTAAGGGGCCGGTAAGGATCCGAGTTGTTTGTCTTCCATCTTCCGAGCAACACGATTACCACGCTTGTTGCGAGCAGGAAACGAAGCAAACTGCATTCGCGAATCGATCGTCACGTTTGACGATACCAGTCAAGAATAACTGGATAGAAAACGTGCTACTTCGCGAATTATTTACTTCGTAATAATCAATTAATGGCACGATTTCTTACCTTTCATGTTGACTCTGCAATTAAAATTTTAAAAGTGCTTTCAATGTAAATTTTGAATGAAATGGAAGAAAAACGGTATATAGTGCATGAGAAAAACGTAAGATTTTTTTTATACATTAAATCGTGGATTTATCGTTAAATATAGAGCGCAAAAGTTTAACAGATTGATGATTAATCAATCGAAAAATTTAAGTATAAACAAATGCTCGACTGTAGTGGTTTTCCAAGCTCCTCTAAACGCGACAATAAGCTTGTCTCGAGCAACATTGTCATTGTTACCCCCAGGCATTACTCCGGAATATTATTCTAAATTATCCTTCCGCTTTACGGCTTAATAATAAGACAGAGAAACAGGAAGGCGCGGGTTGGGGGCGGAAGAGAAACATAGTGGACGAAGAGAACGAGAAAGCGAGCGGCTGAGAGAACGAGAGGGAACATGCCTTAGCTCGTGCTTTAATTAAACGGGATACGTTAGACGATGTAACCGCTGTGAACCGCCACGGTATGTACGCTTATTAAGATAAAACAAGCAATTACCGGGGCGCAGAGGTCAATCCCTTTTCTTCTCCGTCTCTCTCGCACTTCTCCTTTCTCGCCTCTCTTGCACGGTATCTAGGATACTTTCGTCACGTCTCATGGATAAAAGTAAAATCCTTTACCGGTTGCTTCACTTAACTTTATCCGTACACTATGGTTTGTTATTAAAACATTAATTTAAAAAAATGCTATAAATTACTGTTGAGTTTTCTACATTTTGCATAATCGCCTCATAATCGTCTCGTCTTATTAACACATTAAATCAATGAATAGGTAGATGAGTATATTTTAATACGAAAAAATGTCACATAAAAATGATGGGAGATTAAATGACGTAATGTTTCTTGCATAATTTAAAATATATAAGTGATGAATAATATAAAAATAGTTATTAAATATCAAATGATATATATAATTATGATTATATTACAATAGCTTTTCAAATATAGAGAGAATGTATCTTTTGACGCAATATGTTAACAGACATAAAAACACTAGAAATTGTTAACAAAAATGACAAATTTGTTTGAAAGCGTTGTTCAGAACGAGTCATTCAATTACGTCCATCGGATAATGGCTTTAACGTCAACGGCGGTCGGAAATGCGTAGGTGCGATGCATTTCTAGGAACGACAAAGTCATTGCGCTTCTCGAATTGGCGGCATCAAAGTATTCGTGCTAATTAAAGATAATTCTACAGGAACGACCCATTTCATTTTAAATAAGAGTATTTGAGTGAATGTCTTTGTTTAAGCCGATCGTCAATTATATTAATGAGATTATCATAGCTTTCACGTATTTTGCAGTATTTCTAACAGAGAATCGAGAGAACCGAACACGACAGAATTCAAATTAGAGAATTTTAAATAGTAATAAAAAAAGAAATAAGAGTGAGTTATAATAAATTAAAACAAAATTAAATTTGCGACTGCAATATTCTTAAATTGGATACACGCTGAAAAAACAGTTCAATTTTGCAAATTTAAAAATACCTGTGAAAAAAGTGGATGTTATTATAAGTAAAGAAGTATTGTAGTTACAAGTATATTACTCGCTTTAATGTCTCGCGAGAGATAATATCCTCCTGCTCGGAGCAATATTGTTTTAATTACACATCGTCGTCCATGAATATAAAACGAGAGTGCGGACACACGAGACAGGATAACTTATAACTCGCATTTGGTTACAACACACCTAGGCATGCGCGGCCGCTAATCCGTATCCACATTAACAACCCAATTTGCAACTTGCTCACGTCATACACGCGCGAGAGGAAGAGATACACAATAGGGGAGCTCGTCGTGGGATATCTCGGACGCGAATCGGTGAATTTCGAGCGAAACTCCCTTCGTGCGTGCATTATTAATACGTGCGCGGCTTCGAATCACGGTACGTGCATCTGCAAACGACGAAAGTTTACGTACTATCTAAGAGACGAATAACTTGTTCTTGGTCGCGATCCCTTTATTCTTTACGCTACATCTTCACCGTCGATACCGGACCCGCGAGAAAATTGATTACAGTCACGTGTTCCACATTTCCGTGTCCGGAAATACCACGCGGATGCCTACCGTCTGCAGAAGGAGGTTTTCAAAGCAACGCCAGTCTACATTCGTCGCTATTTAAGTACGTGTCTCTCTTCTTAGGCGACCTACAATGGTCGTTCGTGTCTATATGCGTGCGCTCGGTAATGCACTTTAATAACCTTTGATAATACACTCTAAATAACGCAACTCCCGTGGTCGTGCGTTTCTTTGCCATGCAAATTATTCATATGACGCGGTCACAGAAACAAAACCCGACTTAATTAAAGCGTGGATAAGCTAGGCGGAGCTCTTTAATCGAAACGACGATGATCGCAGAACGAATATTGTCGACGAGTATTTCCCGAGCTTTATGCAAGTTGCACATATAAACCAATTTGTCGTACTTTTGCTATTTTTACAAACATTTTAACATTCATATCGATAAAATTACAGAAGACATTATTCTGATAAATAAATTTCTAACGATAAAATAAGAAAAACTGATAGTTCAGTTTTAATTATGACTATTGAACAAATAAATTCCATTTTTGTAATAAATATTAATCTTATCATTTACATAGATCATTGTTTCTTTTTACTCGCGACTCGTCTCTATTAATGAAGAACACGCCACTGTTAAATGAGCGAACGTTACACCGTACTCCAACATACTCGGGCGTAATACACACTATATTACATTTAATATTACAGCACGTTCATTATACAGGGGCGCACTGCGATTTACGTACGTGCGTGCGTGCGTACGCGCGTGCGCTTCCGTCGTAGCGGCTATTGCGTTCCGCAAGTCTGCATTCGCGCACACTCTTCTCGTTCCCTCGTCCAGGGCTTCATTCATCATGCACGGGCCTCACATCGATGTATGACGTTTGCACGGACAACGTCGTGGCGAGTCACGGCGCGCCACACCATGACGCTCATTCATGGCGTGGCCACGTGCACAATCGCGCAGCTCGTATGCACGCGTGCGAGGCGACCGACCGCGAAAGGGAAGAGTGGAGGAGGCGATCGGGGAGGGGAGGGAGAGCCGTCTCGAAGCCGGTTAGAAATAGCGAGAGAGAACAAAGAGAGAGGTGCGCCGGAGCTGTCTCCTCTCTCGCTCTCTCTCTTTCTCTCTTTAGCGCGTCCGTCTCGTCGTTTTCAGCTGTTGCGTCGAGACTCCCTTCTGGCGCGCCGAAATTTCTTTTCTCGCTCAAAGGCGAGCCGGGGAAACACACCGTCGCGATCTAATTCCTTTTCGGAGCGCGCGAAGAGACGCGTAAAAATAAATTACAAATGTTTCCTCGTGGCAATATTTATGCGTCGACGAATTTCGGATGTTTTCGCGATGAAAATCGCGACCGTATGTGTTGTGCGTGGGGAATATCAAGGAGATCGCAAACTGAGTATATATAGGAGCGTATATAGGATCCGGCGGGATTCTATTGTCTGCCTCATATAATCTATTTACGCAGAGTGTAAGTACGAGCAATTTTGATTATATATAGGAATATTTATAATTAAATATTCTGATTAATATTTGTTATTGTTATTTTTCTATGAAGAATCAACATGTACGTTGAATTTCTAAAAAAAAATCAAATCTCTACTATTAAATACACCGTGATTATTTAAAAAATTATACGATATAAATCACTGATTAAATAAATTTAATCTTTGATTAAATACACTGTATTAAGTTGATGAAAGCAAAATTAAATATAGACAATAGCTGTATTCGTGTGTATTTTAAGACATTCAACGTACAATCTCATTGTCAAATAAAAATCCACTGGCTTGTGTTTGTCTGGCATGTTCCGAACATTCGGACGTTTACCCATTTTCAGTAGCGAGAGAAGACCGCACACCCCGAAGCAATGCGGTACATAAACGAGATAACTGGAACGCACGGAGCAGCTTGGGTTATGATTCGAAATGCTGAGATGGACATTCTTCGAAATTAACTAGAGATGCTGATATAATTACGAATTAATGCTAAACGTGAGACAGCTGTTTTAAATTAAGCTATAATAAAAGTTTCACTCATCTTTTCTCTATCGCTGTAAAAATCTTTTTAGGCATCTCACATCGCTCCTCGTAATCAATTAAGCTTTCACTTGCATTGCTTTTCTCTCGCTCGTATTTCCGAAAGAGAAATGTGACTTCCTAATTAGTAAAGAATATAGCAGTAGCGTTTATAAGCTGAACCTAATGAGAGATAAGGATATAATAAAAATAGATGTGAATGATCCATTTCTTATTGCTTTTTTCTTAACAAGAATGAACTAGGCGCGCAAAATTTATAAGATTTTGTAAAATTGCTTTAAATAGAAATTCGTATATTATATAAAATAAATTTAACGAATTACGAATTTATCCTTTTTGCAGCAAAACTATTTTTAATCCATATTTATGTCGACTGCATCGTACAGTCGATGAAAAAAATATATATCAATCTATTTTAAATTTTATTTCTATAGCCTGTAAAATATGATAGCACACACACATATATATATATTTGATAACAACGTCATATCAATAGGTTAAAATGAAAATATCGCGACATCAAAACGGAAATACATCTCGGATGCGAAAAGTAGGTTTGGTCTCGCACACATATCTCACAAAGTTCGCGCGACGCCGCTTATAAATAAGCATCGTACGTCGGTTTGTCGCTTGTGAAGTGCCGCGAAGTAAAAATACTAGAAGGGTACGCGCCGCAACCGCGACGGCCGACGCGATACTCAATGGCACGATAATGGTATATATGGGTATGCATATCCCTTTTTACCGCGCTCTACTCGAGCAAAGTTACGGCCGTCCGAAAATAAATCGCGGAAAATTTGATTAACTCGTTCGGCTTTCCGTCGAACTTTTCCCACCTCTCTTTCGAAATGACTAACATGAAGGAGATCGATCAAGTGTCATTGAAACATAATTTGGAAATATACTTTAACGCATTTTTATTTGCTTTTGCTCGCTCAATTGCTCGCGTAAGTAAGAAATGTCGAGAAAAATTATATGCAAAAGAATAGGAAAAATAATAACAATAAATAACATAACTGGAAATAACAATATAAATTTTATATCTATCTCTTAATTTTATATATTTAATATTAATCAGAGAAAGAGGGAGAATTCGTACGATTTAATTACCGTATTTTCTCGCTCGTAAAGATTTACTTTGAAAATGGAGCCGAATATTAGATATTTGGTAACTATAACATTCGTTCGGCGAAAAGTTATTCGCCGATTGCAATATTCAAGACTATATTTTCCGTGGATCTGATATTTTATCTGCAAATATCATCTCTCTGGAAAACAATATGCCTATAATGCATTTTTGAGACTTTGACGAGAAGCAAGCCGCAATATCGAATATCGAGTTCGATCGAGTCAATTGAAAAGTTCCACTCGTGAAACGGTACTGATTCTGTGCGCTCTTCTCGAGTAATTCCCAATCTAAGGCCTTCGACCTCTTTTAGATATAAATTTGCCCGAGAAATCGCGGTCTTTCCTCTTTCAAAAATATTTTTTGAAAAATAGTGCCAATTGAAATGAATGGAAAAGCCAATATTTAATTTTCTTATGATATTCGTATTATTTCATGTACTAAATTTAAGTAATTTAATTTTTTCCCAAAAATATTTGAAAAAATTTATTTTAAAAAAATTATTTATTTTCATGATGCTTTTCAATATTTTGCAAAACAGAAAAAAACATAATTTTATTTTATTAAATGCATTTATTTATATAAATGCACTTACAGCTTGTTTCAAAGCGAAAACAGGATAATACAATTAATGCGAAACAAATGTAACAATATGAGAAGGTAAATGGCAGTTATGAAAAGTTGATAAAACAACCTTTTTGATAGATACAGAATAAGAAATATTTAACCAAGCAATCGAAAATACATATAATGTGAAAACACTATTCATGCAGCATTCATGCAGCATTTGCGAGAGTGCACAAAAATATGAGAAATAATCACGAGTTGTTACGTTTTTCGTAGAACGAATAGAAAAATAACGAATTGCGAAATTATCGATATTGCGTAACAATACTATTTTTCTTTTTTTGCGTTATAAACGATTTTAAAATCGGTGCTAACGGTAGAGATAAAAATCGTGCAAGGGGCGAAATGAAGGGAAACATACACGGTGTCCGCGCAAAATGCGACTTTGTAAGGTATAAATCAAATGTAAGCCATGAAAAATACATGAAAAAGTACTATATTTTTTAAAGACATTATAGAATGAATTACCCACGTGACAATATCCCGGCGACTGCACGTCGTTTACGCAGCATTTCGTTTTATAGCTTTCCTCCGCGAGATCCGTTATTACACAACCCGTTATGGTATAACGATATCGCGGCGCGTTTCTTTCTTTTTGCCGCGCCGTAAAAAATATTATTAAACACCGAGCGACGAGTCGCGAGGCACTAACCGAGCAAATATTACGAGAAACTTTGGCTTATCAATTCTGAATATCGTCCAAACTATATATCATATCGTATATGTTCTTTTTGCTTGCATTTTACGTGAGTAAATCGATTTCTGTATATTCTTGGTTTGCTGATGTAAACGTTATAACAATGGATAAAACATCTTTATATAGTGTTCTGTATGAAACGAATGAACAAATAATTCAAGTATGTTTTCAATATCAAATTCGACGACAATCTTTGTGTTTGAAAAATTTTACATGTAATATTTTTAGCTTACAAAAATATTAAAATATAAAAAAATTATAAAAAAATAAAATAAAAAAAAATAAAATTATTACATTATATAATATTAATATTATACTAATAATAATATTATAATATATATTATGAATTGAAAAGATCCACAAGTGTTATAAAATATAAAAATGGGATAATATATTTTAAAAAGAATGTTTCATAGATGTGCGTAATTATTTTCGCATATTCCGGTAGGCGCGCCGTAAAAAAAGGAATAATTCTAAGATATATCACTTATTTATCATGTCGCGAAAATTCTATGCACACTTGGAGATTTTTTACGTCTTCGTTCATCCTCGGTGAGCATTGACATATTTTATTCCCAGGCAAAATGCCCTCGTAATACATACTTACTTGTCAAACATATTCATCAGAGGACGCGTAAAAAAGCGAGAGGCCCTTCCAACACATTTTCGTAGCGTCCAGAAAATCCGTTTCGAGGCAATGTGAGAAATGGTATCGGCGTTTCCTTCTCCGTCGCGCTATGAATGTCCGTTACCGGTGAGTGAATCAAAAGGATCATATCACGCCCCCTCCCGCACAAGTTTTTCACCGAGGGTCCTCCGATCCGGATTATTAGGTGGACGAAAAATGCGTCGATGGCGAGGGCCGTTGTTTGAAAAACGAGCCTTCACACGATGATCCGGTATATTGATCGTTACAAATAGCGCTCGCAAAGGATCGCGCGCGGAGGATTATCCCTTTTATATCGCACCATTAATATTACTCTTCATGAATCTTACGAGCGAAAGGAGTGGACGATCTTTTTGTTTCTGGACAAAGGGCGTGGCGATAAATATGTTGGATTGTGTATAATGAATTATGCTCTCTCCCTCTGTCCTTCTCTCCGGGGAGACTTTATATATTTTATTACAGCGATTTTATAATTTATTAAACATCGATAGGGTGAAAATGCACAAGATATTAGCATTTAAAAGAGAAATACAATTTTTTTTTATAATTTTAACACATATCCAAAATTTATAAGTTTATGAAAATCTAATTGCCGAAATTTTATAAATTTAATTAATTTGAAATATATATATATATATATATATATATATATATATATTTATATAATAAAACTTTCGAAATGAAACATTTTACTGTTTGTTCTATTATACTTATATCTTATAACAATTTTATCTCAAAGTTCCGAAAGAATGTTTTTTCTTGATAATCAAGTTCAGCATTTATTTCCATAATAAATATTGTTGTTCATTTATAAAAGCTCTCGCTGTATACGGGGAGAGGATATTTCAAATTAACTCTCGCATTAGGGATGCGTGGATTAACCCTTTCACGCTTCAGCTATTAATATTACTTTCTACAAATCTCGACCCGGAGCTCTCTCGTTTCTTGCAGATAGCCAGGGTCGAAGGAGGATCTTTGCGTGGACTGAGGATGTCGCAACGCTTAATCATCTACTACTGGGTTCTCTCTCTCTCTCTCTCTTTCTCTCTTGAGTCCAAGTTTCCCCGCTTCTCCTGAATTCATTTTACCTATTCAATAAGCTCCTTGTTATCGATTGGCAATTAATACTGCCGTTTACCACGAAACGCGTGTTGCGTGTTGCGTTTAGTGCAACCGATTTTAGGCCAGATTATGGGTGTTTAGATTTCTTATCTTGTTCACAATGTCGCTTTATGTGTTTTTATTGTTTTAACGATAATATTATTTTGAAACATGCAATATTTACAATTTAAAAAAATTATATGTAATTTAAACGGTGCTGGATATTTAACTGATAACCAGATAAATCCGTTTTTGCTTCAAGAAATAAATAAATAATAATAATAATAATAATAATAATAATAATAATAATAATAATAATATAATAATAATAATAATATTAATATTAATATTATTATTATTATTATATATGAGAATTGTATCCTGTATTATTTTTTTCTCTACATGCTATATCGGTAATTAGTGACAATATGCCGAAAATTCGCCGTCATCTCTCGCTGCCATTGTGATACTTTGCGTTCCATCCCGAGGGATTCCTGCGAGTTTACCGAATGTCACGTGGTCACGAGTCCCCGCGCGTCCTCTTCTCCACTCCTCTTTATAATTCCATTAAAAGGAAACTTGGAAATTTCCCCGGGGACTCGTCACTCTCGGTAACTTTCTGTTTCGCGCGCTCTCACACGAGAAACAGTACGTACGTCCGTAGGGGAGACACACGACCTCGGGTGAAAGCCTCTCGTCGTCGTCGTCGTCGTTGTCGTTGTATGAGTGCGGAACGCCGGTTGCAACGAACAAATATCGAGCGTAACGCACGCCCGCCGACCCTAACTTTCTCGCGACGAGATGTGCGAGCCATTTAGAGATTCGTTCTGGGACCGATCGCGAACTGTACGCATATAAATGGGCATCGTTGTTAAATTCATCACCTCCGAGCGCCGAGACGTCTCTGCAGCGAATTCTGCCTGTAGTTTTTGCTTCCCGATCACGCGTATTGTATTATATTCCTAGAGAGATGAAAATATACGGATATCTATTTAAGAGATAATAAAATAATTAGAGACTACATATTTTAATTCATTGATTAATTTTCGCTATTTATATCTTTGGTATATATTATTATAATTATCAAAACTAAAAGATGAAAAGGGTTAACAGTCCGTATAGTAATAATACAAATTTAAATAAGAAAAGGCTTAGAACCGTGACGTATGGTGGTGGTACATAATGACAATTAAGAATTAATAATGCTAAGACAGAGCCACTAAAGTTAAAAAGTAATTTAATAAGGAAAAGTCTGTCGGAGCAAAAAATTATTTAAATACATTTAAAAGACAAAAAAGACAAAAAATTGTAATCTTTTAAATGTATTTAAATAATTTTTTGCTCTGACAGACTTTTCCTTATTAAATTACTTTTTAACATTAGTGGCTCTGTCTTAGCATTATTAATTCTTAATTGTCATTACGTACCACTCTACGTCACGGTCCCAAGCCTTTTCTTATTTAAATTATTATATTATATTTAAATTATTATATTATTTAAATTATTTCTTATTTGTACTATAATTATCCACCTTAGATATCGTAGAATTCTTATGAATGAGTTGAACGTACGCCTCGAGATACTTGTTACAAGACAAATCTGCAGATTTATCTATCTTCCGATAACTCACCTCACGATCGCAATTAAATCGATATACGAGGAGACGGGCGATTATTCGTAGAGATCGAGAATCTCCCCGGAAACGGTAATTGCAGATTAGAGCGGGGCGCGTGCCATGCGCAGGAACGCATAAAACGCGGAGTGGATTTAACGCCTGGACAACTTTGCACTATAAATGCTAATGGGCCGGGACCGTAGTTAGTTAACCACCCTAAGCCCGTAGTTCGACGCGTCTTTGCACAGGATAAGGATGGCGCGGAGGAAAAGCGGCGGGAGGGTAGGATCTCTTCGAGAACTGTGGGCTTCGGGGGTTAGGTAAACTCTGGAATTCGAAGTGTCTGCGCGAATGCCGCGAAAGGATTTGCACGTGTTCTCGCGTGTCGTAGATGTAATCGCCCGACCCGACCGCGCTGTGAACGAACACGGGGTGCGCGAATGTTATCAGGGGTGTCATTCGCGCGCGTTATTTCGCGATAGGGTAAATTGCGCGGCGACATTACGGTAAAACTCTGGCGCGAAAGAACGCTCATTGCATTCTGTGCGAAATTTTTTCTGCTTCTTGCAAATGAACACGAGCACAAGTACAGCGAGATATTATCGTCCCTTCATTTTAAAGTTATCGATTTATATTTACATATTATATATATTTATTAATAATTTATTATTTATATATTACAATTTATTATTTATAATATTTATAAATAATTTATTATTTATATATTATATATATATTTATTAATAGCAATTTAAAGTTATCGATTTATATTTACATATTTATATATTATATATATTAATTAACAGCAATATTACAGTCGTCGAGAAAGCTTTTATAAAACTATTACACAAGGTGATGCGAGAGGAAATACGAAATACAAGACAGGAAGTTCTGCTTGGCTAATATCTTCCGCAGGAGCAGATCTTAGAGTCTCTCTGTTCAACGATTAGTAATCTTAGATGGACTCCAATTAGCAAGCTGCAGGTAAACCTCACGAACGAATACGCGTGCATCGGCGTATTACGTAAGCTTACCTTGCTCGCGAAAGGAAGAGGAAGGGGAAGGGGCTAAGGCGGTCGAGTGCGTGTGTAATCCTCCGCAGGTGCGCAGCGGAGGACAATGGAGCATTAACCTAATGGCGGAGTTGTGTATGTGTGCGCACATCAAGGCGCCTCCAATGGGAGAGAGCGCATCCACTCGTGTTCATTGTCAAGTCGAAGTGCCGTTACCATTGTGTCGGCTTGTGTCGCGCGCTCACGCTCTGTCGCGTTTCCCATATCTACGCGCGCGTGTAACGCGCGTCTTACTGTCCGTAGCGCGGCGTCACGTGACAATTTCGGCGTGTGTGTCGCGGCTATTATACGCGAGTAGGAGCTTGTTCCCTCTGTCGGTTTCGGTTCCGCCGCGGCATCCTGTGTCGACGTCTACAGTGTTCGTGTGGACGTTCCGGTAGACAACGTTTGTTCCTCATTCATCAATGTGAACCGATCTCTTTATATTGTATCAAAGATTAAAAGAGGACAATAGATGCTTAATGGTAATGAAATAATGAAAAGCAATAGGTCCAAATATCATTAAATTGTCATTAGATCGTCTTGTGTTTTTTAAGGAGATCTGACAGATGTATCGGACAAGAATTTATATAAGTCACTTCCGATAAACTTTAGAATAAGCTGTTCATTACATTTGAGAAACGTATAAAGTTGGCGAGAGGTGCCAACATCGCGAAACTGTCGTCTTCAATTCAGTCGTAGTCAAAAGACTTAAAGTGTCATACTTAGCGAACTTGCTGAACAAATACGTCGTTGGTTGCGCACATCGTGGCGACAAATTTGCCGTTTGTTTCTTCACGAACCGGAAGTCAAGCGAACGGACAATAAATTTCGTCCAACTTTCGTTAACAAGAGAAATTTCGCAGATCTTTCTTTCCCTCTCTCTTTATATCTCCCTCTTATATTTCTGTCAACGCAGACTCTCTTATGGAAGTCTAACGATACAGATTTGAATTGAGTCGTGTGCAAAAAGTTCGAAGCCCTCGAGTTCCTTCGGTTCCTCTTAATGTGACACAGTCTCTAAATTAATAATAAGGTGCCCCCACATCTTATTACGTTTTTTCTTACTTGGAATCTCTCTGCTCGTTGCAAAGCTAAGAAATAAAATGTTTCTGGCACCAAAATCCATCACAGATACACTTTGTATAATAGAATAATAATCCAGCATTCGTTATCTTTGTATGCTGCATTTTAACTTTTTGAAAAATGACATGGGAAACATGCTTAATATTATATTTATTTGCTATAATGACATCTAGGTCTTTTTATAAATATAACTGCAATATTGAAATAAAAGCGACAAGATTTTATAAATAATAAGCTATCGTTGTGTATTATGTGATTGTCACTGCATACACATTTACAAATAATTGTCTGTTTAACGTTTCTCGAAGATGTATGTTTTTAAATTTATCTTTCGAAATTGTTTAAGACGTCTGAAAAATCGCATGTACACGTTTTGTACGAGCCAATTATACACGTAACAAGTTCTGTTCTTTTTCTATAACTAATTTTGTAATTGCCTTAGAAAGAAAAACGCAGAGTTCGAGAAGGATAAACCAAAAGCGGGGAAGTTCGTTCTAACAATCTATATAATGTGGTCCACGTAAAGTGCCGCAAGTTGGTTTCTCGAAAGTTATTAGAGATAGCGTCGGTAAAATTTTTTCTTGACATTTTAAAGTTTATTTGAGAGGAAATAAACGAAATGTACCTTCAGAGAAAGAATAACAGAATATAATATTTGCTCTATATGTATAGTTCTTTCTTTAAACAGATTAACATATATGAAAAAGAATTTTTCCATGTATTTTTTAGTATATCTTTCAAATGTAGATAATTTTCTATCTAAAATCTCGTTTATATAATAATATGCTATTATTTATTTTCTAATTATAATCGAATAATTATGAGAGAGATACAAATATAATTATCTTTTTCGATCCATATATTATACGCGTCCTTTTTTTCTCATTCCCTCTTATTTCAATCAGTTTAGGCTGACCTTGCCATTCGAAGAAAAATACGAAGAGTCGCAATGCGGCTCGAATAAGGTCTTGGGCGACTCGTCCTCGCGGTCAGATCAGGTAGGGCTTCTCGCGGCTATCTGTCAGAAGGTTAGTTAATGAAAGAGCAGTGACGTCTCGTTAATGGCTGGGACTTATCCCCGAGATAATCTTCCACCGCATACAACGTGGCATAATACGAAAAGACACGCGATTGTGCCTCAAAACGCCCACACGATATTATTTCGTATCCGTTGATTTATACGACAGCAATTAGAATTCTTTTTGCAGATTCACTAAAATTTTACTTCACTGGATTTTACTTTAAATAGTACGTGCGCGAGAGAAAATATAAAATATATAAATTATGCAATTTCCCTCTCTCATTCCCTTTATTCTTTAATTTATTTAAATTTATTTTTCAGAGATCATTTTTTCAAATCTTTTTTAATATGAACATTTTTCTTCTAATTACAAAAAGTACTCTTTGCAAATTTTTTTCTAATTTCCGAATAAAAGTGATTTATAATCCTATACATGTACTAGATTGTACAGAATAAAATATGATTTTAAACGATTATATCTTATCGTTGCGAAAGCTAATAAAGGGTTAGTAATAATATGATTAGCGTCTATGCTAATATTTACTCCACAGCCGGTTAATGGATCGATCACAGGAGTGTTACGTGGTCGATGTCCTAATTATCAGTTTCTATCCTCAAACTGTATTAATTCGACTTCGATTAGAACTTTGAGCAAAGTTAGAGAAAGTTCGCGATCGACCAGGTCGATTATACGTGCGATCGATGGAGAGCTTGAGGTACAATGTACACCGTCTGCTAAATTAGCTTATAACAAATATATGTGCACCTCCATAACGGTTAATGTCCATTGGGCCTTCGTACGCGCCATCGAGCCATTCTACATCAACCAATTTCCGAACAGGTGTAATATTAAAATTTTGCTAAAAGCATTTAACTACAATAAGAAGATATATGTTAATCAATAAGTATTACTTTTTAATAGCATTCTCTCAAATAGCATTTTCAAATAGATCTACATGAGATTTAAAAAAAAAAATTCACGCATTTTTGCACTAGATTATAAAATATAATTCAACTAAATTAACAAACGTTCTAAATTGAATCATCTGAAACATTTATTATTAAATCTAAAACAGTAAGCAAATTTATACGATAATAATTAATTGACACTTTATTAATTTGAAGTATTTTAATCCGCTATTGGGCATCCGCACAAAGTTATATAGACGCAAAATCAGCATGACAAAGTCTTGTTACGTCTCTGCTCACTTATTTCTCTCTACTAGCATATCTCTCTCTCCTTCCTCCCTCCCTCTCTCTCTCTCTCTCTCTGTCTCTCTCTCTCTTTTACAACACTATAATTCAACTGTATATTTTAACCATCCTTTCTCGAAACAGCTACCGCTACGCAACTACCGCTACATAGCGGTCGCAATGTAATACGCGCGCCGTCGCAGTAGTTTTCTCCATTAAATGCCCGACATTTATAATACTGAAGATCTCTGCATAGTCGGCGTGGTAAATGTCGCTGCCTCATACCCGCCCTTGTTTCTCATCCTCTCTCCTGCCAACGGTTTGTTTACTCGCTGTCGCTTTCTGTTTCGTTTTAGCGATTTCTCACGCGCTAGATAAACGGATGGCAATCGACTAGGGAAACTGCGTACACCGAGAAACGCGAGGATCTCGACGATGAAAAATAGATTGTCGAGAAGCTGCGGAGGAAACAGGTGTCTCGTAATTAATGGGACTTTCCATCCGTTTCATTTCGAGCGAATTCTTGAGTTGTATTATTTATGGAAAATCTATACATGTACAGATAATATTTGAGAGAAGAGGAAATAGTAGATGTGAAATTTTAAATAAGAACAATTTATTTCACGTGTCATCAGAATAGAAATTTGATTTCAAGCGGAAAAACATAGAGAAGCGGGAAGAAAGCTTTAATTTATTTTCATGATTGCTGTTTGTGCGTTTTCTAGGGATATAACAGTTTGTAAAAAATTCAAGAGACATCACATGCTTCCTCTCGCTGCGTGTTGCCCGTGATTAAAATGCATACACCATCTCCGGACTCTCATTCACAACTCATCACCAGAGGTTAGCCGCCTCTCTGCATGCGATAGAGAATTCACTATAGGTATCCGTGTGTATCGCATCGCACTTTCTCATAATTATCGCGACTTTTGCTATGCACCGACGTATTTCTATCGAAATACGGTCGGTTATCGTTTTTCGATTCTTCCGTTTTTCATCCGCTAACACGCTAGCATTTCACTCATTCACGGTTCCCATGCGTTTCTCGCATCGACGCATTCCGCGCTGCCCCTAAAAAAATAATATTCCACCGCTGTTGTAGACTCAATCGTATATCGTATATCGATACCCTTTCCGTCGACTACTCGCGCCCGTTCAACAACACAGTTCTATTTAATTTTTCGTCACGCAGTATATTTTAAAGCGGTATTATTTATTTCGAAGACAGGAGGACGCTCGCGAGGGGAGGCATTCCACCAAGAGAGAGTCACGTTAATGAAGGAGATAATGGATAGTAATGCTGATGAGGTTTAACACAAACCGCTCTTTCTCTCTCTCTCTCTCTCTCTCTCTCTCTCTCTCTCTCTTTCTCCTTCTCTTTCTCGTTTTCTGGGCATTGTAATTTATCTGGCCGCTGTTTTCTACGGCGCGAACGAACGACGGCACAGCGAATGATTGATGAAACTTTATTCGGTGGCTTTCCGAGCGCGGAGTTAAAGCAGATATTTATAATGGAGTTAGCGAAACGCGCGCAGCTTTACCGCCGCTACCGCTGCGGTTTTGATATTAATGTAACGCGGCGGTCGTTTTAAATTTATGAACCACTCCCGCTTTTATAAAGCGCAATTAGGAGCATCGGGAGCGACTTTTCTTCGGACACATTCAGCTGAAAGAAGATACAAACGCAAAGTTATTTTCATTCGCCGTCGCGAGACACGGTACATCAACACATTCTTGTTCGATATATCGGAAAGCGATCAAGTGCCTCAATTTGTTAGCGAGTGCGTTAAACTTGATGGATCTTATTTTCGTTTGTGTATCGATAAATAGAAATCTATGCTTGTATGCTATCGCAACACATTTATTCGACGCGTCTGTTCATAAAGATTTTCTCTGTAAATTTCTGTCTGGAATTTTGTCTAGAATTTTCTAATTCAAGAAGGTAAAAAATGATATTGTATATTTTGAAGGCGCATCGTCAGAGTGCACGAGCACTCTATTCCTCGCGCTCGACCTGGCATCTTAAGGCTCTCGCGTTCTTTCATCCTCTACAGCTCTTATTTCCTTCAACTTTGACATATTTCTCCGTTGGCTATGTCGGCGGGCGTACATTTCCACACGCTTGCTCGACTGATTTCGTAGAGCGTGGAAGTAACCATGGAAGCCTCTTCGGCGTGTGCTCGTCGGGCCCTTCGCCAGAATGCTCTTCCCTCTCTGGCCGTACGTGCCGTGGGATCCAAATATTTGGACACCGCGTGGGATCATCGGCATTCATCGCGGGTATCTTAAAGCGCTTCTTGCAGGAAGGAAGGGCGGAAAGACGGAAGGAAGAAAGGAAGGAAGGAAGGAAGGAAGGAAGGAACGGAGTAAGTTCGTTCGTACGAACGACTTCTACCACTATCGACTCATAATACGGCAGTCTACCGGAAAGAACCCTCGGGTTTGAATAATCGAATGGATCCTTCTGCATTTATTTCAACGTCGGAATAATAGCCGGCCCGCGGCTGGAATAAAGAAGTAATGGCTTCGCCGATATGCCGCCACCCATTGCTGTCGAATCGGAGCATCTTGTTCGTCCATTACCGGCATTTCGTCGTAAATAATCGTGCGAAACTTCGTGGCGAAATTCTCGTCTCTCGATGAAATTTAGCGTATCGCGGAATTTACTTTCTATTCTTTTTGTTTCTCTTTAATGCTGGTAGATTTAGCGCGGTAAAAATTTAATGACTCATTCATGCGATAAAAGCGAACTCGTACTGAAATAAAAATAAAAATATAGAAAGCAAAGCAGTTTCCGTTAAGAATGCACGCATACGATCTTTCAATGGATTCTCCATTTTTAATCCGGCTCAGGTCAAGAGAGAGAGAAAGAGAGAAAGAGAGAGAGAGAGAGAGAGAGAGAGCCGCGCCTCTTTGAAGTATTCATGCGCAAACACGCAGCGGAAAATGTTGCTAGTATTCAATATTTAAATACCACACTTGACGAGTGAATGAACAGGACGGCAAATGCGAGTCAGAAAGGTTAAATTTGAAAAATTAGTAGTCTTAAAAAAAAACGGTGTCTTAAAATGATGGCGAAAATAAAAATATACAATTTCCTCAACTTTTTCACACATTTTCTTACGAACTTAATCATTATTTTATTTGAACTCTAGTTTTCAAGTATTTCGTTATATTGATATTTCATTGTATAATGTTATTTAATTTGACTGAAGAGCAAGATATCTTAAAAAATATTTCATTTTTTTTTTTCTGTTTTTATTTATCCATCATATAACACATAATTTTCGTGTAAACCGTAAGTAAAAAGTTAATAAATTAGAAAATGTATAATATAGTAATTTTTACTCTATTATAATAAAACGCCGAGTAAAATTCGAAATATTGAAATACGGCAGAAATAATTGAACTACATTATATAAACATCAGTAGGCTAAAAGATCAGAAAGCCGAAAAGATAGAGAAACAAGAAACAGTGCACTTTGGCACTGCCGTTTCGAGCGCGAGGTTCAGACGCAATAAATAAATAAATAATGTCTAACCCTTTTTTTGCCTCGCATGAAATGTATATATATCGTCGCATTGGTTTATACTCCAAGGTCTATTCATCGTTTCCTTCGTATCTTTGTTGCGAGTTGTTTCACATGATATCGAGGGGAAAAAGTAATAAAACTTTATTTATAAATATCTGTCCGCGTATATTAAACATTATTCTGTTCGTTTGCATTTTTTTTGCAACACCTACAAGCGAAACAATTCTCAACTCATAATGCACATATTCCGCTCCATTAAAATGACTATATCAAACTATCGAAAAGGTACTATTTATTGCTAATAATTACATAAAGATATTACATGAAATGACATGTTTACATCTTTTTGTACATATTGCTTAAATTCATAATATCAAACTAAACACATGATATATAAAAACTAAATAATGAATAAATTATGGAGGTATGAAGATTAGAAAAAAATCCTCAAAAAGTGTATAAAAGTATGTGAAACTAGAATTTTCTAATCGCGATTTGCGAGTATGAATTTTAATATTTTCGTGAGAGATATATATATCGTGAGAGACAAAAACAATTTGTCTGTTTTATTTGTTATTCCAGCGATAAACATCGAAACGTGAAATGTAGATACAGTCAGATGTGTTTCATCCCCTCACGATTTCAAAGTCAATTAAAAATATTTGTGTTTGGAAAAATACAAATATACATCTTCATTCGTATGCGTAACATCGGTATCTGTACGATTCGACTTTGTGGTCCGCGGAAACTTTGCGAGGCAAAAATCAGGCTCGTACCGCGTTTACACTCCGTTTTTACACTTGATGCACGCTCGTTGATATTTCTCGCACGCACGTGTCTCCACGCGAAGTGTATCGCTCGCAATTTATAAAATGCACATATCGATCGCAATCCTGCGTCGCGGTCAGTCGTGCATCGCCGTTACTAAGTTAAATTAATAATTACAGAAAATTAATTCAAGATAATTATCGCAATGAAATGTTAAAGCATATTAATTGCTGGCGAATGTGCCACGGTAGCCTGCATTTGTCGCATTGCACAATACCGCGATGTGCCGTGCACGCAAATCACTGATGCTCTCCATGCAATTTTCATAAGTGTTGTAAATATTTTACATCAACAATCATCGTATTATCGTATCCTGATATGTTTGATTTTAATCTAATTGATCGAAAAACTCTCGGGAGTTATCGTGCATAATTAATTATTAAACGAATCAAATAATTGTGACATTCTATCATTCTTGTTAATTTGTTCTGTTTCCATTTTGATAGATTCTATCAATTCCATTCTTTTTTCTTATAATTATTAATTTTGCAATTTTAGTTAATTATTACACTAATCTGTATATTTGTGTGTATGTTATTAATTGTTCGCTTGATAAATCGACGAAATTAATTTCTCTATTTTAATTCATATATCGTAATTATTATAACGGTTCAAACATATACGTCTTTATCAATTTCAGTTAAAATAAATTGACGGGAATTATGTCTCAAGATATACAGTATGGATCCGCAGTGCGACGAAGACGAATCGGAGAGCTTGAAACATGATGACGGGCTGACAGCGTGAACTTATGGGTCGAGTTTATGCGTGATCTTGTGGGACTTCGTCGGCGATGTATTATATAACCGGTCGGTCTGCCGTTATCCCGATTCATTTACGAGTGTCATCGCTCCTGATCGTACGATGGTTAAAATTAATGTATCGTCGAAATGACAAAGATTGATGAGGAAACTTTGCATAATCAATACGTGAATTGAATAGAAGCAATTTTTTTCATTAAAATCATTTCTATTGTTAGAATCGAGCGATCTTAATATATTTGCGAGTACGTATTATATATTCATAAGAGGTATTCTTCGGAGACGATCATGAGAAAATTATGAAGAAGAGACGATAAGCCAATTTTATCATTGTCTCGTATGATTTTTCACGTCAAGATATTCATGGATATTGATCGGAGCGATTTTAGAAAAACGAGGTGATGCATCGGGTATTCTTATTCAGGTATCTCGTGTAGAAATATTAGCCTCGGTCGTTCATCTGTTTTTAACGACACGCTTATATTGTTAAATAGATGAGTTTCGTCACACTGATAAAGCCACGGTTATCGTGCGTTCCTCTTTGTGCCTTTCCACTTTTTTCCCCTCTTTTTCATAGCCGTATATCACACCCGTGTGACGCGGGACGTGCATCTTTTATTAACCACGTTACGTTATAAAGCATTTCCATATTCCCGGCGTGTCCATTAATTATTTTTTAATCCTATTTTTACGCGCGTCCGACATGCACGACCGTCTCGCACGAAAAATGAAGTAAAGGAAGTAACGTTTTACCCACAAAATATCCTTTATTATCGTGTCCGCCCATGGACGGATTGACACTCTTCCTGTTTTGACGAGCCAGGAAATATACGATAATGCATTTTCGCGTGACACATTGACAACGAAGACACAGCGCGCGATAATATCGCGGAAATTAGCGGTAACGTTATGCAGAAAGGTATGGAGAGTGGAACTGTTCCTTTGAACCGCGCATTATGCATTATGTTATAACGTTATCTCGGTATATTGTTGTTATATGCGTGCGACTTGTTGAAGATTTGAATTAAATATAATTGGATAATTGCGCAATTAATTACCAAGCGTGCAGCACTCGTGTGTTTACCTGAGTTGCATTGTTATCGGTGTAATTATTATTATTCGATAACAAGAAAATTACTTGGCCCAAGAATTATAACTAGTACATGAAGAGTAATCAAATTGAGCAAACAATCCATGAGCATCGAGATCGCAATTTCCTCAAGAGTATTTTGTACTGTATTATATAATTTGATTAGTTTATCGTTTTTTCATGAAAATACTTTATATATAATACTTGATGTGAATAGAGGTAGATGCAAAGAGATAAACGTATAATAAAATGAAAAATAGAAATATAAAAAATATATATGTATATAATACAATGCATATATAAAATATATAAAATAACATAGAATGGAATATTACGTGCATTTCACAAAATATATCTATTTATTATATATTTCATAGTTTTCCTCTGTATGATATGTACGTCTCAATAATTCAAAAATTTATTAATGTCCGACAACAGAGAGAAAGAACGAAAAGGAGATTATGCACTCTTGTAATAGCGACATTATTATTCCACAAGATATACGTGACGACTACATTAGCGACACGTAAAACAATCATACTCATATTAACTTGAATTATTCAGAAATAGTTTTGCCTCGATAATGAAGCATTAATGAAATATAAAAAAAATAGAAAGAAAGAAATTCTTCTCATTTGACTTCATTAGCCACATAAATGATGACACGATATCAAGGAAAAAATACCTGATGTAAGGATGATAATCAGGTACTTATGCACCTGTACAAGTATGCGAAAGTGCGGCGAATTATGCTGGTACGAGTCGTCATTTGAATATCGCTATGTACTAATGAAGTAACATAAATATCCGTCTACATATTTTTTTATTACGTTCATTATAACGACATAATTATTCTGTGAAGTATGTGTAAAGTGCGTCCTATTTTTTAATAATCCTTTTTATATATATTTTTATACATATTATGTTACGTTGTAATTTTCGCATGTAATTTTCTGGCACAATAAAGTGGTATATTAATGTCAATATTACGTGAGATTTCGCAATTTAAAAAATTTTGTATAAACATTGCGATATTTTTCTCGCATTGAATCGCTCGTATTAATTACGGACAATTTTTAAGAGCCGAGTTATTATCGGAAAGTTGCCGTCTGGTAACGGTTATTTTTACCTTCCAACGAATATCAATATGTTGCTACGAGAGCATGGTGCGTAATAACCGCGTAGAAATAATAGACGCGACATAACATATATTTGCGCGAATGCTTTTCTTCGATGGAATCGTAATCGTGATATAATCATGATAGACGTATTTTTAAAAATGTTAAAAATTTTTTAAGTAAATTGTTCAATTTATTATCAAGTTTTATTTAACTTTTTTTGTCGTGTAAAGGTTGAACAATATCGTACATGTAACACAAACGGAACCAAAAAAATGTTTCGATGATGTTTATTGTTTTACAAATAGTGCAGTCTACGGGGAAATCATGTTAGAAACAATACATCAAAATCTGATTAAAATACTTTTTTCTTCCGTTGTAGACCATTTGTCGAATATAACGAATATCCATATATATTGTTAGATGGATAAATGCGTTGAATTAATTTTGTTCAATTGTATGCATTCTGCATATGCGAATGTAAAATAATAAATGAATTGTAACTATAATTTTGTTAAAAAAATATCCGAATTAGAACAAATATATAAATATATGTAACAAAAGTATAAATATAAAAAATCGCATAAATTATGTGTGTGTATGCGCAAGAGAAAAGTAAATAAGAAGAAAAAAATAAAATTAATGATTTTAAAATATAGAGATACGGATATAAAGAGAAAGAGATATGCTTTTCATCGCAATTATAACCGAGTTAAAATTACAATTGGCATTTCATTTCGCCTTTCTCGCAATGGAAGTGTATCAATAGGATTTTATACAGTGATAAGCGTATTATGTGCCGACTGCTGAAAAGAGGGATGTGCTCGCATGGTTGGACGATGAAGCAAGAAGAGGGAGGAGGAGAGGAAGAGAGAGACATTCATATTATGCAGCTTTAAGAAAGGATTGCCGCGGGAGGCTGCCGTTTATCAGAGGCAAGCACGGTGCGGCTGACAAGCTATTACTGCACGTGAGATCGCCTTTGCATCGAGATTGAATAGATCGAGGCTCCCGGAAAATAGGTAAACGGAAGATGGGATGAGAGGAAAAGGGAGGAAAGACGCGAGAGGGGTTGGAGAGAACGGAAAGAAGAACGACTGCTGAGCCGAGATGATGTTAAACTCGTACTACGTGGATTACCTACAAGCGCGCGAGTTGTCGCGCTCAGTATACTCGATATTTTTCGACTCCCTACGAAGATCGATAGTATCTACCGTGGCAAGCAACGTGCCGTGTACAATGACGACGTGTAATCTGCCAGATGTAACATTTTTGAATATGAGTCCTTTTCTGAGAAAAGATATATCGAGAGGAAAATATATAAGATATTTTTATGTAAAATTCTTCTGTACACTTTGTTGGCAGGAAAGCGGAAAAGGAAGATGTTGCAAAATATTGCTTACTCGTGAGTGGTTAATCAAACAATCGACGAATATTATTAATCTTCGCTACTTTTTGTATTAGTATGTAGAATAGTGAATATTGTAATTAATATAATTTGATGTGAAGAAGAGAGATATATGTTATATAGTATACAACTTTGATTACAAGAAATTATATATATTATTAAATAATTTAATATTATTATTATTGGCATAATAATTAATATAATAAATAATTTAAATATTTAATAATAATTTAATTATTATTATATATATTTATTATATTATTACTAATTTTTCTTTTAAGATTAAATGATAATATATCGGAAGATTTAAAAAAGTTAATTGATTTTTGCTCTTCTTAGATTATAGTTAATTACTATTTATTTAATGTGGTTAAAAATATATTGCGAAGCCAACGTAAATCAATATCGAAAAATCGAGTCTGGAATAAAAGGTCGGCAAATTAAATAGGAAGGGAAAAATTAAATAGGAAAATTTTCGATGGATAAATGGTTGGAATATTTAGTACTTTGGAAAAGGAAGAGTACGATTGCGTTTCTTTCGGAATTACGTTTCCTTATCTTAGCACGTCGTTTTCCGTAATGTCCCCGCTCGCTTCGCCTACGATTCGTCATCGCGTCAGTTAGATTCGTTCCAAAAGACGCTATGCCAAGAAAACTCAACACGTGCCAATGGTTTACGAGGCGAGAGCCGTACGTTGTTTCGTGGTTTTATGGCCGTTACTTACTCACGCTTCGTTACTCACTTACTCGGCTACCTTCTGTAAACGTGCTTTCGTTTCCTGATGTCCTACATCCTGGAATGCTCGGAATGCTTTAAAATTTAGCGTGTTACCTTCTTATCGTCTTATAATATATCATTTCGAACGCCACGTTTAACGTAACTCATACACGAAGAGAAAAAAAAAACAGCCTTAAATTTATTGACAATTGCCTGTTTCTGTTTTAATAATTATATTCAAATAAAAAATTGAATTATAATATATTTTTATTGAATTATAATATATATTATTATTGAATTATAATATATTTTTTAAGCTTAAAAAGATCTTTAGAATTTTGATTGAGATTTCGGAGGGAATTTCACTCGATATTTTTTTCCGCTAGAGACTATTAATTTGAATTTTACGACTCTGGATTTCGGAGTGTTTAGATTTTCTCTCAACATGAAAAATTCTTCCACGAGGTAAAATTATTTCGGAAATGTGTGAGCGTCCCATTCGTGAAGATTGGCGGTGTTTTCACTCGTATGCGCCGTCTGTGCGCGAAAAGCGCACGACGGTATCTCGCGCTCGACGACGCGTCTCCTCTCGTTGCACGTTCCGCACGGTTGAACATTTGTTTCTCTCGTGTCGATAGTTTCGCATTTTTCAGTCAGCTTTTCTCGCCGGCACCACTCGAAATCTCTTGCAATCCCCTGAGCATATTACGTATCCATCTGTTTCCCCATCCGATGTTTCATTCCGTAAAGAATGTATAAATTCGCCGTACTGTTTACGACATCTTGTTCTTGATCTCCAATTTTACATGTGCGAGTTTAATAAAGTCGATTTTAATAATTGCCTCGATTATGGTACGCAATTAAATAGTATGCATTCGAGAAATAACTCTATTTCTCTCTCTCTCTCTCTCTCTCTCTCTCTCTCTCTCTTACCCTCCTCCCCCTCTCTTTTTCTCTTTGATTCGACCTCAACGAAGTTGAGGTGATACGTTATCGAGTATCTATGTGTATGTATCGATTGGCGTCGAAAGGTATGCAGATTTGTTAAACACTATACTATAAGTGCATCATTATATCTGATGCATCGTTAGACCGAGGTGATTTGAAAATTGTGGCATGTTTTTCCTTGATGTTGTATATAGATTTCTATGCAAATGACGTTCGTTTTTATATTTCTAGCACACTTTAATTGTACTTCTTAGAAATGTGACTTTTTTTCTTCTTGTAAATATCTGCGATACTTGAATTATTTATGTCATTATTTTTAAAATAAATTATCATGCAATCAATATCAATTAACTAAAACGTCACGACAGTCTTTTAAAGTTTAAATGAATAATAATTTTATGGCTAAGGATTGTTTTAATAATTTTTTTAATTTTAACTAGAATAATGATTGACTCTTCTTAATTAGAATAATGAATAACTCTTCTGGATAGAATAGAAGAATTTAATTTTAATTAAAGTTCGTTTCACGAATAATCTAAGCCATGACACGTGATGCAATGTTATTTTGGAAAACATGAAAATCTTTTCTATCAATCTGACAGGTATTTGGAAACTTAAGTAGTGAAATATGGGGGACATCGAAAGCTCGGTTTGCAACATATAGCCGAATCCAAATTGTGGTACGGATTTCTGGCACATTGTCGTCACAGAAACGAGCGAATCAAGACGGTAAACCGGTATAATTTCTAGAGTCAAATGTAAACTTTACCGCGTTGTGCAGGCTCGACATCGTCGGAAACGTAAGCGTATTATGTATGTCGTCGTCGCCGCCGCCGCCGCTAAGACCATTCCGATGCATGTCGCCGTATAATTTCGTACACCGGTGCTTTGACCGCGGTATCATCAACAAGCAACAATTGAATCGAGCAATTAAATCCTCTTGGCGCAACCGTGTTCGGTGTTTGTAAGCTGATTCGGCCTTTTCCCACGTTGTAACTCCGCGCCAAGTGCATAAACTCTCGCGCTTATGTATTTATGGAATAATGCCTGCGATATGTAAGCGTTGAATTAAGTATTAACTACCTTCTACATTTGTACCATGTGTAAATGTGGATTTCTGTTAAATTTATAGTATATTTCTGATTATATATATACATATATATATATATATATATATTATATATATATATATATGCATTTTGATGTACATTAATGTAAAAATATGTTAATTAATGTTAATTAATGTAAATTAATTAACATAATTTATATTTATTCGAAAAAAATATAGGTTTTCATTGTACATAAGTAATATCTTTCTTTATATAGGTATCGCGTGTTTCTCTTACGTTTCTCTCCCTCTCTCTTTCTTTCTCTGAAAAATAAAGCTTTTTGTAGATGGTCTCTTGGAAATGATTGATGAATTAATCAGTTATTATAGTAATTATTAATTTTAGAATATTGCGCATACGTAGAGCTTCCTCGACCATGTCGGCAAATTTCGATAAATTTATCGAATTTTATAATATCTCTTTTTAATTAACATAATGTATCTCCATAATTGATTTTTAAAGCGTGAAAAAAAAGGAAAAAAAATAGAATTTGACAGATAAGTTAGTTACGCTGCCTTTTAAATGTAATAAGTAATACGATTTGCAGGATAACAGCCATATCGAATGCATGTTGCAACGAATCACGCGGCTATAGATGACACGTACTCTTGCATGTGCACTTGTGCCATGCGCAGGTGCACAGTTGGCGCATAGTGACAGCGTCTATTTACTAACGCGTTTCTATGCATTTGCGCGAAGATGAAAGGATAAGATAAAGGAGACGGCACAACTTGGCCGAACAGCTGAAACGCCTTAAGTCATTCGCTTAACTTGATTTACTCATGTGTGCTCTATATCAGGTTGCTCAATTAGACAGCCAAATACTCAACGGTGTATGCCAACGGTATATCATCAATTTAACGCTCACAGTGTCAAATAAATCTCTTTCTCTATGCATGTGAATAAAAAATAATAATCTAATAATTTTAAAAATTACAAATTTCTCTTACAACTCTAGAATTTAAAGATCAACTCAGAATTTAAAGATCATTTAAAATAGTTGTAAGGGAAAGCCAACAATATTTAAATATATTCAAATAAGATGTAAAATTTAGTGATATCCCAAGATGTTGAATCGTATTTATCAAAGATATAAATTAGGAGAAAATCTACTTAATAACAAATTAGTTTCGATGAATATTGTTAGAAGTATGCGATTATCGGTGCAATTTACATACATGTAACTCGCCTAAAGCTTGTTCGCGATTCTCAGTGGAATATGGCGCAGTATCAGCTGAGCTCTTACCCCTAGTGTCTCTAGGAACGACCCGTGCTGGAAGCTGCTGGTGTTCCTATAACGGCGAACAGCCAAAATACTTTATGCTAAACTTAGTTTATGCCGCAGGCGTTATTGAAACTCCGAGTAGGATTACGCGGCCCGGGGTGGAGATACGAGGCGCACCCCCTAAGGTCAGAAGCGAAACACAATATCTGCAGGCTTATTTATCACTCAGCACACCTTACACCCCTCCCTACCTGCTTGCCTCTTCCGTTCTCACTCTCCGCGTATCCGCACCCCCGTCTCCCTTACCACCACGGAGTGCTTTTCATTTTCGGAACTTAAGGTTCGCATCATTCAAGCGATCCTGGCAGCTCTCGCGAAATTTCCTTCGTATTTAATCCGAGGCATAGACATATTAGCTTGTGTAATGAGAAACTACTACGTTTTTACAGTATTTTTTCTCACTTTTCTCCAACTTTTTTACGTATTTTTGTGGTTATTATTTTTGATTGATGGTCGATTTAATATCTTAGTTTTTTGATGGATTTTGACGTTGCATTATCACTTCAGAATTATTCCAATTACTTTAAAAAGTATTTGGAAAAATAATATAATAATTAAATATATTATTTGCATTAAATCAATTAAATGAATTTTATATTTAATGATAATATCTTGGCAAGTTATCTTTTATAATAAGCAGGATATAGAAAGTATAGCAAAAATATATATAATTTCAAAAGAATTTTATAATTAGCTCTTCTTTTAACAAGAATTTTTAATTTGTAATTACATTTATTACAATTTCTTATATAATTCGATATGAACTACTTCAGTAATTATAATAAATATAAAATTGTTTAAAAACTACTTATTTAAAAATTAGATTTATTCAAAATTGACAAAATCCTATTTATCTATAGTGATGTATATTATTATATATATATATATATATATATATATATATATATATATGATTTATTAATATATTTTTATCTGAAAGTTATATATAAAGCTATATTTTTTAAATATAAAGTTATATTTTAAACTTTTTTAAACTTTAATCAAACAATTTTTATAAAATATCTCGTTAATTAAACTGACATTAAACTAATAATGAAGAGACATTTAAATACATATTGAGCGAGGAATAAATTCCTGATATGTGCATACATAAAATATTTCTCCATTTACCATTTTAAGACAATTTATGAGAGACGTTGTATATCGATTATATATATATATATATATATATATATATATATATATATAAAATAAACCCGCATGTAGGTATATAAAAGAAAAATGATATTATGTTAACAACCGATCGCAAAAGCCGCGAAATATCAAGCTTCGAGCGAAATATAGAGAAGATATCGAGAAAATAAAGTAATGGAAAGAGAAGAGCTTGAATTGGTTCGGTATGGAAAATGTCCGCGAATGCTAAAGAGACGATGCGAAACGAGCTTTTATGGGACAAGATAAAAAGCCGTTTCTCCTTCCGGTCGCCGGCTATTAAAAGCCGGCCATACCATTACAGAATATATATGTATATAAATATAGTATACCTATATACATATATGGTATTATGTCCTCCGGTCGGTTCTTTTATTTCATTACGTCGTTTGCGCAGCTAACGAAATTACCGCAATTTCGCAACTCGCCTGGCTACTTGGAGCTGTAGCATTTCTTTATATTCGCATGAGAACTTAAAAACAGTTCATAAAATCATGGAAATCATCGCGAATTTATTGAGATCCTTGAGTATCTTCTATCATACTATTAAACATTTATTAATTATTAATGACATTTTGTCAAAAAATTCTAATTTATTTATTTTTTATAGTTTCTTTCTTTTAATCATATTTCTTCTAATTCTTACTTTAAGAACAATAACAATTGTTGCAAGAAGTAATTAATTATTTTAACTTTAAATAAGACAATCTTGTTAAAAAATTAAGGATATCAAAAGCGTATATATGAATTTTTCAAATTAGTATTTCATAATAATATGATAAAAATAATAGCTACATATGTATATAGCACTGAGAAGGAAATATATATGCACAGTTTTTTTAGTTTAATTTACGTCAACCGTGTATATACATACCCCTATATATACGGTTATACGATTTATATGCATGAAAGATTTAATCAACGTGTTTTACGTGTTTATATCTCGCTTTTTCCACACATTACTTCTTTTCTCGCTGTAATTCCAGACATGTTATATCGCGATATCGTGATCTAAAAATTGCTACTTATCCAGATTCACAATTTCGTCGAGTGTCATCTGAAACTGTCACGTTATCTTTCATATAAAAGCATTCCGCGCGTCCGCGACCGCGCCGGGCTGTGCGATATGCAGCAAGCCGATTCACGCGACCGTAACTCGTAAGGGTGGCTCGAATATGAAAGAATATAAATTATAGGGATACTGGAGGTCGGCGCGACTCGGAATGAATCGCCGAAAAGGTTTTGCTGACTCGTGTTCGGGGCGCGCGAAAGCCCGTAGGGCTTTTAATACGGCGTCGTGCGCAGCTACGAGGTCGGCGGGAAATTAGTTTTTCCCCGTCGCGAACCGACCGACCGACGAACCATTCCCCTTTCCCCGCCTTGACGTATTACCCTTCGACCTTTTGTCGCACGATCTCCTTTCTTTTTTCAGGCTCACAGTGTCGAAATACCGCCGCTGATATTCGTTCTTTCTACCCACGTCCGATCTATTACACTTGGGATAGTCTAATAAAACTTGCGATCCACGGTTCTTATTGTCAAATTCTTACTGCCAAATAATATGCCATACGTATCATCTTTCCATGTTAATTTTAAAAATTCTGTTTTTGTGATATCCGACTTTTTAAAATTTGTGACAAATGATAACAAGAAAATAAGATAGTAATATCATATGTTTTAAATATTAATTAGTCCTTTATCAATTAAAATTAATTAAAATTAATATTAATTGTTTACTATTAATTAGTCCTTTATCAATTAAAATTAAAATTAATTAAACTTAAAATAATAATTAAAACGTAAATAAATATTATGGAAGAATGATGATTATTCTTAACATTTCGATAAGGATCATACTTCTTATTTTTGTCTATAATTGCCGTAGAATATATTGTTTCTCTAATTTATAAAATATACAAACTTTTAACTGTATTGTAAGATAATCGCAAGTTCGAAAAATTCGCTTATTGCATATATGAAAATTAATATAAATTGTTCGAGATGGGCGTCGACAGAAATCGCCGTTACCCATCCTGGACGATGGGCTATCAGTGTCGTTATCCTCTCCTTGTCGTCTTGTCACCTCTACTATCATCGTTGTTGTCGCCGCTGTCGTAGCCATTGTCGTCATCACCCTCCTTACAGCCCTACATTACGTCCCCGCTTTGTCGTCATCGTGATTATCATTGTACCGTGCTCGTAATCCCCTCGCGTCAGGCTTGAAATGGACGAGGGAAAAGGTGTTACGACACTTAAGTCTCTAATTACTGCCGTCCCGATAATTGCAGGTCTTACCGGGATGTAAATTCGATAAACGAGAAAAAAAAACTTTTCTAAAAAGTAAAATTTTCTAAAATTTACGACAAACAAAAAATCTTTACCGTTTTTTGACACCGTTAAGAGACAGTTCGTGAAATAAAAAAATTAATTCTCTAGGATATGGATATATTCTTTTTTTAAAATATACATTCTAAAAAATATATCTATAAAAACTAGGTCATTTGAAAAAGATGTCACAGCAGTTAAACGACGAAAGTAAAATAAAGTTGTATTATTTTTATGAACAACTTACCGATAATTCGAAAATTATTTTTATTGGAATAAGAAGTTTTCACACACAATATGTTAAGAATTCTCTTGAATTATTAATCATCAGTATTTTTTTAATGAAACAAAATTAAGCAAAAGAGCAAATATATTAATTATTCATAAAGAGAAGAAGATCACAAGATATGATTTAGTATAATAGCAGAAATATTTCAGTTCAAATGAAAAATCGATAAGTCTATTAGAAGATAATTTGCTTGTTTAATAATGAAAAAATAGTCTTCATCAGAGAAAGAGGGAGAGAGAGGGAAAAATGCTATCAACCTAGAATCAAATAATCGAGTAATGTTGGAAAAACAGCACAATGGCGAAATACACGGAAAGGTTCGACCTCAATGAAGGGACATAAATCGTCGGGCATCTAGGATTAGGCGCGGCTCGCTAGGTTGCTTGGAATTGCATCAACTAGATTGAGATGGGAACTACCTCTGAAGGGGGACTTGGAAAAAGATATCGGCCCGTCCTACTCACGGATAAAAACTGTTGAAACTTTAGGCCAAATCGACTCGCGAGTAATTTCACAAAGTGCACTCTAGTCGTGCCGATAAGGAGAAAAGACGCAGAGACGCATTCGCGATATAACTGACGAATCATAAATCATTTGATAGGGCGACTTTGTTCCCTTTCTGTCACACATGCGGACGTAAAATAATACGTCCGAGTCTACGGGATGTCGCGAAAGTAGCACATGTCATATTTATCTTATCGCGAGAGCGAGCGGGACTTACATTAACTATGAAAGAATTCACGAGATAATCAGGATACATTTAAAGATATGTATCTGTCAATTAAATTATCTCAAGCACAGTCTGCAAGTGTCACAATTAGCGTATATTTTCTTTAATTCTATTTCGGCAATAGTTTTTATAATTGTGAATAAAAATTATAATTCTAGTTATTTCTTAAATTTATAATAAATGTGTTTCTCTAACATTCGATATGATATAAAAAATGTATGAAGAATCTATTTTATTACGCATGCGTACGGAAAAATACATTCTTTTCTTAATTAAAATATGAACACATATGATTCGTGCTTGATAAAATTAAGGTATTGTTAGTTGATGAAACTTTTCTCTCTCTCTCTCACACACACACCACACACACACACACACAAAAGAGAGAGAATGACAGCTATTAGCACAGTTTTCACTCAAAACAGTCACTAATTGAACTTGGAAAAACAGTGCACGTTGGAAGTAAAACAGACTTCGTGACGAACATTGTCGCTTGTTTATTCTTGAAAGTTTATTCTCGAGGGATTATCGTAGCGGCAACATTCCGATAATTACGGAAACGCAATGTTTCATTATCCACGATAGAGATTATCGAAGGTAATATACGAACGAATACGTACATAACATATATATGAAAGAAGCGTAATATCTCCGAGATCAATCTATTCGCTCAAAAACTCCATCAATTCATGCATTTGCAATAGTAGTGCAAATATTATCTGAAACTGCATTTGCAATAGTAGTGCAAATATTATCTGAAACTTTTTTAGAAAGAGAGAGAGAGAGAGAGAGAACAAATTGAAATTAGTTCCATATAGTCCAGCTTAAATAGATAACATAAAAACTTTTATCGGTTCGTTAATTTCCACTATTCGTATGTATAATTTTATTTTAAATATAAAAATGTTTCTTTCTCTCTTCATGAAAAATATTTTGTAATTTTTATCTTGATCATACAATATCGAATTCATGCCGATTAAAGATGTGTAACAATACTTTTTTTAATAACATTAGTGCAGAAAAACATATCAAATAGGACATTTTTTCCCCGACTATGTATGTAAATCATAAATTATTAATACGCCCCTTCACACGAAATTAAAAAATTTTAATCGTATAATGGTTCATCTGTCTAACATGACGTGCAATTTTTTCCGCTATAACAACAAAGATGCAGGGTTAATGTCGTGGAAAATTACAATGGCGATATCTTTAACGTACATTCGAATCGATAGCGTTTCTAGAGAAATATTTTAACGGCTTGTAAACTTTTTAAGATTTCAGCTTTGTTTTTATTACGTTTTTAGTATGTGTAAATATTTTCATTCGTATGCTTTTTATTATACGTGTCAATATATTTTATTGAAGAAAATCCAGGCAAAAGCAAATTGCACTGAAAATTTAACATACAATCAGTTTTACTCGAAATAGAAAAGTAGAAAATCAGCTGAAGAATAATTCTTTTATGAGCGTACAAGGATTATAACGACGTTATTCAAACAACATAAAACAATAAGCCACATCTAAAGAATTTAAGCTGGAGAAAATCACCGAAGGGACTAATTGAGAGAACAATTTACAGCAGAGTTTACATTGAGAGAATGATATGTGCGTTCACGGGTTACGCTTAAAATATTGCTATCGGTTCGATCAAATTGGGGTACGCGGGGGCACAATAAGGGAGATGAATCCAAACAGGCGAAATACATAACAGCGATCTGTTTGGCGATTCTATAGTCATCCGGTTCGATCAATAGGCCCTGGTTTCGAGAGGCTGCTGCTGAAATTGCAATCTTTTGAGCGATGTCAAATCACGAAGGAGAATTGCATGTGCTATGGTCGTGAGTATATCAACCGTTGAAAACCCAATGATCCCAATTTCGATTCACTCAGCTCTCAGGACCGCTCAAACGCTACATTATCCCTGGGATCTCGGGGGCTCTTTGTATTCGTTGGCCTGACCGTCGCCACGACGTTGTCGTCGCAGTGTAATAACCATTCCAGTTGTCATATTCGCTTCTAATAACAAAGACAAATGGAACGCAGTGCTAAGTGTACCAATGATGCAAGATGATTAAGACAAGAGGATATTAATCATCTCGGGATGATTAAATATTATCTCATCTCGTCGCTATGCAATGTAATGGAAATTGGACATCGCGTTTGTTACTCGGATAATTTCACAATTCTTTTTTTAAAATCATGCCTTTTTATCGGAATTTTTCATAAATTGTTTTTATACAAATTATGTGGGTATTTTCAGAAAATTTTTAAATAAATTTTCTATAAGATCTTTTAATTTTCTCAATAATCAACAAAATAATTGAGAATAATTTTCATGATTATATTGTGTCTCTATAATTAAATAATTTGTTTGGTGTATTGTATCATTTGTAATTTATAATTTGCGATGAATGTAGAGGAGGATTATTCGCAAAAGTACAAAAGTATTATCGCTAAATAATCGTGATTTATAGATAGATTAAAATCTGGATAAATCCGGATAAATCTGTATTTATATTTTTAGAGATACTAAATGTGTGATTTAATGGTTGACGATAAATGATGGAAAAGAGCAGAAATTTCAGCGGAGATGTGAAGATATGGACTTATTCTGACGGAATAGTATATCCGAAAAAGTCTCCGTGATTTATTACACAGTCATTTATTATAGAGTTTCATAAAGGTCCGCCTATTACCAGTTGAGGTATGACATAGGATGGGATATCAGTACTTACACCAAGAAAATCGAAATCAGAACGATGTTGCGACAGATGCTGCGATTCTGCTTGTTAAACTTAATTCAATTCTTTTCCACAATAACGGTGAATTAAATTCACATTTTTCCGATAACCGATAGAGCTGTCGTATCTGATTAGATACGTTTGCGAATGTTCAATTATGCCAGCAAAAAACGTTTATATTAATAATTTATCAATTTGAATATTCATGAAATTTTACTACACGTATGTAAAAAAAATTAGACTTTTTTATCAAAACTTTTTTATCTAAAGTGAAGAAAGTAAATGGTGAGCAAGAATTATTATCTTTCATTTTGCGAAAATAATAAAGATAGTAATCTTTTAAGGATTTCAGATAAGTAATGATAAAAAAATATAGAAGAAATAACATTATTTTATGATTTTAATTAAAGCAACCAAGATGTATTACAGAAAATGCCTATAGAAAATTTTTACATTATCGATGTTATAACGCGAATACCACGGCTGGGGCAAGAAAAGCGAAACAGAATCGTGTTTATTCGGCGATTCGATCTCCCGTTCAACGATATCGATAACGGGCGACTTCGTAGATTGGAAATAAATCCAAGGCGCTTGGCGGCAACATCCGGGAACAGTCGTGGAACTCCATCCGCGAAGGTAATCTGGCAGTGACGGTGCCGAGAGGAGAACTCGCGAAAATCAAAAAAATGAGCGATCATCGAAAGTCCGTTAATCTTTTCGGGAGTGAAAACGTAACGCTATTTTCTCTCTCTCTCTCTCTCTCTTTTCTTTCTCTCTGTCTATCTATCTATCTATCTTTACATCCCGCTCTTTATCGCTAGGAGAGAAAGAGCAAGCGAGAGAAAGAGAAAGAAAGGAAAAGAGAAAAAGAGAGAGGCGCCTCGTCATTAATCACTCGGCGCTGCTTCTTATCGGGCGCGCGGCGCCGTAACGGATTCAATAAGCGGCGAGCGTAATTTCGCGGGGTTATTAGGGACACCCCCTTAGAAATCGTTAATCGAACCCCCGTCGATGGGGATGTTGCCGGACGAGGGGTCGAGCACTACCGACGTTGATCCGTCGTTCCGACCATAACGAAGCGCCCGAGTTTCTTCTCTTCGCGCCGATCAAGCTGAAAATTGCTGACAGCCGCGTATAACACTCTCGATCACGTAGATCGTTCTTATGACGGCGCAGATTGAAAGGCGGTGCAGCGCCTTTTTTCCAGTTTAAGGGCACTAAACGAATGAATGGCGCGCACAGTATGGTGCTTGTTGCGCGCTCTTAAATATCGTTAATGCAAATTAATTCATAAATGCTGAATCATTAAAGTATTCTCTCTTCACTTTCATCTATTTTTTTGAAAAATAAATTTGATATATGTGTGATATATGTGTTTGATATATGTGTTATTGTAACGAAGTTTGACTTCGAACTGTTACTATTTATTAATTGCTGTTAATTAATGACTCTGATCTAAATATTATTGTAACTTAAATATTTTCTGTGCTTTTAAGATAATATATAAGAATATGACTGAGTACAATTATTATTAAAATTGTGTGAAAGATAAAGTCAATTTTGTCAGTGAAAAAGATTAAATTTTATTAGATTCTTTATATCTAGCGGACAATTGGTGACCGCGTTTTTTCGGAAGCCGCTTTAAACTTCTCGCCGCTCGGCGAAGAACACTATGATTCCTTCCCGAGGGAGGAAATCGGTGTGCGGAGAGTCAATTTGTACTTCGAACGTCTTTCCCTCTCCCTCCTCTCCACCTTTTTCTACCTCCGGACATTCTTATTCGCCTTTTTATCGTCGGCGTCTCTTGCTCCGTTTTTCTCGTAAAAACCAATCGAGTCTGAAAGCCGGTTCTCGATGATCCCCGGAGATCGTCGGTGGAGTGCAACTCGTGGTGGATGAAAACTATTTGCGGGTCGATCGTGGAACTCGGAACTTGGAGAATGAAAATCTGCTTAAACTTGAGGAAAACTGTCGATGGTCGATGGCGACCGCGCCTTTTCCCAGTCCTTTCGATAACTAGTAATATTGCTGTAATCGTTACAGCACGACACCGAAGTTACTACGATGTTATAAAATTCGAAATCGCATTAGAGCCCGACAAATGTATAATAAAATCTGAAATTTTCAACTGAAACACGAATTATCTCCCCCTTTTTTTTCGCAGAAATCTAATGACTTTTCATTGATTGCATGCAGTCAAATTTAGATAAAAACTAAATTACTTTTTATAATATTGTTTTCGTATAACGTTGTATTTGAGAATGAAATGTGTATCCAAACCATCCAAATATTTTTGGAAAAATATTGTCTCTATTTATACACATAAATAAATATTGTAAATAAATAAATATATATATATATGTTTGTCAAAAAACTTATCATTATTGACATCAATAGATTTGAGATATTAAATATAAAACCGCTCAGTCAGGAAGCGGGACGCGTAACAAAGTTGCAATAGGAAGAATGGAATTCGCGACGAGCGGAAGCGGGAAGTAGTGGTCACGTTTCTCCCTCTCTTTTCCTGTCGGCCGGATCATCGTCATCGCGGTCGGCAGGCTGTTTCGAGGTGGTTTCCATGCGGTTGAAGGAGGCGGCCCCGCGAGAAATGCGGTCGACGATCGCGCGCGTGTTCTATTCCCGTGGAAAATGCGACAGGAAATAGCCGAGACACACGAAAGTAGCCTCTCTCTTTCTCTCTCTGTCTTTCTTTCTCTATTTCACTCGATTTTAACTATGCAAATCGACGAAAACGCGCGAGGAAAGAAGCCGCGGATGCGGCGCGCCCAGACGGAACGTACCGACTAAACCAGACGACCAGGGCCAATGCCAAGTACTCCGAGACGGTTGACAACCTCGAGAAACGGTAGTGAGAGAGGAAGAGCGGGAAGTTATTTATCGTCATCGTCGCGGGATTACGCTCAACTGAAGAACAGCTACGCGCTTATGTCGGTTGCACCAATCAGATAGAACGATAATCAAAAAATTGAATAAATTATTTAATATATTATTATTTAGTATATTATTTAATATATTATTATTTAATATATTATTATTTAATATATTACCATTTAATATATTATTTAATATATTATAATTTAATATATTACTATTTAATATATTATAGTTTAAAATGTATATTTAATTTATAATTTAATATATTATATTATAAATGTATATTCTATATTAGAATGTTTCAAAAAAGATTTAAGAAAAATTTATATCATTATAGAAGACTGAATTTTTCTTTTTAGATTTTGGATTAAATGTATTTAAAAAATCTTTCTCTCGGAGATATAGTAGAAAAGAAGAGAGAGGAAAAAAGGGGAAAAGTTTTATTTATTACAGCTACATAGAGGCATGTGCTACTAAGACCGAGGATTATACGGGGATGCTAATGTATGATCGCGTTATAAATAAATGGAATAACATCTCTCTACTTTGAAATAACAAGAACGATAAAAAAATTGAGATTTATAATGCTAACAATAAATGTAAAATTGATTTAAACAATATTAATAATTATTGGAATATTTAATAAACTCAATTAATCGATTTATAATCAAGTTTATTATTTATAGCATATATTATATAATGTTTTTGTAGATATATTCAATGTATTTAACATGAAAATTGTATTTCTTAGGAGATAGTAACGATGTTGCACTGAATTTATTGGAAACATACGCGGATTACATATCAGATATCTGCTTCGTTTTCTGCCTGCTATTCCCGAAATACTCGTTTCTCGAGAAATAAATAAATTTACGATCGTCGGGAACAAAATATATAAAATTATCCGATGTTATGACGAGTCGTGCACTGAAGAATAAATTCGAGAAAGACACATCATCGTTCTTCTCATGATAACGAGGAATCAGAGATAGAACGCGATAGAAGGAGGGAATTAGACTAGACGAGGGCCAATGCCAAATTCCCTTGACACGGTTGACAACCCCCGTTCGAAAGGAAAGACGGAGAGGAAGATCAAGACAATCGGCGAGCGAATGGATGTACGGTGAAAGTTTTAAGCCCCGTTCACATTGTGACAGTTCGCGCCAACAAACGAGACGACGAAAGAAACAGAAAAGAGAAGAATAAAACATCGGAGGATGGAACATCGCGCGACGATGTGAAGAACTTTTCTCGAACGTTTCCAGACGCGACGGCCATTCTGCTAGACGAGAGAAACCGGCGAAAGAAACGAGCGCGCGAGGCAAACGCGTCGTCGCGGACGAAGCTTCGACCATCTGGGAAATGAAATGCCGGGGAATTGGAAAAGTTTAAATGCGCCCGTTTGTGAAGATGCTTACGGAAATCGCCGCTGCTCCTCTTCGCCCCTCGCAAGGCCGCTTCCGCTACTCGCCTCTCTTCCACTCTGCTCTGTTCCGGCCTCGGCAAACGAATTTTTTGCTCGCGTATTGTGATATGAATCGCTCCTTGATCGGGACTTATGATTGTAAAATCAATAATCTCGAACTCGTTATAATTTCGAAGAATTGAATGCTTAATGCCGCCAATAAATAAAAAATATAACTCATTATCAATTATTTTCATTATTGTTAAAAATAAATTATTCTGTATGATGTGTATAAAAGTAAATAATAAAGTCGTACATTGATTTTATCATTACTCTACCCCCATCAATTATGTTTTAAACTAATATTGATTCAATATTTATCGCCATTTAAAAATTAAATTTTAAATGTAATAATATCCGTCATTAACATTAATAATGTATTATTATCGCAAGCTTTGTCTTTCTCTCTCTTTCATAATTCGTAATTTTCCGAGAGACTGTCAAACGGAGATCATTTTCATTCGTTCACTATCTCGAAATGGGAATTGAAATTATGAATTTATTGAAATTATTCGACTTCTCTCTCTCTCTTTTGGCTTTTAAGTTAAATTGTAATAAACAGAACAAATTATTTTATTCCTACTATTTATAGCATAGTAATCGCGCTTATTGTGTTAATTGTTAATTTTGGTCGCAAGTTATGAATGCAATGGATCGTAATCATGATGTTTATTCGAGAGAAATTGTGTCGCAATGACATTGTCGAGCATAATAATAACAATAAAGTTGGATTATTAATATTATTGGCTATTTTGCGTTTACTGCACTCACATCGAAATAAACGCGAAATGCAGCTGTTGAATGTTAGTCGTTATACAAGTAGTTAGCAATCTCACGTTTATGAGAGGAGAGCTGGCGAAATAACGCTTTTTATATTTTTCAAATTTAGTTTTTCTTACTCATTATATGACTACCATATTTTATACACAATGTGTTTTTTAAATCCTCTTAAAAAAATACAAATTATATATTCATCTGACTTTATTTATTTCTGCACTTATCTATATTTTATTCATGTTATAACGATATTATATTGAAATAACAATATTTTTAATCTTTTTTACTATTTAAATTAAATAATATATATTAAATCTAACATCTATTTAACTTGAATATTTAAATATTTCAATTAAAAAAATAATTTAATTAAACGATTTGGTCAAGTTAATAATTTTTCTCTCAGTGTACATGATAGTTTTTTAAGATACAACATAACCCTGTTATAAACTGAATTTGCTATTTTGATATTACCAGATTTGGCATTGAATTCTATGAAATCTTTCAAACTCTTTGAACGCAGCTTAAGCTACGCAAGCGGGGTGGACGACAGCGTCGAACGCAGAGGAAGAAAGAGACTCGCTAAGAGGAGCGACCGACGGGTTGGCGCGAGTTCCAAGACGAAATCCTCGCGCCTGACTCAAAATCCACGACTAAGTCGCCAACTATATAAGCGCGGGTTTCTATTCCTGGCCAACCCGACAGTCGCGGACCCCCACGGACTCTCACTTTGCGCGCTCTCGTTATGCGCGGTGCGTTGATCCAGACCTAGAGATTCTTTCGCTGCAACGATCGCCAAGTTTGTGAAACAGTGCTTCTCAAACTACTTCCGTAGAATTCTTTCCACTTCTTTCTTGTCGTTAGATAATGTGATGTAATGAAAACTTTTAGAATATAAATACTTTTAGTTGAACAAGTAATTCAGTAAAAAATGCCAATTCAAATTAGTTAACATTTTTAACAATAAAACATTCTTTCTTTTAATTTATAGTCTTAAAAAGTACATATATTTAAATTAATCCACTTAAATAAAATTAAATGGTGTATCTAATTACGAATTCTTTCGCGCATTTCTCAAAATTTGTCTAGTAAAGTAAATCTTTTTTTAAATAGTTAAAAAATACACATTGGAAAATCAATTTAAAATTAAACTTTTTATTCTTTCCTTGAATTCACACACGAATAATATTCATCCACGTTTAAATAGGTTCTTAGTATACAGAAATTATCTTTCCCAAGAAACTATGACTGTTATTCTCATCTCTTTCACAGATCTAATATTTAAAATTGACAATTATATTTACATATTTATAAACGAATATTGTATCGAAAAAACTCAAAACTATAATTTAAAATCATTTATTTTCAATTTTATTCTAAAAGTGGATATTTAAAAAAACGGATATTTAAAAAATATTTTCTTATTATATTAATTTGTTGATTGGTTATTATATTATATTTCGTTAATTTTTTTAAATAACTCATTAAGTTAGAAACTCGATTTTTTAATTTAAAATTAACTGTAAAATATCTAACTGTAAAGTTCCTAATGGTAAAATTTAATAGTACCTATAGATTTCTTAAAATTTATCGTAATTAAATCTATCTTTAGGCAAAAACAGCATGTATGCGACGACGAGCGATAATGTCGAAAATGTTTTCCATCGTAAAAGAAGATAAATGTCGTTTAGCCACCAATGGAGTTACGCACTCGAGAAGGTTCGATTCGATTGGCAGCTACTTGACCAAGTTTGATCGATGGCGCCCACTTCAATGAGAGTTATGTTGACGGATTCTGCGAATTCCATCGATAAAACGCGAAAGTAACTGATATAATTTGTCCGAAAAAAATCTCGCGAATACTTTTATTATAAAATAAACTTGATCATGTACACAGATCTTGATTTATATAAACACTATAAAATCTATAAAAAAAATTACGAGTTTTTTCTCTTTTATAAAGAATCTATATTTTATACACAGTTATAAAGATAATGAAATTCTATTATGCAATTTTTTTAATATTATCGACGTTTAAGTAATAAATATCAAAATAACATATTAAGAATTGCAGACAGTTATAATATTCTCAATTAACATTTTTTTATATCGAAAAAATTAAACTCTTAATATTCTTTATTTCGTTTCTTTTTGCTTTCACAGTCGATGCAATAGAGATATTTCCGAGTAATATATTCTATTTCGTAATAAAATGCCGGAGAAATGATAAATTATTGTTCTGCTAAGATCGACCTCGATTTCCAGCCGCGATTTGGCGCCACGATTTCTGCTACTTTTGTTATTTTATTCATTAAGATTCGACGCCCTATGGCGCTCTACAGCGGACGTAGGAGCTTACGTAGAGAACTTCCTGTTGCCTCTTTTTTCTCTTGCGTTTATTTTTAACGGAGAGATTCCTTCCCCGACCACGTATCGAAAGAGGCTTACCGTACTTTTACGGATACGCGCGGCAATACAAGATTTTCTGATGTTTACACTGATATCAGAAAACGATCGTTTTTCTTTGTAGAATATATTTCTTTGAAATAAAAGATGTTCAGACCACAATTCTGAAGAGATTTATTTTTAAGTACGATTATATTCATGATAATTAAAATATCGTTATTAGTTATTGAAATAAATTTTTTTGAAATTTCGCTTACAAATATATAATGTTTTAAAGACACATTTTATAAATATACACTGTTTTAAAAACACGATAGGCAAAGCTATTTTATATTTAATGCAATATTTATTTTGCTTAAATTTTCTTTCTATTTTAATATTTAGTATATACGCTATAGATATAATGAAATGTAATAATATAATTATCACATTTTTGTTACATATATTTTATTATTATTATAAAATATATAAATAAAATATTAATTTCAGTAAATTGATATTTTTTACTTATATATTAAATAAAACACTCAAATCATAAAATTGTTTTATTTTCGAGATTGGTTATCAAGAATGTAGGGCGTAATAATTAAAGTAAAAATCAAATCAAAAACTTTTTTCATTGTGAAACTATCATATCATAGATCTTTCAATTTTTAAAAGCTATTTCACAAATCATAACAACATCTCTGTAAATATCTATGAAAAAATTTCATTCCAACTTATGAAGGATGCATATAATACAGAAGCGTGTTCTCGATTGAGAAACTGTTTAAGTAACCCAGTTTCGAATTAAAAATAGCCCTATCCCTTTCAGTTATATGTACATCAGAGCAATGGTTTTTTGTTTTTATTTTTCCAATTTTTTTCGAGTTTATCTTTAGTTAACAGATATATTATTGTCGGATTATTTCGAAACATATTTACAATTTAAATCTATTTTGTATTTAGAACCGAAAAATAATATTTGGAATTTCCAGCTATTACTAAAATACGCTATGATACTATTAAAAACTTTCAAATATAAAAAATAAAAATTTGTTATTCTGTTCCGTGTAGTTTTTAGATAGTTTAATAGCTATTATAACGCTGGAAATACAGAAATGGATACTGTTTTTATATGCAAATAAAAATATTGTGCAAATCTTGTGAAAAATTTCATGATTATATTTTGTGATGATCAGCTGAGAAATATCTTCATAATTTTTGCTTTATTTTTTACGTGTTTCACAATTCATGTCATCCATTATTACATCTCGTTAATCAAATTTGTCATGCAATAGGATATGCATTATATTTCCCGTACTCTCGATTTTCAGTGTCGCATGCGGTTTCCCGACGAGATAGAGACACCTTCGCTGAAGTGGATTACGGAATGAAACGTCACCTAACCGAGATATTCCCTTCCTTTCGATTTCTCCCTTGATATTTTCCGTTCTCGGTCATTGTTTCGTTTCCACTCGAGTTAATGTGTCCACTTTGATGCTTCAATTTCAGGCGTCTCGATTTTCTATCGTCAGATTCGCTTCACAAATGTACACAAAAGTGCAACCGCAAAAGTATGTGATAGCTCTTTTTGCAATATTCAAATATAAATACAATTCGAATATTAATGTTTGTTCCAAAATATTATTATTAAATTTTGTGAGAATTCCCAAAAATATTAATAGTATAATAATTTATACACATTTTACGATTATATCTCCTCTATAAGAAAAATTGTGAAAGAAATTGTTGAAGATAAGAATTTTGTAAAATTAATATATTTATTTTAGTTTGAATATACGTCTCTTTTAAAATTTTGTCGCAAACAAAAATTTTCGCGCTTGGCATTAGACATTCGTTATCTCGCGTAAAAATATCATTGCTGTCACTGACTATGGCCCGCGGTCTTTTCTCTCGCGCGATCGTCATCGCGACTATCGGACATAAAAGAAATAGAACCTCGAAAGCGAAAAATCGACACGTGACCGAATTGCGCCTGAACCGCCATAGGCTATTCGAACGATTACTCATTAAATCCTCTTGTTGAATTGGCCATCGCTCCGTTACCAGCAAAACAGATCTCTCTCTTTCTCTCTCTCTTTCTCTCTCTCTCTTCATCTATTGAAGAGAAATCCATCGGGCACGAAATATGATCGAGAAATAGACTTATTTTCATAGAGATGCATCGGCATGTTTCGTTCGAACGCGTCACGATAGGCGAAAATAATGACTCTATACTTTCACATTTTTTTCATACGTATTTTTCAAAAAAAGATGATAGCGAAGCGTGTGATAATCCGCTTGATTGTCATTTTGCGATATTTTCGCGAGTATCACGGTTTTCTGTGTATATGATAACACATTACTTTTAAATTAAAATCTTTTTTTCTCTCAATATAAGATATATTGTTTATTTACTGTAATACTAATTTTGAAAATTTTCTATAACTGTTTTAAACAATTTTTTTTACAGAAAAATACATTTAAAATACATAAAATTTTTTTAAAAATAAATATACATGTCTAATATATAATAAGATAAATACTGATGTTAATTATATTCAAAAAGATCGCTTTTAAATTTGGGAGACATTTTATTCATACTGCATTCATGTTTACCACGCAGTCAACGCCATAATCAGCTTTATGGTTATAAATTTACGACTGAAATTTATGGCGATAGGATAGCCAACCATCGGCGAGTACTTATGTACAAATTCATCCGCGTCAGTGCTTAGTTACAACCGTTGTTGAGAGACCAAGCGGATTGTAACGTTTACGAATACAAAATGTGCGTGAGCGCGCGTTGTGTGCGGATGACCCGTGAGACTTGTACACAGTACAAATGAACACTTGATTTGAGTGTGTACTACGTTTAACCATTTCATAATGGATAGGTATACCTATCTGTGCCATTTCGATATACACAATCGCAACTGACATTTGAAAATCTGAATTGTTATACAAAAGAGTAAATTGGCACTATTAATGTAAAATATAGAGAAAAAAACAATCAAGGTTTAGAAATTTAATTTTTTTTTATTCATTAATAGATGCTAAATTGTAACGATAGGAGAGAAAAAAATATCATATAAAAATATCATATAAATGAGAGAAAAAAAGATCGTACGAATTTGATATAATCATAATTTCTTAATAATTTCGTGAAACACTAAACAATCTCTAACGATTTTATAATCATTGTTTTTCGTATTGAATAATATATATTCTAATGCTATCCTGATTTACTTCACTCGCGACCTGCGGACGCGATCTGAATAAAGATAAGTCGGCATACTTCTACAGACGATTTGATTTACGACTTTCGTACGCACGTTTACTTCGCCTTCTCACCGTTGAGATCGGCGCCCTTTGGTATATGTATCGGAAGGTAGGGACATTTTTCTTCGGGGCGCCTCTCCCCTCGTTTCCTATGCGTTTCGGCGCCGAGAGTTCGAAGGGGTGGCGATGATTGGCGCCCCTTCTCCGAATACAAAGTGGCGAGTCATCGCTTTAGCCGACTGAAAAGATATGAAAAGGGACAATAGTAGCCGCTCGCCGCGAATAGCGAGCTAGCGACGTGTAATGTCCATTGTGTGCTAATGCATCTATCAGGAAGAGAATCGTGGTGTTACAGAGAAATCTTTGCAATACTGACGAGCTGCGAGTCCATCATAACAAAACGGATATAAAAGCATCAAACCATTACACGGCTATCTTTGTTTCGCGAAAGATTGTGAAAGGACTGTCCTAACATTATATAAATATCACTTCAAAATATAGCATACTGCAAGACAAACTAGAAACATTTTTATTTTATTTTAATGATAAGATACACTGATGATTATAGATAAGCATCTTTAATAATAGATAAGCATCTTTAATAATAATGAAAAGAAATATTTATGTAATTACTTAAAATGCATTAAAATAATAAACGTTAAAGATTTTTCACGAAATTTCACAACAATTTTAATAAAAACGAAGCGTAGATATAAGAATAGAATAATGAATTAAATTCAGTACATCATTTGGATTATCACTATAATTTGGTAAAGTATTCATGAATAAGAAATAGCACTGAAATAGGGAACATGGCAGGAAAATAAATTAAATTAAAGCTATGTCTAATAACGCGGAATCCTTTGCGTGTGCTATTTCGCGAGTCCTTTTCTACTTTATCTATCAGCGTGATATATTCGACCAAATATATTAAGAAAATAGTAATTTATCTATACGAGCTATATTTGACTGCTCAGTAGGGCTCTTAACCTCGAAAGCTGATGCTTGTCATTATTGTATTCCAGTGATGACATCTTTCTTCGACCCTAATTCGGCCAAATACCTCGAATTGTCTTTCACCATTGTGTGCTCGAACATTGCCTTGCTAGCTCAATACAACCTACAATTATAAGCCACTTGACTGTACATTCTCTAATGTTTATAGGTGTCATTATGCATGCACTATCAAACTAATTGGCGAAATAATTAAGCGAACGGCAGTGTAAACGTTATTGTGATATTTGCGGAATTTAATTGAAACGCACTAGTATACGACGGTAATACTGTAAGATATATTATGCGAGTAAAGAGAGTATTATGTTTTATATATACATAAATATAATTGTATTCCAAGTAATTCTTTCTACTATTCTAATTAGGATAATAATTTTCGCAGTATACATGTATTTATAATTATTTTAATTTTATTTTTACATGAAAATTTCAATCTCCTCTCTTTCTCTTTCTCTCTTTTTATTTTAGGTAAGATAAGAGATTAATTTGTACAATCATAAAAAGTATGCTTCTTCGATTTATTTACTGAAATCTATAAGTCTAAAACTACGAAAAACGAAATAAAATTTCATGTTTCGAGAAATATCGAATTCGTGTCAAGTGCTTGCCGTTTGAACACTTCAAGTTTCTCTCTATATAAAGACATACTTGACTCATTGCGAACATTTCGCAAAGAGTATCGTACATCTACGTATAGCCGAAATACGTTCCGCCCGAGTTCACCTCTATTTCACCAGTTAGATAAAGTAGACACAACGTAATTTGTAACACGGAATATTTTACGATAACGCGCGGCCACAGCGAGTCTTCATGAATTTTCATTAGCCCTTTTACCATGTTTCGACCTTCGCCCAGTCGAGGACGAGACCCAGATATTCGCCTCCTTCGCGCCCCCGTAAAATCACGAATTTTTGCATTCTCGAGAATACGAGCGCAAGTGCATGCATTGCAAACAAAAAAAATACATTACATACATTAAACGGCCTCGAGAGACAGCAGGACACGGCGAGAGTCGTCGTCATCGCCGCAATGTCTGACAAACACGCTCCGTCTTTTTATCCTTTCCTTGATTCGAATTTTTCTCAAGAACGTAATTTAATTTCTGTGACATTTCTCCCAGCTCATCCCCAATTCTTTTCGTCCTCTCGCGCGAATTCCTTCTTGCCATTTCTGAAGTACGCGAATTTCCGATAGGCAAGCTACAGCTGTAAAAGGTCGCGAGGTCGACCGGAGGAAAATTTTACGCTGATCTTTAATAACGACGGAATGAAGTACGTGGGTAAACGCCAGACACGGGAGATAGGGTATCGTTTAATCCAAATAAATCACATTGAAGTATCCATCGAAAGATGAGATTACGCCGGAGGAGTTCGACGTCAGATCCTTCAAAAGGCAGGGGCGCGCCTCAAATTTCACGGGGAATGACTCGCCTCAGAGTGGTTCTCGAGGGGATAATTCTCGCCACCTTTGAATCGGATTGAGAGATTGCCGTTTTCGCACGATCCTATCAATCTTCAAAGCCGTCGACAAATATTTAATCGGATCAACAATATGTAACGCGGATTTGTTTACTTATCTGTTATGTGGTTACTCGAACGTGACATGTGTTTTCACGACAGATTATTTACTTGATCGGAACTTTCTATCACGTAAAAAAAAATCTATTTGTATCGCCACGAAAAGAAATATAAAACATTGCTTAAAGAAAGAACTTTTTCCAAGAATTTTTATTTTTGCACTCAATTACGTGAGAACGTTTTTCTTTGTCGAATCTTATCGGGAGGCCATAATAATTAAACTCGCAACCTGTCGAATATCCTTGTCGATGTAATTATCGCGTGCATTGACCTGGAAGATTTGCTCATCTTGGCCCTGCTCTTTCGGGTTAGCAAGAATCCGATGACTGTAGGATCACTTAAGAAGCGTTCTCATTAACGTTTGCTTATTTAAGCGCGACATCGCGTCATTTTACGTTACGAAGGTTTCGACTTACGTAAGGTTTCGACTTACGAAGAACCCATCTATTAGGGCTCGGTACACCCGGTCATTATCGATTTACTTCATCAATTTTGTTCTATATTACGTCATGACACAAGATAAAATGGAAAATGTCAAATGCCAGATTTTGTTAATTAAACATCTCATCGACATGACATTTGATAATACTATACACAGTTTGCATTACATTTTTCGCTTTTCTTTGCTTCTACGTTGATGAGAAACATATTTTTAATGAAATGGATATTAGACATAACAGAATAGGATATATAAATAGAGGAAAGTTTAATTAATGAGAAGAAGAACACTGGTACATGATTAATCCTACTTAATTACTCGTAAATTGTTTCCGTCATTAATAGAAGATTAAAATTCATGGGATGTCCTTATATTTCCATCACTATATTTTACATATGCTTAAAATATATTAACATTCTGAGCATTAAAATAATTCAACGAATTTATCGCAATTAATTTATCAAATTAATACCGATGTAAACATATTAGTTACATAAAAAGTATATGTAAAATATTATTTATTACATAATTTTAATCATTTTAATTTGATTTTAGTTTAAATATATAAAATATAAAATATTAAATATAAAATCTATGATTATTTTAATCTATGATTTAATTGCCAAAATATTTATAAAATTAATAAGATGTAGAAAAATAAAAATTAAATTTTTAAGGTTGAAAAATCTAAAAAATTAAACTTGTTTGAAAAATGCGTTCGCAAATTTCATTTCATTAATCCAATTTAAGTTCGCGAACATTTGCGTATAATAAACGAAAAGGAAAAGTGATATCCATTATATTGAATACTTTGTGTCAACGGATTACGTAAAATTCATTAAGTTAATCGTCCATGTTTTAAAAGGCGGATTGGGTTTGCCGATAATCTCACGGGCGAGATTAATGGCTCGTGGTGACCGAGAGAACCGTAGAGTCTCCGGATAATGTTAAAAGAAAGTGGACGATAAAAGCGAAATGGGCGGCGAATCGCCACCAAACGGTAGCACATCACGTCGGCAAGGTTTGCTTTTAATCACGAGCGGATCGCGCTAACTGATTTCACAATCTTTATTAAGGTTCGTAATTGAGTCCCAGCGAAGCGCAAGTGCGCACGTTCGTAGGTGGATATAAGTGAGCAAACATGAGTATCCGCACGCACATCCGCACGCGTGTAAAAGAGAAGGAGATAGATAGAAAAAGAGAGACAGAAAGAGAGAGAGAGATAGAAAGAGAGAAAGAGATGCGCGCGATTACAGCGAGCAGGAAGTAACGCTACTACTTCCGAGTGTTTGCCGAAGGTTCGTTTGAGCTGGCTGTTAATTAATTCCTCTAACGCTGCCGGCGGTTACCGACGAGATGCATTAACGTCACCCGGGTAGAGTCGACAGACTTCGGAAGAGCGTACAACGGTTGCACTTGTTAGCGCTAATGGAATTGAACGAAATGCCGCGCGACCACAATATTGCGCTGCCATGAGTAATTACATTGACGCGGCAGGTGATTTAACCTAATTACGGAATTAATACGCTCTGGCTGGTCGCGACTCTGCGTTTTTGCCGTTGCGGTTCGCCAATCGCGAAAGAGCGGGCTTATCCGACGCTGCAAATGGATACGTAATACTTAAATCTCGGCGCGTAATAACTCCGAGAGCTTAATAGTTCGTAATATTTATGACGTATAACCGAGATCATGGGATCAACAAAGCTAATATCGCGCGCGCGACTAAACGCACGAACGTGCGTTTCGCTAAGTTCATGAACCAGTATGAAATAATATTAATGTGCGATTTATTTGAAATCAATCCGTAGGATTAAATGGAATAATTATAACCTTTGAATAAATAGCACAACGCAAATGAATTCTCAATAATGAAATTAATGCAATATTTAATTAGTAATTATCTGAATTTTATAATGATTTGTTGCAGCGAATTCTATAAATAGATATTTTATATAGCTGATAATAGCTGTGCTATTATTATTATTCACGATCGTCATTAATAACGAACTTCTAAGAAGGGAACATTAGAAGAGGATAAAAGCCGCAAGGAATACACGTAAATAAATTTGTGTCAGAAAATTAAGCCTCGTGCATGTCACCGCACAACAAGATAATATTGTCGCGATCAATCTTGCGCTACTAATAATCCCGAAAACGAGCGCGCAAACGTTTGATGTCAAGTCGAGTCGGGTTGTCAACGTCTCGCGACGTGGCACGGGACGGGGAGAATCAGGAAGCGAAAAGATTCTCCGTATAAGACGAACTGCCACGAACAAGAAAAGGGGGATGGTCTCCGCGCACCCTTTATCGTGCGACGACAGACCGGGAGTTGGACGACCCCGAGCAAGCAGGCATTCACCCGACCTTTCACCCACTCCACGGAGTGCCCCGTATCGGAGTCTTCCCCTTCGATTTGACACCGTGCTCAAAGTCGTACTCCCGTCGTCCTACTTGCCCATCGCCGTTCCATCACTGCCAGCCACCTCCGTTACCACCGAGGAAGATTCTCTTCCTCCTTCCCCAAAGGGCTGCCCTGATACTCCGCCAATGAGGATAACAGAGCTAATACGTCGTATGCGCTACATTATCGTGTCTGTCTTTCGCAACGTTGAATGGAGCTGGAGATTATATAAGTTTCTGACGCGTACCATGAGGTGATCAGTTAAAGCCGGTGAAGCTATTACAAGAATAGAAATAATAGATCCTGCCAGGAGTGTGAGATGAAGATATTATATTATAAGTTGTTATGTTGTATTTCGCAAAATAAATAGATATCATTTTTCAGCGCAACTATTGTTTCGATCCGTTTAACGTTGATATCATGTTTGTTATAATTAGCAATGATCGAATTGTAAAGATAACTAACGAATATAATACAGACAAGCTTATCTGACAATTAAACTAGGATATGATTGCATGAGAAATGTAACAATAATTTTATACAAGGAATGTGTGTTCGCCGAGCAGAGCAATTTATATTTAAAAACTTTTTTAAAATGTTCGCGTATAAGCCATTTATTATAAAAGTGATATACTAGATTATGAAATGCAGTTAATTTAAATAGAGTATAGAAAATTCATATTGAAAAGATTTAAACTAGGCAAAATTTTAACTGATTTTAATTAATTTAAATAATTAAAATCTTACGTCAATCTCAATATGAACAATCTACATAATACTAAAATTTAAAAAAAAAGTCAAATTTCGCGAAACACGTTTCGCCAACTTGTGCTCCAGGATATAATTGTGTCGTTCCAATTGTGCCACGAATGCCTTGTATATACATCGATTTATGGCACTTTATATTGCCCGAGAGGCGAGGAATCGAAGTCGCGATGATATTCCTGCACCACGAATTCCCAGAGTGCCTACAGCTGAAAGCATTTACAATCGATACCTGGCCTATTCCGCCTTTTCCTGACGTTACGTCGTTGAAAGGCATCGTTCTCGTATGCATAATTCGTCCTCGTCGTCGACACACCGTGTTCTTCTATCGAGTGTGTAATCAAATCTCGCGCGCGGCATCCATGCGTTACGCGAAATCACAGGAAGGTGATTGTGAAAACTTCGATAGTCATGATATATCGATAAAGAAAACGAGACACGTGTAAGGACGAGGTTTTTTACTCTTTCGAAATTCCTGGTAACATGTATACGCCGTCAGAGAGACACGCTTTCTTATCGCGACAATAAAAAAGAAGAGTTTAAAACCGAAAAACAAAGCCAGACTGTGTTGAACCGAAGGGATGTTCTTTACTTTACGTCGCGAAAAATGGCGTAAGCGCGGATATTCTCGCCAGGTCTCTTATCGAGTCGGTAGGCGCTCGTGACAATATCTCTTGGTCACGACTCCCGTGGGAACGGCGGGAAGCCTCGAGTCATATAAGGAGTACATTTGTCACACACACCAGGCAGTAGATCCTGTCCGCCCATATCCCACCATAGTTGTCTTCCCGACCGCGCTTCTCGCAAACCCAGCAGGTATCGCGTGTGCACGTGCTACGTCCCGTCCATCCTTAATGTATTCACCTAACCCGTCTATCTGTCTGATTCGCGAATAAATATCCCGTCGAACGAATCCCACACCGCAACGAGGCGGCTCTTAACGCGCCGACAGTAAGACAAACGATGGAACGAATATCCGAGAGAATATCAGCCGCGAGTCCTCGATGCGTCAGCGATGGTCCTCGATAATGTCAGATGATTACTTTTCTAAGCGTGATAACCTTCGAGATTGCTGATGGTAAAGTAAAAAATCGTGAAGAACGTATATATATAAATTATATATATACGTATATATATATAAAATTGATAAAAAAGCTCTCTTATTTATTCTAGTCATTTTTTTTTAATTTAATAATATATTTGTCGGTGAAAGAAAGAGAAAGAATCTCCTACAGAAAAATAAGTAGATCGGATTTCTCAAGTTATACTTTGTATGCTCTGACATGAAAACTTGTGAAATATCGATGTACATATGTCAAGAGTCGCCGTCATGATGTTCGATATTTTATAAGAGAATATCTTGATCACGAATTGACACTCAATTGCAATCGATATACGTTCACGCTTTCGAAAGTTTTCCTAACAAAAATTCCGCTAACAGTTATTGGATATTAGTTATTAATTTTTCATGAATTATATTCGTGTGTTGACACAAGAAATTGAAAATGAGTATAGAACGATCTTATCGAAGAAAGTTTGATACGCAGCTTTGGAATTATTAAAGCTTTGGAATTATTAAAATTTATTTTATCAAATGTTATTATCGTAGAAAAATTGATGTGATTTTTATCATTGATACACGTCAACCATGATAAAATTCTCGACATTTTTATTAATATTACGCACTCGAATATCAAGTCAATAATCAAGCACCCACAATCAATCTCTCATTGCTCCGCAAATGCACTTTGTTAAGTATAACGAAACTCGAACACGAGTCGTCGTCGTGCAACGCGTTTCTCCGGATTATCTCGATTAGTGACGAGCGTCGAGACGCCTCTGCAGACGAGGAACTCGTGCGTCGTACATTTCGCGACATAGCAGACACATAGTCAGACGGTCCGTTCTATTTATAGTTGAGGGACTTTGGTGAAACCGCGGCAGATGCAACAAGAAAACGAAATAAAAGAATAAAAGAGATATCTATTCCTTAGTATTAAAGCCGATTTATTCTATTCATTTGTTACTTATATAAAATGCTTTTCTCGCCTGCGACAAAAATAATTGAATTTTCTATTATCGAGTAATTTCACACTAAATAAAATTTTTTTAAATAACTTACACAATTATAAAGCAAATTTGTTATGGCAAATTGTTTTCCTATATCTTGTATGTATTTTCAGATAAAATTATTAATTTATAAGCAATTAAATATAAAAAGTTTTTCGATTAAATTTTCCAAAATGCAGATAGATAACAAAATATATTTTCTGATGGATTATTTTCAGATGGATTTTGTTACCACAAAATATGAATTTATTTGTAATTTAATTGGAATATAAGACAAAAATTGACGTATTGCAAGAAATAAGCTCACCAAGTTTTCTCCGAAGAAAAAACAATATCTGTCAATCAATCGGTCGTTAAAATTAAAGTCAAACGTTCTGCAGCATCGCGTAATAGAGTATAATTTTAATTTTTTCGTTATATACGCGCCCCATCCCTATTCCATCATATTGCTCGAATGCGAACGCAAGTAATCAGGTTCTAGGGTCGTCTAAAGGTAATAACACATGCGATCCCATCGTCGTCATGTGAGCCAGCCTTTATAGCACGGTCATACTGTAGCAATTGCGGCGCCAAGAGACGGACCCCCGACGTCGTTCAACGTCGGTGCCGGTGTTACTGGCGCTAACCCAAATCGTATACTCCAGCTCTCCCTCTCTCTACCTATCTTTCCCTTTCTCTGTCTCTCTTTCTCTCTATTTCTTTTCTTTCTCCATCTCTCTGTTCGATTCTTTCTCCCCGGTGTATCTTTGTCCGGACGAATTATAGACCGCTTGCCGGAGATACATCAAGTCGTCGCCAGTCGAACTTATTTCGCGCCAGCGCGTCGATCGTTCGATCAAGTTGACTTTCGATGAGACGAAATGGACCAATCTCGACCTACTGAATGCACTTAGTCGCGTTAGTGAGACAAGCACTCCTTTCTGCTTAAAATAATACAATAGGAGAAAATTGGAAGTAAATAGAGAGAATTGACTAATTTGGAAATTGTTTTATTTGATAGATTGTCATATCAAGCAACTGCATTGACATGTAAAATCGAACAATTTTATAATGTAAAATTATTTTTGTAACTTTTATTGTAAATAAAGACTGCGAAAAGTTTATATTCTTGTTTAGAAAATGCTCTCGTTTAGAATATAAAACGTATATAATAATATTATTAATATAAAATATTTTTTGAAATCTTACAATAATCATACAATTCATTCAGACTGATTCTTTTTACAATAAAAATTACAAAAATTATATTTCAGATAACTTATACTTCATATAACCCTTCCGATTGTTGATATTGTTTCTCAAATGCAATTCGAAAAAATAAATTCTACAACTGTGAGCTACTGTGTGTCGCGAAACTAAGCATTCGTAATTAGACTTCAGTCGTATGTTCCACATTTTTATACCACGTGGTAAATCTGCAGAGGCCGGAGGTCAACCGGTAATTAAATCGGCTGCCGACCTATTTACCGTCACACGATTTATAGGACGCGAGAAAATTTCGGGGCGAAAATTTCGCGCGATGATCGAGCAGCCGAATTCCGGGCTGGGGCGAAATTCCGCGAATACGCGATAAATAAAACCGGGCGAGGCCGCCGCTCGTTTTTGGGATATGGATTGAATGAGAGTGCGGCACGGCAGAAAGCGCGTACCTCATGATTTTTCGCTCCCCGCTACCGTCGTTTACCAAACAATTCCCAATTGCCTTGTCAAAAAGTTCCGGCCAGAAATGGCCGCTGATTTATAGGTCGCGGATTTATCGTCCCGCCTAGCGAAAACGGGAAAAACAAAAGGGAATCAGAAAGGGATAGGCGGAAAGCCATCGAGGTGGAGAGGAAAATGGGAAACGCGCGTACGGGAAACGTGTACGTGTATGTGACTGACAAGTGTTATAGCTGTCGCGCAATTAAAAGTTGTCTATTAGAGGAAGACGGGAAGTGCATTTTATAATTGCTTGCAGCATTCGAAATAATAATAATTAAATGAAAAGTTATCTGCAAAGAATATCTGCATCTTATAAATTAAAGACTAAAATTTTTTTTTTAAAGTAAAAAAGATAAAAAAAAGAACTGTGTATGTCATAGCTTAGAATTTTTTTTTGTTTCGCACTTTAAAAAAAAATCACTGCTTTATCTAACGCAACATTCCCTTGACGTGGAAGCCACTCCATTTTTATATACTCCATTGGGTCGACGATACGTCACTGGAAGGAAAAACGTGTCCCACGCGTAAAACGCCACTACGAGCATCGGATCGCTTCGTTTTCGAGAGTATTTTAAACCCTAGCCGGTCATTAATACACATCCGCTCGGTGTATACGACCAGTCGGGGGTGAGGTCGACTGTTATATAGCGCGCGAGTGTGCATCCACGAATGAATTATCGGCAGCGGGCTCGATGCAACCGGCACAAAATCGCTGCGAAATTCATTCGTCTAGCCCACTTGTGCGCACTTGCGTGCATCTCTTTCAACCATGTCTATGAATATGTAATAAGGATGAATGTGCGATAAAATTCCTGCTGCTCGCTCAACGGAAAGACCCCGATCATCATGGTGGAGAAGAATAGAACGGTTTCAATGAAATTCCATCTCATAATTACAAATCGTTTTCATTATTTATACGCTTTCATTATTTATCACTAATCTCATTGATTATCTTCTTTTATTAAATATACATTTATTCGAAATATTATATAAATACGACACACGTGGCCTCTTATTTATACAGATATTATTATAATAATAAATTATTTCACTTCCAAGAAATATGAGCACAATTTGATTATTTGTTAATCAAATTATTGCATATAAGTTTTCTGATTATCATATATTCAATTCAAATTGCAAACAGTCTACGGAGCGTCTAGTACTGTAAATAATTATGAAATAATTTAGTTGAGGTTCTATTAACTCTCGGATCATTGCATTGCAACGTCGACAACATTATTTCCCGTATGTGCACGCATCTATGTTCTGGCAACTGGGAAACGAAGCACTGAAACTGTTGCCGTTAGTTAATTTTCCTGAATCGCGACGAGATTCAAAGTCAAACTTTCTCGATTGCCCGCAGCGGTTGACGTTAATTCCATTCGTCTCCACCGGGAACGAAATTTGCACGTCGAGTATACCGGATGATTTCACCCAGAACAGCTTAATATGTTTGCTAACAGACAGCGATCCTTTTATTAAGAAAAATCATGGCAAGGTAAAAAAAAAATGGCAATTACATATTAACAGAATGCCTAAAATATGGAACTTGTAAAAAAATTCCCTGAAAATATCCTGATTTTCCAATTATTTATTTTGGTTGAAAATTTCAAGTAAAGAAAACATTTTCAAGATCTTATGACTACAATTTTCTTCATTTTATATTGTGCGCATTTTTAGTGCTTTTTATCCTTACGAAAGAAGACCACTTAAGTATCAAGTACTTTACAAATTTACAAATGTACTGAAAAATAAAAAACTGAATAATAGATAAAATTTCCAACTTAATTATAAAAAAATTCTAACTTTCATAACATTTTCATTTTTTACCATTAAAAACTAAAATAAAGAATATGTACTGCATATTGAATATTTTTTTAAAATATTAACATAAAGAGAGATAGATAAATATTAATATATTTTAAATATTAATATATTTAAGAAATATTAATATATTTTACTTAATTTAAGAAATATTAATATATTTTACTTAATTCACACAACTTGGCTCATTAGCAAATTGCCAACTGCTTACAGTATAAAAGTAAAATTATTAAAGGGAGATTTGTTTTAAATTCCTTGAATTTTAATAAAATTCCATGAAAATTCCCTAATTTTCTTTTTTTTCTCAAAAATTCCCTGAAAATTCCAGGTTTTCCATGTTTTTCAAGAGAATAAATCTTGATTAATTATAAGAACTAAAACAAAAGAGCACTTTCTAATTAGCTATCACGCGATACAAAAGAATGTGAGAGCTATTCATTTTTAATTAAATCATTAAATAAATTAGTAAAATATTAATAAAATAATTAGCGAACTATGTACATATAATATACGAAAAATATTAACAGTATAAACATTTAATAGTAAACACAGCAAGTCAATTTAATAAAGATATATTATAAATAATGATTTATTTCTCGATTTTCAAGTTAATTATAATCATTCATTCAGTATTAATATTAATATTTAATATCATTCTCATATAATTGTTTTAATGTGTTCCATATGTGATATAAATATGCAATGATTTGGCATAAATCCTAAATTTCATTTATATAAATATAATATATATATTTTGGAATCCTACAAACACATTCTCTCTCTCTCTCTCTTTCTCTCTCTCTCTCTCTCTCTGTCTCACTATTTCGCTCATTAATACTTATACAATAATTATACAAATTTGACGGTAAATTTCGTAGTCTCGCGATACTTATGTAATCTGACACTATTGTCGCCCGGTGCAGTCGGTACCACAAGAAAGTGAAGACGTCGCGAAGAGGACGATGAGTGTCGAAAACGGCCGTGAAAACAGTCACGATGAAAAAGAGAGAAAGAGGGAGGAGGAGGCGAGAGATAGTAGCAAAAACGATGCGGCGGACATCTCGAGTAATTCGGAACGGACAATCTCGAGAGGGTGCGAATAATTTATGCGCGCAATTAGGTGACGGCGGGGGCGTGTAAATTAATTGGGAAGATGGTAGTAAAAGTTAATTTGGTAGGTAGCCAGGGCTCTGGCAGTCATTTGGCTCAGGTGGCGCGCACGGAGTGCTTCGCCGATTCGAGAGCAAAATTCGTGGGAGGTAAGAACCTAAATGGGGAGAGAAACACCGAGAAATAGAGGCTCATTTGGATGCATGCGCGTGTGTATGTATTTTCTAAATGTGCGGGTGACCCTCCTTGAATGTGAAATCCAATTAATTTTTATTTATATAATAATACGTTTTATCACGAGCAGAGCTAACATAAGATTAATTGATCTCTTATATGACGCATTTTGCATTTAATAGTCTATTTTATATAAACAAATTTTTAACTTATATATTTTGTGCGTTGTGTTTTTACTTCAGATAATTCTAAGACTAAGATAATGATTTTCCTCTCTTACAATTCCGCATGCACACACATATTAGTAATATATTGGAAAAGAAAATCGAGATAAAGCACGCGCTGCATGCTAACGCAAAATGGCAGAGACGGTTAGTGGCGGAGAGTGTTAGTAATAAGAAGAATACAAAGATGATGAAGTGAAAATGACATACTGAATGAGAGAGCCAATGATATTGAACATTTTATCGCTAATTGGATCTCTCTAAGCGTTCAAACATTAAAAGTGTAAATTATACATTGCGTTTATAGTCTCTACCTTGCGGCAACAATTATTCATTTGTCATATTTGGCAAAATTTATGTCATATTTGCAATTACATTAATAATGCTGAATTTGTATTACGATGCAGTTAATTATTCATATCGAAATCGCGGATTCATTTCACGGAATTTCAATAAATTGTCAATACTTTTTCATTTGTAGAAAGCTTAATTATTCTCTAAAGTAAATCGATTCTATTTTCGCTTGTCATATTCGCGCATTCTGGAATAGACAATTTTCATGAAACCGCTAATTTATCTGGCGTCAACCGAATAAATGTTCTGTGAGCTTTCATCAGGATCTCTCGATCTCTGAGCTTTCGTCGCTCATGATGTACTACATCCATCTTTCTTCAAGTCATTTTCCGAGATTCGCGAGTTAGCAGACAGAGAGATAGTGAGCGGTTGGTCGATAGCGGATACAATGTTGATCCCTAGCGATGATATATCGGTCATACTCGACTCATCTCTCGCACGGTTGAATCCTTTCCGAGGGAATAGAGTACGACACAGACAAGGTGCTCTCGATCTCTTCTCATTTCCTCGCCATCGAATGGCCTAGAATCCATTCTCGGTCACAATCTCGGTCACAAATATTTTTTTCAGACACATTAGACAATGAAAACGAGGTGTGCCTTGGTCAAGTAAGGTCACGGAATTTTTTCTGATTTTCTGATATCCCTCATTTTAATAGATTATATAGTTAGATTACATTCTTTGAATAATAAATTGCACATAATAATAAAAGATATAAATGTATTAAAGATTAAATTAGAAAAAATCGTTATAAAATGATAATAATGGATATTATTATTATACGCGTTCGTAAAGGTAATTTGCAGCTATGCACCGGTTGACTTAATTACTTTAATTTCCGGACAGAGAAGAGGGAATATTTTCCGGTGAAAGTCCTTTGTAATTCAAACTCTTAACTAGTATAGAAATTAATGCGACGAAAGACGGTAAAGGCGCTCGAATACTTTAAGATCGCGGGAGTTTCGCGGAAGATTGGATAATACATAAAATACAAAGAAAAGGTGGAAAAATTAAATTAGGATCATCCAACGAGACTTCTTACGGATACGGTTCCGACAATCGGAAAAGAATAGATTACAGAGTGAGATATACAAAGAATATTAAGTAGACGCGACGTTCTCAGACAGGAAAAATGAACTTTCTTTTAATGTAAAAAGGAAAATGGCAGTGTATGCCACAAAGGATTATCATGCAAAGAAGGTCCGATAAAGTAAAATTTTCTTAGTGAAAAAACTTTTTCTTGATTTTAAAATAATAATCGATAATAAAATAATAATTCGATTTAAATATTGCTAAATAAAAAAACCTATACATTTCGCGCGAGCTTTAAATTGACATAGTTATTGCCATTATATATTATGGCATCCTATATAGTTATCCGCCATATATCGTACGACTTCCCTATTATAAATTGCCATTAATGTCGAGTTTCGGGAACCGCGAGTGACATATCGAAAGAAAAAGATGAGCACTGAAAGTACGCTTTGAGGGTACCGAAACGCACCACTTCCTTTCGCGGCGCCGTGAACCGAGAACGAATGTAGAAACTTCCGAGAGCTGGAAGCCAAGAATTCCTCGGGAGAAAAGAGGCTCGCGGCGCTGACGGAGAAGCGAGGAAAAATTTACGAGAGCTGGACCGTTCCCATTGAAATCCCGGGTCTGGAAAACCGCGAAATCGTTGAAATAACGTCGCAGCACTGGCGAAAATCTCGCGGAGATTCGATATCCGTCCTTCATAAAGAAGCGCCAAACGTAACCGAAAATTACTGTGGGGCGGAAGAGCCGCGCGCGGTACCACTCGTTCATTCTTGTTCCGATATCCGCTTATAAATCGTGTTACAAACTCGCGCAAAGTTCAACAATTTCAAGTGCGATATCACTTTTATGGTCAAACTATTCGCCATTTCTCGATTTGTTATTTGTTAATGATCTTTTCTGATTCTCTCTCGGATTGTTTTATCGGTGAAAGAGAGAGGAAGAAAAAAGCATTTAATTTAAATAAATTCATAGACGGTTACGCATGTGCAATAATTAAAATAAACATACAATTTTATATATATATAAGCAATTTACTGCTGCATAATGTAATGCTTTTTCTTCTATTATTATAAATGTTTTCATTTTATCTATATTATATTATTAAATTAAATTATTAAATTAAATTAAATTATGAAAGCGAAATATATGTAGGATGGTTGTAAATATATAACATATTTTGCTTTCTTATACATAATATTAATATATAATATACATAATATTTTATATATTGATAACAAAAATATGATGTATGTATTCTTTTAGATATTAATACACGCGGCATTATTTTGACGTTACTTATTTTTATCAAAATTTTTCAATATATGCATTTGTTGTATTTTACGTCTTCTTTCGTCAGTTTTTCTCTTCGCTAGAGATACTAGTTTTCGCCAGAGAAGAGAGCAGGATTCGAACTTTCTCCGTTCGTTTCCAGTTCGCAGTTCGGCCTAGGAGGAAGTGATGCGTCTCGGTAGCTTTGAAAGCGTCAGTCTTCCGCATGAGAGAAGAACCGTGCGATTTCCGCGCGTAACATCTTGCGGGGCGTGAAACGATTCCTCCGAACTTGCGGGGACAATGGCTGCACCTTCTGCGCGCTATGCGTTTCATGTCTCGTCTCCGTACGAAAACGTAAAGTTTCCGCAAGGATAATTTTATGGAATATTTACAACGTCGTCGTCGTCGCCAAACCGCCGTCTAGCGGGACTGTGATATGTAATGTGTAACGCCATCCCTCGCGTAAAAGTTATTTCCGCTTTGATTTCCCGAGCCCGACCGCGAGCAAATTAAACGCTTGTTAGAACACGTAAAACCACGGGGAAGTTTTAGCTCTAATTTGTTTCCTGCATTATTCCATCACAACTGTATAATAATTGAATTCAGATTCATGTTTCAGTTTCAGTTTGAAGAAAATGTATTTTTCCAATGTATAAAATGCGCGTAATATGCAATACGGAAGAGACGCGCCCCTCTTTTCCAGGCTATTAAAACTGCAACACGCTGTAATTGCTCGCGCAACAATTGCGAACAAATGTGGTAATGATACTTCCGCTTAAAAACTTAGCTATTCTTTCTTTACAAGACATTTCCTTAATTTCTCTTGCGAAAACAGCTTGTGTTTTTCCCACCCCTCCCTTCCATTACGGCGAGCAATGAACGGCACTCCCCGGGGACGAAATTAGTACGGAGGATAATTGTGTTCCACGCCCGCGCAAATGTCCAGTTTGTTGTTTCAGTAGCCACCGCGTTGCTGAATGCGCGAAAGAGCTATAGTGGTCGTTTATTCTCGCACGAGCGTATACGCGTCGGGCTTGTGTTGTGTTACGCTACACGTTACGTACATCGCGCCCAGTACTGCATCCCGGTGCCGTGACGCGCATCTGCATCTGAAATTTACGCGTCTCCATGTATACGCCTACCCAGATATCAAGCTCACGTTCAAACTTGTCCAACTTCCGTCGGGCGGACGTCCCGTGATCCTAAACTTCCGCAGCGCGCGCTGAATCGTCGCTGCTGAAGTTTGACCGTGTGACTTCGCGCGCATTTGGCGCCGACCCTATCGCCCCGAAACGTACTCCGGGACGCGGCTGAACGCACATAAACTTGACAATACAGAACAGCAAGATTGCACACCGGCTGTCAAGCTAACTGTGTCTTTCCGCATGGCGACATAGCAATCGCCCACATTCGCCCCGTTATTTATTCTATGCCGCGTACGTTTTTCTCCGGTGAAATATATTTCACGTGTGCAAAAGTATTTTGAACATTTAACTTTTATTTAAAAATAAAATAAAATCGAAAAACTCGAGAGAGAGAGGAATAAAGGTAGAGAAATAGTTAAATTATTTTAGATAGTCTTTTCTTAAAATATATTTTTATTTGTGATGAACTTTATCAGTTTATTAGAAGACATTCAATATTAATGGAATAATCTAAAATTTCTTATATGTTCAGATTTCGAGCATCATTTCTATAGATCTTAAACTTAAATAGCACCTGTTGTTAAGTAACACCTTTGTCGAGTTACGCTTAATACAATGTATTAAGAATATGTTATTATTTAATATAACAACTATAATAATAAAATTCGGGACCCGCGCGATTAGTCTCCATTTATTTCTTTATTTTCTACTTTTTTCTCGCGTATTTTTTTTTTATTATTTTCTCTTTAACACCGGTCCAATTAGATTTCAACGCCCTTTACCGTCGTTTATTCCACATTATAATAGGTCAGTCTAATGTAACGTAATTTTATTACCGCTGTACATATATACCGACTATCATCCGTTATTTTCGTCTCCACTCTCCCAATTAGGGCAGCCGCCAATTTGATCTCTTGGACAAAGCTCCGCCGTCCGATCCTTCTTATCGAAAATTACTAATATCCGGCTACATACAAGATAGGGATTACCCCGGTCGACCAATCAATTTGCCATGGCCCAACTCTCTTTTTATTCAGATTGGGATGGATACGTGCTACATTCGTTCGTGTCGGAGGAGATTCCAGCGCGCCGCGTTTATAAGAAGCAATCCACCCTGGAAATGCGACGCGGTGGCCCACTTTTTCTGCGTTCCTACCTTCTTTGTACCAGTGCCGGCTACATTATCTTCGTCACCGTGCAAACTGCGTAAATATAGTTCAGCCACTGCAAAATTCCGCAAACAGACAAGATTGCATCATCAGCGGCACGGAAGAGAAACGATTTTCGACTCGCGACGTGTTTTACAATTTATAAATTTGAACCATTTCTCAAATAATATTTGCGTTGCAATTCTTCCAGAATTAATGTAATTCCAGTATATTTCCGAACAGCTTCAATTTTAATTTTTTCCTATAATTTATACAAATAATAAAAATATACATGCAGCAAAATGCGATTTGAAAACACAATATCTATATTTTATGTAAATAATTTATAATTCATTCTCTAGATTCGTCCGTTCGTAATTTATGTAAATAATTTATTTGTTTTTAATTCTTGAATTTTAAGGCTTCTGAGACGCGTTGCACCTTCGATTGGGCCGTCGCTGTGCGCACTTTTTCCCTTCATAGAGGATAGGGAAGAAGGGTCCTTGTTGTCCGCGAGAAGTTTCTTGTGAAGGTGAATTAAGTCGTAATGAAGTACGTAGTGAGAGAGCTTGGTTCCTCTCTCCCGAGGTAATACCTCTCCTTCCCGGAGGACAAGCTTTCGCACAAGGGAAGACGGTCTGAAGTTCGCTCAGCCCTGCGATCGTGCGGTGCAAAGAAAGTATAAAAATAGAGAGCAAAGAAGAAGAAGAGGAAGAAGGGAAAGTTTGCGCGCAGGTGGAAGCATTTTTTAAAAGACGTTTTATGCGCGATTGATCCACACGACCGTCTGCGTTCTCGCGGTAATTTTTCCTCCTTGAATTTTATTCTTCTCTCTAGTTATCTCTCCTAGAGATTCCACTGATTGTAGGCAAATCGGAAATGCACACATTTCCAATAAGATAAGGAAGATAAAAACAATATCATATTGAAGAAGTGAAATTTGCGTTTCAATAACTTGATTAATGGTTCAAATAACTTGATTAATGGTTCAAATGTTATCATAATAAAAATAACATCAATAAATTGATTAATTAAAACAGTTAGAAATGTAACAGCAGCTATGTTAAATCAATTTGTAATATATTATTCAGAATTTTGCATATCGATTAAATATAAATTAAAAAATGTATCTTGTTTTTTTCTTATAAATTTAATATCATCCTTGAAAGTATATTCATTATAAATTTTTTAGATGAAATAATTACAATCGGGGAGTATACAAAGCATGCATATCTGCGTTCGCCAATAAGCATAGGTAGGTTCTTGCGTATCTACCCGGCTGAAATAGCACGGCGCTTCCAGGGGAGTCTACGTTATAACTCTGTTTAAGTATCCCGGCATTATTAGCGATAATTATTGTTGCGGCCGACCGCAGCGGAAAACGAGAGCTACGAGTTTAACTGGCAACAGTGAGGGAGCAGGTGTACCGGCCTTATACCAACCTATATACTTGCCGCGCATCGTTGAACCTTGACGCTATTAGCCGCCGTTATGCGATGAACGCGATTTTCATTAACCCGACCACACGAAATATTATCCATTCTTTTTACTTTCTAATCAGTACTTTTTATGCCGCGTTGGATCTTCGAGGAAAATCCTCGGAGAAGATGGGATTTCTCGTATCCCACGAACTTTATGGCGGGTTACTATCCACCTGCACCATCCGGATACTTTATTCCCCAGAATAAATCGGTATTATAGAACGTGTATTGGCATGCAAGCTATTTCATGTCCTCTGTACTTCGTAAATTATAATACAAAAAAATGTAAAATTATGCTCTGCCTCTACGTGCGTTTGTACTGTTTTTTATAGTGACCCGATATGATTGGCAAACGTGCAGAAAATGCTTGTTGGATTTTCGGCGCATCTGTTAACATCGATCATATTGTTAAATATTGGAGGAAGGAAGGGATAGTAGTATATGTCAGAGAGACGAAATAAAAAGAAAAATATATAGCAATATAAAATTTAAAATTTTTCTCTTTATAGAATCGTAAAAAATAACATTCACAATAATATAGCACAATAAAATACTTTTTTATATTACCCGAATAAAAATTTTTTTCTAAAAAAAAAATGATCTATTTTATCTAATGACTTTTTTATTTCGCAACATTTTTCTTTCTTTCTCTTTTTCTTCCTCATTTTTTATGCAAAAATTATTTCTATCCATAACAATTAAAACAATGAAATAGCTATATTTAATCGGACTAATTCAAAACGTAATTTGAATATACATCTTTTACGATGTAATGAATAGCATCTTGAGCCCTTCAATTTCATTCGCAATTAATAACAGGATTACTGCACGTTTCTGCTCTATGACTAGGATAGGGTAGTGCAATACTCACGACTCGTAACTCACTATGACTTATAGCGTAGCGGAGTAAACATTCAAATAGTAATTGTTAAATTTCTAGACATAGCTTAACGCTGGTCGTGCATCAGTTTGAAATACATGTGGAAAATGCATTTCGATTACTGTTAGAAGAGCTCTCGTCCGGAAAAACCTATCATTGAACTAAGTTTTTACACAGTCCTAAGTAAATAGCAAATTTCTACCGAGGAGCCAATATTTCCCCTTCAAACGATCTCATTTAAAACTACAGATAAATGTTATAATAATTTCTTAAATCCGTATATTGGAATAAAAGTTTAATCAATATTGAAATTAACCGTTCTATGTATCTGAGATTATCCTTTTATGACATAATTAAATCGATTATTTGAAAAATTAGATAAATGGATCAAAAATTTAAAAAGAAAATGTTAATTTAAAAAAATAAATTATATTTCAATTTATTTTTTAATTTAGATAAAATATAAATTGTATCTATTTTATGAGCAAATTTTATATTTATGAGCACATTTTGTATTGTGATATAAAACTTAATTTTATAATTTTTTATGATCAATCTAATTTAGAAAATAATTTAAATACTTAGATTCTTAAAGAGAGAGAACATTGCTTATCCTTAAATTTCTTTTGTCATTAAGAAGAAATATGTTCCAGTCTGTTCGCACTTCAACTTTGATTGGTATTACGATTTCGGTCAGTGTGAATCCTTGCCACAATGTAATCTTCCAACAATTACTGAGTCATGCGGCTTAAGTTGTTAGTCCAACCGCAATTAATAACACGCGCAACGTAACGAGAGTGTTTGCGGAGATGCCGGAAGCGCAGCGCGGTGCAATAATCACGGGCGCTCGTAACTCACCGTGACTTACGGACGGTAACGGCCAAAATCGCAATTACTAAATTTCTCACAAAATTTCGTACCGCAAATGTCGCGACCGGCCGGAACGAAAATACACGGGCAGAGATAGGGTCAATCATGTGGACGCTCGCAAATTTTATTTTCGTCCTTTCCGCTCGTGCGAGTTTTCAGGCGATAAGCGGGCGAACGACCGGTAATTTCGTCATCGCCCCGTAATATTACCGTGTTCTCGTTACCGTAATCTCGTAAATCGTGGCCGTCAGTGTGTTGCCGATGCGGTGAGAGAAAGAGAGAGAGAGACAGGGAAAAAGAGAGAGAAAGAGTACCGTAATGCCGTCATAGTGCCCCGATGGCCTCCTCCAGGATCGGCGAAATTAAATTTTCATCCGACCGCTTTGGCCTTCTTTCCTTTTTCGATCTCACTCTTGCGTTGCCGCTTCCATCGTTATTTTCTATCCTCTTTTATTTTCCAATTCCTCCGTCTTTTGCTACCTTCCTCTTCCGCGGATGCTGCAGCGCAAATACTTTCTTCTTTCTCTCTTTCTTTCGTGTTTTTTTCATAACTACGTCTCGTCTCGTATTTCTCTACCTTTCGATTGCGCGAGAGATCTCATTTAACTTATTTTCTTAAATTACGGCTGGATTATTCGTGCCGCGCATATCATTGCTGATAATTTGAAATTGATAAGTACATATATTGTATCTTGTGCGCTCAGAAGAGATATTATCATAATTCTAAACATAAACATTGCTTCAAGTTATATTACTTGACTTTAAGTTTATTGCGCGCAAAAGATTTCAAAGATTCTAATTTAATTATATAATAATGAAGATTTTTTCTGTTTCAAAAATTCTATTACTAGAGCTCACATTATGTTCAGGAATGCTTATGGAGACTCTATCATTATGTTTCTCCTAATTTCTCTTCCTTCGCACGATTCTTGCGAAGCGGTTTGCTCCTCATGCCCTTTATCAACGTTCTCATGAACTAATGTCGCGTTCTGAATTCTATCGCTATCTATCGTACGATCTTATTTCTGAAATTATGGCTGAATTATTCGCGCGATTTATTATCCGTGATAATTCAAGTACGGAATAGAGAAAACGATTAATGCCCGTTGCCGGCAATAGCTTTCGCACGTATAGAGACAGTTAAAGTGCAGTGCGTGAGCAATAATGAAGACTTTATACGCCTCACAAGAATTTATTAGTAGACTCGCAATTGAGAGTCTATCATTATTATGTTTTTTTTTTAATTTTTCATTCTCCTTCGCTCGAGTCTCGCGAGCTATTCTCTTTGCAATTTATACTCTTTCTCACGAATCAAAGCTCTGTATTTATTTCTTAACAAAAAATCTTGCAAAGAGTGAAGAGACTTACGATTACTAACTATGCTTCATGGAATCCAGAAGTGTGATACATAGAAGGGGACATAAAGCCGAAACAAGTACGCAGAACGTTTATTTAGCGTAAAATTTTGCGAAAGCACCCGCTATAAATCGTGCCGTGATTCTTGATAGAGAGTATGCTGGTAAAATGTACAACGCAAAGAGAGAGTCGCGCGTCTCTCTTGAAATTAAATAAGATTAAATTAAATCGACTAACTTGAATTATAAGGTACCGTAAATAATTGCGATGCGCAACGTTCCAGACTCTCTCTTTGCGTGACTATCATAGAGCTGTATAATTTATTTGTTTGCCAATTTTGTAGATTTGTCCGGTCGTGGCAGATGCAAGTCGCGAGTGAATTTTACCGGTTAATATATATTCGCCGTTATTTGCCTGTTCTTAGCAAAATTTCCGCAAAGCTTTCGGGAAAGCAAAGCAATACGTGCGTTCCGTGACTGAATAATAATATTAAAGTGAAGAGATGTAAGGAAAACATGCAAACATATTAAATTATATTATATTATATTCCCGTAGAAATAACATGCTGAGTCGAAAAGACAATCGAACTTTTTTTTCCAATTGCGTTTTTTCTCAACATAGTCAAACAATAAACGGACGCGATTAGAATGGAGCCGTCATTGACTGCAAAGGAAGTGTATTGCGCCCTCCACCTCTGTCTTTTTTTCTTCTAATTACATCGACAATTATGAAAGCATATTATTATCAGCTCGCTCTCTGGCTTGTCGACTCGGATAACGACCATATGGACAAATGGATGTTATTCTGCACGAATGTTTTCTTTTTCTCGGTGACGCACACGAAGAGAGAGGCCAGCGACGAGTTGCGCGCGCGATCGATAGACCTCGAAAAATAACATCGACCTACGCGCAGGACGGTTTTTGCGACAACAGAAATACGAAGAGATAATTGATAATTGATTAATCGAGCATATTGCAACGCGTAAATAATAGAACGTTATTTTGTGTTGTTCGTTGAATATTTTTCATTTCAGTAAATTAAAGTTGTATTAAATAAAATAATAAACAGAAATATTTTCTCTTTCTTTAAAATTATATAAAATAATAACTAAATTTAGTGAAACATGATGAGGCGACAATTTATTTGGATTATCATTCTTGACCGCGTTACTTTTTATTTTTCTGGAATCAATATTCTTTTCATCTCTTTTTATCACGATAATGTCAGTTCCAAAATTGTAACATTTTAATATAAATTGACAGCGCATTTTTATGAATATCATAAATAATTTGCAACGTTCGTTTGTCTGCCGAAACGTTTCCGTCCAATATATTATTACATTTTTATACATTTCACACGAAAAACTGTTTTATTCACAAAACTTGACAAAAATTATTATCTAATTTTGTAAGTACTCGTAATATCCTTTATTAAATTTACTATGGTAATATCATATATTTATATAATTAATATTATATATTTAGCAATATATATATATTTTTTAACAGTAAGTTTATAATTACGATTAAAGTTATAAAGATTGAACATGTATATTACACACACATTAATAATTATTGCATTATATCATGTTAATATAGTAAAACTGAATATCAAAAAATTGAAAGTATTATTGTAGTTATTTTTGTAGTAAGTAATTATTGTAGTAAGTAGTTATTTTACAATTAATTTATTTCGAGATATTGTAAGACAGTTTTAAAGTTACTTCTCCTTTTCAGTCATATTAAAATTAAAATTGTTTATCGAATGTCTCTCTAGCCGATAATGTTTTAACGCTTAATAAATCGTGATTCTAGAATATTGTGCCAATTAGATGTGCTTATCCAGAATAGTTTGTATGACGTTGTGACATGCTGCCAAATCGAAGCGCTTTAAACAGACATCTGGACGCAACAGCACTGTAATCCGTACTAACGAGGGATTAGTACGGAATGTACAATTCGAACATTCGATGCACAATTTATGTAGGTGATTTTTGTTATTGTTGCATATAACTTTTTCTTGATAAAGTTTTTAGTAAAAACAATTTATATAATTTTCATATTAATGAATGTAATATTAAATAGGGTGTTTTTTATATAATAGCATAATATAATAGAATATGAAAAAATATGCGTGATATAATTTTCTCGTTGATATAATTCTTGAATATTCTCTCCCTAATTAATAAACTGAGAACTACTGATAACGTGAGAACTGATTACATTAATAAAAAAGTAATTCATCTTCTCAAAATTGGATGATCTAGATCTTTCATAGTACGCAAGATTTATACCGACGATCTTTTTTATAACAAGCGCTGTATGAATAATGAAAATAATCTACGCTCCCTCGTTGCATTAGAGACATTATTTTACGGGATGAAAACTTTTAATTTGGATAATATTGTTAAATGAAAAGTCTCGATGACCATTCGATATCGGCTGGCACCGTGGAAAAGAGGAAAATCTCTCGGCACGACGTCCCACGGCGCTTATAACTCGGAAGCTTATTTTCGCGGCGGTACGTGTTCTCCACGAGTGGGTGAGCACTCGTAGAAATGGTTTCTAACGGTGCCATCCTGACCCCGGTCACGCATCGCGAGGGCGAGGGAGCGTTGTTAGAAGATGAGATCTCGGGAAAGTCACCGTACTGTGCTCGTGAAGCGCAAACGAACCTTTACATAGGCACTCCTTTTCTATTTTCCTATTTTCTCTCTTTCTTCCGTTCGTCGCGTCGGCACGACTGCCGCCTAATTATTGTGCGTATCCTCCGTAGATGAAATTAAATGAAAGCGGCCTGCGAAATTTTACACAAACGCCACGCGCCAATATGCGAAAATTAAATTGTACCCTAATGCTTTCAGGACTCTAATTCTGACTGTTTAACTTATTTATCGCGCAATGTGACATACATGGTAATAAAATGAAGATTAAAGACATATTATATTATACGCGATAACGAAGATATTAAATTAATCCTTTAATTGCGATTATCTTCACGTAAAAAATTTATAAGTTTTATTATAAATATATAAAAATAAATTAAAATAAAAATAAATTTTAAGTACATTGTTAACAGGAGCGTCAGTTCAAGACACGCCGAAAATTACATCACATGAAAATTAAAAAAAAAACCGCGAAATTTTTTATTCAGAATTTTCAATTTTATTTTTAATTTTAATAACAAATTGCTTGATGAATTTTTTGCATGCTTATATAATACATTTAGTTAATACCTTCTGTTCCTTTTGACAAAATTGTGGTTAGAAAGAAAGCATTATTTTACCAATAATAAACTGTCATTATCGTATCTTTTTGACATTGTTATAATCAAACGCAAATATTGTTAGCAGGAATATTATGAAAAGAATAACAAAATAGGTGCCCGATAAAAGCCTTTTTATCTGCCGTTTTAAACTAAATCTAGAAACGCTGTTTCGCACAAGATCCGTTGTACAGTAATCTCCGTTATGCAGATCGGAACGCGTTACTCACGGTGGAGTATAAAATCACTTCCTGCGACATACGTGTATAAATTCCACTTTTTATCATCGTACCATCAATTTGCGTTCTAAATTATTTTTTTTCTTGTTAAAATAAAATTGATTTCTCCATTACTTTCGTTTTGTTTATCTTCACTTGACTATTTATTCGTTTTATGGCCACAAACTCATAAATTTTTACGTTCACGAAGAAGAAACGGCGAATGACTTCTATTGTTTGTGCAAACTTCCATTATCCTGATGTGTTTAAAATATTTATTCTTTCTATTTTATTGTTTGCAATGTCGCTCTTAGATTGGCTGCACGCCAAAGATAAATAGTTTTTTGTTTATAAAGAATATACAGATCAAAATAATAGAAAATCTGATTCAGAAATTAGAAAAATAGTTTTATATTTCAAAGCTATAGATAACACTTAAATTTGATATAATAAATTTTATATAAAGCAATATTTATTTTTACTAGTCATGTTGTCATATTCATGCGTACTTGAACTTTACAATATTTTTCTGCATTGGGAATAGAATATACATTTTGTATAAAATGATATTGACATTTTCGTGTCACGAATTGTTGGCCTCTATGATTTAGCCATTGAAGCTAACAAAATATATCATTTTAAGCGTTATTTCATTATAACTTTAGTTTTTTATATTATTATTATTTCATATATTTATTATAATTTCTGTTCTAAAGCTTAAAGCAACGAATGTATGATGTATCATATATGTCAATTTCTTTGTAATATCTTTTGTTATTGATATATACATCTCCAGACATATAAATATAATTTAAATATTCATAGATTCATTACTTCGAAATAAAAGTTTACCACTCACCGATCGATGCGCAGCAGCGGATGCCTCATAGACGTCCTCCTCTTCTTCCTCTTCTTAGATGTCAGGATTCGTTACTCATTTTCACTAGTTCATTAGTGTTCATTATGTGATATGATAAACGCGCGAGACTTTTCACGGCACTCCCGCACTCGTATAATACTTTACACTAATTAAAATATTATAAAATATCCATGCCACGATGAAAACGAACGCGCGTACATTTTACGACACTCCCGAATTTTGCGATCACGAATCAATATTTCATTTCGCGCGAAAATCGCATTTCGAGCCAACAAATCGGCAACGGTAGCTTCTAACAAAGGTCAAGCTCGAAGCGGAATCGATAGGTGGGATCAACGCGAATAGGATTCACTCGATTCTTGTCTTCGTATCTCAAATTATTTATTAAATTATAATGATATATATTCGCATCTCAAAGTAGCTTGAATTCGCTTAAGCACGATTTTATATGAGAGATACGAGGGTGTACTATGCTATAGATTATAGATAATATCTTAAGGCAGGATGAACACGAGAGAGAAAATATCTATTTCCGATACTAGCAATCTAGATAATCTAGAAAATGGGAATTCAATCTCTCGTAACGAGTTAAAATCGGTTTAAGTAATTTTAATCAATGCAATACATGTCACCAACGATGCAATATAATATGGTTGATAGACAATACAAGAGAAGAGACCCATTAATGATAATCTACCGAACTCTAACCAATTCGAGCCGAACCGTTTGTCAAAGTAGAACGTGCTCTTAATCGGCCGAATCTCGAGCGTGAATTCAGAGCCTGAAACCGTGCGAACATATATACATGAACATGTACGCGAACGACATTATCTTGTATCACGATACATTTGGCGTGAGAACGTTGTCCAACATCTTAATGAATATCCCATTTCGGCATCGGAAATATGATCCTCAATGAGTAAGTGTAAACGGGAATATCGGTAAAACGAGCTTGAAGGTGAATCTTGAAGGTGCTGACAAGTCCAACATTGACACAATACACTAGCGCATGACACTCGCACAACGAATTGTCTGCAACACATTGAAAACAGGAAATATTTATGATTTAACACAAAATATTTTATCCTTTGTATTTATAATTTTGTATTTATAATTAATAATAGAACGGTTGGCACATCTTACAGTTCTATCTTTCCATTATTTAAATGTTTCAATCATTTATATTTCATTTTATACATTTTCTAAAAAAATTGTTTTCCATTATTTAAATTATTCTCTGGGGATTCGTATATTACTCAGCTCTCTCAATCCGGAAACAATGAGAATAATAACAAATTATTTTTCCGCTTCGCGGAAAAAGCGCAATGCGAGATATATACGAATCATCAAACTTCGTTAAAGAAATAATTGTTGCTGATATATATCACGACGTAATAAAATAAAATTCCTTTTCCTCTCGTTGTAATTTCTATTTTAAATGAATAAATTGCGCAATATATTTTCTTAATAAATAGCCACCGTTTTACAAATCGTTTGTGTGCTGTTACATATGTTATGTACGAGTATGTGTGTTCCTGGATTACACTCTATGTATATATAATTTGTATAATATAATGTACGTATAATATATAATGTATGTATAATGTAATATATGTATAATTTAACGTAATGAACAAATTTTATATTACCAAATTTTAAATTTATTCACATAAAATCGCCAACGACAATCACGTAAAAACATATTATTATGCGCTTCTCTAATGCGCAATATTTAATTTCAAAGATAATAAGAGTTTTAATTTAATCATTTCATTTTCTTTAAAAATTATTTAATTAATTATAAGCTCTAATTAGCAAATTGTTATACGTAATAGTTAATCGTTCAGAATTTTGCGATCAAATTTGGTTGAATTACAATCGACAACGAAAATTCCAAAAGAGAAATTTTAAAGAAAAGAGAAAGGTCAAAGTAGATAGAGCGGTCTTGGGAGAAATTCACAGAATGCTATGATAGTTATCTGATTCTTGTAGATTCACATACGCCGACACACGAATACGCACATATGCATACGAAGCATATGATGTTGGAGCGTTAGTTGACTACCGGCAACCACCCTTTACAGAAGCTAAGCACGACAATGGGCAATATGACTATAACCATCTTGGGCGGAATAGTAAACAGGCGAAGCATGTATTTCTGATTTCAGTCGAATGACGGCGGAAATTCCATTCTACACGTTACTATTACCTTCCCTGTGCAAATAATAGTTAATTCGGTCAAATTGTTATTGGCCGTTTTCATAGAAATACAAAATGTGAACATAGACGGAATAATGTATTTGTCCTGACCAATACCATTATCGCGGTATTGTCTGATGGCGTATTATCTGAATATGTTATGTGAGTAAAGCTATTCGCTATTCGATAGACGTATTGAAACAAACGAAATCGAACAAATAGCAGAAGAGAACGTGTAAATATATATACATATAAAGCATATTTTTGGAAGAAATATTTCATTATTTAGATTCTAAAATTTATTTAAAATTGTTAAAAGTTATATATATTTTACTAAGATTTTTTTAAAAATTATCCTTCAAAAGGATAAATGTAAAATTGAACAAAAACTCTAATTTATTGTAATATTTTGTAATCAAATAGTTCAATTAACGTATAATTTCTCGATCTAATTGTTATCGTTTCTATCAGATTTAAATTTCTGTTTGTATCAATATTCTGCAGTATATCTTTCTTTAAATAACCATTTTTGAAGCTTCGGAAAATATACATGTCTTATTTTTCTAATCGCCTCGTTTCCAATCGTTCTAATCTCGAATAATTTCGACGTTTTCGCAAAATTATAGTTATTAAATAAACAAAATTGTATATCTAAATTAACGAAAATATATTTGTCATTTTCTTATAGGATAGACGTAAATTTATGTTATTTTTTACTTTATTATTATAATGTTTTATGTAATTTTGATAAACCGAATAAACACCAGCAATTATCCCTGCGAACTACGCGCATTGCATTTGGAGGAGAAACGTAACTCACAATTATCCGATGGCTGTCGAGTTTCAGAAGTAAGAGGTATTTTGCGGAGGTTTCTCGCGAAACTTGCGGTGACTGTTGTTTGTCTTGCTATTTGCATGAACGCCGCGTACGTTCGCGCAGTACGTACGTACATCATGTCGCTGCCCACGTTGACTACCGTTGACATCCCATCGCGGTGCCTTATGTTGCGAACGGTATGCCTTACAAACTAGAGTTAAGCTGGAGAACTCTCGTTCTGTCAGGTGACGGTCATCTTGTATCATAGCTCTGCCATTGTTATGTTCGTAACTAAAGCTTTCGAAACTACCGATTTCATCTTAAAATGTAAAAGTCAACAAACACAAATTTATCCCTCACGCGATATTAAAATAATTCAGATATTATGCGAAAATATTTCAATTTATATATATATATTATATATATATATATATATATATATTTAGTTAAAATTGTCGTAAACTTAAGATATTTATTTCTTATTTCTCATTGTTTTCATATTTAAAATAAAATTGTAATATATCGATTTTAATATATGATAATTTCTTTCTCTTTCTTTTTCTTCTCTCTCTCTCTCTCTCATCACAATTATTTAAATATAGATATAATTTCGGAAAAATCTTTTTAAGATACTTTTAGACATTGACCGAATAAATTCTTCAATACGCTTGTCTGCTCTTTCAAGATATTTTTGTTGCTAAAACGATTCAGAAAATCGAAATTCGCACATTGTCGATATGCACACCGATTGATATTAATCCGTAATTGTTAATTAAACGGCAGACGACCACTCGCTGGTAAGCTCGCAACCACAATTCTCTCTCTAACGTGAATGTACATCGTCGGATTCGATCGCTTTAAAATTACAATTAGCGCCTGTAAACGGATCCGCTTTGCCTGCGGGCTTTATACAAACTCTCGTACTTTGACCGAGTCGACGAGAGCTTGCAGTGGTTCTCCTGTTTCGAATCTATCCGGTATCTAGCCGTTACCGCAGGCATTCTCGACTGCCATTCTCGACTCTCACTATCATCTTGTCGAAATTTCCATAGGCACGACGAAATAAATTACATTATTTCGTATTTCTATTCTGCACAATATTCATTGTAATGTAATGCCATTGGTTTCAATAAATTTGTTACGCATATCAAAAGATTTACGCGTTATTTGTAAAGAATTTGTGCGATAATCGGTATTTTAAACATTTATAAAATACGTATAAGAATCTAAATATGTTATTCAATCCGATACTAAATAAACCATTTATACTTTTTTGTGATGCAACAGATCATGGAATTTTAGGATTCTTGCATATTATTATCGTTAATTCTTAAATACATAATACATTGTGATTATTGTGAAATAAAATAATGAAATTAATATATTGTACTAATCTACGTTATCCAATTTTATAATCGCATTATTAGCTCAGATTCAATGAATTTTTAATAAATCGATTACAATGATGTACGATTGCTGTAAGCACATGCACAAATAAATGGATTGCTATTTATTAATTCGGAATAATATCGAAAATTCATTTGCCGAAGCGATATGACATTTTGAAAGTGTGAAGTGTGAGTGAGAAAAACAATGCGTTAATTCGGGGATCGGAGAAAATTATTTATAATACCTATGCCATGTACGAAATATTAATTTCCTGATGTATAATAATATGATACATGTATTAAATTTGATAAAATCTCTGTGAATATATGTATTATACATCGGCGAAATATTCTCGCTTTTATTATCAGATTACACATAATAAACATTAAATTTATATTTTATATTTTATTAAATAAATAATAAAAATGAACTATATTATTTTATTTATTTATTATAAGTTCTTTTGATTGAAACTGAAGATTATTAATATTTTATTTAAACATTTTATTTCATACAGCTTCCGAATTAAATTTTAAATTGTTTCCCTTATTACGAAAAACGCAATGTACGGTAAAAGAAAAACATTTCTGTTTAGTGAAAAAGAAAAACAATAGTACGGTCCGATTGCGCCAAATAAACTTTCGTTCACAATCTGTATATTGACGCTGCAAGGAAGTTAAAATTTAATCGACCTCCGCAATCTAAGTCGGATTCGGTAAATATCTATAATAAATCAGCAATTATCGTAAAAATCTAAGATATATTATTAGATTGCTCTTGCACGATATACACTCGAAAATGTAGAAGGTGAGCTTTAAGTTTATGAGTAATGACATAATTTTCTACAAAATAGATTAATAGATAAATTGCAATAAAATAGAATATTATACAAAATATATATTTATTAATATAATAGTAACTGAAGCCTTATGCTTTATTTATTTTATTCAAATATGCTTAATATGTAAAAATAAATTTTGTATTTACTTTTCCCTTTCTTTCCAAAAAATTACAATTTTAAAATTACAACTTCATTGGGAGATACGTTCAAACAACAGAATCAGTTATATATCCCTTGAAAATCCCTCTCGCTATTGTTTCGATCATCCTCTCATAATAAACAACTCCGAAGACTTACGGCGCGATATCATATATACGTCAGAATCTTGTGAGGTCCCTACGTTTTCCATTCGGCGATAACAACCAGGATCGATGAGGAACGCGGAGCTCGCACGTATCACTACCACGGCCATTCCTCCGGTGGATGGTATTGGCACTACCACTACGTACGCGTCCATTATCGCGCGAACGTAGCAAATCCAAACCGACGAGTCAGCCCATCGTAAACACGGGCACAACCAGCGAGTTTAATTCGATTAGGACGCGATCATCAGATTGCTCGATCGTCCGGCATCGAATTCCCCCTGCGCGCTCGTGTGGCTCCTATTCTCTTTACCTCTCTTTACCCCCTTTGCCGGCCTCTTGCATGCAAGCCTCAACATTCGCCTCTGACCCTCCCTTAGTTCTCTTACGCTCTATGCACGCGGACACACGCGTTCGTAGATAGACACGCACACGGTGTGCTCCCCCCTCCCCCCCACCGTCTCCATCTACCTGTCCGATTTTACTCTACCAGCCTACAGACATCGAAATGTATACGCCGTGTGCGGAAAGTAACGTCTTAAAATCAGGTATTTCTAAGGAACTTTCAAAATAAAAAAATTTTGCGGATAAAAAAGAAAGAAAGAGAAAGGGAAAGAATTGAATTTGCTTTATTATAAATATCCTGACATTCTCACGAGACGCCCTCAAGTTACGAGAAATCATATATTCTTGTTGCATTATACAACTTATAAGTTACTCTATAAACATTTAATACACGAACGCGTATGACTGCTTAATTAAATACTGAATGATACAATTTGATGTGTATTCAGAATTTCAATGACATCAAGTCGATAACTAACGGCGTTGTTTCGTGAACACCGTCTAAATGCATGCACGCAAGAGAGAGAGAGAGAGATAACAGTTTTGCGGAGCATTGTCGAGGATCTCGATTCTATTCGATTCGATTCGAGTACGTGAACGCCGAACGAGCCGGAAACCGACGTTTGCGCGAACACGAATTTACCCTACTGTCCGGCCTAATGGCACGGATTTCATTATGCCGGGGTTTGCACGAACGTAAACGTGAGGGTGGATGAGAAGGATAGAAAGGGGAGAAAGCTAGACAGTAGGGAGGAGGGAGGGATGAAGCAGCGAATGTTATACACGACATATACAGAGACACAACCGATTTGGAATGCAAAACTGTTGTCCTAGCAAATTTGCGACGCCGCTACTAGCGGAAATATTATCGCTATACCCACATTATATTACGTCGTCACGTCGAGATAATGCTGATTTAATACCGTTAAGTCGACTTTCAACGCGCGATATGTAGTTTACGCGATTCGTGAACTAGATGACCGTATCTGTTTCGCGATTGCAAGCATTTATAACTGGATAACAATCGAAATCGCGTTCGATGATATCGACAATAATTACTGGTATCATTCTGATGTTTCTGTACGTTCCGGTAACACGGGTGAGATGGGTAGCGCTAATTTCTCGTCATTATTCTCTAAATAACAGCCATTTATCTTAATTTAACAGATCCTCTGAAATTTTTGGAAGTGCTAGATTAATGGCATCATATTTTTATCAGCATTAACGAAATATATATATATATATATATATATATATATATATATATATATATATAATTGTGACATATTATATTAATATAATATTTGAATATAAAGATTTGAAATTAACATTGTTACAAAAGAGATATATCTACTTTCCGAATATTCCATAATATAATGACCAAAACATTATCAGAATTTTTGCATTTCTCTGAAAACTTATTATTTTTTACAATTTTAATTCGGACAAAAGCTTTGACGCGTGCATGATTTAATATCATAATTAAATAATAATTCATTACAAACTTATTGTGTTTAAAAGCGAAAAAAAATAATCTGTTTATGTGTGTATACATACACATATAAAAAAAAACTTATCTAATATTAACGTCCAAGTAGGCGATAAGGGATAGCTAAAAGATTTTCACGTATATACATATGAGCAGTATGTACATCTTCCTGTTTAAATGTACTCCGTACTTCGCATCGAACGATAAACTTAGAACAAACGATCGAGATTAATAGAACGAGGCTTGGGGTCCCGTCTGCGATACTATCGATCCACGCCACAGCACGGCGAACGAGATACACGGGTAAACTCCCTGCGGGATCGTAAATCCACGTCGAAGATTTACTTACTTAGCGGAGTCGGCATCACTGACGCCACCGCGACGACGACAAATCTGATCTTTTTTATAGGAACAGAAACAAGCTTATGTGCGGACTCGCTTTTTACATTCATCTGACATATAAAAATTCCAATACCTTCTCTTAGAACATCGATCTCGATAATTTAATTTTAATTTTTATCTGATTTTTTTATATACTTTTAAATATATCTAAATAAAGTAAGAAAGATTACGTGTTCATTACGTCTACAGATATACACGTTGTAATAAAATATGTATTTATGTATACACATGTACATATTATGTATATATAAGAGCAAGAGGAAAAACATCATTGCTTATTTGCAGAATTTTATCGCACAAATAATAGTAAATGACGTATATATAGTAATAAAGTGAACAACGCCATAAAAGGTGCCGTCAATTCTCAGCTATTATTACGAAATGTATAATATAAAATTAATATATCTCGAATATATGTAAATATATATAAATAAATTATGAGAAATTAGAGCAAAAATTAATATATAAAATAGATACAATTTAATAATTAGCATTTTGCATTGAGTAAATTAATTTTAATACTAGACTGACTGTGAAATAATTTTTGTTCTGTTTTTATATTTATTTTATATATATATTTTATATATTTATATATATTTTATATGTTTTATATCAAAATTTTGTGCCAAAATGTCATTAATATATCTTTGGTGTTTTTAATTTTATTTTTTTGAAATCTTTATCTTACATTTTATGCAATATGATAGTAAAATGAGTTGAAATAGTTGCACATAATTCAAGATTAAATAGTTTTATTAATTAATCGTAGCTCTGTTAAAAAATAATGGATCTATGAAATATTGTATAATTTTTATAATTATCACACATCTCACTTCTTTTATTACTTTTAACTTGAATTTTTAATTTTCTAGATTAATTCACCATAAAATAAGTAATGGATATAAATGTATATCAAATAATTATAAAAATAAACATTTTTAGGAATGAACAATACAAAATATTTTGTTTATATTTATTATTGGAGATTCAAAATTTTATAATTTTACTGATAATCTTGGCCTATATATATTCCTAATCTAATATTCATAAATCCATCTCTTTAATATAATAGTGAACAAAAAATTATTTAATACTCACCGAACGAATGTGCAACAGTGAAGCAATCGTAGGACAATTATCTGTAAATCACGCTGTAGCAATACTCGTTTATCTATAAAATACAAATATATCCAAATTAAAACAGAATTCAAAATAATTTTCATAAAGTAATTAAAATAAATGTGTATGCATGTGTGCATACACAATTAAAATTTATATTTATATTTTAAATAGATATATATAATATATCTAATATAAATTATATATAGATAAGTATTTTTAAAAATTACATAATTTTAATAAATGTACTTTTATATATAAAGAAATAGTATGTTAATTATTGTAATTATTTTATTAAATATAAAAATGTTTAAATACAATTTTGAATATTTTGAGTTAACATCACATTATAATGATATAGAATTACAATGATGTCGATAATATTGCAGAAATAAATGAGCAATTAATTTTAAACGAATTAATTGTAACAGATAATAAACAAAATAAATTAAAAATTTATAAATTGCTTACCCTTCCAATTGATTATTCCGCCGTTATTTTTTCCAGTTCTCTTTATTTTCTCGCGCCTTTATTCTTTGCATCTTCTTTGTTCCTCTTCATGGTACAAAACGCTAACATCCAAAAACATGCATCACTCGCCATAGTAATCCTATTTCTGCTGTTAACAAATAATATACACATATTAAAGCAAAATTTGCCACATGGTAACATAAATGAATAAATATACAATTTAAAATTAAAAATAAATATCCATACACGGTCTGCAATATTCGAAAACATGGTTAGATTTGTCGATATGACATTTTCGTTTGCATGACAGATTTTAATCGAATAAATCTCGCAAGATACGTATTATATTTTGACAAATTACAACAATGTAAAAATGCCGAATTTATGATATGTAGCTAGATAAATATTAAAATCTCATTTTATTTTCTGTTTCAAATGGATACATTGCGCGAAATATTCGTTTTAATTAATTGTCAGCATCGCGATACTTTTACAAATAATTTATAGAGAAAATTAAGTCATACTGGCTGAAAATTGTTAATTGTAGTAGTTGTAGAAGATAATCGGTTTTATATGACGTTAATTCCATTACCTGATACTTCTTGTAATCGTATTTCGAAAGATAGGTTACAATGCATTCGCACTGCTACCCGTGCGAATATTACCGCACAAATGACAACATGGCGACTGCGCAATAACGCATTTCACTTCGCAAAAAACGAGCGTTGTGCGATACTTTATTGCCGCTACGAAATATATTTACATGATTTATATGCTGTTCTTTGTAATTTCGAATCAATTATTAATGAATAGTTGATGTATTTTATGGCTTTTCGTTATTTAAATCATTCGTGTATTACTGCGCGCATTCTTGACCCCGAAATAATGGACAAATATTTAACGACAAATAATCCGAAATATAATACAAGATACTTCTAGAATTAAATATCGTTATAAAAGTGATTACTTATAAATGTCGTAAAAAACAATTTATGATTAGCGTCCGCAAAATTCGTACTGTTTCTCAAATAAATAAGTCATGTAAAATATTGTAGGTTAGATGAATAATTGTCCCCGTAGCGAATAGATATACTCACGAGTTGTTAATCGTAGATGTCAATTAGTCACGCGAGCTAATAGTTCCTGAATATTCATAAGAAATGTTCACATTCTCTTCTCGTTACGGTTATATTTCGATAAATAATAGAACGACACACGGAATGTCTCACGCCGCGTCCTTCCCGCACGAACTTCGCCGCGCAAGTGGCAACAAGATCATCGTGCGTAAACAACAGCGCGGTCACGCCACAAAAAACGAGCGCCAAATACGTGGTAGTTTATCATGAAATATTCAACATAATATTTGCATAAAATATGTATATTTATATAATTTATAATATTATATTCCCCTTGTAATTTTAAATTTATTATTATTAATAAACGATTAATATGTGTGTGTGTATTTTACTGCTTTTTACTCGTGTATTACTACGCGTACTCCTAATTTCAAAAATGCAAATTATATTTAATGACGAAAAATCCAACGCTAGATATTTCCAAAATCAAGTATCAAAGTGATTGTTTATATATGATGTATTAAATATTGTAATGAACAACCATTCATGATTAATGTTCGTAAAATTTTTGTTTTTCATATTCATATAAATAAGGCATATAAAATATCTGTTTTCAATCAAGTTGTATCGTTAAATAGATACGAGTTATTAACTGTAGAAACTAATTAGTTTCCTAACAGACTTAATAAATATTTATCAGAAATGATCGCGTTCTCTTTTAATTTATCGCTGCTGTATTTCTAATGAGTAATCGAACGATACACGGTTTCACGTTACATGCTGCTCGCCGCAGAAATGACAACAAAGTGATTTTGCGCATCCATATAACACGCATACGTCACAAAAGACAAATTCTCACATCATAAAAAATATGTAATGTATCATATAAAATAAATATACATTAAATACGTTCTCTTTTTAATGAATTCTTAATTTTATAATTACGTATGTCACTCTCTATCCAATCACTGTCAATGCTTTAATTTTAAACTATTATATTTTTACGCAATTCATGAATTCTTGAATCAATCAATGTAATGAAAATTTAGCATTTATGAGATCGTACATGTTTGAAAAACAATCCGAAGCTATTATCATAATACGCAGCCAAAAAAACAATTATGAAATATGCGCCAAAGTGATGGATCTTCATATATTACGAGGTCTGATATAAATATTGTTAACCGAAAAAATATAAATGTATATAAAGAAGAAAGGAGAAAGTGCAAAATTGTTTTCCCTTGCCACTGTTTTACGTGTATTTGTATTGCCGCGATCAATAAAAATTTAAAGAATATTTTATGCTGTCAGGTGCAATAGTACAAAGATTTTTCATGTTACCATATTCACACACAAAGAAGGCGATTTACGTTATATATGACCTTATAGAGAAAATTTTACATTTCCAGTGATAAAACATGATAAAAACATCTCTTATTGTATCGTATAAATGTACGTTTGAATTAAATAAAAAAATAAGTACAAATGTATAGAGAAATGAAATGAATGTATATACACGGTGCTTCAGATATAAAAGATTCATTACATATTCGCCAGAAGCGTAATGAAACATTAAAGAATGATAATTCGAGATGTGTTTTTATAATAAAATCTTATTTAAAAAGAAACATTATTTTTATCATTTTTAAACGCGGCTATATTTATGAAAGATATTAAACAAAGTTGGAAAATTATGTTTAAAGAAAGAATAAATAAGCTCGATGCAATAATACAAAACCCGCAAAGACAAGGTAACACAAAGACAAATTAATAAGATTACATTTTTGTTCACTAATAATATAACTTAACGTTCGTTACCTTTGAAGGTATTCTTTATGCAACTTTTTGTATAAAAAATACTTTAAAATGCAGTGAAATAAAAAGAAAGAAAAAAAGGGCAAAACAGAGAGAACAGGAGAAAGAACTTTTCCGAGCAAATGAAAATGAAACTAAATTTTGTACGAGAGAAGGAAACTTACCACTCGATTAAAATCAAGCAGAGTATTACACGCATCGAAACATCAGAAGCGACAGAATTTTTAAGACCCTCAACATATTTTTACAACTTATTAATTCATAAATTAATTTTGATGATGAAAAAAACACTTCGACATGTAACAATACTGTCTGCGCTCGAATTGCATTTTTCGCTAAACGCATTTCGTCAACGGAAATCTAGCGATAAAGAGCACGTCATACCGTTAATGAAAATGAGCGTTGAGAGAAGAAGACCACAAAGTGGACGTCGATAAAGTCACCGTGGAGCAAATGCTCGACAACCCCAACGACGAAGAACGTCGAGCGCGGAACAAATTAAATTTTCTTCGTTGACTAGTCCAAATTTTCCCGTAGAGTCCTTCTCGACGTATTCTTCCTTCCTTTGCTTCCAGCTCGTTCGAAGGTTTCCTTTTTGGCAATCAAACGAACAGGCATCAAACCTATACCAGCATCGTATTCTGAAAGGCGATAAAAATTCCTATTCTCTCCATTATCGCTTTATTTTTCTTACAATGACATTATAGGCAATTACTTCGACAAATTACATCGACGAAGAGATGTTCTGACGAAAAATTATAAGCATAAATTTTTTAGCAATACGTAAAAAAAGCATTTTTAGCGCAAAAAAAGTATTTTTCTTTTTTTTATATTTTAATTATCGCGTGTCTCGGCTTTTCTTTATCAATTTTGTCACGTAAAAAAATTATAAATTTAACTTATGAAAGATAAAAGACAGATGTATACATTATGTTTAGTTTCGCGACAAAAGTTAAATGTCACATCCCGAAAGCCTCAATGGATAGACATCAATCATTTCCTGCACATGAGAAAATTCGCTTTAATATATTTTATCCATCACGGAGTGACCGTTGTCAAAATGGAATTGTTAAAAGGATGAAATAGAGAAAAATAGTCAAGAAATTCAAAGCAGCAAAGTTCAAATGCAAAGGTAAATCAAATCACACCTGAAATAACATAAACCGAAAGAAGCAGGTAACAAAATGAAAGATAGTAAATATGAGAAACACAATAAATAGAATAGATGAAAATTAGTAAATGATTTTTAAATATCTATATCTTTTCTTAAACTATATCTATGTCTAACTTATGTATAACATATGTTGTATAACATATTTTTACATTTTGATTTTTGGGGTCTAAGATGTACAAAATTTCTTTTAAATAAAAAATTAATATATTTTATAGTAGTATTTTTATCTTATATATATTTTTTATTGAAAAAAATATATATAAGATAAAAATACTACTATATTTTTTATTGAAAAAAATATATATAAGATATTTAAAAAATATATATATTTTATTAGAAAAAAGAAATCGATGTAATCATTCTCGAATGATGTCTGGTGTAAATCACAGATAAAATGTAAGAATGCAGAAAGAAAGATAAAAAAATGAACTGTATGCAAAATCTCTAAAATGCCGTCGGGCCAAAGATATGAGAACGCCCAGCGGCTTATCCAGTTTGCATGAAAGTGTTCTTTGTGAATAAAGAAAAAGTGTGAAAGTCAGGGAAACCCGTTATATATATCGCACATATTTCTCGCAAAGAGCAAATGCATTCGGAATAATACGTTGCATAAGAAGGTAAATCATAATGTAAGAGAATTAAACTTTATTAACCTGCATCATGCATAAAGAGGTTCGTGTAATTACAAATTTAATCATATTAAACTAAAGTATGCATCATTATAATTATAGCTTTGTTAACAAATTATTTATAATTAAAATAATTATAATTTATCTTTTTTAATGCTTTAATTTATTTATTAAGAATATATTTCGTGATAAATTTATATTATATAAAACAGATTTAAGTATATTCAGACATGTCCATTAAATAAAAAGATAAATCATAAATCTAAACAATGGTTTCTAAAATAGATTCTGTCTATATACTGTTATTTTACTTTGTTCTATATTTATATATTTATGAAAATACATTATTCAATGGAACAACGTTAGAAATTTGGTTGGTAATTGATTAATTTTAAATATCCCATTATAGCCCTTTGATTATAGCATTGCGTGCGCACTCTTATACCTGTGCATAAACGGACTATAAATTACACGTAAGATGATCCTAAGTTTGTATGTGTATGTGTGTGTGCGTGCTTGCGCGAATACAACGGGCACGCGGTAGCCTAACATAACACTCGTCTACGTATACACAACTTACCTCGAGGAGTTTGCCAGCGTTCTTGCTTGCATTTACCTAACCACGTTAACGGGTCCTCCGATCCAAATATCAGCTTCGAGGAAGCCTCTGCGGCTCGCGCTTTCCATACACCAAGTCGGTGCCAAGACCGGCAACCAAAACCTTTGTCCCTACAAACTGCCGCAAAACAAATTTTGAGTTTCGCGATTTACCACCTAAATCGAAATCTCTGTCTAGCTGGTCTCTCTTTACAAAATAAAAAGAAAACAAATATGATAAAATAAGAAGTAATTTAAAAGCTTTAAACTTCATAAATTAAACATTATCATCCGAAGTAGAATTTTAATTCTTTGGCGGAAGAACTGACATCTATGACAAATTATAATTTGCTATAACAAATTCTGAAAGGGGATTAATGATTCTGATAACTAATCTATTCGTTAATAAATTGTCGATTATTTGAGATTTTAAAAATACTTTAGCTTGATAGCAGAATTAGGAACTGTTTAATGCTCCTAAATTTATATAATTTAGATTTTTGAATTGCAATTCCTTGGCAGATAAAGCACCTTATATGTTTTCGACACAAGAGAGAATTATTTAAAATAAGTTAAATCCATTATAACTACAATTATTTAAAATTAACTAGAATTATTTATCTATTAACTAAATTTTTTAATATTTTTGATCGTAGATGAGCGGCAAACGGACCAGAAGTTTCAAGTGCGCTGTGCACCATCGGGACCGTGAGATCTGTTCCGAAAACGATTTCCATCTGCTTGTGCACGAACCACCTCTATTTCGCAGGTAAGATAAATCACGTCCGACACATTTATAATCTATCGAAATGCAATAATAGTGCTTTAGAATACGTATTTTTCGTTCTCCATTAAATTTTCATGAGAAATTTATTTGGATTTTAAAACTTTCTATGACAAATTATAACTTTCTATGACAAATTCTGAAAAGGGATTAATGATTCTGATAATTAATTTACTCATTAAATTATCGATTATTTGAGATTTTAAAATAACATTTTGATTTATTATTATTGGTAATTATATATACTGATCGATATAATTAAATTATATAATTAAACTTATTAAATTAATTAAACAGATAAAAAACTTTGATCGCGAAATCTATTACCAAAACATACCATTAAGAAAATCGTATGCATCCGAGTTAAAATAGTGCGAAATAGGAATAAACCGATTTTCTCGTGCGATATGAAAAGCAAGAAAGACACGCGAAAATGTAGCGAATGCGGATAAAACGAAGACGCGAGGCGCGAAGAAAGTTCTGCATTTTATTATTCCGGCGGAATATCCGGCGTGCACACGACGACGGCGACGACGACGATGACGATGGTGGAGATGGCAACGGTGACGGTACCGTTCTTGCAGTATTTCTGCTGTGCATTTTATGCTGCGCATCGTTACCCATGCGAGAGAACCCCGAGGAGGTACCAACATATCTCGTACATTGTACGACCTGCGAAACATCAACATCTTCCTGCTTCCTACGACCCGCTCCTACGATCCCACACACTTCCTTCTTCGTGCCTTTCTCACTTGCGTATTTTACGCTTCGCGAAATTATAAGCGCAAGGATATATCGTTATTTATATTTACTTTCACGCTTATAAATCATAAATTTTTCTTTTCCGGAAAGTAACGCAGATCCAACATTGAAATATTATGAGTTTTCGTGAAAGAAAAATATAAATTGTTACCGAATGAGAGAGGTAGAGGAAGGGAGCGCTGATGGAAGCGGATTAGCGTTATAATCGATATGGTAAATATCATTCGTCGTTAATCACGCATTTAACGAGTTCAACGAGAGTTCGTCAATATAACTTACAGAATAATCGCTATTACGCGACAGGCTTAATAATATAATTTATTGACGTTCCTGATGCAGTTTCAAATGTAATTTATAAACGTACGTGACGAAGTATTTGGGACGCAATTTAAATAAAGGCATCTCACCTTTCCATCGTTATCTATCGCCTCATTTATAATAATATCGTTGTGCATCGATGTCGTCTCGCAATCTCGAAAGTAAAGTTCGTTTCGCCGATACAACTCCGATGTTAATTCCTTTTTTTTTCGCGAACCAGCTCGATAAGATGAATAGGTTTGGATATGTATCGGGCATCGCAAGAAAGTGTTGGGTCTCTCGAGCGTGGTCGATTCGACTTGTTCCTGGATGCTATTCATAAATAATTCATCGTATCGTCCCGCACGAAAGAAGAGATGGAGAAGGTGGTGCTTAACGGAGTAAAAGAGAGAAAGAAGTGGAAGAGAAAGAGAGAGAAAGAGAGGAAAAAATAGAAAAAACAGAGGAGACAACGAAAAAGATAGACCACGCGAGGTAGACTTTGAGAGAGACACAGGAAGGCGGTTCTATATGAAACCTAATGAAATTTAGTCCCGTTAGTTCCATTGTCAAGGAACGTCGAAAATAATAATTTTGTTTTTTCAAAATAATATTTGTCAATTACTTAAAGTTGTATGTTTCGAGATCAAATGATACTTTAATGCATATCTTGTTATTAACTGTAATTTTCAAAAAAATCATTATCCACATTTCTGGATAGAAAATTGAGCGAAAAGAGGAAAGGAAAATATACTAAAGAGAGAAAGGGAGTAGTAGGCAAATGAAAAGTAGAGATATGCAAGAAAAGAGAGGAGGAAAGTTGAGCACTGTGAAATCTGAGTGTCGCGCAGCGCAGTGTCGAGGCGAGAAATTCCTGTGCACACAAGATAAGAAGAAGCGGCAACCTGCAGGCAGGGCTCTTTGCAAATAAAATATCGTCTCGTGTCAAGCGGTCAGGGGAGGGATAGGGCCGATGAGGGGATTGTTCGGGGACGGGGATCCGACGCGTTACGACGGAAATATGACGAGACGATATTCCGAGCAGGTACTGGGCGCATGCTTGGAATTCGGTGCGAGTACAACCCTTAAGTCTTGGGTGCGCCAGCCTCGCACCGTTTCCCGTCTCACCCCTTTTGTCATCCCTCTTGGACGCTTCCACGATCTCACATACTCGCGTATCTCTTCGTCTCTTTGTTTCTCTTTTTTTGTCCGCACTCCGTTACGTTAACGCGATGAGGAGTATGTAAATTTCACCGCTGACTCGCGAAAAGGTGAGACTACTTTGTTCCTATCTCCTTTCCTTCCCTTCGGTTCCCTTGAGACCTCGTACACTCGACATACCTGGAAAACTGAGCGCGTGCATAGTGGCGACGGTTTATGGCGGGCGATACATCTTGGAGAATCGTATTGGATATGAAATGGTGATGGCGATGGTCGACGAGAAGATGTCGAGATCTTTGAAATATGTCGACATGAATTGCAACGGTTATTCAAGCAGATCGCATTAATACTTTAGCTTTAAATCGCGTTAGGCTGTTTGTGTGTGCATAATTACATTAATAAATGTTTTTAACGAACTTTAGTATTTTTAAGAAAACAGATTTAAAATCTCTTCCTCTCTCTCTCTCTCTCTCGTAGACATGGAAAATGTTACAAATGGATTCACTCTCGTGATTTCGCCGGAACTATACCGATTTCTGCTCCGGCAATATTTCCGTTCACCATTGTTGAGAAAAGAAGAGACGGAACGCAAACCGTCGCTTTGGCAAGCGTCGCTTCTCCTTTTTCTCTCTCTTTCTCTTCCTTCTCGCTTAACAAACTCGAAGCGGACATTTTGCAAGGTAGACCGGGACAGTTACACAAAAAGACCCGGTTACATACATGCGGAAATTCGCCGCGCCCGAGTTTCCCACTTGGTCCCGGCCCTTTGTCGACCCCCGCATGCTACCATTTTTCGCTTCCGCGAGAGCGTCATCCAGCCGTTATGCGCTCGTTCACGCTTCTCGCCAACGTGACGATGAGCTTCTGCTCTCGCGGAAAACCACTTCACTTCCTCTCCCATTGCATACATACGTTACCGCTATAACGAAGCGTCAGCAGAGCGCAATTATTTCGCGCTTTTAACGCGTTCTCTCCAACTCTTCCAGAAAGAGCGCGAACATTCCTGTCGAAGCCGCGGAACCGTAACTTGGACGTCGACGTGAAACTCGGCCGCGTTTTGTGATTAAAAACTTGGACCGCAAATTACTTGCAGCTTGCGAGAACATTACTACTGAGTAATTAAGGAGAGTCTGTGCAGATCTCGTAGTGCATTCCGAACTTTGAAGGGTTCGAGAAATAATTTTAAAATTTTCTCAATCGAAAATGTATTTGAATTAAGAGAGAGAGAGAGAGAGGGGAGGGCCAAATATTTTCGCTTGTAAATATTAAAAATAGTGTTAAAAATCAGTGCTAAAATAGGACACATAAATTCGATTATAATTATAATTAAATTATATTAATTAAATTATAATTATAATTAATTATAATTATTATTATAAATTAAATTATATTAATTATAATTATAATAATTAATTATAATTATAATAATATTAATTATAATTATAATTAAATCCTTAAATGGAATAATTCTTCACTTTTTTCACATTTTAAGAAATAAAAAAAAGTTTGAGAAAAAGTTTAATAGAAAATCTTTATATATTGCTATATAAAATATTAAGTGATTAGGTATGTAATTGTATAAGACATTTCTAATTTTTATTGTTTGTATCTGTCTATTCGCATAACGACTCTATTATTTCAAAGCGGTCGATTTTCATAATAATTTCACAGCCTTTCACACAATTTGTCAGCCTTTAGAATAGGATAGTCGGCTTTTAACAAAGGCGTGAATAATCCTTTTTTTGGGAAAAATTATTATTATTTGTCGTTTTTTGAAATATACCGACATGCCATTCATCAAAGACCGCCTGCGTTCCAAGAGTGAGCTCCTGGAAATTTTTTCTCGTTTAATCTACCTACCGCACGAATCAAAGACTCTTGGCGACAACGGATGCACGTACTCGTTGTCACCGTCGACGGAGTCGACTTTGTTGCTGCACATTGTGAAAGACCGTCGCTCATTGTTGACCATCAAAGGGCCGCGTCTCACGTCGAAAATCGTCTGGAACGAGAAAAGAGAAACCGGCAAATTGGAGGCTGGACCAATGACGTGTTGCTATGGCCTTCTATGCGAGAGTTGCGAAGCTATTTTTTTCAATATTCGCCAAGTTGGTTCAATATTCGTTTTAGTGTCCTATAATGAGGTGATACCGGTACACAAAGGATTTAAGGATCCAGAACAGCATATCAAAACATAAATAAAATAAAAAGTATGAGAAAGAGTGATCAGTATAATTCATACAGAATTTTAAAAAATCTGTAACGTATTTAGTATATAAATTCTTTGATGATTCTTAGTGTAATATAGTGGATTTTATATATTTGATTATATATGATTTTAACAAAATAATTATATATCGCGAAATGAATATCATAAATATATTTCGGTTCTCATTTATAAAGTAAATGTTCGGTCATATCATAATTTTTTCTCTCTTTTATGTACATATATTATCAAGTACTGGTTTTTTATCTCTTTATAAAAATATAATAATAATTCTGCAAATGCATAAATCAGTTAAATCACGTTATTAATTTCGAAATCAGTTAAATCACGTTATTAATTTCGAAGTAAGTTTTGTGTAAATTATAAATTTTAAGATTTTCTATTTTCTACTATATAAGATTTAAATGAGAATTATAGCATAATTATTTTTAATTCAAATTTTGAATTTTATTCAAAGATACTGAAAAATAATATATACAAACATATAGATATACTTACAAAATGCCAATTACAATTATATAAATAATTATTTATATAATTTTATATGAAACTAAGAACTAAATAAAAAATGTAATATTTAATTACTAGTTTAAATTCACGTGATATTTTAATAGTACTTTCGTATAAGAGATAACATTGATTAATAATGAACTTTTTTGTTTGAGAAAATTGTTTCTAAATATGTGTAAAGAAACCATCTTAAAATCACAATTCCGAAACGCTTTATATATCACTTCTCAATCCCCCGTTTAATCACCGTGTAACGTTTTTACACGTGATCACTCATCCGTCAAGCAATCTCTTTAAATCCAATTTCGCTGTCGTCGGCAGGCCTATCTATATACGATAAGATCTGACGAGACGCAGGGTAGACCTACATTGTGGAGAGTCGAAGTTAATAGGTGATATAAAGGGGGACCGTGTGCGGTAAAGGGCGATCTACTGAGTCGTGAAAGACGCATTTAGGGGGGCAATGGAGGTCGCGAGGCACAGGAAGAGGTCTGGAAGTCCGCACCTGGTCAGCTTCGGTCTGCGTGTGCCTCTGGAAGTGGAATGTTTAAGAGAAAAAGAGAAGAAAGAGAAAAGAGAGATCCTGTTCTCTCGCAAGTATATACAGAACTACTATCCAGATGTGTCGGCGAATCCTCAGGAAACCTGTAAGAACTTGCATTTGACATTTCAAAATATTGATTACAAACTTGGGCCTGTAATTTATTTCGGCTCGTGCATTTATGTTGCGTATCATTTACGTTCTTGAATTATTTTGTCAAGCGCTCGTGCTCGGCTCGGATGAGCGATCACAAAATAAGAACATTGAGTTCTGAGAAGGTAAACAGTAGTCTTTATTGTATTCGAGTTCTGGAAAATTGCAGGGACAGCCACGCAATTTGTCTACTTATTGTATTCACATAATTCTTTCATGTTATCGGTATTATTACATAATTCTCAGAATTTTCATGTAGTTCCCTGTAACATTTCTACAACTTGTAATACGCAATAGAATATATTCCCATAAAGTACGCATTTATTTTAATTATTATTATTAAAGGAAAATTAAAATTTAACATTTTTTTGGAAAAAAAAACTTTGACGGAAAAGTAATTAAAAAATATATAATAAAATATATAAATTTTAATAAATATATAAATTAAGTTTTTTTAATCATTACTAGCAGTAAGAAAGACATATAGTTGCGAATAATTTACACAAGTGATTTATAGTTAATAGACTGTTTTTTTCTCATAATTTTGGTGTAAACTTCAATCTTACTGTCATCATTGATAGAGAAACGCACGAATCATGGGGGGAAATTTTCACGTAATATGCGGATACGTCTCTGTTATCGATATATATCTTTTTCCCATTTACATTTCAATCGGCGTTCACAAAGCGATGCGCTCGATGATGCGTCGCGCGCAGAGATGTATAGAAATCGCGGAATTAATATCCCCCGAGATATTTTCGCATATGGGAATCACGAATATAAATTGCATGTATGGAAATGCACCTCGAGCTATAAATCAGAACGACCATAAGGCGACTGGTTTGCGCGAATATCGCTGCCATTTGTTTTTGTACGTTGCAGAAATTTCGAAAATAAGACGTCCAAAATGTGCCTAAGATTTGTCTAAATGCCAATTGTTTACAAGCGTGTTTTATTGTTCGTTATCGTGTCCTGTTAAAAAACGTGACCTACTAGTTTTTTAGCGATATTTTTCCAAGAAAAATAAAGATAAAACATGGTTTTTTAAAAAATGTGTGAAAAAAATGTGTGTAAAAAATTTGAAAAAGTTATACAAAGTTATAAAAAGTTTATTTAGAGAAAAAGAACTATATAATTCTTTCTTTTTCTTTATTTACTTATTCAAACCTTTTCTTATTTACATCTCGACGAACTGTAAATCTCTAAACTCGAAAAGTTTAGGAAACTGATCTGATTTTAACGATATAGACATCCATTTAAATTACGCGAAAATGTATATCAACAATTGATAGAACGATAAACAATGTTACGAAACGAGATTCGTAAAATAGTGATCGTAACGACGACAAAACGTACTATCACACAAGCAACATTTGAATCGAAAACAGGTTAAATTCGACATGAAGAGTACTTTTTAACGCGGATGACACATGCATCTGTCAGTCAGGGCGACATCGATCATTTTCACATATTGAAGAAAGGATAGCGTTTGGTATCCATTCGCAATAAATATCGATGCAATATGACAAACATAAAAATTCACAAAATATAACTTTTAATAAATCCTCGAATGGCATAATATTTATATACAATTGCAAATCGCAAGTATTATTGATGAGAGCATCAATAAAATCTGAACACGCAAATGAACGTACTTTCGCTAAAATGTGATAGTATATCAACGAATCATATTAAATATGTGACAATATCGATGACAGATAAAAATTCAGTACAATTTATCGAAAAGAGTACGCGGCCAAAACACGCGATATGTAGAGAGACAAATTTTATAAGAATATAATTATATGTAAACAATTTTGTTAAGTTCAAGTCACTTGCACTGTATATTAAGCAAAAGCGAATAATCGAAAAGAAACTGCGAAAAATAATCAATCACGGAGTGACACTGACACTATCATCGCTTTAAATATACGAGGAATTACGAAATGTAACGTAATACGTGAAAGGTACTTCGACCGCTTACAATCGAAATTACTCGCGTGATGATATTCCCAGAACACATTAGCTATCGGGTGTTCTAACCCGATTCTCTCTTGCTTCCTGATATCGATTCGTGTTACACACGCGAACGCCGAAGGAAAGAATCCGAGAGATTCAAGAAAGAAAAATGATATTCGCTCTAAAGACACTCTGATTTTCCTTCCCTCATAATCGATGGTTCGATAAGACACTAATACACCTGATGGCACGATAGGCAAAATTCGCTCTTCGATAAGAAGAGAGGAGGAAATAAACCTTTACAGACCCGTCGGAGCGACACACACCACGAAACGCACGGCGCGACGGCTCGCGACCAAGTGCCGGCCGTGACTCGCAAAGAGTCGCTCCGGCAGCCGCGGCGCCCTATTGGCCCGCGGCGCCCCACCGCGCGGACTTGCCCCTGGAGCGAGCCAATCGGCGCGCCGTCAGCCCCGTCGTACGCCGGAGACCGCGTGTGCACCCACGCAGGACGGCTCGCGGCAGTCACTCAGTTAATCAGTCACTCAGTAGGCCCGCGGCGCGCCACGAGGTGGGATCTGCGATCGTACACGGCGTATATACGCGAGGAGTACATTATTTACACGCGCGCGCGCGGATTATCATACACGGGGCGAGAGGCTCCGTCGTCGCGGCTCGCGCGCAAGTTTCCTTCTCTCGTTCCTAGCATCAGACGCGATCTATCCCTCCGCGTTGATGCTCGCTATCGGTACGGACGGATCTGCGAATCCGAGCGGGCGAACGCAGTCTCGTGTACCGTCGCGTCGCGTATGGCGTCGCGTTAAGGTCACGTCGTCCTCGCCGTCGTCACTGTCGGCGTCGTTAGTCCGGATGTCTTGGCCCAGCTGAGATATCGCGTGCTCTCCCTCGCGCGGAGTGTCGAGCTTACCAGCTCGTAGTGTGTGTGATACCGAGGAGGTGATACCGATAGCCGCGCGTGGAACGATGTGCGTGACAGCCACGCCGTTGAGCGCGACCAAGATACTGAAGGATAGCGCGAGCCGGCAGCCGGCAAGGACTACTATCGCGACTAGTGCACAGGTGCAAGGATTAAGCGGCGGCAATAACCACAATAGCAACAACCACCATCACCGCAATGCCGGCGAAGCTGATAGACCGCAACAGCATACGTCGATTATGTAAATATCAGTGTGTAATTCTTTCTCATTCTCTTTCCCCGATAACACGTTCGAATGTTTTGACGATCGGCCCCGAGGCGCGAAGGAAGGACGACGAACTCTCGCGCGATCGATCGACACGTCCTAATCCTTTGAGTGTCAAGGCCGCGGCGGCAGTGAAAAGTGTCGCGAGCGTCATTCTAATCTTTACGTAAATTTAATTGCGATGGGAATCATTTTTGACAGCGATTTACGCGAGATAAAAAAATATATGATACGTTCTAGCGGAAGAGAAGCGTACTCTTTGCGCGGCTTATCTCGATTATTTAACAATGAAAGGGTATAAACTTTTGTTCGAGATACGATTAAAGTTAATACGATTAAGTTTTGTGACATTTTAAACGCGCGCTCGCGGGTTTGACACTCAAAAGATTACTTATATTATTATTACATACATCTCTCTCTTCTCTCTAATAACACGTGTTGATGAGTAACCAAACAAATATTGCTCGATTGAAATGTCAACATGAATCTCGAACGCCTCGCGTTGCTCTGGCTCGTTTAAACGCGGGAAGGAAACAATACAAATTATGCATCGATTTTCAATGCGATAATTGATCAATATTTTAGGAACGTTATTCTCTTCTGTCAGTCTCCCGAACGGAAATTGAGAAATCTCAGTTGAAAATTCATTTAAAAACAGATATTCGTTTTTCTTTTTGTTATTCTTGTATTTTTACAAAAAAGATATTAACTGTCTACTGTCTAATTTTTAACGCATTGTGCTAATATTCATATTTTTCCGTTTCTGTCGCTCTTTCGTAAGTTCATCACTGAATTTTTTCGCGACGTATTCCGCACGTATCGATTAACGATAGATCGCAAAACGCATACATTCGCTGTCTATACATCTCTTTCAATAATTCACGTCGCACATAAGCTTATTATTACTCGGCCGATTCACTATAGATTCGTAAATCTCTTCGATAGTTGGACGTTTCGGGCGCGTGCCATTCGATACTTTTCCCTGCTTAAGAGCTTGCCCTGCAGTTTTATATAAATCACGTGGAAAGCGTCTTTGAAAATATTCGATTTTACGTGGCCGTATCCGAGGACAAAAAGATCGGAAATATGGAAATATAACGAAAACGTGTCCGAATTTCTGACGAGACGCACGATAGTTCCGAGCATCAAAATTGCGTATGCGTCGCAGTGATATTAAATCTTCGTAATCAACATTGCAGCGCATTATTTAATTTAACGTTACCGGTGATAATTGCGTAATTCGTTAGCTATAAACGTAGTCAATACGTTTTACCCGTGGTCCATTAATATATTTATTTCGTTACTATGGGCGGGATTAAATTGATCACGTTCGTTTAATGGCATGTAAACTAATAGTCGTTCCTCGATAAATAATCCTTGAATAGTCGCGTTGTGGCGCGCATAGCACGCCAACCGCCTAATCTCGTTCCAATCTGAAATACGCAACCGAATCGATTTCCGCTCTAATTCCAAATTCCAAAGTGAGATAAAATTTTTGGAATAATGAATGGCTGAAAAAAATCATTTCGAAAAAGCACATTACATATCAATTATAAAATTAGCGTATATTAACGCGTCCAATCGTTATTATCGCGTAAAAATACCGAAAACATCGAAATCAGATTTTTCTTATCACTGGTTATACCTATTGGTTTTAAATATCAAAAAACGAAAACGTGTAACAAAAAAATTCACTCATCTATAGCAAATCTTACTATATAAATTATGTGCACACGTATCATTCCACGCAAAGTTTGAACTCACGATAAAATAATCTTAATTTGCGATCATTAGTCAGTTTGCGATTGTATCGCGAAAGATTAATCGGCAGCGTCGTTTTTATTTATGCGACTAGGTAGCTCTCGTGATTCGTAAAATACAGACTCTCGAAGTTACCATTTTTTTTTTTCGATGTCTGTCTCATCCGAGACGTTGCGTGAAATGATGATGGAAATAATCAATACGTGTGTCAGAACGGTACGTGCCCGCAATTCTAAATTTCACATACACGTCGTTTAATACACAGATGTGATATGACGTGAATCGTCTGCGTGATCAAATATTTAATAACAAATACAAATTCTTGATATTCTCTGTCTCTCTCATTAAATTCATTTATATTTATAATACTTTATATGATCTACTTCTATTTATTTTATATATTTAAAAAAATATAATTTGTAAATTACAAGCCGTACTTTAAATCATAATTTTAACTAGCATATATAGAGGTATTTTTAATAGTCAAGAGTTTATCTTAATAAATTAAACGAAAAATCTTGCAAACGTATTTCAACCACATATTTTCTCATTAAAGTCTTTTTGTCTTCAAAGTGAATATTTATTCATCTAAATTCATGTTGCGATTTCCACAAACATAAACGGAAGCATAAACGCAGACGCGAATATTACGTGAATATTACGCAAGTATTAATATTATCAGCAGCAATATAATTAGAAAATTGGAAGGTGCTCAATCGCGCCATTAAAATTAATTAAAAAAAGACACGCGGGAAAATCGTTAATCACTCAAGATTCTCATTTTCACGCATCTGCGCAATCAGCGCAAAATTGACAAATCGCCGTATTTAACGCAATGTTTCGTAGGCATGCGGTCGACGAACGCCAGGATAGAGTCGCTGACAGTCATTTGTCACTAATGATCAATTATGCTTTACACATCTCGATTTGCCGGCATTACGCGGATCCGTTTTACGCCAGAACGATACGTTATTCGCCGGGGCGCGCGACGCGCGAAACACGTCAGAAATTATTGCGGCAACCCACATTCCGGCTGACAAACTGTCGATGTTTCGGTCAGCTCGCAATTGACCGCGTACGTTACAGTTTATCGTCAACAATTAATTACACTCTCGTGTCGATAATGCAATGTGCCGTTCGTACGGATCTTTTTCGCGATCTTATGCAGTCGCGAGTATATTTGCGCGTTTAAATTTTTGTCAAGTTTTAAGGGATATAAATGGAATGTAAGTTTTCAAAATAGTTTTGTAAATTTGAAAGAATTACGGGATCTATAATTATCCGAAATTAAATCCGAATGAGACAAAAATTTACACTGAGAAAGAAATTACATTATAAATCTTGCTTATTTGTGTAACTTCTTATTATTGTAAAAATATCTATTTATATTTACTTGCGCGAATAAAATTACATGTCATCTATCAAATTTCTCGATGTTTATTCTCGTGAATCTCTTGGCCGACAATAATATCTATTGTACAAAAGTTTCCGCGCGGTGCTTGCGGATTCACAAATTCAATGTAACCCATTCGCATATTTACTTAGTGTCTGTCGAGTATTTTACTTGGATGCGAGACACTGTTATAGGTCGGTTAGGTAACGCTCGAGAGAAGAGGGCAGGAACATACGAGGAAAATACGAAACTTTTATTCCAAGTTGTTGCTCGCCGGGATTGAGGCTGTCCCTCGAAAACACATAAAATACGTGTCTGTAATAGTGCAAGTGTATGTTCGTGCGCACGCATATGTGTTTGTTTCGAATTTGCATTTACACAAAGATTTTTCTTCACGGCAGACTCCTTTTTCCCCTTTATAGAAAATTTACGGACGACGTACAGTTGCAAAATATGCCAAGGCGCACATACATAGTGAATAATATGTATATCATGTATATTTCATTTTAAAAAGTTATGAAGAATAAAATTAGAAAATTGTTAAATTTTTAATATTTATAATTTGTCGATATTTTTTGAAACTAATATATAATCTCAATGTGCATTTTTCTCGTTGTACATATCGACAAATAAAAAAATTGTGCGCAATTTTTAAAATTTTAGAAAAATTCTATTACAATCGTCAGAATGATTTTTTACATAATTAATTATTACGCATAATTTTTGTTACATTCGCCCGCAATTTGGATTTAGATCTGCACTATATTTGTTCGAAGCGGTTTCCTTTACCAAGGAGAGAATATACAGCTGTGCCGAATCGATTTTATATGGTCCCAATACGCGGAAGTTACAAATATTTCCGAAGACATTAAGTGCATCATATTTCACGAAGTCCATCGACGATAAATTTCGAGTTCTACAAATGTTTCCGCGGTCGATTTCGACGATTCTCTTTGAATTTCTTACTTAGTAGTTTTACTATTACAGCCTTAGATATTTAGTACAGCAGCTTCATAGGTTGCTTATTTACTTTCATGTTCGCTTTTTTCTTTAATTTTACTTTTTTCCCATTTTTAATCCGAGAGCAACTCTCGATCCGCAGAAAATTGCACAAATTAAATTAAAGGAAAAAAACGTCAGTTTTTTAGATCATTTCGAGTCACAGACAGACAAACGGATTGTTTTCACGATGTCATTATTGCGGCTCTCGCTTGAGTCGATTTTCAAGCATGAATTTAGCGATAATTTATAGTGAAACGACGAGGATGAAACATATTGAATCCGAAATTATTCGGATATATGCTGACGAGGGCGCGGCGTACACGATCCTAAATATCGAATTACAAAAACATCCTCCATCGCGGCATCGCGGTAATTATTATGCATGTGGCCATCGCGGACTACGCACAAATAATCCCGAATTACGGATCGGGAGAGAGGGGAGGGGGGAAGGGGGATAGAGAGAGAATTGGAAACGCATACTTCTTTATTGTACATATGCGTTAGCCATCGCGAAAGTCAAACAAATTTAATTGGAAAATTTCACACATCGCTTATCTAGGATGCAAATTTGATTAAATCCATCAACCATCGAGTTATATTTGAGCCAGAAAAATTTTAAAGTCTTTTGTTCACCGAAAGAATATTTAGCAGACGAAGTTTTCGCAATTATAGAGGCGTAATTAAGGGAATAATGGATACAAAATTGGCAAATTCATATCAATGTACATAACGTAACATTTTCCTAGTTTAGTTATTGCATGACGTCGGTGAGATAAATCGCTCGGATATTCACGAGCGTCGTCGCATTTTGTTTGCGATCACGCTTTCAATCATCGCTTCATCGCTCGCGCTAATCACACCAATAATTCGTCTCATTACGAGCGCACCCCTGAAATGCTCATTTCTGTTAAGCCTCTTAGTATTTATTATTTAATTATCCATTTCGACGCACGATGATACGTGAAGTGTACGTACGAATACACATATCGACGGTAAAACAACTAATAATAACGTACGCAGCATCCAATGCGATCAATTCGCGCGATATCTTGTTGCTTTTCGCGATTCTGTCGAGTGATTTCATGCAGAATTAAATTCAATGACATAACACGATATCTTTGAGATAAACTCGTCATGTCCATCGATTGCTCGCGCGATTGTGACGAATGAATATCTATATCTTCAACTTTTAATTAAAAGATATAATAAAAAATAAAAAACATTAAAATAATAAGATAAAATAATAATAATAATAATAATAATAAACAAAGATAAATAATCTACAAATATTATACTTATTACAACGATATAATTTAATTGTGAATAAAATAATTAACCCGCTACCATACACATTCGTCGTGTTAGTTTAAGCCTCTTTAGGGTTAATCGATCCGTTGTAACATGTCGGATGAAATCTTTTGATCTGCTTTACTCGTATACGCCACGTTATTCCGTCATTAATGATTGAGTATCGGTGCATATATTATCGTGATTACGAGATGATTGTTAGTGCCCCCTCGGTGTATTCCCTGCTTTCGTATAGCTGGACGTATTTTCCTGCCGGCGAATGATTTTCTACGGGGCATGTGTTGGCGATACACGATGCGGCGAACGTGTCGTGAAATCATGCGCAAATCACGCCGGCCAAATACGAGGAGCGTTTTACGGGCGCGTGTTCGCGCGCATAAGTACCCCGAGCGACAATGGCGCGATTTCGCATTTAAACACGTTACCCCCGTGCGCGGCTGGGATTGCGAGGGGGTCGGCGCGGGGCCGGCAGAGAGGAAACAACAGCTTAATACAATTCGTGATGGCTTTCGTCCTTGTACGCGCAAATTATCACGATGGTGCATGAAACGGCTAACCTTGCGCTTTAATAAAACATGTTACTCTAATTTATTAATAAAACATGTTACTTTAATTGATTTATTATTCGAATCTTATAAATTGTCATTTTTCCGATGGACCTTTTTTATTTATTTTTCATGTTTTATCTATATTCAATTTATATATATATATGAAATAAAAGAAATAAAGCAGGAATAAATACAACTGTATTTTTATAATACTTTTTTCTATGTTTTTTTAAAATTTTATTTTTAAACTTTTTTACATTACTTGATATCTTTTTATTGTATTGTTAATTTCTTTTTCTACTTTTGCTTGATATTGCTTTGTCCGATTAGATTTGCCAACAATCGTAAACTAATTTCTTTTTTCCTTTTTGTCTTATCTTCAACTGTTAAAAAACATCAATTAATAATTACATCTATATTTGTTTGTTTTATGCGTTCAATGGTTTATCGGTATAGATCGTGTACGATTCAGCTGTTTCGCTATTTTTTTTTTCCAATCAAAGGAGACCGCTTCGCGAGTTTTTTCCGAGATGCGTTTTTGCGTGACATCGAAAATGTATTTAATTAATTCGCCGATTTACTCGACGTCCCGTATTCCACGATACTCTGTATCAAATTATTATATTTAATTTAACATTTTCGGATATTTCATAGAAATTTTACAAATTTATTATATGTGCTTACAATATCCTTTGTTCTTGAAATTTATAGCAAAAGCTCGCGTGTAAATCTTCTACTATTTAGTCCTGCTGGATATATAGGCTACATAGTTACATTCGCTTTGTATTACATATTTGTAATTAGCTTTAATTTAAAATTTAGTGTATTTATTCGCTATGTAAAAAATATTTTTTGTACACAATCTCTTTATTTATCTTATTCCTCGAATTTTGATATCGCAGTCGGGCAATAATAATTATCGTTTACGCGATTGCGCATATAGCAAAATACGTATAGCATTATTTTTTATTCGGCATGCTTTTTCCATTAAGGCAATATAAACAGGAAAGCACGGCGAATATATCGATACTAAAATTGCGTTCGATGTTTACCGAAAGACACGGTTATGCATGAACCCGTGAATATTTATCACTAATTTTTCATGTTGGAATAAATCAGCGCTTCTGGAAATGTACGCATTTGTTTCGAATAAATTTCCGTATTTTAAATAAACATTGCTTAAATAAGAATGCATTTCTTTTAAATAGAAGAACATGCATTTTGAAACTATTAATATAGACTAAAATAACATAAGGGTATGACTAATCAAATCCCACTTGCTGCGAACTTATTAGACTCTACGTTTTTTATTTTAGATTTTGTCGATTTCGATCACTTTGTTCTCTTCATTTTTGTAGTTAATAATAATAGTATTGTGTAGTTTGCAAAGCCTGTAGAGAAAATATAAAACGGCTAATATATATTCGAGTATATTTTTTATCAGTCTGCTATTTTTTTCTTTTTTTTATTCTTCTTTTTTTTAATATTATATGTAACTATAAATATATTGTTGTTATTATCTCTAAAAGTTTTATGTATGTTGTTATTTACTTTATAATGTGTATAAAGTCATCCTATTTAAAAACATAATTACATTATTACATTTTTTTTCTCTTGTTGTTGATCTCGTTCTTTCTTTCTTTCTTTCTTTCTTTGTTTGATATGAAAAATTATGTCACTGACATAGCATAATGTAAAAAATAATAAAAAGTTTGGAACGCCTAATTCTACTTCGCAGAGATTACGCAATGCTACTTTGTTGAGTGGATGATAACTCTTTTGAAAAATGCCGTTTTCGCTTGTCATATAGATTGTTACATTGCAGAGCGGCAGGAGCTTTAGGAAATCGCGTTCCACATTCCGTCGGAAATTCATTCCGAAAGACTCTCTGCGATGAAAAATTATGGAATCATGCGATTTTCTCGGGAATAAAACTTTCTTTTCTGTAAATTTAAATGAACGATTTATCTTAAATATTACTTTATACTAATAATATGATCAAAAAATATTACTTCAAAATTATATGGTTATTTGCCGATTTTTAATTTCACTTTTAATACTTTCAAACAATTATAACTGTCTGTTTAATCGAATCAATTTTATTCATTAATACATAATATCCTCAATTTTCAGATTATAATGAGAGAGAGATTACACATATTACATAAGAAATTTTTATTCTATGTATTATATTATGATCCCCATGCTATATTAATTCATCTCTCAATAATCTATCGAGATTAAACCACTGTATATCCTATCACCTCGCAAATATGGCGCGAGTTCCAAGCATTATTGTCGATCTTGTCGAGTAAGTTATATTATGGTAATATTCTACCGATATCCTGCATTTCCATCCGCAGATCTTCCGTATATCTCTCACACAAATGCGTTAAAATTGCGTCAAATTCCTCTGACAAATCGAATATTTCGTTGAAGATATCGCCGTTAATCGATATCTTTCAACTAACAAATCGCTGCGAGTAGTGTTTCTTTCTTGATCGCGCAATTTTTCCCGCAATTGTTGCAACAAGCGGAATGTATAGGGAATGTGTGTTGGGAGAAAGAAGAAGAGAAAATGTAGCAACGACAGTGCGGAACTAAATAAAAGAATTCGTTGGTCTTGAACTAGTCTTGAGCTTTCGACAGTTGAAGTGCTTTCGAAAAAGCTCTTGCTCGTGTTGGAGTTTTTCGAGAATCGCTTCGGAAGAGAATCCGTTTGGAAAAGAAAAAAGGATAGATCGCATAAGTTGGAGAGATAGAGAAAGAGAGAGGCGGGGGGAGCAGCAGGAAGTAAGTGAGCGAGTGAGTGAGTGAATGTGTAAGCTAAATGAGTGAGAATGAGAGAATGAGAGTGAGAGAGGATAGTAGAAGAGGGACGAAGGACGTGGCATCTAACAAGTGACAATTACCGGTGCTAACGAGCACCAGGATGCCCATAGTGTATAACCAGTCTCATAGCGGGCTCTGTAGGTCCGCTTTCGAAGTCCCGAACCTCTGCCCTTTCTCTCCCCTTGCCTTTTCCCTCCCTCAACCTCATTTCCCGCGCCAGCGACCCTTCTCGAACGTCCATTGAGAAACATTCACTGCCGTATGCTGTCAGGTCACTATCGAAGGTCCGGACGAACATCGAGTGTTCGGACGTACTCTCGATTGGCACTCTATCCCTTTCTCTCTTCCTCTTCCCCCATCTCTCTCTCTCTCTCTCTTTCTCTTGGACTCTCTCCTTTGTTCCGCTTTCGGCTCTGGGTGACATTCCGGTTTCGCTGATGCACGACGAAATCTGACACGTTCGCCATCCACGTTCCGTGTGTCGCTTCTCGAGTTCGTCATCATATTGCCCTTTTGTAGCCTTCTCTCTGTGCAATTTGTGGAATGATAAAGGTGAAACAGATCTTTTTGATTGGAGAAAAAACATTTCGCTCATATGATTTATCAGATGCGATATTCTAATAAAAAGACTCTGCGACGAAGTATCCCAGTATTTCTAATTTTTATATAATTTTTATAGAATTAATATTTCTGCTAAAAAATTTAAAAAAGAATTTCAAATTATACTATTTGTAAATTTTTATATATACATGAGACTGTACATTTTTATTTTTAAGTTTAATTTTATTTTCATTTTCAATTTTAATTTCATTTCTGTTATGTACGAAATCCTTGAGACTCGCGAACACGCCGAGAATAATTTTAATTCAATTTGAAAAAAAAATAATAGTTTAAAATAAAACTTTATTTGAAGAAGAAATTTTTTTGACAATTTATCAATATATATTAATTTTTTATGTTCTTTTTCTTATCTGAAATGATTTGTCATCGATTGGCTGACTATGTATACGCTTTTACTACTGATACACACTACTGTAGCGAGGAGTCCGATTGTCACTGATTGAGTTATTCAGATCGTTTCTCCAATGTGTCAGTGAAGTAATACAATACCAGACAAGAATAGTATTCTATTCTATTAATCTTGCAAATAAATTCAGTATATAATCTCGAATCAAATAAATTCAGTCTATAATTCAGTCAGTAATTCACCTATCATTGACTAATCCAATATTAGATCATCATACTGTTGTTATTTGTTTTACATTACTTTGTCTTACATCATTGTTCATAAATAATATATTATTACTTATATATCCAACAAATACAAAAATATTAAGAAATTGATAAGAATTGAAAATATAAACGACAATAATTATATAAATAAGCAGAAAAAATATAAATGGTCATCTTAAAAGCAATATACATTTAGTTTTTGCAGTATTGCTGAAATGTCACGTCAGATTGTTATAGAAGATAATTTTTAAAAATTGCAGCTTGTATTAATATTAAAATAAATGATAAGGTAGGATTTAACAAAAATAATAACAGTATATTTTGTTCTCTCTCTGTCTCTGTCTCTCTCTCTCTCTCTCTCTCTCTCTCTCTCTCTCTCTCTCTCTCTCTCTCTCTCTCTTTCTCTCTCTCTGTCTGTCTTTATATATATTCATAATCGTTACACAGTTTACCGCAATCAGTTTCTGCTTCGAGGGTTTATACATAACGTAATATTAATCAAAGGGCGGCTATAACGTGTGATGATGAATCTCACATCACATCTAATATCTGTACGTTGGACATACGTATATCCCCATACGAGTGAACTATTTGGTCGAATAGAATATTTCGTAGGGTAATAATGAAACCGGATTATAACTTGGCGCGCTTAATTCACGATTTGATTCCGGGTAACATCGGCAAAGCCAGTGTATTACGACTCTCTAAAATTTCCTCCTAACGTTCTCTCAAACGAGTCCTTTTCGACTCCTCGTTATCGTAATTCATGCAAATTTTTGCATACCGTGAGAGAGTCTGTAGTTTGAATGAAAACCGCAAATATCTTGTTTTCTCGCCAGATAATTTCTTATAAAAAATGTATGATTCCTATCATTGTTTTATTATTTCACGTTTTACTGAATCAATGTATTGACTTTTACATACGTATGTGTTATGTATTTATAAAAAATTATAATTTAATGCTTAGTTTATAAGTATATTAGAATCTGGAGACAGACGTATCTAATTATGTGCATGTATTCCCTTTTTTAACGATGTCTAGTCAATATATATTTATATACAGTTTTCGTTATTATTAAACTAATGATATAGCCTAGTACAAGGTAGTACTACACTGTCAAATTTAATTGACGCAAGGCTGGCAGTCACTTTACTATTAATACAACTGAGTGATCATTTATAATTGCCGTATTTATGATTGCGGTGTTTGTGATTATGCTTCGAGCATTTATTGTTAATTCATATGGTAGAGATAATTTTTGTCGCATAATTTTCTGAATTATAATATAATTATAATATAATTTTATTACCATTATTGTGTGTAATATAAAAAAAATCATGTAATATATCACATTCCCGTGAATCTATACGTTCAATATTATATCCCTATACATCGCAAATGAAGAAGAAGCACGTGTGCATTATCGAGATTACCGCAGGCGAAAGGGTTAAACATGTACATGTTAAACGCGCATGACGCAATTAGAGTTGGCGCACGGACGCATCCAGATTTGCCGGATTAATTAGCTACCTTGTACGCAATTCCGCGCTCGCACTCTGACGGCCACTTACACGCACAATTCTCCTCTCCCCTTCCTTCCGTCTCTTTCACGTCAGAATTCCGCGGAAGAGATACGATGGCTGCCGCCGACCGAGAGTTGCGGGATCTGCCGTAGGCAAGCTGGCCGAGTAGAAACCATACAGCCCCACGCTACTGTGTACCAAGGGTATTGGAGGATACGTCATACATTGCATAGCTATGCGACCCCAAACGAGCTATTGTTCCTCGACGACGAAGTGCTCTCTCGGTCTCCGCGCACGCCATGTATCTCGCAACGTGTTATGTTGGTAATTTTGGAAATTTTGACACGCTAGATTAATCGTTGTGCCGCACATCGTGCGTGTTCCTATTATCCAAATATGATATCGCTTCATAAAATTATTTTAAGTATTATTATTTTGCGTCTGTATACAGTAAAAGAAGAAATGTGCAATCTCCACATGAATTTATTATTATTTGCAAAACAAATCTTATAAGATCTTAATCTTTTTTTTATAGTAATTATAAATATTTAATAGCAGTGTATATATGTATACATATATGTATATATTATATGAATCCGATATTTGTATTGTCATCTAATAAAATGTACATAAAATTAATCAAAGTCATTTAAAATAAAAAGTAGTTAATTTTAATTACATATAAAATACATACATATATGTACATATATAATTAGGCGATTTTATTTTACATCCCTTTGACAACTGCAATGTACATTATATTACATTACGATATAAGTATCGGATTCATCGAGTAAAAAATTAAATATGCTATTATCTTCCATCGACGCAAAATAGAATTACAACGTACGCGGATAAAAAGATTTCCGATAAAAATGTTGAAAGCGTACTGTTATAACGATTAGTTGTGCGATTCAAAGTAAATTATTGTTCTTATTATAATTTATGTCTTCTCCAATATTTATTCAATAATTTAAGAGATCAACTTCAAATTTTATTTGTATGTATACATGTAGACATTTTCAAAATGTTAAGCATTTTTGGAATGAAATATTATTTTAATAAACTACATTTTCGACAAGATAATTTTTTACAATATACATATAAATAAATATTATTAAACATTTTTCTCTTTCTTTCATCATTATCACAAAATATAATAATAAAATTTTAATAATAAATTCTTTGATAAATTAAATTTTCATAAGAAAAGCGGATTACAGGCACATTACTGATTTTAACTTTCCTGCATAAAATATTTTTCCAAGTTAGATTATTATTGAAGTAAAATTCGAGTTAAATATGTTAAAAGCGTGCAGAAGATCTTTGCAAAGAATCATTTTGTACCAAATAAAATAATCGCGAGTCATAAATTTATCTTTGGAAATGTTTAAATATTAGGAATATCTTTTTTGCGTAATGAGACAGCAATTTTGTACTCGGCGACATATTTTTGCTTGGCTTAATGAAGTGTACTTTATATGACGTTGTAAAATTTACGAGCGCTGCACATCAAATGTTATTAAATTTTACGGGGTTGAACATCTCGCCGCAGATTATTAAGATTCTCATCCTGAAGAGTGATGAGAGAGAAGATGCGAGAGGAGACGATTCTTAAATACAGAAATTGTCGGTTATTAACTTTGCGTATATATTTTCTAAATTCTCATAAACCGATGATAAAATTATCACATTATGTATATTTGACATACATTATTTAAGAATTTAGTTTTCTGAGGATTATAAGTTGTTCTCGAAATATTTTATTTAGATTGATTATAAAAGAAATGTAATTGTATAATGTAATTGTCTCCAAGTTTACTAGTTATATTAAGTTATTTACATTTAATTTCTAAATGTGACAAATAAATATCTTACAACCATAAATTAAAATAAATCGAGCAAAATTTAATTATAAAATGTCTATCCACTTATTACATTAAGTAATGCTAAGTAATTGAAATTCCTAACAAAATATAAATTTATAATAAAATTGATATATTTTTAAACTTAAAAATTTATATTATTATTAACTGAATAAAAATTAGTTAATTTATCTTTAAAAAAATATTCAATTTTAATTTTTGGTGTGGTATTTCTTTCTTTAATTATAGACTGAAAAGGGACAGATTTCGAATTTGAAATTACTAAACGATGAGGCGCGGAAAAACGTTACAAAAAACGGAAATTACCGAATAATACTAGTGACATGCATGCAAATGTGCGCGAATAATTAGGTCGCGCATGTCGGTGTCGCGGTGGTTGACGGCGCGAGATTTTGGAAAGTGCAGGGGATGGGACGGCAGGTACACTTAATGCGCGCGTGGTTTACCATAGAGTCGTACATCATCGGTTGGATTTGTGCTGGTCTAACCGCGCCCCGGTCGCGCCGGTTATCCAAGTCTGATGATCCCGAGCGCCAGGACGACCGCACAATCGGATTCTGTCTTCCGTGGCGGATCGCCGTCCCTTGCAATGCGATGGAATGTAATATCGGGAGCGTTCCTTAAGAAGTAATCCGAAAGAGAGTGACGGCGCTATAAGGACCGGGTAATAACAAAATGACACGTTGAGTCTTTTAGACATATTTCCGATGTCTGACAAATATACATTGTATTGAATTATCTGATATTTTTTGGAAAATGATGGTAGTGATCTTCGCACGCCAATTGTTAAAATGTCAATGCAATAAATTATTCTTTCAGAATTCAATTTTGATACTTGGTGTTTTTGACTAATATTTAGATATTATATATTATTATTAGATATTAGATATTATAATGTGAGAAAAAGAATTTCAATTATGATATACTTAATTATGATATACTTATCATCTTTGTGTAACTCTTCTTTTCTTATTTCCGCAAAAAAGCTACATCGGAAATGTAATCTTTGTAAGATTGAAAATATCCAAGTGGGAAATTCTTTCTCGCGTTCAGACGAGCGCATAATCGAGCGCGACTTTTTCCAACACAAGTCATCTACAATATTCTGACGATGATCTTTTCGTCCTTCTTTTCTTTGTTTTTCTTTATCTCTCTCTTCGGTACATGGTAAATTTTTGTGTGTAGTAGCGAAAGGTGATTGGATGGACGAAACTATCGCTCAAAGGTATCCTTTGAGATTTCGTTCTCCTTATAAGAGGCGACTGTGCACGCTCGATTGCGCCCCATGTCCAGACAGTATTTGAATATTGCCATATTTGGACGAAATGGCGAGGGAAGGATGAGATTGGGAAGCAGGGGATAAGAATGATAAGAGGATGCCGAGGACCAAACGGGAAGGACGAAAGATTGGTGAAAGAGCGAAGAAATAGAAGAGATCAATGGTGTATAGGCGCTCTTTGATCCGCTCGTCCTATGCTATTTACTGAGCAAAGCCGGACCATCTAAAGCAGCGAAAAATACGGAGAATTTCAGCAATCTCTCTACGTCCTCTCTCTGTTTCGGCTTATTTTCTACAAGAGCAAACGAGTTTCCCTCTCGACGTATGACTACTCAAATCGTATTTACATCTTTCGAAGCGGCTATTCGTTCTGAAGTGCGCGTTAGTCCTTTGATTTCATGTATCAAAGAACTTAAGAGATTAAATACTGAAAATTTGTATGTTTATTCGATTGAAAAAAATAAATTAAAAGACATGATAAAAAAAAATAATAAATTCTATTAAATTAATCTATCTATTAAATTAATATTACACTATTCTTATTGTTAGTATTCAAACACGAAAATAAAATATTGTGCAATTTTATTTAATGACTGATAATTCTCAATTAAATAAAATTAAATTTTTTATTATATCCATTAATAGAAAAAAAAAGTCTCGATAATTCGACAACGTCACTGTTAAATTCAATTGTTGAGAATGCATATTGATAAAAACATCATGTTAATGATAATTAAATTTTCGAGTTTTTGCATTTTTATCATAAGTTACCAGATGCAGTTGCAATGCAACCCCAGTTGTTATGGACGCAGTGTATCGAAACAGTCCATCGATACGCGGGCGTACTACTGATCCTCGAATTTCTCGGACGCGTGCTTGGTCCTTTGATCTTCGTAGCGGCAAGATAGTTTCGAAAAGTTGCGAGGCAGTTGTTTAGCTCGCCAGGCTTTGCGAGTTTAGCGTTACGAGTGAAGTATCGGATCGACGCGAGCGTTAATTAATTCTCGTTTAACGCTCAGCACCGGCTCTCGTTGTTCGACGCGATAAATACTTGCTTATCGACTAGCAACAAATGCCGGATATCTATTTATTTACCTTCAATTTGCTTTCCGGGATTGATCTCGCCATAAATTGTCCGGCAGAAAAACCGATACCCTTAACCACGTAAAAATTGGATATCTACGTCTGCTTCCTGTGAATAGTATCGAGATTACGCTCTTGTCGTCAATATTCGTTGTCGATATAAAACGCAAAAAGAGGGAAAAAATCTGCCGAATAGCGCGAGCGAATGCCTTTCGCTCGCTTCGTTTTACCTGCGGATCACGTATCGAAGATTCAATCGACTACGGAGGGATATTCTCCGGAATAAAGCAAGCCGCGTTTACATAAGACACGAACATGACAACGTCAACGGAGAAGAAATGAGGTCGAAGCTCAACTCTGATAACTTTTTTTTTCATTCGGCTGCTGGCGATCGATAGGATGATATTATCAGCGTATAACAATCTCGATACACTACGTGGACATCGCAACATTATTTCTGCTGCGAAATCCAGTAGCCATCATTTGTAATTCGCAATAATTGACGTTAATTTGCAATGAAGCTCACGTGAAACAAATAGTGGAATAATGTAACATTTTTTATTATATATTTTTTATTACTTGTTTGCTATTATTTAGAGCTGGCAGATTTTCCGTCCGCTTCGTTCGATTTTTTAATTTGTCGCGTTTTTCTCGCTCGTATAAATATGTCGATGAAAACTCGAGCGCACTCAAACTCATAAAAAAGCCCGTTATTTTCCTCGATATGCACTTTTTTTGTCTCATCAGTCGGCATACAAAGTCGGTATATAACAAGTTATATCTCTCTTACCATTTCACAATTCTTTTTAGCCGATTGTCACTGATTTTCTGCACGAACATTTGTCGATTATCTCTTGGCGTCGTTGTATTTATTTTCGATTACTCACGGTTTTCCGTTAATTAAATCGGACGGAATTTTAGAGATATTACCATTTAAATTCTAATAGAATTACGATGCGATAATCGATATTCAGATTGAGTATTGACGAATAAAGTGCTTATTAAACTTTCGAGGCTAGACGTGCGTAAAATTCTTGATCTACGTAAAGTTAGTCCTTCAACTAGAAAATTAAATTTTGCATACATCATTCGATTGTATATTATTTGCACATGTTTGCATTTTCGAGTTTTTTATTTGCACATCTCTAAAAAAATAGTTATTAAGACAAAAAGTTTTGAGAAGTTAACTTTATCTTCAACTTTTTAAAATTTAATTTTTTAATTGATTTCATCGATAAAGATTCATTTTTATTAGTTTAATCGATAAATTTACGATTAAGTTGAACTTTTCTTTGCACACTTTAAATGACAAAATTATTAACAAAAATTTTTAGGACTAATTTTACGCTCTGCTGGAAGAATATACACCTACAATTCTCAAGAGTTTTGTGTATTTATAGATTAAAATAAAAAAAAATACGGAATTCTCACGGAGTTTTATTGAGAATTTAAAAAAATTTTTCTCTTTGATAATTTTATTTGTATGTGGACTAACTAGCCTTCGAATTTTTTTTGAATAATTTTTTCTAGATATGTGCAAATGAAAATTCAAAAACAGCCAATATATGCAAACAATGTGCAATCAAATGACATCCAAGCGTAATTTTTTCGAGTGTTGAGCGGTTAATTTTATGTAAATAGACTTTTGTTAAAAAGCGTGCTCAAAGTCGAAAGACTTTAATCGTAGATATTAATGTAGAGTTACAATATGGAAAAAATATTTTTTTATAAATTAATTCTATTAAAACTGAATGTTACTTTACAATTGATATCAATAGATATTATTTTATAAATGAATCAATAAGCGAACAATTGTTTCGTCTATTTATTTTTCTCGATCGGATAGAACGAATAAAAATTGTTTCACATAATATGACACATCAAAAATAAAAAAAGATTCTTTTATTCTTCAGAAATATGTTCTTCATATTTAATCTACAAGACTACATTTAATTTTTAAGAGACATTTATATTTTTAAAAGAATATTTGATTATGTCATATTGTTGTGTAATATAATATAAATTAATACTAATATGATTCTTTGATCATATTTTTGGAAAACGAGGTTATTATTTTTATTCTTTACGATTTCTTTAATATATCTAAATAGTCACGTATACAATTTAATGATTTGTTACTTTGAAATTGTTACAATACTCCTTCTCTTTTTCTTCCTCTTCTTTTCCCTCTCTGCGTAACTCTTTTGTTGTATAAGGGAACAATATCTGTTTTGAGTAAAAATAGATTTTCGATGAGATTAGGCAAGCAGATATTAGCAGGATCTAATCGAGAGTACTCGTAGTTGCGAGAGGGAAAAGAGAAGGAGATAAACTCGATGCGAAAACGTGATGAGGCAACAAGAGTAAGGAGGAAAGAGCGGCACCGTATGTAGGAAGCTTTTTTACGAGCAGCTCCGAGAAGCGAAGTACGTTTACGAGCTTATGGCACAACGTGCACCAAGCATCGGAGATGTCGACGTCGACGTCAAGAGCACCGACGACAGCGTCCGTAGTCCGAGCACGCGTCTTTACCTGCCAGAAGTCAATTTCCTCCTCCGTGGAGAGGGTCCTCGCCCCTCTGGGGAGAAGCTTGTCTTCGTCCTCGTTGTCCTTGTCGAAAACCGCCGCTCTTTCCTCGGTGACTTCGCAACTTTTTCTCGTTGAGAGCTTCCATCGTCTGTCGGTTTAATAAATTCGGTAGCGACTACGACGTGGCTCGCTTATAGGCGAAAATTGGAGCTTTATTTGGCTTTTCATGACAGCAATTCGCGCGGATTTGAGTGGACTAATATGAAGACAATATACGTGTAAAAATACTCACAGGATGATACATTGAACTCTCAATAATTATAAATTCGCAACAATCTTGCAGTTGTAAAAATGTTGCAATTTAAAATGGAAAAATATAAAGAAAAAGGTATTGTAGACAATGCAAATATTTTTTCATCTAGGTACAAATTTCGTAAATCATTACACTTCATGTAATTCCAAATAGTTATATCTAAAACAGGATGTCTATAGATATAGAGTTAATGATGTTCCTTTTAACGTTTTTTTTAGTGATCTTTATTTTCTTATTCTTCATTCAAACAAAGATGTTTCTCCAATCGGATTTTAGCTATCTTCTTTTTTTATTTTTTCAAAAATATAGTATATACTTTTCAATAATATTCGAAATTAGATAAAAATTTCTCGAATCTGTTTCCCGATTAGAATTCCATTGTGTCGTCAAACGATTTTACGGTCGCTCGGGCGAGAATTCTCAGTTGTCCCAACGGACCCCGTAGCCATAGTCGTGGCTCCGCCGCGTTTGATTTATCGCGAAATTTGCCCCATGCTCCCCACGGGGAATACTCGCCGGGGAGGACGTCAGCGGATACTCGCGCGTGGATTCCTAATAATCTAATATGCCGCGACCTGAGCGCAATTTCATGCCTCCTCGACCACGTGTGGCATAGTATTCCCATTCCCTATCCATGTGATCAGAGAGCGTCGTATTCATCCTATGTATTCCTCCCTCGTTCTCTCTCTCTCTCTCTCTCTCTCTCATTTTCCCATCCTTACCGCATCGTCTTGCCTGTTCACCACTGTTGTACCGACCACCTGGATGATTATAGTGACCGCTGGTGACTAGAGACCTGGAAATCCGATAACGGATTAAATTCTCCCGATGGCGGTAATTCGTGTATGTACGGGAAATGCTTTGATTTATTGAAAATTGATCGAAAAATTGAAGAATATATATTATATATTATATTTCTGTTTGATAATATAATTATCTAATCTACTAATTTTACTTTACTATTCGGTACATCTGTTTCATTAATTCTTCGATCATTTCATCTCTCTGTTTTTCGTTAAAATTCGAATTTTTTTTCTACTACATAGGAATGGAGCCGCTTTTTCTTGACTTTCCCGTGAATTCGAAAATGGAGATTCTCGTTCCGAATCTATCAATTGAATATATGAATCGAGAATGAAGTCTACTCGGTGAACCACATTTTTCCCCGCAATCACGTAGGCTCTTTTTTTTCGATTCGACGCGCGTCGCGAAGCATTAAACGAACATATGTAACGCGACGGATACGAGCTCGTACCGCTTTACTCTAATCGGCTTTTATGCACTTTACGTGCACGACGCGATGGATATCCGCGTGCGCGCGATAGGCGCCTTCCATATTCTATTCCATTCTGTCAGTACGATACCCAATCTGCACGCGAGAGCGTGCACGATCGATCGAGAACTCGATTCCGTTTCTCCCTTTTGATCATCCATCGTCTCGTTATATCGGCAAAGGAGAAAATTCTTCCCGAAAAATGCATGATTATTGGGATTTTTGACTATTTTCAGAAAAAAACGGCAATTTCTTATATTCTCGACAATCCTTAGTATTTCGGAGTTTAGATCTTTTAATAAATATCTGTTTCAATTTAATTTTTAATTGTTCATATAAAAGAAAGAGTTGCCTTTACAATTTTTATTTTATATTTTACGAAATTTAAATTTTTGACATATACATCCTATTAAAAAAATGTTACTGAAAAAGAAGCTCGTAAATTTTTTTTGTTGTTTTCCGAAAATTTTTGTAATTTTCTGCAAGCTTTTTCTATAGAGAGAAAAAGAGAGAGAGAGAGCTTTCATAGATTTTTATCTTCGAGAAATCTCTCGAAGCGCCAGGACGATATAGAATAAGCGGAGGACGAGAGGGTTGTACGCGTGTCCCGAAAGGATACGCTTGAGCGATTTTTACAAAAGAACGAGCTTAGCCGAAGCCACTTGATCCAATCTTTCCGGGTATCAAGTTGTTCGAAGGAATACCTTCTCGTTTTACACCGGATAATAACGTGGAATGTATCCCGCGATATTATATAACATTGTATTGCATCGAAAAGAACATGAACTGTGGCAAAAAAGAGAAAAGATCATATAAAGAACTATTTATTTTTACCTTGCATTCGTATTCGTAATTTTGTTTGTATCGCTGTATGCATGCGATAAATAGCATTTTAATCTTGCCGCGGCAATATATGCGACGTAGCAGCTTGATATCGCGCTGGAATTATTTACATGTTCTCTAGGATTTATTTGTTTTTGCATACATAAATATTCTATATGTAGCACATACGATTTTAATAATCCTTTTGCGACATTTCTAATAGAGACAAAATTCCTAATAGAGACAAAATTCCTCTAATAGAGATAAAAAATATTCAAAAATCTTGTGTCAAAGAAAAATAATTTTTTTACTCTAGATTTTTAAAAGTTACTTAGATTTAATGACGTTCATGATTCATCATTATGATGTGTTTTAAACGCACAATTGTATGAAGCTGATGCAATTTTGCATGTTTTTTTTAGCAGCTTCGTAAAGTTGAAAGTTGCGATAAAGTTTAGAAACTTATATACTCTTCGCATGATACAATCAAGATGATTTTGTTGTCGCAGCCACGTGTTTCCGAACTATAATTGATAGTCAAGGACAGGGAAATCTGGGATTTGAAAAAAATTTGATGAGCGCACGCGAAGTTTTCAAAAATGCGCCAACTCATCGCGTATTCTTTACTTTCCGAGTTGTAATAACTTATGAAATGAACTTCTAAAGAATTCATTTGATTCGACTTCGTGACTTTGCGTGATATTACCCTCGCGGTAAGATTAAAGCGATTTTAACACGGTAGCGACGCAACAAGAAGCACGCGATGTCCAGCACCGGCGATGGATCGCCCTTTTGCCAGGCTGCACCTCTAACTTTCCGTCAAGTTTTACCATTTTGTCAGACATATTCGCGAAGTCTCCACATAGTTTCGTATAAATATCTTAAATTAATGGCTCTTTCAAAATGGCATGCATTTCGATACGCTTTAGTTAAAAAAACTATCTGAAATTGCAATTCAATAAGAAAATGCATTATAATTTCCCAAATTATTTATGCCAATTATAATTAATATTTTCAAAAAAATTATAATTACAAATATATAAAATAATATATAAATATTTTATCAAATTATAATATATTAATTATATATTAAAGTTATGGCGAGAGAAATGCGTAATGAAAATTCACGCAATCCACTCGATGCAAAGAGGGCGAAAGTTTCGCGATCGCTTTAAAAAGCAGCAGGACACAGCCTTGTCCGCCCGGTAATTAGAGGCGATAGCTCGACGAGATAGTTAAAGTTGTTACCGACTCTTACTTTAGCCGCTCCGGTGTGGGTCAATTTCTTACTTCTCCGCCTTCGACCGGCGACTTTGTCGAAACGCTTCACGGAAAACTCGCGGAACCAATTTGATAATATCGTTGCTCGCGCACCGCTACGCTTCCGTGGTTGGGCTGCAGAAACAATAAAATTATATACACACGTATACACACACACACACATACACATACACACATATATATATGCACGTACACATGCGTGTGGACGCGAGCGGCGAGCTACGCTCGCGAAGCTCCTGGGACATCCTCGCCATCGTTGTCGTAACCATTTTCCGCCTTTCGTCTTCTAAGCTGCCAGAGATGCTGCGCTGACGCTGAAAAATGGGAAAAGTCACTTTTCTACGTGCCACTGCGCTAAAGTCGCTCAACCGCCACGACACATGCGATCTGAATAAGGATATTATCTTTTGAGATAAATCCGTAATTCTCTTTTCTATAGATGAATAATATATAATAAATATAATTTAATAATATAATAATATAATAAAAAAATGCAATGATATAAATGCAAAGACGTGATTTTACTCTTTCGAGAGATGTTTTCCAACGCATTCGAAAATAATTTTAAAATAGCCTGATGTATATCTACTGAAATTTTCTGTATCGAGTTGACAGTTTAAGAAGATGCAATGGAATTTTCTCTGGCAGCGTTTATTGTAGAGTAAACGTATTCGAGAAATGTTACATTACGAAAGTGACATGGCGGGAAAACTCTTTAAAAGGAGTGACAAATGGATGCGCGCGCACTGCAATCTATGAATATTCATCATGTCAGTATGCGGATAACACGATGGTGGAACAATGTTTCATTCTTTAAAGGTACATCGCGTCAACGATGAGATGAGGAACGGTCTGTTAGAAACATTTTGTTGGATTCGATTTGCGCAATTCGCGTGTCAGTCGATATATTAATTGCTGATCTGGTTTTGCTTTGTGAAAACGATCGGAGTAAGATGAAAATTTCGTCTAAATCATTATAATAATAATGCAGAATGTGACATATTGAAAAAATTCTATATTTCTTGTATGATTTCTAGAATACTTTGATTGATTCTGAATTGTTAAAATCGTTAATAAATGCGTACTCTGCGAAAAATTAAAGTTCAATGATAATTTTTAAACGCATGTAAATTTGTATTGTACTATAATTACTTTTATAGCTTTAATAGCTAAAAAAGATTCTCGCACTCATTATAAATAAAAAGAAGAGAAAAGAAAAGCATCTCTTACAGAATTCTAAAGGTGGTAGTTATGAAGCTACAGAGCGTTCGGTTGTATAATTTCGAGCTTGGCAAATTAAAGTACACCATGTCTCCTCTTTGCAACGCTGCTTTACTAACTTTATAATAATTTCATAATTAATTTTGTTTCTACTTGTTCTTATATAGTAATTATTGGATCGAGCGTAGTAGCTCGTCGCTAGATCTTTAGGATGCCTTAATCACATTTATTAGACCCTGAAAATTCAAGGAGCGTATAAAATTCATACTGGAACTTGGGGTGGGAATAACTTGGCGGAACTTCCTGATAAAGATTGCACGCCGTTTCTCCTTGTTGCAATTTCCATAACTGGCAATTTTTAACGGGCTCGAGAGAAATATCGACTTATTCTTAACCGCGCGCACTAATTACTGTGAGCAGTAGGTGGTCTCGAATCGAGTCCGCGCGAGTGAATTATTCACCCGATTCCGCGGATCGTTCCCCCGGTTTTTGTCGCGATCCCTCGTAATTAAGGCGCTGAACTTGAATGCTGGCCCGGATATAAACACATAATAGGTCCTCGTTGCACGTCTGACTTTTTCCCCGAAATGCTTGGCTCGCCTCGACACACCCCGGTGCATTCAATCAATTCGGCGCAGCTCGTTTGCAATTCTACTGGCCAACAGACGAGCCTCGATATACCTCACTAGTGTAATTAATCAGTATCCTTGAAACAATTTTCCCTCTTTCTCTCCAACGTTTCGATTTTTCTCTCTCGCTCTCCTTCACCTCTTGCCTCGCCTTGCTTTCCTTCATCTCTCTTTCTCTTCAACTTTCAATCTACAAGCTACAGATGTTGAGCGTGCGCTTAACCACCTGTACTTCGTGTCGATGCTTCATACGCGCGGACGACCCCTTTCTCGACCCGTTTCCTTGAACCCTGGTATATCAGTCACATCGCTAATTGGAAATCGCTCGTGCGATCTACAATGTGTCTCGCGCGGCGCACCGGCAATTAAGTGTGCGTTTACTGCGAATGGCTAGCCGTGTTAGTAGACCTTTACGTCAGGAGGAAAGTTTCCGGTCTCCTTCTTTTTTTCTCATTTTTTTTTCTTTATGTTGACGGAAGATGCTACTCGTGTTATCAGCATAGTATACGTTCCTTCGTCAACTCTTAAGGGTGTAATCTAATGTATACAGAAATTTGATCGTAATTTTATTAATTTTTTTTTAATATTAAAATAAAATTATATTTCTGTAAATATGATTGTAATATGTACATCTCTTATTATTTATTTTTTAAACATTTCAAATTTTTGTTCAAAAATTTTTCTTCTATACTTTTTAACGTGAAAAGTCTAAAAAAGTAACTTTTAGTTTAAAAAAATAGCAAGATAAATTAAAGATTAACATTTTATGATCGTTAGATGTTATCACATTGAAAAATATCATTATAAAAGATTTATCGTACGTTCCCCAAACGTAATTTTTAGCGATAAATTATACGTTTACAGTATGATAACAGATTTCCATTAACATGAGATAGGGTAATTAAAGGGATTAATGTGCCTGCATCGATGAGAAGATATGAAGGTATCTAATATTTTATATATATATATATATATATATATATATATATATATCTTCCCTTCGTACATATTATATACCTGATGATGCGCGCATCATGCAAAATAGGTTTTTACACTGATGCTTTTTAATTGGCTCGGATATTGTCGCGATTACATCATCATGACATGAAAATAACATACTCATTACAAACACAGATTTTCATTAGTTGGAACTATTTAATGAATGTTTAATAAAGCTTGAATAATATAGCGACATAAGTATCTCCAATGTATTTTACGTTTATTTTTTCATAACGCTGATAACTGATATTTTATATTCATGACATTTTATGAAATTATATTTTATATCCTCCAATAAAGTAAAAATTTATCAACGTGTCGCAATAAAATGAGCGAGGGCAAATTTGTAAAATAAAGACGATGTAAAACAGAAAGAAGCTGTTTTTCGTTCAAATTACGTTATTACGAATTTATATATCTTTTTGAACGAATATAATTTCTATTTATTATTTTAATTCTATTTCTTATTGTAAATTAAATTAATTTTCACATATTACATCAATTGATAAGAATAAATTGTACATATTGCAATATATTACAATATTGCATTATTGTTATAAAATTTATACGAAAAAGTATCATATATAAGTAAATACATAATATCAAATATATTAATATCAAATATAAACATGTGTATATCATTTTAATAAATGTAATTATATTATCGAAATACTTTATATGTAATTTGCTGAAAAAAACACTAATGATAATTTTCCTTCTGTTGATGAAAACAAATTGGAACTTGTGAAACATCGATTTAGTTACTCATACGTTTACGGCAAAATTTAACTCTGCAAACCGTTTACTTTAACGTGTAAAATGTCACGAATACTCGTGCCTCGACTAATTGCCGATCTATTCGATCGCGATGTTCGTGCACGTCGCTCGTCACGTAAGTGCAAGTAGCTGTTGGTACTCGTGAAACAGGTATTCACACTCACATCTTTCGCCAGCAAGGAATCGAAACGAAACCTGGAAGCGAACCGAAGCGGCACGTGATCGCGCACGCGCCACCAGATAGAATGAGACGGGGGTGGTTTATCTTTCCGGCGCCGTAAACGTTGCAGATATTATGGATAGTGGACTGAGTTACGGGCTAATATTTCTTCGTAATTATTCTACGCTCTTACGCAAGAGGGGGAGAGAGAGGGAGAGATAGCATCATGGAAAGGAACCGGGTATATAAGGGTATATATATATATACCATCTTTCACCCTCCCACCGTGACTTCCACGTCCGAATTTAGATTCCCTTTTTTTATTACCTACTCTCGTAATATTGGATTTTTTTTACGATCCGCGATTAATCGGCGTAGTTGATTTATCGACGCCGTTTATTCGCTTAACCGATGACCTCATCTCATTCATTGCTTTATCGTCTGTCATTGTCATTTGTTGTCATTGCGATGAAAATAAGCGACTTTCATGAAGCAGGCTATAACTTAGATTTTTTGTTTTAATGCAACTTGTGAAACGATGATAACAGTTATATTTGAAGTTTTCCCTCTCGCATATTGCCATTTTTAAATGAAACTATAACAAGGTAGCTGGATTTAATTTTAGTTACTTTTTCAAAACCACTATCTTTTTCTATAGCTTGAAATGAGCAAAATACAGCTTCAAGTGAGATTTATCTTGTTAAAATGTGAGATTGCGTTTACATTTAATTTATTTTTTATTCAACGTATGCAAAGTTATTTTTCGAAGGTCTATTCTACGTTTCTTTATAAAGGACACTGTCGACGTTATTTATCGAATCGACATTTTATCTCGAATGGCGGTGGTCTCTCTTCGAGAGATGATAAATAAATAAGATGGCCAATAGAATAAAGATGAAAGAGCCGATAGAAAGGTTGGGGAACGCGTGAAAGAATGGAATAAGCATGCAAAAGTTATTTTATTGATGAAGCGGACAGAAATTCGACAAGAGATCGTGAAAGATCATGTGTATCATTCATTAATATAAATCAACCTATTATTTGACATTTCCAAGGGCAATTTACTTGTCACTGAAGCAAATATCTTTAGTCAATAATAAGCGAAAGTTGTAGGAAAGAGATAAAGATAAAAATAATAAAAAAATAATGATGCTAAAACATCATTTTTCTTTAACTGGATTACGCGAAGAGAAGATATCTATTATTCGTATGCATTTATATATTATATTATATATTTATATATATTGTTTATTTGTTACATCACATTTATAAATTGCATGATTTTTTTGCACAAAGACAAATATATAGCTTCTTGTATAAGAAAAGTATATTACTAAAGATTAAATTTAAAATGACTTGATAGTGCTATGAAGAGTGTTGAGTATTAAGAATTGAAACGTGCTAGGGAATAACTAACATTTGTATGCAGAAAGTGTCTTTCATCGTTGTTAGCTGTTCTTAGAAAGAATTTTCCGGCGATGTTTTCGCTCGGCATGTTCATTCGTAACGAAAGTCGTAAATGAGAAGAAAAGAATCCTCCGAGATAATGAAGACTATGAATGGTACAGAGTTTGCGCGTAATTGTTTGCGAGAATGTTTCTCTTTTCTTTGGAAATCGACCGGCAAAAAGATTCGTTGAAGTTAATTCCTCATTATTTTGCTACCCCTGGCGATGAAACGTATTGTAGCATTAAAATTGAATCAGCGATTAATACAGAATATTATCTAAATAATAATAATTCAAGAATATATTGTCTAAAGAATTCACGAATTAATTTCCTAAGTCTTATAAGCTTTTACACAAAATTGTCCTTTTTTGCACAGTCAAATAAAATTCGACTTTGAATTTTATCATTATAATTTAAAGAAAGAAAGAGAAGAAAGGAAGAAGAGAAAAATGAGAAAAACTGAGCTTTTTTAAATAAACTTTTTCTAAATAAATGTTTAAAAAATTATAAAATTTTACTTATGCGAGTAATTTTACATTTTCATGTCATGTACATTTAAAAAAATTGGTTTTTATAGAAAATCAGTTTTTTTGAGATAAATTGTCACTTATTTTTTTCTTATAACACTCATCGTTATTTACATTATTTTTAATTCGCAAATTTGTCTTTTATATTCATCTTAAAAAATACAATTATATGGTTTTCTTTCTTCGTGGCATTTGTCTGTTTCTATACTTATTAAGTTTTTGTATTTATACTTTTGCGTGTCTGTTCTAGAAATAGCTTCGTAAATTTAAAATTCCATCCAATTATATTCTCATTAATTAAACTCAATTATGTTACCAATTTCAGCTCACTGTGAATGCCGCATCCAACGAATGTTTTAAAAGTTGGGCCAATTTTTTTGTTTTTTAATTACTTGAATGTAGCTCGTTATTGTGGCTGAGCGTTTACTGATTACGTGCACGTCTAACTACGAGTACTCGCCCGTTGGTAGATGTGTTCCAGAATCGTAGCAACAATAGCGTTACGAGCTAACCAGCGTTATCAACGAAAAGATGCTTTTCAAACTGGTAACGTGACTTTATTGTTCGTTCTATGCTATTGTATCGAGTTATTCTCAATCGATAGAAGATTCGAATTAATGAAAGCATTGTCGAGAAGAGAGAGAAAGAGATATGTATAATTATTTTTTCGATAGTTGGCTTGAATTTATGCGTCGAATATTTTTCGTAAATTATTAACAACAGATAATAGAATGATTAGATCTTTTTCGAATCACTCGTATTTTATACGATTGTGATTAAATACAGTGCAGCTCTCATTCGATTAAAAAACTATTTTTGAAAGTGCAAAAATGATTTAGGCAAAGGACGAACGCGCGCTTTAGGCAAATTCATAGATTACTTTGTGAGAATGATGACTACGTTTGCGTCCAATTTGTAGATTTTTTTTTGTATTTTTTAATGCCTAACGCACATGTAAACGAAGTCATTTCGTGAAATTTGGCTCAAAAGATTCGATTGCATGCGTTGCGGATTATTTTCCATGTCGAGTATTTCTATTTTGAAGTGTAGTACTATGCGAAGTTTAATTGGAAATATCCGATCGCGCTTATTGGTATCGCCACCAAAAATAGCGTAAAATACTATTATGATTCATTTCGAAAATCATACTCGATCCTATCGGACTTTTTGTTATTCAATAAACATTATTTATTTATTAATATATATTCTTATGTTATACTTGGTATCGATCATTATCGGAAAATTATGTTTTGTATGTTTTGTATGTTTAATAAATATTTCTCTTATATAAATTCAATTTACATATATCCAAACAAAAATTAAATTTTATGATGTGGATTATTACATCTTCAATAAATGCAAAATTCATCGAAAAATTATGAATATAATTCAAATGAAAAAATATACTTCGTCAAAAATTTTCTACATTATTGACAAAGATATATATAAATTAAATAAAATTATGTATTATTTATTTTTTATTTATTAAACTATCGCATACTTTGTACGGCAATCTCTTAATTTGCAGATTATAAATGTCATATTTTTTAATCTTTGCGATATGTTTGTGCTTTCAGGATGGTCCGCATGATCGGCGATGAATTCCTCACGGAGGAGCGGGACCGAAAATATTATGCCGATCACTACACATGCTGTCCACCGCCTCTCTTCATCATTCTCATCACCCTCGTGGAGGTAAGTAGATAGAGTTATCCTATCTCGTAACGAACATACGGTGCACATCGGATAATGTACGTGTATGGTATCTTTTTGCTCCTTTATCCTCGCGTTCTCCGGTCGTGATTAATAAATTTTTAACGAGATTATTTATGCGCGCAGACGGCTCAGCGATGCAAACAATGACTATGTGCCATTAACCCGTATTACCGTTTTCTTTAATTTATCACGTATGTTATCCCTTTCTCTAGTTCCTCTCAATTTCTTGAAAAATTTTTAATACATGCTAGAATTTTACATCTATTAAAGATGTAATGTTAGATAGAACGTTTGATATCGCTTGATATAATTTAAAACTCTTTTAATTTTTATTAGATTGAATATCTGATATTAGAATCTAATTCTTTAATAGTTCTTTTAATAATAACCTCTCTTCAATTTGTGAATTTCCGTTGTATAATTTCTGCCAGAACTAAATGATTTTTTAATCAGAATCAAAAAATTTGTAATATTTATCGTGTCATCATTTATACAATCTTTCAATAAAATTATGTTTTATAATTATATTATATTATATTTAATATAAGTCATAAATAATATAAATTATAATCACAATTATATAAATTTTATATTACTTTTGCATTTTGAGTATTCATTTTTTTTTATCGTACATGTTTTTTTCCAGTCTCTTGGGATATATGTTAATTGCAAAAGTTTTTATTATTTCCATGCTGTAGATACGCGTACATTCATAATATCGTATTATGTTATCAAAGATTATAAAGATTTGTTCAGAGAAAATGATTGCTAACAATCTAATATCCTGTAATCAAAGAGTTAAAAGTCATTCGTCTTGTCGCTGCCTCTCTCGCGCTTCGTTATTTTTTATACTTTTGTTAAGATGAATAAATGAAATAATCGTCTCTTTTATAATAAACGCGTCAGATATTATGCGTGTGCATATTAGCTCGCCTTCCTTTGATCTTTGCGCACATCCTCGCCTTGACTAATGCCTGCTGCTTTGAGTCCTTGTCTATTTTTTTTTATCGCCGTTCATTCTCTAATGATCATTTTTTCATTTTTTTTTCTTTCTTTCCATTCCCTTGTAGCACGCGCGGCGTGAAAATCTTTGAGATAGATTTATTCTCCCGGCCGACCTCGTTAGGCGACGATTTTAATCTTCCACAAAGTAATTCGATATTCGTAAGTCGCGCCCTCGTTAAAAGCATGCTCCGCGATACGGATAGACATCTCTTGCGCACTAATACTAATTAAAATTGCGTCTAGTTATTACGTCACACCTTTATCGCGCTCGGTGGCGCTATTATAAATATTAAAGATTGATTTAATATAACATGATAATGTTTTAAATAGGACAACTGAAAACTTATAGCGCATGTGCGTGAATCTAATTTTTTTATATATTAGAATAAACATATATATTATCATTATATGTATATTATTTTTCTCTCATATTATGATTTGCGTACGATAAAATTTGATGAAGGTATATTATAAAAATATTTGAACATATCGATCATTTATATGAAAAATAACATGATTATATCGATTATTTAAATCGACTTTGGAACTCATTCCATGATTTTGTTACAAAATATTACAAATACTTAGAACATACGCATAATTTTATACATCACTCGATTTTTGATTTTTTGAATCATCGATGTACAAGAAATACGCAGAAAATTGTTGCAAATGCGATAATTATTTCATGATGCGTCACGTCACTGTTTTTTTTTTATTTTTTCTATTTTATTATTTATCGCGGCGAAATGAATGAAAAAACGATGTAATATTCTTTTATGCTGAGCGGTTAGTGCAAATATTATTGCGCAAAGTTGCGCATTTCCTTAAGCATCGAGAACGCGTTACAAGCATATTTAATAAATTTTTAACGACCACAGTTTATGCATAACTAAGGCACAAACAACAACACAATGTTGACAGTGACAACGTGGACTGGAAATTCAGATCTCAAGTTCAGAATACCATTATTAATCTCTCCGACAGGAATTACGCGCTCTTACTCGCACATGTTAGCCGCTAACAATGTTCGTCGTTATAATAATAAAATTAACTCGACTGTAGCTAATGCCGAGTTGGACGAATGAAAAGGGGAAAAGATTTTGCTGAAATTTTTTTCATATTGCTTTGTACACAATTTTCGCACGGCATGATTTAGAATAAAATTACATAACTGTAACTACACGTATTACGTTAATGGATGAATATTTTTTTGAGAACTGTTAGTTTTGACTTTTTATTTGTCATTATATATATATGAAATTAAAACTATTTTTGAACAGGAAAACAAGAAGAGATTAAATTTTTTATAACTAATAAAAGAAATATATATATATTTATATATATTGTTGGTCATTAATATTGCAATACTATATATATTTATATATTGTATATTGCAATTTTAATGATCCACAGTACATGTATATCATTAGTTAGATAATTTAATTAGTTAGATAATTTATAATTTAATTAAATAATTTATAATAAAAATGTATGATAGAAATTTATTCATTATAAAAATACTTAATATATTGGAACCGAATTAGAAATTGAAAGTCGTTACAAATGATGAGTGGATTACAGCCGCGATCCAATTAAATCCTGGTTTAACCGCGCGGTCTATTTTTCTCTCAACTTATCCTTTGATGCATCAATCGCGCGTGATCCGAGTATGAAATCTGGTTTAAGCGTGGCACGCGGTCATTCGTAATCCGAGTACGCTTGTTAATTAAATCTCTAAGTATCTCTCCATGTGGTGTGCAAACTGCAATCCCGAAAGCGACATGTGCGGTCACCGGGATAAGATGCATCCCAGTACGAGATAAGTGCTCACGATGTACGATAGGGAAGGGTAAATTGGTATCGCTAGGTTCGCTAAAAGCGTACTTAATTGCCACTGCTTGGTCGTCATATTTCACGATTTAATTAAATCGCAAGTATCGCGCTTCTTTTTAGCTTTGCTAAAAGGTAGCGCGCTCATAATTTCATCGGATGGAAGCTAAAATTGGATTTTTAGCTCGCAGTAAGCGAAATGCAAATGAACGAACAAAGAAGAAAAAAGAAAAATGTCGCAATATTACCGATGAGTAAATTGGAGAGGAGGGGGGGACTTGTTTATATATGAAAAGATATCTATATAATTTTTAAATACGGCATCTCTTTCATCCGGGTGCTTTTTTTATTAATTTCTTTGAAGCCGCGAGCTGCTCTATCACATCGCGCAAAGTCAGAAAAAAGAACCATTTTGCTCAGCTTATACTACGAACTTTATAAATTCTCCAATCACAAAGCATTTTTTATTAATAAAATTCTTAGGTATTTTTCAGATGTATAAGCATTGATGTGTTAATAATATTAAATAAACCCAGATTGTGTGTGCACCGTAATAAGTCGCGCTTGTGAAAAACGCAAAGGAGAAAATAAATAAGATAATTTATTCTTCGCAATTATACAAAGTAAATTAGCTGACGTCTGATAACAGCAAAACAGAGGGAGAGAGTGAAAGACTTAACCAACAATTAATTACCGTAAAAAATAAATCTTGACATAAAAATTCAAACTTATAATATAAACGATTATAAAGAAACTATATTAATGTTATTCGAAATTATATATTTAATTTATTCGTAATACGACTATTCAGTTTCGTCGATAAATGAGTAATTATTAATAACTACTGTACATATATAAACGTATATCGATGAAAGAAAATCATTATGTTTATATTTTATTTAATATTGTTCTCTTTTGCTTTCGGTGACTAGAAAAAAAATAAAGCGTTCCTATAAAAAATTCGTCCCGTTTTCGAAACTAATTCGACACGCAATATAAATGCTCCTTACTGGAAAGTGAGATATGTGCCGCGACGAAGCGTATTAGAAAAAAAAAACATAAGACTCGCGCCGATTCCTGAAATCGATGGAGGGGGACGCGAGCTCGAGCCTCGAGCCGCATAAACACTATCGTATTTACCGTGCTAGGTCAGTCTATCGAACGCGCGCGCTACCGGGGTATGTAATATGTTACGTTCGTCTATATAGAAAACTAATTGCGTATACGTATAATTAAACCGAAATACGATCGAAATCGATTAATAACGATATCAATTAACAATCAATAAAAACGATATCAATTAACAATCAATAATAACGACATAAATTAACAGTTAATAACAACGATATTAACTAACAATCATTTTCCGATCGAAGGAAAATTCTGAAACTAAAATCGTAATCGGTGAATATATCGTCGTTATCGAAAAAACTTAGCAAACGATTGGCGTACTTGAGAGATTTTTTTTCCTTGCAAATTTTCTCGGATTGTTTCGTGTTGTTTTCGGCGCACAATATTAATTGCCGCAAATATTCGAGAGTAAGATTTTTGCTAAATAAAATAGAATATTGGACACTTATTTCGATTTCGTCGTAATAGGTATTTTAAGAGCGTTAATGTTTGATTCATTGTCCTGAATTTAGTGACAGAGACCGCGGCAATTGGCACCCCTTCTGTATCGCATTCTCGCTAGTCATCGAATGGCAATCGTCGCAAATAGTCGAGTTTTTTTTTAAAAGCGTCGAATAATTACCTCGAGATAAAGTCCCTCGCAAATAATCGATATTTCGTTGACGTACAAATCGCGAATAACGTCGAGTTTTTTCTTCGAACATAAAAATATCATTCGTAGAAACGTTCGTTATTAAATTATCTGTAGGTAGACGCGAAAATACGCGGTATAAAGTACAAACGTATTTAATCGGCGTATGAATCGCGAGTAATGTTTAGTTCCTTTGAAACGTTAATACTTCCTTTGAAACGTTCGTTTCTAAATTATCCGTAGTCGCGAAAATAAAATACAATGTTTTTCTCCAGGAACGTGTATATACATATAAAAAAAGACGCGGAGACTCGCCGGGCGATTTCCTGGAATCGCGATGGAGGGGGGATACAAGAAGTCGAGTCACACATACTTTCGCGTACGCGCTAGATCAGTTCATCGAGCGCGCGCGAGATATTCTATTCGCCTTTGGAAAATTAATTTCGCGTGCGTACAATCGAGTCCAAGTACACGATATTAATTAACAAAATTATACCTTTCGATCCACGGACGAATCTGATGTTGTAATTATGATTACCAACACATATTCGAGTAATCACCGCGAATGAATTTCGGAAATTGCGCCGAGAAAAATATCGGGCGAAAGTACATCGCGAGTGTATTTTAACAGTGCCAGAATGATAGTGAATAGTGATACGTAACGAATATGTGACACACGGATCGTGTATAAATGTGCTGAATAAAAGTAGGGCAATTATAGATTAATGTGAAATGGTGTAAATATATATCGGTATTCGTTTTTTGGAAAGTGCGCGCTAAAAAAATATCGAGAGAAATTGAGAGTGTAAGTTGGAAGTATCGCAAGTTTGTGTCTTTTTAATAGTTAATTAATTAAGATCTATAGATTAATATCTAAATAAATAAATAAATGCATCTCGGAAGTATCGAAAAAAGTATCGTGCAATCGTCGAATTTTTAAATATCGCTAATTAATTATAATCTCCTCGCTTTCTAACCTAATCTAATGTGACAAGTGTGTGACAAGTGACAATAATTGATATCTAGTCGAGTGTGCTTCAGTTACTTGTGCGACATATCATCGATGATTAATATTCAAAGCTTCGGATAAAAAGATGACTGGATCAGAAGGAACGGCGGGACAACAATTGGTAAGTTTATAATATGATCATTATTAACTTCATATTTAATCTAGATGCGAGTTGATACGATTGTAATATAATAAATCTTACATATATATATTTTTTTTTAAATATATGTCAAAAATAAAATATATATTTTTCACCTTTATTTTTTCATTATATTATATTACGTGATAATGATTAACGTAGGAATAATTAATGTATGTATCAACATATCAAATTTATATCATAATAAATGCATAGAATCTATTTTTATGTTATTATTACGATATTTTTATAAAATATATAATATTATTATAATATTTTTTATTAAAAAAATACAGATTAAAATATGAAATTATTAATATATATATATATATATATATATATATATATATATCTTCTTTTCAAATACTAGTGGAAATATGTAATTATAGTTTAATCATTGTTTGTTTATGTGAAGCTGTCGTATCATTTCGCAAACTGATAAATAATTAAAAATACTGGCTTTATTTTCGAACACTTCTCTCTCTAAAATTTTTGATAACTTGAACACATAGTTTTGATCGATGAAATGAAAAATCTTCAAGATAAATTGAAATGCCACAAATTCACGCAGTATCTTGTTTTGTGCTGTGATATTTTACTTTTCTTTTTTTATTAGATTTTCAAAGATTTATAATTAAACATGAGTTATATATAAAAAAAAATTCTATCTAAAAGTAAAAATCATTGATTAAAGTAGAACAACTATGATCAAACGCGTACATGATATACATATATGATTTGAAAAAATCTATGCTAAAATAATTTATTAATTTATTAAAATTAGTTTATTTAAATTTTTACATAGTTATTAAAATTATATTAAAATTAAGTTTTTACATAGTTTTAAATACATTCATAAATTGTATTTTCTAAAGAGTTCGAACTATAAGCAGTACACTATTTTTTAAATAATTGATTTCGAGGAAATATTTATAGATACGAAGAGATAACAGAGTTTGTTTAAAAGTTACAGAATAATTGAAAAGAAGACCAGTATTTTTAATTATTTATGAATTTTTATAAAATAATAGACTTTATATTCACATCGATTGTTTGGTTATTTTTACGCTCGTTAGAGAGATGAGTTTAATTTTAAATAACTCATAGTTAATACTTATTAATAATGATTGGGTTAATATGTATATGAATCATGCGCGAGATTGTCATATATTCAGCTTGATTCTAATTTATCGCTTAAAAGCTTAATTTTGCTACTTGATTTCTGTCTCGTGCATATCTACGAAAGTTCATTTGCAATTAAGGACGTTTACATATGTATATATGTACATCTGCCAATAATATGAGTGATTGCCTTCAGAATTTTAAACTATTTTATTTTTATTTTATAATATTAATATTTATTTTTATTTTATAACATTGTTTTTTGTATTTTTTTGTTAAATAATATTTTATATATTTTTTTATGCTGAATATGATAAATTCGAAAATTTTTAGTAATCAATTTATTTTTCTATCGAAATTCAGGATGATGTTTTTTTTGTAATAAAATTAAATTTTAAAGTAATCGGTTCTAAGACATAAATAGAGTTTTATAAAATTTATATAAAATGTATACATTTCTTATTTTTTCTGTAAAATTTCAATGGATTTCTAATTTTTTATGGTAATCAAGATATAAATTAATCTTGTGGATATACATATACTCATATGATATGTGTACTCATACATATATTCATATATAGATATACTCATATGTAGATATACTCATATGTATAGCGTGCTTATAATACATTCTGAATCGCACAGATTACATGAAGCGATTCAAACACACATTACTCTGTATTATAAATGAGTTGAACTTATACGCGACGTATCGCATATTCCGCAATTGCAACGCTTTTCACATCGCATGTCATCAAAATAAGACCGTATTATTCATTTTCCTCAATCGATCGCCGAATAATAATTTGCAAAATATTTCGGAGATACAAAAATAATAGCTGAAAGAAAATGAAAATTAAAGGACACATCGATATTCGATATCTCAAAAAGAAAAGTTTGAATTTTTTCGTGAAAATATTAATAATTAGGTTTTCTCGATATATAAATATTAAAATATCAAAGTTGAATAATGAAAATAATAAAAAAATTAATAAATAAAGTATATCTTTTAATTTTATATTTAATGCTTATAATTTTAGTATAAATCTTTCTTTCGAAAACCAATTATTAAATTTTGAAAGAAAGATAGTGGCACAATATGAATTAAAAGTTTTTATTTCATTGTATAAATTCAAATAAAATTAGTTTTCAAGGATCAACCATTACTCAAAAAATGTACAGTGATTGCCATTTTTAGCAATACAATACATTTTATTGTTAACATTGCCATTGTATTGCTTTTGTATTTTTGATATTTCTGTTATTATATATTGTCAATATTTTATTGTATATTGCCAGTACTGCAGAATTAAAAAATATTTTGCATATTACTTTTTCTCTTATATTGCTAGTACTATTTTAATACATATTTTTCTAAAACATGTATTTCCTAAAATCATATTTACTGTACTGCCGCAATATATTTCTAATGAAATGTACAATGATTGTCATAATGGTTGACTCCTCGGTTTTCAAATATAATTGCGGTTTTATAAAAAATGCCTCTTTTCAATTGGAAAATACAGAAAGATAATACTTTATAATTGATTTCTCGATTTTTTTCCGTGAAATTTTATCGCAATAATTAATCATGCCTATTATAATTGACCAGAATTCGTCTTTGAAAAGGTTCTGTTACATAAAGCAAACCGTGGAGAGTTACTGCAATCACAATCGCATCATGTAGCAATGATATGCGGATTATTTTATTTTACGTCGCTTTTTTTCATCATACGAAATATTATTTCTTCCACTAATTGATATCTTACTTTCAAGACAATTTAAAAAGTATGAATTGATATTGGCAGTCATTTTTTTTTCATTAATTAATGATAATCTGATTCTCTCTGTTATTAGATATCATTTTGTATTCAGCGACAGATTCTCTTTTTCTTATCCGTTTCTTTCTCGCCTCTTTGCAAAATTAATTAGCTTGTGTCTTTTGTCGCATCAGTATGTCTCTTGTAATTAATAGTTTTATTATTTATTTATTCAACAAGAGATTCTTGATGCGAAAATCCCTTGTAATTTACGTATGAAGCGTTGCATAATAATTATGATAAAAAAATATTAAAAAAACAAGCTGGAAAAAGATCTAAACAATTTATCTTTTAAATTATTTATATCACGGAAAAAAATTAATTAAGCTACATTTTGAAAATATTTATTTGCTTTTTAAATGATATATTATTAATATATGATGATATTTACGATTTATTTTTAATCCAATTAAAAAGATATATTTTTATATAATGTATGTATAATGTAATTGATCCAGTTTTATACAATTCGTTGTATCACAAATCAGAATTATTTAGATCTTATCATTCCGCATTACGATGCGGTTCACAATTACGCACAAGTGTGCAGTAAAATATATTGCTTATGCGATAACTACTATTTTCATTTCTACTTTGTATGTTTACTACCATATTTCGGGGCAATGAGCGCAGCGCGAATTTTTATCTTAACGTCGTAATGTATTATCCTGGCATCGCGATGTCTCGCGTCGTCTGATATAGGTCCACAGTGACCCGTAGCTTTCGATGGTGTCACCCATATCATCTCGCAAGTGTTTCCTCCCTCTAAAAGCATCCTTATTTAGGACCCTCTGTTTAGGATTGTCTGTTGATGATATTCGTTGATAGTAACTTTTTGATCAAGTTGGGGGAATCTTGTTCAAAGATGCAATCGCAGAAATTAATCTTGGACGATATAAATGTGAAATATTAAACAGAGTACAAGAAAATATAATAAAATATCAGTTATATACATGTAATGACATTATATATTCGGTGGAATTGATATTTTAATTTTATATTCGGTGGAATTGATATTTTAATTTTATTTTTTAATATTATTTAATAACAAGTACATTAGATTATATGAATATATATTATACAGTATATTAGATATAATATTCTATTATTTTATTATATTTTATTTTTATAATTATCTTTCTCAAAATGTGTATAACTTTTTCTAAATTATTTTCTATACCTCGCGTAATGTCTTCGTGTAATAGCTATTAAATATTTGCACTAGGAATTTGCGTTTGCAAATGTTCCCTTTCAACGCTTTGTTTTGCGATACCTCGAGCAACCTTACACGTCTCAACGGTCGTGTACTTCTGAACGCATATCTCTCGTTGGTATCCTGACTATGGGAATGAGAGCTCGCTGTTGTATTGGATGTTTATGTATTTAGGGTGTGCGGGTACACACATTGTAAGGGAGAAGATCGAGGAGAAGAAGTTCCGTTCCGTCTTATCTCCTTCTGCCTCCTCCTAGCGAGGGATGGACGTTGTCGTTTGGCCTCGCCCCTATCCTAGCCCGACCTAGCCCGACACTCGAGAGTTTCCGCGAATAAATGTGTATTTGTTTTGTAGCACGGTGTGTAATCTGTGTAGCGAAGGAAAGTTGTTCTTCAGGTTTCGCGCGAATTTTCGTCCGCTCTTCTTTTTCACCCTTCCCCTCTCTCTTTCTCGATCGCTCGATTGTTACGTACATATGTATATAGGACGTCTCCTATGTGAGATATACTTCAGAAATGGATTCAGAATTTGAAAACAAGGAAGAAGTTTGTATAAAAGTACGCCGAGTACTTCGTATTTTGTTCGAGTTAGTCCATTTCTGCGATTTCTAGCAATAAAGAAGATACGAAGATAGAAAAATAAAATATTAATCTAATTATTCCCCCTAGTCTTTGAGAGAAATGCTCTAAATGACTATTCCGTTCTTGATTATACGCGTCTAATCATAGATTATCCAACGCCCTCTCAAATTCCAGACATTCCTCGGATTCGTTGGCAATCTTCTGTGCATTGGCGCGTACTCGCAAATTCACGCGCAGAAATTTCTTTATTATTTCAACATATCGATTTATTTCCAGAATTTCTTTTTATTTTTAATACGTATTTTTAATGCATATATTTTTCATAATATGGAAAAAAATTTTTAAATCAAAATTAAACACTTATATACAGAAATATACAAGTGCAAAGAATAGTCACTTAGAGTCATTTTTGTGTTATTTTGGACTATCACACATTTATCAGAATCTTGGGATAAATCTTATTTCACATATCTTTCGCACGAACGCGTTCTCTCGTGAAAGTGAGAAATTACAACGCGCATACCTATCGGGAAAAGGAATAAGAGAGAGAGAGAGAGAGGGAGGGAGGGAGGGGGAGGACGAGGGGGCGGAATGAGAAGGTCGAAACGGGAAGAACTCTGCCATTTCTTCTCCTCCGGAGCAGAACAGCAGAGGAACCAGTAATCTTTCGTGCGGAACCGGCCTTTATTTCTAGCTGTCGCATATTTTCGCCGGCGACGCGTTGGAGCGAGGGGGCGTCGACGAGTCTCGCTATCGTCTACACTTCGAGAATCGATAATCTCGATCCTCCGTTCGTTCTGTATTATAGTATCTTGTCTTCTCTTCTATCTCCCTCTTTCTTTCTTCCTCCTTCGCTTATCCCAGTTTTGCATTCCCATGACGTCACGTGGATGCACGGTTATCTAAATAACCGTGACGTTTTATCGATCGATGCGCTTTTTCTCTTTCTTATCCTTCCTCTTTCTCTCGCGATAGTGAGTTGTACTTTACATCAACGCGAAATGCCTCTTATATTTTCTCGTATATTGTGTAATATCGTCAAAATGTCATAGTTCGTACTTGATAAAATTCGAGTCACGTCGCGCATTAAACCGCGCCGATTTTTATGAGCATTATGACGCGCATTAGCTTGTCCCGCGATCTCGTGACAAATTTAAACAGGCATTAAGGATTTGTAGGCGGTAGTATATCTGATTGATGTGAAGGCAAAATTAAATTTTATGATCGTGAACTATTAGTGATGCTAATAGTGATAACTATTAACATCACTAATAGTTCACGATCATAAAATTTAATTTTGCCTTCACATCAATTAGATATACTGTCGCTATATTAGGTAGAAAACTTGTTTGACATTAAATGCTTTTGATCCTCTCTCTAAAAGTGAATCAGTGTATTATCACTGAAATCAACAGTAAATACTCACTGATTACAAGCAGTTATAAGTACAGCACTGATTACAGTGATAATACACTGATTCACTTTTAGAGAGCTTGCAATTAATTTATTATTTCTAATATGAGATCTGTCTCTTTCTCTCTTTTGCATAATATATCAATTGATTAAATGATAGAATAATTTCTATGATGATCGTGAGATTTAAATTAGTCTAACTAAATTTTATTTTATTGTAAATTGATAGCCATATATATATATATATATATATATATATATATATATATATAGAGCTATTAATAACTAATAAACTACATTTAGATAGGGCATTAAGCTTTCTTGTCATGATCCTTTAACGATCGTGTCTCATCACGTTAACTGACGTAAAACTGTAAAGTTTATAAAGTCGATAGGATATCGTGTCGACGACGCTTGATAGAAAGACACTACGCGATCTGGAAAACCGACAGGTACAGAACGCAATAACCGGAAGTTGGGCGACCTTGAGATAAGGATGCCGGATATTACGAAGACGTCGAAGTGAGAGACCGGTGTCGAGTCTTTCCCCTACGTTCAACAGGAAGTGAATCTCCTCGCTTGCTATTGCACTTTGCTGCCGTTACCTATCTCTGCCTTAACAGCAAACACCTACTATCCCGTACTTCCGCGTTCACCCTTTCCCATACTCTAACTATTCGCCCCGGCTAAACTAACGTCGTTACGCTGAAACGATATTACGAGAAAGAGCAGCAACGTTTCACGATTGGCCCCCGCAAATTGCGGACGTACAAATATTATACGATTATTTGAAACACAGTGAGAAAATATCCCGTTGGATTAGCGATGATGTTTACAGGAATCTCGTTTGACGAAATGTTATGACATGCGAAATAATACGTAAATAATTTGTCACTGCAATTTGATCAAAAAATTCACGATTTATCAATGATTGGATATCGATATTGCAAATGAAAGAATGTTGTAAAGATCTCGATATGAAAGAAAATTTTGATGAAATGTTATGACATGCGAAATAATACGTAAATAATTTGTCACTGCAATTTGATCGAAAAATTCACGATTTATCAATGATTGAATATCGACATTGCAAATAAAAGAATGTTGTAAAGATCTCGATATGAAAGAAAAAGTCGGCGATAAACTATTAATTAATAAATTGCTTTAAAATTGCTTAATAGTTAAAATTGCTTTAAATTAAATAGAATTATTTAAGAAGTTGTAGAAAAAGTAATTAAAAAGTAAAAGATCACAACGTAAAATATTTAAGCAATAATACAATTGTTGCCTATCATCAATTGAGTAGTCTTATTAGTTTTTTAATAATTAACATACAAAATAATATATATAAAATAAATCTTGGCATGTCATAATATTATTTGATTATTTAGTTTTTGATTTTGGTTTTGACAAATTTTGACACATGTTACTCGAGAGACGAAGAAAACCTAAGCTCGAGGATTTCAGACGTTATTTGAAACAGCTAGACGATACATGGCGGATATGAGAAGTGAGAAGAGACGAAATTCGAGACTATCTCTAGCAAAGCTGAATTTCCTGAATGTCGGAAATCCTGCACAATCCCTCGTGAACACGTATATTCCATCGGTTCTTCTAAGGCCGATTCGATTGGTTCTCGGTTGAGCTCACTTATACATTAACCATTACTGATATATCAACGGAAATTGATTAATATGATTTTCCCTAATTGTCTTTATAATTTCTCTAATTGTCGTATTTGATATATCTCGTGTTGCGAAATTATAAATTTCATAAGCGTGTTAACCCTTTTACTCCTGTAGGAACATATATGTCCCGGTGATATAATTAAATAAATTTTATCTTGTACTTATTGAACCTTTTTTCTCAATATCTAACCCATAGAATTATAAATTTCCAAAAATACAAAATCAGGAGTGAAAGAATTAAAGTGGAATAATCCTTCTAAAAAATCTGTCTTTAATCTATCTTAATGTATGAAATTTCCCCGTTTAAAAATATTTGATACAGATTTTATATAGCTTTTACTTAAATTAATATTTTGCTCTCATGTCACATGCATATACCCGCAATAATTTCTCCATATGTCACTCACAATTATTGCCTTGTTTAATTTAGTGAGATCATATCGCGGTTGATATATTTGTACCAAGTGTTAGTAATAATTCTCTTCATCTGTCGACAATTTTGCTCTTACACATATGTTTAATATAGTTCTAAATATAATTTCTAATATATCCCAGAGTTTATTGTATATTTACATAGAAGAAGAGAATATAATATATGTACAAGAATAATACACACACAAGAATAATGTACAATATATAGAGATTGTTTCGCGCCGATAACAAAATGAAACGTATACAAATTTCGAGATGTATTTAACTTTTAACTGCATTGTATCGCCTAATTGATAACAGTGCAACGAATATCATAGAAAATAAATGATCAGAGACACATAAGCTATTTGGAATTTGGAAACATTGGGAAATATTTGACGAAAAATAATGAGACAAAAATAAAGATCGCATATCTGATGTTGAAAATTTGTGCATAGGCGCGTGTATGTATAATATGTACGTATGTGTCATATAATATTATACTATTAAATATCTCTTCTGTGGGGTGACACACGCATCGAGCACACACTGCGAGAAGTCGCCTATAAACGATCATCGTGCGCGCACGGTGCATTCATGTATGTATAGTACGTATAGAATCCTTCAAAATTCAATCCCGCGACTTCGCCTACCATGTTCGGTCTCGCGATACTCGACCATCCTCTCCAGGGAATTAAATTTCCATCCGCTTCGATCGTGTTGCCAGAGGTCAGGCCGAATATCTCGCGCACAAACCGTTCGCGCGACCGATCGCGGATTATTATTTGGTGGTTGACCGCTCACGAACGAATCCCTCCTCCCTCTCGGCTTCCCGAGCGCAATATTGAGATGTAACTAAATCACCCCTTTCATCTCTCGTCGTGCGTTCCATTTGCCTTGTTTGTCAGTGTGAGAAATATGTAATTTTGCACGGATTGAAAACTTGCGTGATTTCCCTTGTCGATGGTGTTTCTCGATGATGTACCAAAATATCCTACGTATACCTTATATTGCCGCTAATAGCATTCGCATATCTGCTTTGCGCGATATGATCGCTTTTAACTTTTAATGTTGAAAAGTTATCTGTTGTGTACAGCTGCCTCCATTAACTCGCACAATAACACGTCTACATTACTATCGCTCAGAGACTACAATGTCAGATTAATGTACAATCATCTCTGAATTCACGATTAACAATGGACGACAAAGATGATACTACGAGTGCTCTCCGCGAATCGGCAAACGTTCAGAAATTATACATACCATGTGCGAATAATGTCTCAAAATCGCGGAAATGAAACTGCAACACATATGGGGCGAGCGATAAATTTTTACGGTTCGCACATATATGTCACCGACGATTTCATCGCTCATTCGTGATCGAAAACAGAACGTTCGTATCTACCATCAAGCGGTTTATGCGGGTGCATCTTTTTTTTTTAATTGTTATTCATCGCGTTGCCGCGATATAATACTTTCTCCAGCGTGCGTGCGATGCGATATCTTACGGAAACGGTTGCATTATTATTATTTTTCTCTTTTTTTCGCATTATTACAATCGGAGAACTTGAACGATGACAGGCTTTTTACGCTATCAACCGTGAGCCGTTCGAATGATTATTCCGCAACATCCGAGTCCGCATGTGAGAGAGCTAGCTATTTATTCGGTCCCGTGAAAGAGAAAGAGAGAGAGAGAGAGCGTGCACTTTCATAACGCGGCATTTCCTTCGATAGCGCACATATCAATTATTCTATCGCGCTTTATTATTGCCGTTGCTTGGCCTAATTATTTACTCACCGGAATTCGCGATTCTCTCTCCGAACACGAAGGAATAAATCAGTCATCACGCTGCATGCTGCTTTCTCACATCTTTGGCCACACGAAAACCATATCGCTAGCATCAAATATATATTTATATACACACACACACATATATATAACGATTTATCTAGCTATGTTTGTAGCTGACAAGATTAACTCTTGTAAATTTGCGTTGTTGCAATGTAAATATCAGATGATCGATTAATCATGCGGCAGCGTATCATTAATTCATAAAAATAATTTAAACAAATAAATACACGTACACATTGTATACATGAAGAAAACTTTTCATCCTTATCCCAAATATGATATCAAATTATTTATTCTTAGAAATTATGTTTAGTATAGTGATGTAAATGTATATTAAATATAATTTCTAAGAATATTTAAATAATTCGGGATCATATTTGGAATAAGGTTAAAAAGTTTTCTTCGTAAAAAGAAAAATCGCCGCATAATTTCAGAAGCGGGTGCATTTTTTTTCTTGTCTAGAAATCCTGAGCTCGGTTGCATAATCACGTGTTCGTGATTTTTCAGGAAGATATTCTCTAATTCGAAAGAACCTTAACACATATACACACACATCTTGCACTCGCAATTTCATAATATTATATTTAATAACGACATATACGAGTCTATATAAATTTCCACTGATTACCGCGCGCTCTAATAATTTCGCTTGCTAAGCGGAATTCGTAGCTGCGCGAATTTCGCGAAATTCTACTAGACAGTACGACAGAATGTCTCTCGGCTGAAAATGAAGTTGAGTTAAATTCTCATTGCGCTACTGACGATTTTCGCTTTATCACGTTGTCTGGCTTTGAATTTTTGAGGATTCGGATTTCTATTTCAAATGAGATTTTTATCCCACACATTTCGTCACGAGGGAATTTTTGGGAAATAAAAGTGCTCACATTTTATTTTATTTTGTTACATAATAATGTATAATGAAAATTAATGTATGATTTTTTTGGACGATTATACGAATTTTGTCTCTTACAAAATTTATTAAACTATTCATAACGAAATATTAGTGAATATAATCTTATTTTATGTAAAATAATATATTTTATGTTTTTTAATTATTTTAATTTTTAATATAACTATAATTTTTATACATAATTAAATTTAATTTTTAAATTCTTTTACTTAAAATAATATATTAATTAAATAATATTCTCTGTCTGTATAAAATATTAATTAAAAGTAAACGAATTTTAACGTCTTTGATTAAAAATTTAATTATAAAATTTAATTTTATATTTAAATAATCATCTATTTACGATACAGTCATTCTATCGATTTCTATTATTCTCTCTCTTTCTCCCATTTTCATCTAATATAGAATCGCAAACTTGTTTTTAATCGTAAATTAAAACATCACAATAATATTACCTTAAATGAGCTGTTCCTATGTGCATAATGTTTATCGACAAGCTTATAGAGCTTGTGCAATTGTTATACGCAATAACTGCCGCGGCTGATGCACAACATGTAACAACAGTGATATAGAATATTACATACAGTTGTAATACTCTACATAAGTGCATCGTGCATTATTATTCTACGTAAGCTATTACCCTATCATATCTCTATGTAAGTCATTCTCTTTTCCTAGTCTGTAATACTTTCTAATACGATATAATATATAATATAATACAATATATATTTCATAAATTGCAAGATACATGAAGTGTTACGTATACCGTGAAATATTTCTCGTTCATACAAGCGTTCTTACGACGCACATGTGAAAGATCTAATTTAATCTATAGTCGGTAATAATATGAGAATTTGCATATCTTAATCCATTATTGATCAGAATCGCGGGAAGGACATTTTTAACAAAATGTGCGGACGTGAATAATATCAACTGTAAGTGTAGTCAAATTTCCTCCCTCCCTCCCTCCCCCCCTCTCTCTCTCTTTCTCTTCAAATGAATATTAACTATCGAATCGACGAATTGATCCCGTAAGCGATAAAACGACGCGATAACGCGGATCGCGGAAAATACGGGAAAAGCGGGACAAAGCCGGGTTCGAGCTGAATATAAGCATACAATTCCCGCATACATATATTTGCCATGCGATAACAGCGATCATACTCCGCTAATGGAGCCCTTGTACGAGGCGATAACAAAACAACGTAGCTACTAGAAAATAACGTACCGTGGAGAAAGGAAGGTATTTACGTGGCCGCAGGCAACTGCGACTGCAACCGCACGGTGGTGGTGCACAGGTGCGGACGCGAGTGCCTCCGCCGAATGCGCGTATGAGGGACGACGCAACATCCAGCGTTATCAAATTGATGTTTATTCAAGTGGGCGCAACGCGTAGGCGACAGGATGGGGAATTGCTGCTATTGCTGCGGATCTTCCCCGATCCGGCACGCGTGTGTGTATCGTGCAAGAGAGAGAGAGAGGGGGAAGGGAGAGGGAGGGAGGGCGGGCGGGCGGGCGGGCTTGTGTCCCTCCTGCAAACACAGTACGTCTATCCCTTACCGTATGTGCAATGTACCGTTGTCCGTTTAGCTGAATTATGACGTACGGTCGAGATGGATACATACACATGTGTGTACATATGTTTATATATGTGTGTACAGGCATATACGCACCTACATCGGCCACGTCGTCGCCGGTAGGCGACCCCTTATAATACGTCCAGACGTCAATTTCGTGCGCGGCGACATGAAACGGGTCTTTGGGGAAATAGGCGTATTGTCCGTAAACTTTATGTCCCCCGGGGGGTCGGCATCGGCCCGCGACGCGACCGAGTAAAGGCCAAACGGACGCCAAATGACCGGCGGCGTCGCATTAACCTTTCGCGATACGCATCTATTGTGCGCGAATTTATCATACCGCCCGATAAAATGAGCGCGATGATATCCAGCCTTCGTCTTTTGACACGTATCGATTAAGTGTATTTATTATGCGAAAGAATATTTCGTTTATTTTAAAAATATAATCCGTAGTGGGATGTAATTGTTGATTCCTATAACGAGTAAATTAACGCTGAATAATGTTTTTAGAATTTTGGACCTTTTTTACATGAAATTTATTTCGTAATCATCGAGAAAAATGATTTAAACAAGATAATTGTTAATAAGAAATTATATTATCATATCGCCCGATAAAATGAGTGCGATGATATCCAGCCTTTTGACACGTATCGATTAAAGTGTATTTATTATGCGAAAGAATATTTCGTTATATTTCGTTATATTTTAAAAATATAATCCGTAGTCGTGGGATGTAATTGTTGATTCCTATAACGAGTTTGCGTAAATTAACGCTAAATAATGTTTTTAGAATTTTAGACCTTTTACATGAAATTTATTTTGTAATTATCGGGGAAAATCGTTTAAACAAGATAATTGTTAATAAGAAATTACATTATTGCATCGTGTATTTTTGCCGTTATTCGCTTCAATTCGAAAAGTTAGTGACTGGATGAGTGAATGTTAATTCTGAAACGAGAATGAGAGGATTAAGCAGAATGCAAGCAGGCTTAATCGCAGGCTTTACTTGTATTTTACGGTTGCGTCGACAAAACAGAGTTGAAAAAAACACCAGGTTCAGATCATACGAATATTTCGCCGCAAAACGTGCTGATCCGTTGAAAGCGCAAATAAACATTACAACGCGAGGGATAAATCCAATAGTTTGTAAATGTAACGCAACTCTCACGCATGCATCTATCAAGAACATCTATCCTATCGAGTGAAACCGAGTGTAAACGAATAAGGCATTACTGCATCCTTTTTAATTTCAATAATTTGATTGCGCAATCGTTATTATACTTGTCATTGGCTTCATTATTCAACACAATTAAATTAGTTAAATCTTAAAAAAAATCGTAATAAAGCTGGAGTTTCAAAATTGGTGGATCAACAATTTGAATTATTCACTATAATAAACAGAAATTATTGCGAATTAACAACATATTCCGCAGCACAATGAACAATTTCAAATTAAGCACGGCTTGAACACGAGGATTAGCCGCGAGAATGTATTCCCTTTTGCATGGCGAGATAAATTGAGGACGCCAAAAACATACACAATGTCTCTGTTTGTTTTATCTTCGAATACGGTTCCTCAAGAGCGAAACGAGTGGGATGGCGTGAGGTGTTCTTCACCGGTTCTTCTTTCTGCAGCGTGCTCGTGAAGTGGGAAGTAACACGATTTCGGCACGACATGCGCGAAAGACGAGGGTGTAAAACGAAGATTTTACACGAGCACGTGAGCCTGCTAACGAGCGACATACAGCGTCGAGCTACTCGGCGGAAAATGAAAATCTTTTTTAGATGAGAACTCTAAAATCGATGCGACGAAGAGCGAAAGAGAGACAGAGAGAGACACTGTCGATTCTAGAGATGACGCGTGCATTATATCACTTTTCCGATAATAAAAGTTAAGAGCGCGATAAATACGAGAGGCATTGAGAAAGATTAAAGAGACTTTTGGACTCGTTAATTATTGTGAAAAAAGTTTGTTTTCTGAAATACTCCAGAATAATCTGGTGGAAGCGACAGATTTGGAGACAAAGTTAATTGGATTTGCTTAAAGTGTAAAGAAAAATTCACATGTTATGTAAATCGAGTGTGATTTACGTTGATTACTGAGCAATTTAGTTAAGTGTAGGAGGAAATTTGTATTCAAGTACGATTCTAGAGGTACGTCAAAGAAATACTTCGCGAAAAATAAGTCGTTATTTTGGAAAACAATAAATGTGACAAGGAATTGTGAAGAATGCAAAAGGAATGTTTCCAATTATTTAATATCGATGTTTATCATTTCTTGAAATGGAGACTAAATATTTGAAAATTACAGAATATCCCGATAATAAACGGAAAGACGAGATATTTACATTTACCTTATTTGCAGTCTTGATCGGAATGCGAGCGAAAAATGCGCATTACACGCTCTTTAAATGTAAAGTGATTTTCTGATCATCTCCGACGCGAATTAATAATGCGAATTTTATTATAGAAAGCAGTATTATGAAGTGCTCGCATTGTATAACAAAGAACGGCAATGTAATGCGTTCAATCGTGCTATATTATAACGCATTATACATCATGCATGCGAACGAGATTGCATACACATAATTGTACGTCACTTAATATTTTATTTATTTTAATATGTACGAGAAGAGAGTCTGCAGTGCATAAAACGAAATTTTATTTATAAAATTTTTGTTTGTTTTTTCGGCTAATTATAACAACATCGGAATGATCGTTTTTTATAAATATCACATGCAAATTCAATTGTAGAGAAAATTGATTTTATGAAATAGATAAAAAAGATTTACAGACAATGTAATTTATGCGATCCAATAATTTGTGCATCTGGAATAATTTGTTTCTTTACATAAAATACAACACGCGAAAAAAATAAAAGAATAAAAGAACGAATGAAATATAAAAAGGCACTTTTAAAGTAAAATATTGATACTGATAATAAAAGTGAAGAAAATAAGACGGAAATTATTACTGAATATTTAATTTTATATTTACATTCCTACGTTTTTAGTGATTTTTATTCTAATTAGAATCTATTGTTTAAACAAAGATGTACAAAAGAGAAATTTTGAATCATTTCTATTCATCATATTTTATCGTAGCATAAATCACATGTGATCAATACTATGAGCGTACAATAATAATTGATAAAAATACAATATTTTATTGTACTTTTAAATGATTGAAAATTGTATATGTGTATGTATATATGTATTATTGAAAATTATTATATATAAATATACATACATACATAAAAAAATTTATTGTGATTATATTGCAAGTGTGATGCATGTCGTAATAATTATATAATGCTTTTAATTCTATAGAATTGGCGCGATAACAATATATTTGACATAATCAACATAATATCAGGAAAAGATCTGATGTAAAGATACGTCTGTAATGCATGATGTAAATAATTACGGCGTTCGTCAACATACGGAATGCGGAGACAAGGATTTCGCATCCAGTTAGATGATATGATGCTCTGCGAAGAAACGCACTCGAGATTTCTCCTCGACGTCGTCTGTTGAAAAATTCACGAGTATTTCGTATTCGGTACTTTGTTGGTCGTTTTACAGTCGCTCGCTATTCATTCGTAAAAGCAAAGTACCGAAGCACAGAATCATATTTACGGTCTTTTCGCGTCGCGAAACTTAGTATGATGCGAAGGTTTCTGCTACTTCGTGCATTTTATGAGCATCACTTAAATTATATTTACTTGTTAAATGATAGTCTTTCAATCTAATGTTACATTCTTTACGAATATTTCCTACAGAACTCAGGAATATAATTTATAGATGCAAAATAAATTTTGAAAATGTAAATCGCATCTTTTCTTTATTTCTTGTACCGTTTTACATATTTTTTTTTAGTATCATTTTTTTTAGTATCTTTGCTAAAATACTTGCTGATAATTTTGTACGAGAATTTAATCGTATTATTGATATTGCAGCTTATTGCACACGTTTATTTTATATTATCATACGAGAAATTTTTCAGAAAGTTATATTTAGATCTGTCAGATAGTTTCAATAAACTCTCTTTAAGGATACACATGGCACATGGATGAAGTCTTTTTGACGCACTCTGGCGCCTAATTCTTCTTTAGACATTTATCATCCGGCTTTTTGACTCGTGCAAGTGTGTCTGGCTTTCCTCTCGCTATACAATGCACTTCTAAGTGTTTACATTCGCGTCGACACATTCCTATAGACATTAATGACATCGCCTTCGAATCGCCATAAATAAAAACGTAAAGTGAAAGTTTATGTTCATATACATACAAATGATAAAATATATCGCAAACATTAATCGTGCAATTTTATCAATAAATATATACCTTACTTTCTTACTCTTTAATCTGTGACAGCGCGATATATTAAATTTTCGTCTAGATAAAGATAATCGAATAATAGTAAATCTCTCTCTCTCTTTCTCTCTCAATAATATACACAGAAACTACTTGATTTATAAAATTATCTTTCTTTGAAAAAAAATCACTTCATTTATTTTTATGATTCTAAAATTTAATTTAATTATGGATAATTAATTAATAAATATAGGCATAGGTAGATAAAAAACCGCGGATTGAATTCTCGTCTCTGGCACATAGTTAAAACGTTACGTCTCGTGCGTTAAACGGATCAGAATGGCATGTAATTATTTCCGGGCGACAAACTCACCGGCGATGTAATCAAACTCGGATTAAAAGCACCGCCCGTCTTCGTTAGCAGCGGCGGAAGAATTCGCAAAATACGAACTACGTTTTAAAACTTTGGACGATAATTTTTCATCGTCATAAAAGCTAATTTAAGCCTTCGAGGCTTTCGTACACTCGATCCGAGTAATTTCCAAGTTGCAAACAAGACTTCATCTGAGCCCATTCGATCAAAGTGAGGTCGGATTGTACTGTCAATTATCGGATGCTCTGTTCTAAGCATTTCGCTTCAGCGAAGAAGCGACAGGGTGAAAATTACTATAATTTTCTTCTCGCCACATTTGTCGCAAAGGTAATTAAGTCTCAATTGCGCGCGCCCGTCTTAATCAGCAAGATGATAAGAATTCGGAAAACGCGAAATTAGCCGCGAATTATGCACGTGCACACTCTGCATCCGGAATTAACACTGCAGAGAATAGATATGAATTAACTCGACATTTTTTATTCTTCAATCGAAATATCACTCTTTATGTCTCAAGAATAATTTATAAATCTATTAATTGTGTGAATACATGACTATTTTTATAGATTAAAAATCAACATTTATAATATAAATTAAAGATTAATACAAAATAAAGGTTCTCAAAGATGAAATACGATTAACAAAAAATTAAAAAATACTTTTAGTATTAAATAAAATTATCGGTTTAATGTACACAAATTAATAGTGATAGAGTATTTATTAAATTCTAAGTAGATATGTTAATTATATAGTAAAATATTTTTCGATATATACGTATTCTTTGCACTATCTAGAATCTATTTGTACCGTGAAATACGCATCAAACAAAATTTCGTTCGTAACGTAAATTCTGCTCGACTGAGAGCTTTTTCGCTCGCGTTCGCGGTATAATCGTGATTAAAATTAGAGAGGTCGAAATTGCGAGTTCGCATAATCAGTTAAAAACTAATTTTTTCTCTACCACGTGACTAGCGGCGGCAAGAATTAAATTTGCGATACAAAGGCAAAAATAAATTCTGTAACAATAAAAAAATACATATATAGAATATCACACACATCTGTTTTGATGAAGAATTCTTTGATCATTGATTTATGCAGACTAATTATATAGCATATATATGTGTTTACATCTATATGAGAATATTTCAAAGGATGGACCGCGCCCATCGATGTCGTCGTTTCCTCCCACGGGAAATGAAGTTCACATGACAGGACGATGATTACATCCTGCGCAATCGAAATGGTGACAGATCAAACTTTCATAAAGATAGAACGTTTATTAAATCTGAATCTACAAACATGATAAATTATATAATTACAATACTTAATTATATAATTATAATACATAAATGTATGAAAATATACATGTATACACACACACACACACACACACACATAATATTGAAAGGTCTAGATTTAAAAAAAATAATTTATATTTATAAATACAAAAATATATTTATATATATTTTTAAAAAGTTAATTTATACATACATATGGTGTGCATATCCAATAATAATTTTTTAAATGATTTAAATTTTTTATTACATTTTATGAAGTTCTTAAAAAGAAAAAAAGGAAAAAAATGTTTTTTTATGTTTGAATTTATGTATAGTGTCTTCTCTCTCTCTCTCTCTCTCTCTCTCTCTCTCTCTCTCTCTCTCTCTCTCTCTCTCTCTCTCTCTCTCTCTCTTATTACATAACATATGCATTATAATGTGTACATTATTATCGTATATTTAAATAGTACCAATGTTTCCGGATTTTTTCATGACTCGAGTGTGAAAAGAATTCTAGAATAGTTTCACAACGTTTCTGGTTTTCAGTGTCATTTTACGAGAGACACTTTGAATTTGTCCCCTCTTGTGTCTACTTTTAGTAACACTATTTGAGGGACAGCAGCTGGTCATCTCTAGTTTCCTCAATTAACGACGAAGTCTTCCACGCGTTTAATGCTGCATGCATTGAATGTTTAATGTTTAATTTTTTTTACTTTATTTAAAATTAAATCAAATTAGATCATTTTCTCTTTTAATTTATTTTATTAATTGAAATTTTACTGCAGTTTCTAATAATATAAACATTTTGTTGAGTTGAAATATAAAATAATACATAAATTTGTAATTTTGACTGACCTGGTTTTTTAAAATACATTTTCATTTTAATAATCTCTGGTACAAATTAAAAAAATTTCTTAACTTAATTTTTTTTATTTTTCCTTGTGAGTAGATCAATATTAATATACTATTCTTTATCATCATTTGTGATACATAAAAAAGTGAAAATATAGTATATCGGAAAAGAAATGTATCGTAACAAGGCGTCTCCTGTAAAATATCCTGTACATTTTCCAGTTTTCTCTTCTTTTTCGAGTCCCAAAGATTTACAATGCATGAATATATGGGAAGAGGCTTCGCAATGTGAACCCCATCGACGGATGATATATTTGCGTCGTATGACAAAAGTGAGAAGCATATAGGATGTATTAAACTGATCGTCTCTTTTCTTTCTACATCTTTTCTTCTTCTTTTTTCCTAATAGTAAATAATCTATTTATTGCTCTCTTTCTATCTGTTTTTATTATATTTATTTAACACTCAAACATACTATTTTCACTTTAATTTAGGATATTGCACATTTATTTGACGAAACAATTGTCGTACACATAAAAATTTAATTATGTACACATTTATCGATTAACAGTGACAAGAAAAGAAAAGAAAAGAATATGTTAGAAAAGAAAAGAATATGTTTTCAAATTTTTTCGATATATATGTACTTTGTTCGATATATAATATTAATAAAATAATAATAAATATAATATTAATATATAGATATTTTTATAAATTGTTTGATTTATATATTATATTTAAAGAACACATTTAAAAATATATATTACTGTGTGTGTATGTTTATGTGAAATAGTTAAATTTCTCTTTCTCTCTCTCTCTCTCTCTCGCGCTCGAATAAAAAAGAAATATGTCTCTTCCGTGTAAGCAAATTGAATTCTCTCATTTGTATTCGTACATTCGTCTGACGATCATGTATTATGCCTGCAACAATCGTGTGTATCGTAACTTGTGCCACGTTCGTGTATTTGTTCGGCACAAAGCAAACCCGCACATTTATTAGGAGCATTGGAAAGCAATCGATTATCCGCTCGCACACTTGCGTTTATCTTTTGTGAAGGTACAATGTATATCGCGATCAATAATAAAATTATGGCTTTCATAATTGTCGAGTTAACAATCGAAAAATTAATCGATCTCACCTGCTCTTCTACAAAGAAAATGAAATTCAATGAAATAAATTTTTAATCATAGCTTGATAAATGTTAACTAAAATATAAGATATATAATTTACTCTAGAATAAATAAATATTTGTCAATTGTTTGCTAATTCATTTTTTTTTATTTTACAGGTAAGCACAGATTATGATTTCCTTCGAGAGAATCTCTTGCTGCGATATTTTCATTACGACGAAGAAAGATTCTGAAAATGACACGTAAGCTTATATTATCTCAATTTACTCAATAGATTTTAAATCTTGCAAAATTTTCCTTTCTCTCAGATTTAATTTTTTAAATCCTTTCTCTCTTCTAATTTTGAATTTTATATCAATCGCCGTAATGTGTATTTTTCCATAAATCTTTATATTTAACATCTTTAAAGTATTTTAAAACTGTATATATAAAATAAAAACGCAAAAATTCAAATCATACTTTAGACTTTAAAGTTCAGTTTATATTTAGGAAACAGAAAATCAGAGAGAAAGGTTTACCTTTTTTGAACATTCACCAAATTCTCTAATAAGATCGCATTCGGCTGAAATGTTTCTCCCGTCAGTCCACGCCAGCTCGCTTGCGCGCATAGGTATACTAGATTACTGTCTGCTACAGCTGTTCCAGACTATGTTCCCGATTCCGTGTTTCGCGTTATGAATGTATTCGGCTTGTTCAAGCCGAACGAACGAACGACGTGAGCGTCTCGGCTGCCGACGTTTCTCTTTCTCTCTTTCGTCATTTATTCGGCGATTAATCAATTTCGAAAACGTAGCACGACCCATCGCCGAAATAGAACGGCCATCCTGCGTACGCTAATAACACAGCGATGCAATTAATCATTTCCCAGTCAGAAGACTATGCGTAATTCTACGTAATTATTTGACATCGCCGTGGGAATTGTGTGCGAGACCTTGTATCAATCAATATCGACAGATGTCCATCAAATCACGATGCTACCGAATTAAAATCGATATTACGTGATCGAGGAACGATATTGATGCGTGGAAGATTTGGAGATAATTCGAGATTTCTAAAATTTTAAACACACATGTCGAATATAATTTTGATTATCTTTATGTCATTTGTTTCCAATATTCCGTATCAATAACAATTATAAATTTGATCACGATTTATTTACTGTCGCTTTGCGAAAGGAGTAATTTCGATGGTTTTGAATTTATTCGATACGACATTCAATATCGACAACTGCGTAAAGTTTCGCGATATCGGTGTGCGTCTTGGAGTGTAGAATTTCTGAGACTGTCTGCCGTGCAAAGCCGATATAAACTATAGATAAGTGAACCAACGCGTCGCCAGCATAAAAGATTCAACATCCTGGAACATGCGAGGCGGCAACGCGAGACCTACGCCGGCGCCTCCCCTTCGTGTGTACCTTCTTTCCCTTCTTTTTTCCCTTCGCAGACGGTATTGTCGTGCGTGAGACGCCCGCGAGACGTATGCGAGAATGAGAAGAAGAAAAAAATGAAAGAGTTAGAATAAATTCAACACCATCGAAATCGTGATCAAATTTATAATCGTTATTGATATGGAATATTGGAAACAAACCTCCTCCTGCTTCTCCTCCTCCTCCTCCTTCTCGCTTACAAAAGGGTGGAATCGATGCCGCTTTTTATCGAGCGACTACTTCACATGGCACGAGTGATAGTTTTCCTAATTCTTTTGTCTCTTCGGTCGCTCCTTCTTCCCTTATACCTTTCTCCTTTCATCTAATTAAAGTTGGCGTCCAATGTTGATCCTTTTCTCTATTTCCATTCTCTAAATACGCGGATTACTCTTATTTTCGCTACTCGTCAGCTTCCTCCTCGTTATGTACAGACGGGGCTGTGACGAGAGCGAGGGATAAGAGATGAAGATGAACGAAAGAAACTTCAATAGTATCGTTAGAAACACACGGTTGATCGAAGCACTCGAGAAAATTACGTCCCTTTTGTCTTCTCCTTTTTCTGCATTGCTCCAAATGAAATTATATATACAAGAGATAGGAAAATTTTACAAATTGACTGATAAAATTGCGACGTAAATTTCGACTTTATTAATATTCTCAAAATTACGCGAATCATCCTAAGTTAACACGGATGTTTTATTAGAATATCAATTGTCATTTTGAGATTTTTTTACGATAATCAAACATTATTTATGGTTTTATCGACACATGATGATGCTGATTATCATCTGTGATACAACATAAAATTATAACATAAGTAACATAAGTTATTAATAGTTACAATAGTGTTCGTATCGAATGTAAATACATGAATTTTGATCCTGATACTGTGTTTATACGAAGTAGTAGATAGTAGATAAAACAAGGAATAAATGTACATATAGTATACAGTATATTGCCATCTACCTCATGCATCTTTTATGAAACGCGCAAAGAGGGAGGAATTGAGATACTCGGAATTTATTGTAAACGCGCGTTTCCCTATAGCTATCGGGCAAATTAGGAAATTGTTACTTTAGAAACAAACAGAAAGTGCATCAAGTAAATTCAAAGAAGCGATTGGTAAGCAATTATTCGGACTGGATGTAATTAAAATATCTTTAATTTTAATGGCGAATATAATTAGGATACTTACCTCGTGTTTTCATTATTTAGCCAATTAAAATAATAGAATTAACGTTTGCAAGATAAAAATGATGCGACCAATGTCTATGGAAATCATCTTCAATGGAAAAATAACGAAAGTAAAATCGAATATAATTATATATTTATTTTTTTTAAAGAAACTCTAAGGGATAATTTAATAATGTCGCATATTTGCCGGGGAGGCGCACATCTGATCATATTAGACGAGTACATATACGTGCGTCATTCGTTCTCCATCTTGCGCTCCGCACGATGCTTAATTATACATGACTTCATCATGTTAATTTCAGCGGCTTAGCGCATTTCTCCCAAAGCATCCCATTACTCTTGCCTATCCCAAGGTTTAAGCCGCGTGTCGTCGATCGAGAACGGTACGCTTGAAAGGAAGAATTCACTAGGGAATGCTTGCGACATTCGTGCGTTGGGCAAAGTTTTCTCGAAAAATTCCTTTGCGCTATCGAAAGGAGGGTAACGGAGAGGACGAGAATTTTCTTTGTACAAGACTTTTGTGTGTGTTACACTTGATATCCTAGAAATATTGGAGATGCGTCTTTTAAATATAACTGCACAACAATTGAGAAAATAATTGTAATTTTTTTAAATATCGAGATTTCAACGAGATATCAAAATAATAAGCATTTTATACCTACGTGTGTGTGCTTTTTTTTTTATCTTTATTCTTATTTCCGCATATTCTAAAATCATCTCGTGAAATTTATCAGTGAAAATATATTTTTATTTTTTCCACTCTTGTGTTTCGTAATTACTAAGTATATAAATTAAAATCAGATTTCTTCAGGTTTTTTATCATTTTATTCATTTAAATTTTAGTTGAATAGCGGTAATTCAACACATTTTACTTTGTCCATCTTTTCAAAAGTTTGATTTGATTTTCTAGAACATTATTATAATTAACTAGGAACTGAAATAGGAAGCGTTCGCCTTTATTCAAATGAAATTCTCTACCGTATATAACTTTGCTAATAGTTTCAAAATACATCAAGTTTAATTAACGATATTTAAGCAACAGTTAATATTATAGATTCAATTAAATCATTTACATTAGAAGTAATTACTTATAGAACTTAATTTTTAATTATCACGAATATTTGCATTTTTAAAGTAAATGAAATATTTGAAAGACAGAGAGATCTCTCTTTATTAATTACGAAGAATGTGTTATTAAAAGAACAGAGAATATATTTTTTTTCTTTCAAATTACAAATTCACTAGATATTTTATTTGATATACGTGTTATCCGAGAAACTCATCTAATCAGTCTCGAATCGAATCCAGTTTCGAAATATCTCTAACGGAACGTGATCTTTTCCTGGTTCTTTTCCTCGAAGAAATACTGCGATCTTCGTAACGTAAAATAAACTTTATAGAAGGAACATTAGATATATGCTTTAAATTCTAATACATTTTTAATTCTTTCTTGCAGAAAATTGTGATTTATAATGCGTGTACAAATATTTTTTTTAATTGATTCGAATAGATATTTTTTTAGCAATGCAGTAAAACTGAACGAATGTGAAATTAAATTTAAGAGGTCAAACTTTTTTTTACATCCACCAAGATTATGATTCTAACAATCTATCAAAGGATCAAAGCGAGAAGATTTAGGTATTCTCTGTCGCTCGGTTATCGAACATTCCAGGGAGCTTTATCCAACGGCTTTCCAAAAATTTCCGAGCGAACATCTCGATATATCGGTCACAGATATCGGATCGTAGAGTTCCAAAACCCCCTCTACGCGAAACGCAATCTCATCCATTGAGTCCTTCGCTCAAGGACGACCCAGACGATCTTGAAAGGCGAGGAGCGCAGACGTTCGGCTAAAGCTAAACGAAAGGGACGATCGAGTTTCTCTCTTGGAGGGCGAGGGCTTCACAGATCTAACCAAACGTGGAAATAGCGCCTCGTGTTAACGAGGATTCACTGCGAGCTTCCATTTCGGATCGGTACATCGGGTCGCCTTCCTTTGACCTCTCTCTATCGTCGGCACCCTTCTCATCGTCTTTATCATGTCCCCCTTCATCCCTTACGACGGTTTTGTGAATTTACTGCTGCGCACTTTCGCCAAATCGGGAAATACCGAGGAGAATCCTGTCTAAGCTCGAGAACGCGCCGAGTATCTTCCAAGATCTCCCTGTTGGATCTTGGACCTTGGGATATACTATAGGAAGTCTCGATTCTGCCTGTTTGATAAGGCAAACAGAGAGGGAAATAATTTTTTGGTCAGTGTATGTATGTGTGCCAAAAGCTCAATGGATTCTTTTTCTTCTTGGGCTCTTTTTATGGAGACAGAAAAAAGAGTCATGTGGTTCATTTCTTCGAATTTCTTAGAGGAAGAAGCTAACATTTTAAAAGAAAAATGAAAAAGGACAACTATTAAACAAGCTAAACGTTCAATCTTTGCTAATGTAGAATGTCTTCTTCTATCTTAATTACCTGTATATCTTTTACCTTGTCTTTTAAATTTGAAATTATTTCCTCTTGTTGCGACTGGATTTTTGTTATTTTATAATGATTTTTGCGCTCTAATTGAAAAATTATTACAATTTATTTAAAAATTAATTTACAAATAAAAAATTTTTTAATTAAAATTTATATTTATTTTATATAATTAGAATTGATTTAAAAACAGTTTAATGAAAAATTATTATTAATAATTTTTTCAAATTTGATTGGACACAGATTCATTTTTTATAAATTGCATTCTTTTACAAATTTACAAATTTTAATTAATATCAATTACACAGCATTGCGAATTGGCCCATATTAATTTTTTGACACGACTGCTTAAATTACCAATGTTTCTATCTATATAAATTATATTGAGACAAAAGGAACAGATTTATATAAAATATAAATTGAAACATTGATAATTTAAGTAGTCGTGTCAAAAAGAGATATAATAGATATTTTAACTTTTCAATGCTCTTTAAGAAAGGCTATATACGTAACTCTCTTTCTTGTATAAAATTAATAAAATTAAAATGAAATTAATTTATCAATGCACATTAGTTAATGCTGATTTGTGCACATTTTGATTTTTTCTGATAAGAGATTGAGAAGATCTAAAACAAAACGCAAAACTATCTAACAACTCAATCGATTTAGGGGAAGACTTTCTCGTTTTTTTTTGCGCTCTTTTTTCTTTTATCTGGCACGAGGGAAAGACGCCGTGGACTTTCTGTCTTCCTGATTTTCTTACGACTTTACCAGAATCATCTTATCCTTTAATCCGATCTTTTTCTTGGTCACACTTTCTACTTTCTGTTACTTTTATCAGTTCTTCGAGGAGTTACGTCATGGCGCGCCGCTTGTGCGGTTTCAGTATCGTGTATATAGAATAAGTTTCAGGATAAGTAGATGACTGTAAAGAGGATATCGCGACTTTATTTTCACGTTTTTTTTCTTTTAGCATTGGGAAATGTTGTAACGAAGACATATCTAATCTGAACAAACTACTCTACGCAAAAAATAACAATTATCATAAACGCAAAAGCAAATATTGATAAAAAGTAATTCAAAGATAAATTTTTACTGCTACACGTTTGTCACTTGAAATATCATATTATTTTTACTTTAATATAATACTATGGGATATATCATGATATTACATCTTATCTTTCCTCGAGGTCCAAGTACTACATCATGTTGTTTATAACTTAGTATCGCAAGAACGTAACAACCAACGGGGAGGGAACAAAGCAGCATTAATATCTCATTAGTCCGAGACCTGGATGGCGCGATCTGCGCCGTTTAATCGAATTTAGCATCGTCATCGATGCGACCGCGGAAAAACCGGACGCAGGGGGGTTGCTCGTTGAAGCCGAACTATCGATAAGCGTCTTGATGTTTCATTAATGAACCGAACGGTCGACTTAATGGTCTTGCTTAATTGGCAAAACTTTCGCGGTTCTCCTATCGGCGTGGCAAGTAACCGAAATCGCCAACCGGTAGCGCAGCAAGAGCCACCGGCACCTTAAGCAGGGTGGCAAAACGTGCCCGCGGTGTTATCCGATATTCTCTCTGCGGTTAGTCCATGATCTCGAGTCTGGCGGTATCGCGGGATCAAACGAGAGAGCTGCACCGTGCCTAACGTCTTCCCGGAAGCTTATTGGGCCCATGTGGTTTACGCTATGGGATATACAAAGAGAAAGCGAGAGAGAGATAGACCTTGAGATGCAGCCAAGGGATGCTGCGCGCGCGAGAGTTGCAGTATCGCAACCGCGATGCTACAGATGCAGTCGCGATAGCAAATTCGGTCTCGAGTCGCTATCCCGCATCCCGTCTGGGGATGCTTACCGAAGTATCGATGTATATACACGCTTGGCCCATATCCTCGATGCATGTTCAATGCCAAGAGAATATGATCGCGTCTTTATTAATTTATCGTACGCGTGTAGCGCATGGAAATTTGTAAGAGAAACGCGCGATAAATTGATCAATGGCTCGAATATACCGAAATGTCACGTTATAATGAAAATTATAGATAGGAGAAGCGCATGAAATGGAGAAGAGCTATCTTGTATTGATTTAATTTGGCGAGGCGCTGCGACGAATTAATAACGGTGCTTTTGGGCATAAAATGTTTTTCCGTTACGTGCTATCAATATTTTATCCGGACACACGTATACGTGCAAACGACGGGATCTATTTACTCGCCTTTCCATTTTCGCTTCGCTTCGAATTACGAAATGAAATAGAAGTGCACACGCGCGGATACGTTACCACTCTTCTTTATTAACCGTGTCCGCGAACGAGAAGGACGAGGTAATATCTGGTCTTTTAATTCCCGACACATTCGCTAAATGATATTAAATGTCAAAGTTCAAAAGTCATCGAGTCTGTAGATAAACAAGAAGATAATTTAAGCATCGTTAAATTAATCTATATAATTTATTATCTATAATTTAATTGCAATGATGAACATAATAATCTCACTTTTTTCATTTTTATAATCACTCGCAAGTAATTTGCGATATTACTTGGCTATGAAAATAATATTTAAAAGGTACAAGTATTCAATTTTTATAAATTTTTCACAAAATAGTGAGATATATAGATTTATTATAAAACTTATACATAGCTTATAATTTCAAGAAAACGCATTTGTAATTTTATTTTTTGCAAAAATGTTAAATCAATTTATCATACATATATTATATTTTCATGAAAAAAAGTAAGAGAGAGAAAGAGAGAGAGAGAGCTCGAGATTGTGTTTCTCCTCTTAATTATAAGTATTAATAATTCTTGAGAAAATAAGCATTAATTTCTTTTCCCGTGTTATTTCGTTCACTTGGAAGACCATAGCGGTTGTAACAACAGTTGCGATAAAAAGTCGACTTTGTTAGCGCGGGGCTGTCTATTTTTACGGCGCTATATCGTCTCTCTCGTTTAATAGAGCACCGAATAACGTCGCTAACAGAGTACGCGCGATAAGTGCGCGTCGTTGTATCGCAACACGATGAAGCGACCGTTCGTTCCGTGTCCAAGCCGCCGTTACCGGATCCCCGGCGAAGTCATAACCGCGTTATCGATTAACCCTTTAAACACCGGACAATCGTGCCGTTGGATTTACAGCGGCGCGCCCATTGACGTTTTTGTGCTTTAACGAGGAGAACGGAGAAGCAGCACGGATTGGCGTAAATTTTCATCGTGCTGTCGCTACAAATTTTCCCCCTTCCTCCGTCCTGCTAGTCGCGTATAATGGATGGTCGTGCCGAGGATCCTCGCCTGCCCTCGATTTAACTATAGGGATCCATGAAAAAAAATATAGCGATATCATTTAGTTCGAGCTTGTAATTGGTCTGAATAGAAATGGCGTATCGAACGCCATTATGCGAGCTAGTTGGATGACACAATAGACGTCACATAACGGAAAGTGTGCCGTATGAAACTTTTAGTTTGTATAGGACATTCGATATATAACTATACACGTCGTCCTATATAACTGCATACTTAAATTGATATAATCAACTCCGATAAAGAAATTTATTTTGTAAACATTAAATGCCAAAATAAAAAACTACATTAAGGAATTATTGATCTCATCATTGATTAATATTTCATCTGCTTCTCATTCGACATAATATCTCATTGATTAACGGCGTTGTTACATTACGCGAAATATTTGATTCCTGAGAAATTTTTCGACTCGCTTTGTTTTTGTCGCAAATACACTCATAAACAATAATACGCGAATCTGTATTCACTTACGAAATTAATACGGCATATACATATAAATTGAAATTGCTCGGACATTGTTTTTCATCTAAATCGCCGGACACAATGGGCACGATATTCATTATTCCGAATTGTGCATTGCAATGAAATAATAATCGTGTTTTCTTGAACGAGACACGCGCCGGATCAAAGCGACACGAGGATGCACTTCCGGTGCCGAGCCGTTGGTTGGTTGGCCGCGGAATTTCGATTGTATATTCGATTGTAACGGTAATGAACCGCACACCGCGATGTTGATTTTCATTACTTTCCCGCGCGCCGAGGTGTGTGTGTGTGTTACATGTATGTGCGTACACGTGTGTGTGTATGTGTATATACGAGCGAAAGACGCGACGATGGTACCGAGGCTTCGGAGTGTGCGTGATTATTAATAACAAACTAGTGCGCGCAGTGCTAGAATTAAATTCTGTTTGTCGGTATGGCATTTTTCTACAGGAATTACAGTTTTATTTTCTGGGAATTTTATTGTCAACCGTTTCGAATGAAATACGCGTTTCCATGAGTGCTCTCCACGGAACTGGGATAAAAATCGCCGGATAATACGGTGGATTATTAACACGGTCACTGCCGCATATTCTTCTCCGTTGTATAACTCGCGCGGATATATGACACACATATAGATACACGCGATGCATGCATATAATCGCATCAACATGTCTCTATTCGCGGATTTAAAAATTCGTTATGCGCCGAAGTGCGCGCGCGCACTCTTAATTATTTGTTAAATTATTTTTGTATTCTTTTGATCGCGTGACTGATTGCGTGGCTTATCGTCGAAGGTGAAAATGTTAGAAGAGAGAACGAGAAGTAGAAATCAGTAACCGGGGATGATGGAGGGTGTGGAACATTTACTTTTCATTTAGTCCATTATCTTATTCCAGACATCGTTTCGCGAAACATTAGCGACATGAAATGGCGACGAAAATAGAGAAACATAAAATTGTTACAGCGCTGTGATACAATATTTTAAATTAAATTTTATGTACATTTTTTATCGCATATTCTTTAAATTTTTTCATCATTTTAGGTAGGAACATTTTAAAGATGTAGAGTAAGAATAGAACTTGTATAATTATCATTATATATCGCGTTATATTATATAATTATAAAATTATATAATTTTATACAAAACAAAATTCTGAAATTTTGAAAAACCTAAAATGACGTTTCTCGCTTTTTTTGTCTCTTTACACATATCGAGTTTCATCTTCCATTATACGTTATATTTTTTTGGCGATAAATCGCAAATCGAATCGTCTAATTTGTCAAAATATATTGCCCTCTTGCCTTAGAGTTTTTTCTGGATTTTTTACTCGAAGAACATGTGTCTGGTGAATATGTTAGGAAAATAAGGGAAGAAGCATATCCTCGAAAAAAAGCTGAAAAGAATTGCGTAGGAGGAAAATATTATCAGAATGAAAGAAAAGTGACGAAGTCAATACAGTATACGAAATATCGATCATATGAATTAAAAAGAGATAATAAATGTCTTTATCAAAATTATGTTGTATCAATACCAGATGATTAAATAACATTATATAAATCATTTTCGCATATTTCATGCAAGCATATTAAATGTAGCAAGTTATTTATGTTATGGCATATAATATTTCATAATAATATTGCATGTTTTATATTTGAATATACTGGTAAAATTAAATTGCCATAATACATTCAAAAACAGAAGTACGCGCGCGCACAAATTGATTTTAAGCTGCAATCGTTAATATTTTTATAAACTTAAATTTTTATACCAAATCACATTTATTAAATAACAAATAAAATCTCACGAAATAAAAGTTCATAGATTATCAATTTCTATTAAATTAGAATTGCAAGTATTTTCGATATTAGTATTAGTCGTGTATTTTTTTTTTAAATAGAGAAAAAAAGAGAGCTATCACATTTATATGATTGTTTTTTTCCTATAATATATTCAAGGCTTATGAAACTATACATGCCTCTTGGATCTCGAGGCGAAACGACGTTATGTGTATACTCGAATAAAAGCAGCAGCCACGCCGGTGCGAGGTCGTGTCGCGTGCGTCGTCTGAACACGAGACATGGAAATCGTCGTCGCGACGACCGAGGGGAGAATGGCACGAATTACCCTCGGCCATATGGCGTTTCCCGATGTCCGTGGAAACCCGTGGCGAACGCGGGCACGTGGCGATTTCAAAAACGCGGTCTGTTTCTCCGATGTGTGGAGGAAACCCCGGCTTATATCTTCGCTTCCATTCCGCGTCCCTCATCTCTCTTCCTTTCCCTTATCCTTCTCTCCTCTCCTCTCTCCTCCCCTCTCTTGCCTTCCGACCACCCGTCGACGTCTAATTCGGGGCATAAACTCGGCACGCGTGACCAAAAATCGTAGAGGGGAAAACCGCGTCAAGATTTACGATGTCTCTGTTTCCTTCACGTGGGATTCCACGTCGCTACTTATTTTCCACCGTATTGCGTGAAATTTCTTCGCGCTTCCCCGATTTAGAAGCATCTCGTCTGAAGCAGGCGCAAACATTTTCATGTTTTTCTACTTCAGAAAAACTTGATTTCCATATAAGAGTCTTTTCTTATGCAAATGAGATGCGGATCGCGATCGTGCGCGTTTCTTGCGCGTTAATCGTGATGTTAATTTTAAAAAGAGAACGGCGATAAGAAGATAAAAAAATGAAAAAAAAAAAATAAAAAGCAAGTATTATATGTATTATATGTATATCTAACATTTACTGCAAGTACGACATATCGATTCTACAATTTGCGATGGCTTTCTTTGTGCCTCTTCGATTATACGAGAGAGATGTCTATATATAATTTTTTTATTTCTATCGATTGTTTCTTATTATTCTGTTCCGTAAAAAAAACTGATAATATTACATTTTGTTCTTTGAATATTACATTTTGTTCTTTGAATATTACATTTTGTTCTCTATGTATAATATATTTCCTCAGGATTAATTCAAAACTTTTTTCCCTCGAATTACTTTATATAAAGTATTATTTTTTTCAAAATAAAACCGAGAAATTGACGGTATATTCGCTTTTCAACGTCGAGGAAGTTTGCATTATGTGCAAACTACAAGATCACGGAAATTTGACTTTGTTTCTCCGCGTTGCACGCGAGGTACGTTATGAGATGTAGAATTCTCGTGTAACAAACTCGCGTCTTTACTCATCGGAAGCGGTTAGCTTACGTTAACGTCTAACACCGTAATGCATGTAGCGTGCTGTGTCAATGTATTCTTTCTTCATTTGTTACTGTGATCGCTTATGCTCGGTACTTCCTTTCAACATAAATAAATGCACGTTACGATTTATAATATTGCGCACACGTGTGAGATTATATACATGACAGCTGCTTTAATAATACAGTCATTAATACGGTAATGCTAATAGATCGCAAAAGATTGCCGTCTATTATATCCAGATAACATTCACGCGACGTACATTTTCGTTTGTTAATATTTCTAAACGCTATACGTAGGAACGTTACATACATTGGAAATAGAACATTGTAATTTCTATGACAGAGTTCTTTGATATTAAATATTTTATTTCTGATCGAGGAATTAAAAAAGATATTTAATCAATACGTTAATTTGACGTTTGCGTGCATATAATTTGTATTTTTATTATTTATCGATTACGTTAATTTTTTGGCGAAAGAAACTGATTAAGATACGGAAATATTAGTTAACCTGCATTTAACTAATATTTTCGTCTTAATATATCTATAATATTTATATCTTAATCAGTTTCTTTCGCTAAAAAATTAACGTAATCAATAAATGACAAAAATACATAAATTTATACGCCACGCAAACGTCAAATTATTATGTCAAGGGATGTTGTACCGGACAGAAAAGTTGTCCAAACTCTCGAAACAACCCGGAGATAGACGGCATAAGAAATACGCCATCGCGATGCAATATTCTTAAAGTATTAATTAACGCTCAAGGCAATTATCGTGGCACTCGGACATAATTCTTGGTCCAAGTTTTGATAGAATACGCTCGACGACACAAACAGCCGGGTTACCGGCATGGCGGCCGTTTTCCCGCATTTTCCACGGTGAGATTTAGCTTTGATATATCGTCCGCGTGGCCATTTGTCGAGTGGCCGCGGTGAGAACGAGGCAGGAATAAATATAAATCTGATTTCGCGTTTAGATTGTACCGCTGCCATCCTTTTGGGCAAAACGTGGCGGAACGTCGCGATAAAAAAAGAAAAACGCGGGAATCCGACTGTGGACCCCCTTTTTCATCTCTTTGCTTTCCTTGGTTTTTTCTGACAATGTTTTTGGAACGGTTCTCTTAATTGGGAAAGAGGATGATGATCAAACCGAGAACATCGTTTCCGCGGCAAGGACTTTTCGGAAGGTTTCTGTGGGATTTGCCGCTCGTTAATTAGGAGAAGTGGATTATTGGCGGTCCGGTAGAAAGCGAGTGTAAAAATAAAAATGAATAAGAATCATGGCAACGCGCGACCACGAATGAAAGCGGGATTCCGTAGGTTTTCGAACTTGGAAACTCTCGTATGCGAAAACGATGGGAATGGAAAGAAAATTGCAGCCAAAAGCTTGGAAAAATGATATTGATCCTTGGGCGTACATTTTGTCGTTAGATTGTTGAAATTGAAAGAAAGTCGCGCACATGCTTGAAAGCGGCATGCTTGTTCTCGTAAAGATCGCTTGTCAAACGGTGAAACATATGAAAAATTTAGCTGTATGTGTTACCGCGAGAAGTGCATTCCAATGTTTTTCCGCAATGGTTTGCTAGGAGAAAATGAAAATGCATAAAATCAAAGTCGAACGACTGGAAAACTCGGGCCAATCGTTCAGTGATTTCTACTACGAATGTTTCTGATAGTGGAAGGAGAACATAAATATTTTTCACCATATATCCTCTCTGCGAGTAAATATTTTTTAAACATTTCGCCCCTTTGATATATAATGTCCATTTTTATGTATTTGGAACATAAGATCAAAGGATCAAAAGTAAATAAGTTAAGAGAGATCTCAACTTTTTTAACATGAAAAAATCAATATTTTATCAAATAAAAACATTATAATCGAAAACATTTTACATTTCAACTTTGACGATCTTTTGAGTCAATTTTAATGAAATCAAAGAAAAAAATGATATTAATTTAACATCAATATTTAATCTTTATGATTACGTACTAGAGATTACATAGTATGTATACTTTAGTGTGTATACATACTAATGTAGTACGTAATCATGAACTTTTTTATAAAAAATACGATGGAATATTCTGATGTTAAATTAATATCTTTTTCTCTAATTTTATTGAATATATGTCCGTATATATGAGTGTGTATATATATAAATTGAAATTAAAATTATATAATTTATTGTATGTATATATGTATAGGATATATATATATATATATATATATATCTTATATATACATAGGACATATATAGAATATCCTAATGTTTATTGGGTAAGAGAGCTATCATATAAAAATTTTAACGTTTTTTTTTTACATTTATTTTTTATATTTTGCATCAATAAATTATATAATTTTAAATTGAATGTAAAATATATATATATATATTATATATATATACTATATATTAACAATATATCAGCAACATCATCTGATGAATATTGAAGCTCTTTGGTCTTGCTCGACGATCAAAGGATCAAAGTAAACCATCGGGGAGATCTTTGAGGGTCGTTAATTTCTAAAGAATGCCCGCTTTCAAGAGGAAACAACAAAACTTACACGGTATAGTGAAAGATAAAGGGAAGTACAGAAAGATAGAAAAGATAGGAAAACGTGATAGAAAATTTTCCGGTTTGCCTCTTTAATTGGGGGCGAGAAGAGGGTGAATTTTTGGTTAGAGGTTTCCAAGATAGAGAAAGATGAAAAATTAACTTGCGGTGAATAGGTGCTTTGCAAACGTTCGCGAAACAAGAAAAACAGGATAGCACGAAAAACAAAAGGAGGAGGAAAGAATGTGGCGTAGTGCAGAAGGGTGAGCGAATCGACAACGCGACTCAATGTCGATCGACTATCGGATAGAATAGCTAGATAGAATAGCTGGAACGGATCCCGTGGGTGAAACCTGGAAAAAAGAGGCGCGATGGAGGAAAATAAAAAAACGAGGAAAAGGCGGGAAGAAGGAAGCGGCAAAAGTTTCCGCGTGAGAACCCGGGAGCTTAATTCTGTTCTTTACGGCAATCCGCAATTTTCCAGCGAGACAGGCAAGAGAAATCCTAAGGATGCCAATCGTCTAAAATCTCGACCGATCCCATCGGGCCCGATCCACAAACGGAGCAGGTGTCCGGACTTCATTTTCTCGACGAATTAAAAGTACGACGGTTCCGTATCACATCTACCATTCTCCGATCCTTTCTCTCGCCTCTCCCCCGTCTATTTTACCCTTTAACGTCGAAGACAGCTCTGTACAAAATCAACGAACTTTGTCACGTAATGCGCTAACGCAACTACGACGGAATGGACGTGCGCAATCACTCCGACTCCGGAAATTTTGAGTCCAACAACAGCGAATGCAATGCGGATGATGTTCAAGTATAGATGACTCTTTGACGCGGCTGCTTTTGATGGAATATTTTTCACGCCGATTTTTCTCGATGGAATTACTGTTGCGTGTTATCGAAATTTTGCGTTGCGATGTAAAAGAAAAGCTGCATATTTATTTCATTTAATTCACGATGATTAATGAGACCGCTCTTTTTCTTTTATTTTTATTTTTATTTTTTTTTTTCGGGTTAACTAATCTCGCTCGCTACAATGCGGGTCAATTGTCAAGCTGGCGCAACATAATAAACCCCCTTTCTGCAGCGGACCTATTTTTTTCATCTCGACTCATTTGATGAAAACGCTGGCGTGTTCTCACGGGCGAGTTAGATTTCATATCTGCGAGTCGTCACGAGACGGCCGATATCCGCGAGATGAACGAAAGTTAGAATAGGGTGGATGAGAGATAAGGTCGGCAATAAAAGGATAGGAGCGGTCGATGCCTTCTGAATTATGCAAAGTCAACGAGTCAGACCCGTGTCAGCGAGACGAGTGTTCGGAACTGCGACGTTTCCACTTCTCGTTGAATCGGAGGATTCATATGCGCGATAGCATTCTTTCGGTTTAATTATAATACTCGATTCTAGCATTGAATAATAAAAGTAATAATGATAATTTTATTATATGCAATTAACAGTAATATATATTATTCAACATTAATAATTATATATATGACATGTATGTATTTAATAAAATTTAGTTGTTAAAGTTTATCGTTATTCTTGATAGAAACTAGCTATTTGAAAATTAATTATTACACACATTTGTTCACTTCTTTTCTTTTATAGTTTTTAAATTCGCGTCAAATTTGTATAAATCGTAATAGTGCGAAAAAACACGAAAAATCAGATTTCATTAAGATTATAATATAATCTTTAAGCTTCATAAATAACAATATTTTTTAACGTTACTTTGTTCGTGAATTTTATTTTATTGCAAAACAGTCTCTGGAATCAGCGAGAAGAAAAATCGCGTAATATATTTGTGAAAGCAACATTTTCGTTGGCTTTGATTAAAATTTTCGTGATTATATACATAATTATCATTATCTTTGTTTTCATATTTTCTCGGAAAAGTAGTTTAAATTTGCATCGATGTTATACGAATATTTCATCTTTACGCGGAAAATGAGTTTCGCAGTAAATACCATTATATGTACAGAGGACTGGCTTTCAGTTATAGTGTAATAAATAATTTTCCAAGACGCAGGAAAAAACTTACATTTTTCTTAATCCCGTAGTTACGTTTTCTAAGGCTTTTTCCGAGCATTATCCTTTCCGTTCACAATGCGATCTTGTGCTATTGCTCGAAAGAAAACGAGTTAAAAAGGGAACGCGCAAGAATAAGTACATAAAGAAGGTATAAGCAAAGCAAACTGCATCCTCGTTATACATGACAGATGCGTTCTTGAAGATCGTTGAAATTGCATAAATGTAATCCTATTTTTCGTACATATTCTCCGAACCGTAAAACGAGAGTCTTATCTCCAAATGTTATTTTCGAATATCATAAAAAGAGCTCAATATTGTATCTAATGTAAACTCGCGATTTCCAAATATCATGTCAGTTATACATTTCTGTTTACGTTTCGTGGTTCGTCGACTGAATAAAAAGAATCAACGTTTGCTCATGTAAAATTGATATTACCATCCAAGTCTCCCAAAGTAAATATATTCTTTCGCTATAAATATCAAGTCCAAATTCATCAAGTTTATACAAAGAAAATAGTATACATTCATACATACATATGAATGTATTATTAAAAAAACCACAGAATATTTTATTATACATACAGATAATAGTTATATTTATAATGAACCGTATAAGTAATGTACAACAATTACAAATTGCATTGTGCTCAACTGATACTTGCATTACAGGGAATTTTCACAATAGAATCCACGTCGTAAATTTCGGTAACGCAATCTTGTAATCTCGGAATAAAGGAGAGAATATTTCGGCAAACCTAATTTTTTTCGCGAAGTATCGCGAATATTCATGTTGGTTTCGACACCCTTTCCTACACCACGGAAAATACAAGCACAATTACTGCCCTACAATTTCGTCTCTCCCTCTCTTTCTCTCTCCTCTCTTTTTTCCCCTCGCGCAAACGTTCAAATAATTACCTGCCACACTGCATTGCATTTTTTTCTCAGTTAAAAAATATCCCTTTCCTATCTTCGTCATCGTACATCCTTCTCTATTTCTCTCTCGTTGCCACCCTCTCGTAACTAAGAGAGGTCTCGTTTGGACTTGCCGCTTTTAAACTCGGATAAAAGCCCGGAGGACCGAGAGAGAGTAGGTACCTATCTTTTGCGAGATGCGATTTCGTAAATTCAAGTAAAACTAAGATCCGTGTAAACCTAATCTTCTTAAACGAAGTCTAGATCGTAAAGTCTCGGGCATCCGCCGCCGGCTGGTGCACCGCCGTGGAATAAAAAGTACGACGGGGGTGGTAGATAGTGGCGAGGGGCGGACTTGGCTATATCCCGGGGTGGGTACTAAAACGCGACTATATCGCGGCATTTGGGCTTAAGGACGAGGACGAGAGTCCCGTTCTCGAAGTACGCGCGCCAACGAGAACGACAATAATTTCGTATTAAAACGGTTCTTGCGGATTACACGTTTCCCGCCTCCGACGTTTCCGTCCGTCCGTCCATTCGTTCCCTCTCCCATCCCCCTTTTTGTCCACGTCATTTGCAGATAATGCGGATACGATCTCCGCTTTTCCCTCTTCCTCATCCCTCGCTCTCTTCTCTCCTCTTCTTTTCTCTTCTCTTCCCGGTGAAAACAAAGAGATGTTTTCTTCAAAAAAGATACCCCTCATCTCTTTCCTCTAATGCCTTTTACCTTCTGCTGGCTATTTTCGTTCTCGTTATTTTGTTTGAGCCGCTATCTCTGGAGGTTCCGTGTGTTACTTATTTCTATTATTCTAAGTTCACGAAGAAGGAATAGAAGAAAATGGGATGTTTAAGCGACTATAGCAGTATTTTTTCGTTATATTTACACAAAACCGCCATATATTTCGAGACATATTCCGTGCTCCGCGCGGATAATATAAATGCAATCTTTTTCTTCGCCTTTTCCGTGGAGCCGACTGACATTTTGTCAGATTTCGAACACGAAGCAAAGAAAATCCCATCTCTTTCTTCTCGTTGAAATTTTCAAGTCGCTCTTCTCGATTTACGACAGTAAATGGCGAATAAAAGTTGCGACCTCGCGTAACACACATCATTCTAATTTTACATTAAAAAAGAATCGCGACCTGTCATGAAAATATGATCTCCTTCCTCTCGCTATTCCGCGCACTTTTCCACAGTTCTCCTTTTTGCATCGCACATTCCTGCCTTCGAGGATGATACAAATACGATTCTCTTCTGGGCGACGCGCTGCTTTTCCATCGTTTCCGCGATGTGTCGCCGCCTTTCTTTTTTGCTCTACGACAGACTTCCCTCCAGCCGGAAACTTTTTCTCGCGGCTTTCTTTTTCCCCTCTCTATCCTCTTTCTTTCCTCTCCCCCTTCCCTCCTCGATGTGCGGCATGTCGCGTCTCATTATTCTTATTTTGCGCTTCTATCTCGTTTCCCAGGGAACTTTTCGCGCGAGTTAGCGCAGATATGAGTTTCCGCTCTTATCTCGTTCTACGTATGCACCTAACAAACAGCTGGAAACTAGAAGACTATGGGAAGAATGGCAACTATATTGCGAGAATATTAAAAGCTGATTGTAGCGAGATTATTGCCCGTGATCGCGTGGATATTGCTGAATTCTGAATATTCATAGGAAAGTTAATTTGATACGCATTTCTCTTTGCGGCACATCGTTCTGTTTTTATGCCGCGTTTGAATGGAAACTTAATATTAATTATATTTTATCAATTTAATTATGATATTGTTATTCGTGGTTGAAACATGCGGCTATTGACTTGATTGGAATTTATGATAATGGTAATTGAATAAGATTTAACTGTTATATTAATCACTATAATATTATACATGTGATTGACGCGATTGAGTTATGTTAAATAAATCATCGAACACGTAATTTGTAAAAGTTGTGTTAAAGCGACAACGTATCTTTCCTTTTCTGGTACATCCAGTTTTAATTTCATTTAAAGCATAACAATTTTATTATTGCTCACACGCATGACTGTCGAAGAAAAATGCCGATGCTATCCGGATATTAGCATCTTCATCCTCAAAATGAAATCTGGATTGAAAGTAGAACATGTATGTCGCAATTAAGCGAGTTGTGCTCCAGTGTTTCCAATAAAGAAGGAAAATTAAAGTGGCCTTTCGTCAAGAGAAGCATCGTCGCAGCTATTAAACCGACATGTTTACGACGCGCGCGTGCGTACTTTTCGCCTTCAATTCTCCAATTCCCCCTTCCTCTTCTTAAAGAGCGTTTGCATGTAAACGAGAGACGCGTTTCTTTCAGCAGCTTCATCCAACAATTTCGCCAACTCGTACATATTAGACTATCACGCTGTTATTGGCACGAGAGAAGAAGAAACGGCGGAGGGACACGCCGCTTTTCCTTTATTCGTCGCGTTTCCAGATAATGCAGAAACGATCCTCGTTCACTTTCCCGTCCCCCTTTTTCTCGACGGTATCTTCCTCTCCTCCTTACGGTTCTCCAACCTCTACCAATCTCTACCAACCTCACCAACCTCTTTTACGAGGGACTTCTTTGCTAAGATAGCGCGGACCTTTCCTCCCGCGGTTCCTTTATTCCTTTGATACCCCCTCCTATCGATTGTCTTATTTCTCTCGCTATCACATTCCTTTGGACTTTCTCTTTCTCCCTCTGTTTCTCCTCCGCTCTCTCCTTTTCTTACCTCTATCTCCGTAAGTATTAATACGGATCCCCTTCATGCCCTTCTTATCTCTTTTCTCTTGATCCCATCGTTTCACTGGAAACTTTCCGCGCCGCTCGCCCTCTCATCCCTTAAATTCCGGCCATGTTTTCGCGAACATCGCCGTTCGCTTCGTTTGGATCTAACGAGAGGACGATACGAATGCCCGATTTGAATTACACACAATGGAAATTATTGTATTTGGTAGAGCATAAGGGAGAAAAAATATTCCTAGCAAATTTTTCGATGCGAAATAAGAGTAGACAATTATGATACTTTCGAAGGTCTTAAAATCAAGGGAAAAGATTATGAAGATTAACAAGTGATTATTCAGACTGAATAATACGCGATCTTGAGAAATCTAAAGAAGGTCTTAATTTCTATTCATCTTTTATAGATATCAATGTCTGATATTTATTGATTATTAATGAATTAAATAATTGCACTACTTTGAAAATTTATATTTCTATTAAATCAAATTTGTATTAAATCATTAGATAAATATTATACTTTCTATCAAAAAGATCTAACTATCTATCAAAAATATATATGATTTAACTTAAATTGGATTAGATACATCGATCGGTGCCGTTGATTATTAATGTGAAATGCGTGCAAACGCTAATCTTCTTAAAGTGAACAACCACCACGAATTACGTGATGGTTCTCTTTTCCCTTCTTCTCCCGGTAATTACAGGAGTTCGCCTCCGCCCTTTCCTGCTCGTTGCTTTATCCTCTTGTAAAACACCGCCGCGAAATAAACAGTTCGCTTTCCGCTCGGCGTCGCATCGTTTCGGAAGTTGAAACTGAGTCGGTTGGTTCCGTCGAGTTTCCGCCGTAAATATGCTCCAAGGTTCAACCAAAATTTAGGACGTGACTGAGTGCGAGAGAAATTTAAGAGTTTCTTTTCTGGACGGGCCCTTTTGCACGACGTATTTTGCAAGTTCGGTTTTAAATGATTATTCGCGAGAGACATACGAGCAAATTTCTTGTATATATTTTCATCAATTTTTCTTCTATTTTCCCAATTTCTTATGATATTTAATGATATTATTAGATATTATTAGATATGATATTATTAGATATTTATAACTATTAATTATAGAATAATTAAGATATTTTGTTTAATAATCTTTAATAATTTTATAATTGTTTTGAGCATTTTTATTCTCATATTATTTTTTCTATCTCTCTCAATTCTCCTTTTTTCTTTTTTCAATATTTTATATATTCGTTTTTATATTTTTTGGTTATTCTCTCTTTTTATCTTGCGTTATTAATTTACTTCTTTTTAACGTTCCACTCTTCGCAATTTTCTTATACCGTTTGCTTGCTACTTTGCCTGAAATCGTTTCTTTTTCCCATTATTCCTCCTTTAGTATCGTGACTATCGCTCGCCTGCAAAACGCCACTAAAAAATGTATATCTCAAGACCATCTACTTTTTCTGTCGCCCTCAGGTCATTCTTCTCTCGGTGTGCACATTGACTAATTTCGACCTCCGACCTACGAATCGTACACCCGATTGTCTGCCTTCTTCTACGCGAATCCTATCAGTAGCAAGATCCCGATATCCGAATTACCGGTGCACCTAGAGAGGTCTCCTGTTTTTACTTTTTCTACTCGGTCCACAGAACGATAGACGACACCTCGTAACTGTAAGATTAGAGACCTTTTTTTATGTCGTTAGTCCGACGTTTTTATTTCTCGCATCGGGGAACAAGTCGAGAGAGAGAGAGAGAGAGAATAGCTGGTTCATTTAACTGTGTATATGTACCTGTGTGTACGTTTCTAAAGTTTAATGGTAGACAATAAGCGCAGCGTGTTAGACGCAATGATACGAGCATTGTTTCCGACAATGGTATAGAGCGACTCGAATAGGCTCTCAGGAAAACACGCATTTGCGATTTCTCTACCGCAAAGTTTTTATCGAAAATTCAAACTTTTTAATGAATTAATATCTGAAATGTCAAAGAGATAATTAGTTAAAAAACTCGAGTATTTTAAAAATTGGAAAAAAATGTGATTTTTTTCTGTTTTCGCATATATTTTGTGTCTATATTTCTGGTGAATCGTATTGATGTTGGTTTTTATTTCTGAACCACTTATTGAAATTATCATTTATTTAAAACTTGTGTCGCTTGCCAAAGATATTGACAAAAACATCATGTAATCAGTTAACAAACCCGAGTACTTTGAAAATTAAAAAATATTATTTTTTCTGTTTTTGCATACATTTTGTGTCTATATTCAACTTTTGATCAATTGTATTGATGTCGATTTTTATTTCTGAACCACTTATTGAAAATTATCATCATTTATTTAAACTTGTACCGCTTGTCAAAGATATTAAAAATATCATGTGGGTTAGGTGTGTGATTTTTTCAAAAATATCATCATGATATGATCTTTTTACGACGCAATATACTATGTATTTAGTTCGGCGCATTGGAATAATTCTTGTACCCGCTCCCTTTCCCTCGAATATCTTTAGTGCGGCGCGTTTGTGTATGAGACGAGATAAGATCTTGAGGATATTTTCCTTTGCGTAATGTACGGTACTCACGACGAAAAATCATTCTTCCGCGAGAATGCTGTGGTTATCGTTTGGAATAGCGGTGCGCGCGGTTCGAAGCACGCTCGAACGAATGCGAATGCGAGAAGGAGAAAGAGAAGGAGAAATTTTCTTTCGACCGAGTGGTCACGATTAAACGCCACCATTACTATAGAGGCAACGAAAAGAATCGGCAGAGTAAGGTCGAGATTGCGAATTGACATGCGAAACTTGATTCACATGGAGCTTACGACCATTGTCGTATCGCGATACAGCGGGTATTTGCAAAATGACATTATTAAATGGAGGTAAATAAGAAAGGATAATAAGAAAAGGTAATGCTTTCATTAAAAATAATGAAGTCTGTATATTAAATAATAAAATAATATCTGATAATATTTATGCTGATACGACACATGTAAATGAATGATTATGGAAATTGGCAGTTTTGAGTATGCAATTTAATGAAAAATGTTCAATTGTAAATGAGAGGAAATTAAAAATTAATGATTATTTAAGTTTGTTAAATTAACAGGTCACGATGCTTCTTACGCATTCGTTGCATTCTTTTTTTAAATTGTTGAAAATATTTTGTCGAATATTGAAATTAAGCTAATTTATACTAATCATGCTTTTACTGTTCACGGTAGAGAATTTTTAAAATTTATAAATAGTAAATGCGTACTGGCATGAATGTTCAAATAAATTTTCAATATACAATTCGTACACATACATAGCGATTGCTTAATATAAATATATTGCAACAATATCTATGTCAGATTTTTTTTTTAATTTTGATCAATTTGATAGAAATGTCAATATTCTTTTCAAGTTATACACATTTAGAGATATCGTTAGATCAGTTTAATATTTAGATTTAGACGAAAATGTTTTAGAAATTTGAAAAATTATATTTCCATCTTTCAACTGCGCTATTCGACAATCGTAGCATTCATTTCACCACGTCGCAAGTCATCAAAGCGACATGGAATTTTCTGCAGGCGCGTTTCGCGATCTCTCGCATGTATGAAAAGAGGACGCGCACAGTAATGGAAAAGTACACCACGGGGAACTCGGTTGTTACACCGTTGGTCGGGTTGTAAAGAGGAAGATTCTTACAGTGCATAACGTGTACTCGGATTCGTTTACAGAGGCGACATTTCGTTTACCAGCCACGAGGAAGAAGAAGACCGCGTCGCGCTTTTTCGCCAATCGCGTCGGAACAACTCTATGCACGGCTATTCTTTTTGCCGCCATCACATTGCTTCCTTTTCATCATCTTTTTATCAATCTTTTATAACAGTTTATCGAACAGAATTCGTCCCTCGATATAACGTGAAAACGCGCCGCGTTTTGAGAGGCGCTTTTTTTGTTTGTCTACCGTTATCGACACCATCTCTTTTTTTTTTAAACGTACGTAATCTACGGCGCGTATTTTTTACCCGTCAGTGTGAATAACATTTTATCCGATACAACGAATTCTTAACGCGTTCGTATTTTACGGAAACTTTTTCTGAATTTTTTACGCGATTTTGAAACAGAAGCTAGCAGTCATATAACTTTAATTGTATACTTTATATTCGCGTTTTCTTGCTGGATGTCTGAAATATTTCTTCATGACAGAAACAGAAATAGATAATAAAATTTAAAGGAATTTTTTTAATACGATAAATTCTGGCTTGGCACAAAAAGTCACTCTTTATAGTCGCTTCACTAAATTTTCTGTACGTTTATTGAGTGTATTTATTTTAATTTACCCACATGACATACTTGCCGCCCGTTTCTCTCAGCCTATTAAATGACGATTTTAATGAAATTTAATTTATGGCAATGAACTTTTTAACATTCAACAATTTTGTTGAATCTAAAAAGTCACATTTTATACTCGCGATAAAATTTTCAATATTTTATTTTAATGTATTTTATTTTATTTCGTCAATGTAAGAATTTAATGAAGCTAGCGGATCCTGATATCGATAATGGGGGGGGGTTCTGCAAAATTATTTGATTTAATATTTTTGGTTTCATGCTTAGCTCTTAGAACAGACCCCTGAAAGCTCAAGTCACGGGCACCCGTGTCGACAAGCCTGCTTTAACGTTTATTTTTCTTTACATATATATTTTAAGCGGATTCAGCAAAATTAATTTCTTTTAATTTGCAGGGGGGGTTAACCTTATCCCTCCCAGGATCCGCCAGTAAATGAAACAGCAGCGGAATAAATAATTGTCTTACGCAAAATTCTGTAATATATTAACCTTTATTTCATGATTTTGTATTCGAGTATCGAAAAGTTACATTTTTCCCTTTTCACCTCTCGTAGATTTTTCAACTTATGAATATTTCGCGCGGAACGAGTTGCGGCGCACATGGGAAACAGGTTTGTTTGATATCTCCATCGTGTTTACCTAACGGTATTGTATCTGCGGTGCATTGATATCATACGCACAACCGATTTCCCTCTGAGGATAGAGAGGAACTTCCATTCAATATACTGTTATTTAATTGAATGCGCTTTCAATCTATACATTATACCTTTATTTTTTCTACCAACGAACGGGCCGAGACGATGATGAGAAAAGCTGATCTCGTCGTGTCTCGACGCAATCTTGTATGTTTTTGCCGTGTGTAATTTTGACGGTCGACCATCCAATACAGTCCGTTTTTCATTCGTATAGCCCTTTTTGTTAGATCTAGTGAAGAGAAAACGCGTATTTTTTCTTCAGCGCGGTTCAGTCCGTTTTCGTTCTGCGTGAAACGCGCGAAACGCGATTCCAACCGAGGATTTCCAACGAACGAATCGCCGTGAAATAATATGCCGGCCTCTTCTTCGTTTGTTCTCGATTTACCATGGAATATTTTCGCTCGACTCGTTTTTTCTCGCTTTGACAACCCATTCTTTTCGTCATGTGATTATACGGAATTTTTTTTCATCTCGGTAATCCCCATCTCTCTAACGCAAAATGCGATTTTTCAATCATCTCCTCATTTCGCTCCAAAGTGTGTACAAATGCTAGTTTAGATCCTGCGGCTTTACTGTCGTTCTTTTTCTCCCTTCGTGTCTGTAGCTACTTTCTTTTTTTTTCACTGTCATTACTCTGAATTGACATCTTTTCAATACTCAGCTTCCGTTTTATGTTACGTATGGATTTTTGCGCGCTTTCATCGAAGCTTGACTGACCGAAATAATTGCGGCAAAACGCACCGTGTACGCACGAGATGATACATTCATTGGCGGTGAAAAGAGCCTGCAATTTAAAAAAAATCAACAATCAAAAATAAAAAATCAAGGACATTTATGTCATTTTCTATCCCGCGATTATTTTTCGCGGATTCATTTGGTGTTACAATGCTAAATAATTTGGAAAGAATGCCTAAATATCTATTTTTCTCGATATATTTTTCCCTAAAATTCAGAATTAGTTATTAATTAAGATATTTAAATAATATTTTTTATATAACATTTTACTATACCACATATAATAAATTTTTTATACATGATTATAAAAAAACAATATATATATATATATATATATATATATATATATATATATATTTTATACGCTCACAAAATTAAAATAAGCTCTTTTTTTATTTTATTGACTTTTTTATTCTATTTCTCTTGCTTGCTATTTTTTTTACTTATAAAATCTGATAAAACCTGCTTGCTTTTATTACATTTACATATTACATTTTTTAGCTATATGCTTTTTTTCTCAATTTTTAGAGAGAGTTTGCTATAAGATGATATAAATGCTTTTCTCTTTTTCTTTTTGTTTTCACCTGTCCAATCTTCCTTTTCTCCCTCCTATTTCTCTTGGCTTTTTCACGTTCAGTCAAGTTAATAAATGCAGATTCGCTCGAACTCCGCGCTTTTTTCTTCAAGCTTTTTCTTTTGTTTACCTATTCCCTCGCATTTCTTCCTTCGCATTTTTCCTTCCTTGTTGCTCTGTTTATGCAAACGACGAGCTTTGTGGTTTCCCATCTCTGGACCAACCTTGAACTCTCATTTCTGGGCCAACGTAAACATTTGCGAAAATATCGCAGTAATGAGCGAATCATAAAAAATAAATCACCTCTCCCGATTTCTTGTTTTATAATTTGTATATCGATCGGTGTGTTTATGAAAAGAGAAGAAAATAAAAAACAAAGTAATAATAATAATATATGTTCTGTATATAAATGACCTGAAATATCGATCGTCCAAAGACCGTGTCTTTGCGACAGTAAGCAAGTATGTAGTTATATATTCGCGAATTGACAGCAAGCATTGGCCAAAATTAGCGTCACCAGCGGCATTGTAATCCATTAATGCTATTGTCGATCGAAGCACGAATTATCAAATTATTGTCGGTATTCGGCGCAATAACGTTTATTATTCTCCGCATATGTGTACGAGTTGGCCTTCCATTGTGGCGCGTAATGCCGGGCCTCGTCGTGTGCGAATCAGATCGAAATCATCATCGGCCGCCGATTAAACGATCGCTTTGTTGCGCCGTTATATATGCATTAATAATAATGACGCAATAGTCCGCCGCCGGAACCCGTACGTGAACGCGGCGGATCCCATATTGCTTGCGTTTCGATATATAATATCGTGCTATTCCTCTGCCTATTGTATTCGCGCGAGTGTTCGCCCAAGTGAATATCGATAACGCGTAATGAAGGGTATCGCGATAACTTTTTCCTGCCTTTCCGTTTATTTGGTATAATTTTGGAAAGTAATTTGTATCGTGTGGGCATATTGTATTTATAGAAATACAATACGTTGCGAGCAGGTTTATGATTATAATAATATATTAAACCTTTTGCGCGCTGGAAATGTATAAAATGCAAATAGCGAGGTAAATTGTATCAAGCGGTATTATACGAAAAAAATGTAGATTACTGATTAATGTAAAAATTGTGTGTATAAATTGAATATAAATTATTAGAACATTTCAGCAATCGCTTTCGATCTGTTTAAATTTACATTTTACAATTAGGACAAAATTCATTGAAAATTACGAGAGATTAAGTCCCGTGTTGTTCATTTACACCCATGCAACGTAATTCATCCTAGATTTGATGTTCGACGTTAAACAACCGTTCGCCGAGCCATCTGTCAATTGATCAAATGAGTCAGTTACACATTTCGACTGCCAACACGATATACGCGGCGCGTGATAATTACCAGACAATACATTCGACGCAGATACAGTATCGATGAATTTAAATTTCAATGATAGTCACGCGGATAATCTCCGTGTTTATTCGCGACAATGATAAAAAGGATGATACTTATCTACATTTCCATGTATTTTTTTGTAACACACGAATCTTTTAGCAAATGTGATTTTATCGCAAAAAATTGAGGCGCTTTTTCCATCGTTGATTCAAAGAGAAATGGCGTCAAAAGCGCAAGGCGCCGTAACATGAAGTACAAAGAGGATATTGCGGCGAGAGGAGGCAAAGGTAGGGATTGGTGCGGTAGAGAGTGGGGCCTCAGGTGCATCGTACGTCGTCCGGTCGAACATCTAAATGGCTTTCCCTTCTTGCCTGAGGGGTGCACGAGAGAGTACCGGAGCTCTCGTACCTCTGAAAAGCCACCGATGTAGTTTGGTACGCCGGTGAATCTCGAGCGAGAACAGGTTGGGAAGAGGGGGTGGCTGGAGGCAACGGGTTGGGTGGTCGGGACACGTAGGTGACGCACGGCGACATAGCATCGTAAAATTAGCATGGGGCAACGCCGTCGGGGCTTTCCCTACGAAATTTAAAGTTTTGGCCGTGTCCGCTCTAGTCGCTCGCTGGCCGTTGGTGATATCAGAGTCTCTCGTCCTACTACAGCTGCGGGAGAGCTTGCATGGGCATGAGAATGAAATATATTTGTAGCGAAAGAGCGAGAGCGCGCCACAAGGCGGATCGAGTGATTCTTTTTTGCGCGGTTTCTCCCAAAACGCGGTAAGATTTTTGTAAATTTTATTGCACCGTCATAACTCGTATGCGGTATACTTGAAGCTCTTGGCGATTTCTGCGTATTTCGCACGAGTTTGTATACGATAATACGAACGAAAGAGGATATCCGAATATTTGAAAATAGGCGAGAATTTCACAAGAAAATTGTGGTATCTAAAAATGGGTTATTTAGATGATATATCCCAATGATTCGACCAATATTAGCATGATTTCCAAATTGACAGAGTTTCGTATTCATATATATATATATAGATATGAATACTGCATTTATATGCGATATATATAATATTTGAGTAATAAATGGATATTATTATAGATTCGAATAATCAGAGTCGATTATATAAGAAAGATAATTATAATTTAGAGATAATAATTATAATAACTTAAGCGGTGACAGAAGATTAATTGTCAAATGTTCGAATCTATACTAAAGCAACTTTACAAGTTTTCTTGCAGCTTTAATCACCGATAAATAGCTCGCCTACTTTTAAAAAGTAAAACTTAGAAACTAATGAATTTATTAATGAATAGAGAACAGATGGTCTTCTAAAAAATTTCCAAGTAAAATATGAATATCTATATTTTTTTCTATTTTTCTTTTTTATTATTAATATCTTTCCACTAATTTTTTCACATTTTTTTAACGTACCATATTGTTTGCCGAGTTCACTAAATTATTATTTCCGTAATAGAATAACAGTTCTATATCTTTTTAACAGCAAGAAGGCAAGAAAAATTTATACATTTATACAGATATACTCGGCGCGATGTTTTTTACGAGATATTTATACACATATAAATTAAGATAAAGCAATTGAAAACTTTCCGAGGAGCACAATTATATGATGCGTGCATGTCTATAATACAATTCGATAATGTACATATGTACGTCGATTGCATTCGTAAATGCGTGTATCTGCAAACGCATCGAACGCAAAAGCCTATATACGCACAGATTGCATTGCACGCGTGCATATGCTCGTCGTACAAACGGCAATCTGTGTATGAACAGATGTGTGCAACGTATGCAGGATGTTCCGGAACTCGCAGATTTCCTCTCGAACATATTTGTAATACGGGATAAGCCATGAAGCCGAGAACGATAATTGTTTTCGCGTTTAGATATTCTGGTAATCATATGTGGAATTATTTAATATTCGAAAATTAAAGAATACACAGAGATTTTGGCGAGCCAAAGAGCTTAAGTCTCGCGAATACAAATGAATAATGCAAATAGACTTTACGTTGCAACGTAATCTAATTTACAATTTAATAAGCAGGGGGCTTAATGTTGGAAATTACGTAATTATAGTTGGCTCATACAAGAGCAAGTACGCGGCTTTTTGGACATCGCGTGTACATATCTATGTGTACATGCCGTGATAAAGACATACGTGCACAGATACGATCGCGTGTGTGTTGATACGCTTTCGGCGATGTTGACCCAGAGTGTGGAGAAGGGGGCGGACGGGGGGAAGCCGATGGCGGTGGATTGAAGCGGGGTGGTGGACGACGAGCAGGACGAGAGGCGGATAGGTCGAGAAAAGGGGGGAAGGGTGGATGGAACTAACGCTCAACCCGGGTACCATATAAACTTGGCCGCATACAAATTTGCACAGGATCGCGTTAAACCGTTGCAAGCTGCAGGACGATGCAAGGGGGCCGGGAGGCGAGGGGAGAGGAGAGCCGGGTGTAAGCCACCCTTGGACTCTCCTCTACTGCCGTCTACTACCCTCTCGGCTGCGTGACGGAGTTTTGCGGTCGTCTGCGAATTGCCGCGGCGCATAGCTTGGCGGTCGAGAAATCATGAAATCGAGGAATCGTTTCGTACAGTCGGCTCGCGACCGGTTGGACGGGAGGGTGGAAATTTAATTAATGCTATGGGAATAGTTCCGTGCGTTTGCAACGGCCGAGGATATAGGAAGGCTTTACCCTCGTATAGTGTACGGAAGAGATGGGTTTCCGCTGGATTCACGCGTATCCTACACGAATACGTGGAATTATATGTAATTCAATTACACGGTTGACGATTAACTCAGATTAATTTGCAAATGATAGTTGAATAATTATTTCGTGCGACCTTTTAATAAGCCGATGATCAAATGAACCGAGAGTAATTTGATTGGTTGCGACATAGAATTATTAAATATATAGCGTGCCAACCAAACATGTGATACTAAAACAAAAAAAGAAATTATTTATAATGGTTTTTTATGATGACGATAAAATAAAGATTCATATGGTATTGCCTATTGTTATTGCTCGTAGTAATATTTGATTAAGTCTTAAATTTGATAAATATTTGTGTGTAACTTTTTTAACATTATACAAATTAATTGAAATGCAAGCGACATATTTAAATATGATATTAACTTTTTGTTTTACGAACATATATAATGCAATAAATTAGCACAGGGTTTGCATTAAAATCGGAGATTAATATTTTGAGCTCAAAATAACGTACGCGCTTTTATATACGGACATATTTAAAGCATATTAAATCAGGATGCTTGAAATAATTGTAAATTAAAGGGGTCAGAAAGAAATAACGTCGACTATATGTTTAATAATGAATTCCGTTATCCATTGGTACAGTGGAACTCGTTCGAACGACCAAGCGCGTCTGATTATTGCGTCGACTCTTACTACTGCCGCCTTATAAATGAACAGAGCGGAGCTCGTCCATTGAATACATTAAATCGGAATGCGATATAAAAAGGTACTCTCAATACGATTTAAAGGGATTGCGCGACAATCCAACGTAATCCTCCCACTTTAATTAACTTTCATTACGGCGGTTTCATTAAATTCGAATTATTTATCGCACTGAAACTGTGCTTAAAATGCATGAAGTCGAGACAAATGAGATTTATACGCGAATAAATTTAGCTTCGCAAGGAATCGCGATACGATCAAAGAACAAACAATTTGACAAGCTAATTAATAAGCGAATAATTAATTGAAGGAAGGGATAAGGCATTAAGAATGCGCGTATTATATGTATGTACAAGAGTTTATTTTAACAAAGTCAGACTGAAAAATCCTATCAAGTGTAGTCGAGGTTTTTGCGTTCAATCACTGTCAATGCATCGCGTAAGCGCATTGTCGGCTCGGTTGCATTGATACTGACTATCGAGCCGCGCGTTTACAGCGGCACGTCTGACCATCGGTCGTAGCGACTACTGGCCAGCCAATGCCACTCATCCGCGCCTCGCGGCTGATCACACGGTGGCTTTAACTACTTCGTGCGGAGAGCACGACGTTCCGCTAATAAGTGCCGGTTTTACGTAATCGACTACCACTTATTGCACTAATAAAATGCATTAACTACTGTTTTCTGACTGTGTTCACCCTTCACGGCGAACTAACTATTACGTCGCTGTTATTTGACCCCGCTGCGTTTTATGAAATCACTACTTTGACGCCATTCTTATCGCCCGTAGCGATAAAATAGCCGTGATATCTCAAACTTTGCACTCTGTGAACAACTGTATTACGTAATTACGTGCGTTTTTGCGATTATGTGCAACTGCGAAATATATAATGTAATATTTTATAATTACAGTAGAAACAGGTACGCGAAAAAATCGAGATTAAATTTTATTTTTTTATTATTTGAAAAATTTTAACTGTGCGTGCGTCTCTCTCTCTCTCTCTCTCTCTCTCTCTTTCTCTCGAATTGTTTCTTTTATCTCAAACGTTATAAAAGTGTTGATTTTGTTTATATTATGTACAATACATTCTTTTCTATTTTTACATGATTTTTATAAAAAGTAGCTTGCAAACTCGTAATTATATTTAGCAAATTTTTACTGCAAAATGAATTTGACTATCATTCGTTTCAGCTTTTCATTACGTTTATTCAAAAATAAAATAAACGCATAACTCTACGAATAATAAAATTACATAAAAACGCACATAGATTTTTTACTAGTTTTAATTAAAAAATTCGGTAAATAGATTTAATATTGCTTGACTTGTAATATGTATGTGTATATGTATATGTATGTAGTATTGTTCTTATTGTGTATATGTATATGTATATGTATGTGTATTGTATATGTATGTAGTGTTGTTCTAAAATATTTTCTCTTTACTTTTGCAATTTTAATTTCTGAAAAGTAATTTGAGAATAAAGTTGAGATTATTATCATCTTATAATAATTATTATTATGCATAATTATTGTTTTAATTATTAAATCACTGTTTAAATATTTATTGAATAATAATGATATGCGAATTTCAATAAAGCCTTCTTTAATGTCACTATATCCGACACGGTAAACGAAACTTAAACGTCGCTTGGTGAATGTTCCGACCGGACAATATAAGGATGCAAACGCAGTTATATCGATTTTCGATAAACAACCGTATGCCGGTATCGTAACTCTACGCGGGGCGACTCGACAAAAATTACTGCATGGAGGACGATAATCAATCCACAACGCCGGGGAGACATTAATGGCGCACGCGAGCACATGACGTATACATATATCCGTCGGGTGGTTTGACGCGTATATATCATGCGTAATATCTTCCACTACGACCAAAAAGCCGCAGTTACAGTAAATTGTCGTATTTTCGAAGTGTGTTTCACGGAATAGCGGAAAGAGAGACAGGGTGGAGTGGTTTTTCGACAGTCCTAGATGGACGGAATTCTCTGCAATGTAAATCTCGTAAACGACTATATACGATCAACGGTAGTTGAAATCGGATTTCCTTAACGGGTCGAATTGTTCCGAAAAACCTATTAAATTGACTCCCACCACGTTTAATTGCGACGTAGAATATTAAGTAATGTCGGTAATAATGAATTTCTTTTAATTAAATTTGTTAATTAAAGATACGAACTTAGATTTAAAGATACATTTTTTCGATAGTAATGGAAATTGTTTTTCGTTTCGTTAAGAGATAACGCCGTTCACTGGAATTTGCATGTTAATAGCTTCGACAAACGTTGTAGTCGGATTACGTTCGACAATGACATTATATCACGGATACTTAATGACTTTCCACTTCTTACATTTACGATTTACGTAATTGGCAATTATTTCACGTAAGCTTTCTTAACAGATCTACGAACACGTGTACGAAAATCTAAAAATTACCTCCGAATTAAATCGCCAAGTTTGTCGGACAATTATTTTATAGCATCGTATAAGCACGTATTATGAAGATACATGTATATGCGTAACGTTAATCAAAATATTTGTCAGAACTTGCAGAGGGATTACATTTTTGTGTTATACGGTCTGTTGCATCACATAATATTGCGGGGATAATTACGGGCATAAACTTTGAAGTACTTCTTGTGGGATGGAAAATAATTTTCACTCTCTCTCGCTTAAGCAGCGTGAGTGGAGGGATATAAAGAATAGAAATTGAAACTAAACTTTTGTTTTTAGCGAGATTATTTTCAGATAAAAATATTGTAACTCTTACAAAAATCACGCAAATTAATTATTACGCACAAAATATTGCATTAATGAAATGTATAGTTTTTATATTTAGACAAATGCAATACGTTTAATTATTACTTGTGTGTATTAATAATTATGCATTACAATTTATAAAAATTATCGATATTTCGACAATGTAAGATATGTGCAGTTTTACTTTGCATTAACTGTGCTGGATTATACTTGGATAAATGTGAAATGCGAAAGCATCGCATTTTACATTTATCCAAAATTAATTATTCAAACTCATGCTGATTTCGTCTCCATCTTCATCATGAAGAAACTTCGCTCTTTTTCGCTCTCTGTCGTGTCATCCCCCCTTTTTTAAGCACGCTAGAAGTTCCGGAAGTTCATCAGAGCCTTTGAATGGTTTAATTTGCATACCTAACAATATTATACCGCCAACTCGAAGATAGCTCTTTCTACTTCCTTCTACATTCTGCGAAAGCAACGAGCGATGGCGACGCGAGCTGCAAAGAAAAGATAAAGAAAGAGGATGAAATATGGTGGATGAGTGCTCGTACATGAGTGATGAAAGAGGTGAAGGGAAAGTCATAGTATTTCTCCTTTATCTTTTTACGAACCACGTTTTTATATAAATTCGATTTTGTAAACTCGATTTTATTATTTCATTAATAAATATAACTATAATTATATAATTTAATTATCCGTTTAACGGCAAAAAGGATGTGAGAAAGGGTCGATCAAAATGTAAATACTATTTATTTGAAAATAAAAATGTCGTTATTAATAGCATAATCGATATATTTACCATGTTAGAATTTTTCGAATCGAGCTCAAAGAATATTTTCTAATTAAAATCATCGTTATTATTGTTTTGCAAAATCTGGATGCTTATTAAATTGTTCGCGCAAGGAACATTTTTCTTCTCTTTTTTTTCAAGCTATAAGTTACTTCGCGAGATATCCGATCGCATCGACATTCACTTCGGGAAATGTGCTCACGTCGAACAATAATAATATTTCTTTGAGCTCGCTCGCACGGTTGGATCCGGCATACTCCGTCGACTCTTCCACGAATATTCTCTTATTTTTACAGACAAGTATTGCATGAAATATTCATAGGAATTCCCCTCCCCTTTTCTAACAACTGCCGGATTTCGCTTACGATCTTGTCTACCGATAACAAATTTTTTCGTAAAATTAATATTACATGAAACGCGCCCGGACGCGATTTTATCGGCTAAGAATTATCCTTTGTTTCTTAGACAAATATTGCATGAAATATTCATGGTGCGCGTATACTCAATCGATTTTGGTCAGCGTTTTGGCAATGGTGCGCTCTTTGCCATCCCCCTGCTTTTCATCCATATACGTTCTTCTTCCCTTCTATCGGCTTATCCACATCCGGGACTAGGGGAAGTGGTCCTCGCATTATCAGAGTCCATCCGTTTTCTCACCGGAGTCGGATGGCAAAAAGCGTCTAAACCGAGAAAGATGGCGAGTGCTCGTACAGCGTGAAAGAGGTTTTTTGTCGCCAACCATCAGGAACGATAGATTAAGCATTTGATTCCTACATATGCTGATAAACCGAAAGTGTTTGAGAAAAAAATAATCATGAGACTTTTCGGAGAATTTATCGTAACGTGCCTTTATCATTTATTGATTTGGAAAATGTTCAACAGTATTATTTGAGAAATTACACACACATGTACACAATTTATTACAATTTTTTTGGATGACTGAAGGTATATTTGATAGTGTATCAAGAAAGACGCAAAAGTTAGCAATTACGCTAATTCTCCGCTAAGCTTCCTTTCCCGGCCGCGTAATTCGACATATTCGCCATGAATGCGCCAGAAATCGCTCTCTTGTCTATCGCTTTTATTACTCCGCCGGATGGACGGCGCGTCGCGTCCATCGATCAACGAAAAGAAGCTCCTCCATTAGCGGCGCGAGCTCCCTGACGTTCAACAACGAGAAGAGGAATGGACGCTGTATATTATTTCCATCATTCCTTCCTGCATTAATCAAGCCGGAGATCTCGTACGCGCGTACAGCGACCACGGTACGCTGACGTGACCGGTCATAAATCGCGGATTCGAGTGCAAACGCGATTACACACCGACGACGATTATCGAGGGGAGAATCCTCCTTCTCCTCTCCTCATCTCTTCCGCCTCTCTTCCTCTTCCTGACACATAGCGGCATTCTCGGATGCGGTCCAGCCCGTATAAATACATAAATCCTCCAGGATGCTGACGCAGGTGGAGAAGAAGAGGGCTCGTACAAGCGGATTCGGAGCGGAAAGCAATACGCGGAAATCCCGGAAAACTCCGCGGAAATCCCGGGTTGCGTCACGCGCTCTACCGGGTCGTCGCAATTGTCGTCGTCGTCGGCGTCGTCGCACTTCTGTTACCACGTCGGCGTTCTTTCTTTCTTTTTTTCTTCTTTTACTTTTTCCTCCTTTTTTTCGCGCCGTTTAATCTGCTCGCGGTCCAACGCGGAACCCGTCCCACGTCGGATATGAATATTCCCGCTTGTTAATTAAACGATGAGAGACGCCACCGGACAACATGAAACGCTTATGGAGTAAGATGATGTAATTAAATGATATGACACTGAGCGCAAATTGGTCCTGTTTGTTCCGCGAAAAAATGAAAGAAGAAAAATAGAAAATTCGCGCTGTTAAACTATATATTAAAGATGAACCAATATATTTATCTTTTTTTCTTTTTACTAAAAGTAATTACAGTGTATGAAAGTATTAAAAGTAAAATTCTACACTATTAAAAAAAAGATAATAGCATGAAAATAAAACACGGTCTCGCATTATACATCGTTTGCATCTTTTTGAAATTTAATTCTTAAAAAAGTGAAAATTGTATTTGAAAGGCGCAGATTTTTAATGCAGATTATCCAGTAGATTATCAATAGATTATTTAGAATACATGAAATATGATTTAAACGGCACGAGAATATTTCTTTTTCTAGTTTATGTTCTTTAGAATGTGATCATGTTTTTAGCTCTAATGTTAAAAGGTTGGATTTTCTCTCTCCTTCTCTTTCCAATTTTTCTTTTTACCAGCACTTCTGCTTCGTGAAGTTACATCATTCTAAATTGCTTTTGTTTCAATTTCGAACGCACATTTAAACCTTATTTCGTGTCTAGCGGAACTCGCGGAGTTGAACATTTTCCACCTCCGTTGTAATTAATTAATTCTCTCTTTAATTCCGCCACTCTTTTCGACTATTATCTTGATGCTGTTGTTTTTATTCCGGGTTAAATAATATCGTATGTGGTTTAGTCTCATTTTATATCTCAAAACGAAAATGAACTCTGTCAACAAATATTAACATGTTATTCAAATTTGATGTAAAAGTAAATAGGTAACTTTAAATACAATTTTTTATGAACAGAAGACTTTTAACTTGTTTTCAGCTTATGCAGAAAGAGATTGCGACAAAAAATCATATCTACTTCATATTACTTTCTAGTATATTATCATATAAATTATATTTCTTTCATTTTGATAAACAAAAAGTTTTACTAAAGTACTTATGTAATATTAAATGTAATACGCAACTGCTTTTGAGGTACTTTTTGTGAAGAACTTTTGTAAGAACAAAAATTTAATATCGTCAATTTCAGCAAAAAGAATTATGATCATCATTGTATATCAACATTACTTTTTGTGCTAACGTGGATTTATTCTGTAATAAATAATACACTCAAATAACATACAGTTTGTTACTTTAATCTGCGTTAAAAATATCTTGCGTTATGTAAGAATTTCTTAGAATATTAATATTCATTGTCGAAAAACTGATTATTGAATATTTGAAATATATTATATAAAAGAAGAAGTAGAGGTGCAGGCGCACTTTTATGCCAGAAATTTCTACTTTCCCTACGATCATCGTATTATATGACGAGAATTCCCTACACGCATTGTTCGCTCGTCCGAGGAACGAATTCGACCAACCGGGTCACGAATGTAATTAATTAATCCTCCCTTTAATTCCACCCATCCGACATTATTACGCTTTTTTCCATCCGATGATACTGTCTTTACAGGCCCTCGTTGTGTCGTTTTGTTTCATCTGGGCCCCTCTCGAAGAGGCTGTAATAAATTAGTTCCGCCTTTGTCTTTATCATTCTCCATTTTCCTCTCTTTTCCCCTCTCCCTTCCACTTTTTTCCCTCATTTTTCGCTCTCTTTCCGTTACAACATTCGTCTACCGTACAATCTTTTTCAGAAGGAATATTTAACCGACACTTCAGAAAGCGGATAAAAGTGGCGAGTACGCTTAATTTCTAGCTGCGGGCACGCGAGCCTCGTTAAAACTGCAGATGGATTTATGCGACGAGCTCCTCGTATTTTTTTTTAATGCCTGAATAATCGATAGTTGAGCTGCAAGCGAGCGTTCGAACATGGAATTGATGTAAAATATGTAAGACAGTATAATCGTAATTTTCTAATAAATTTATTTTCCTATTGAGAACTAAATGAACATATTTTCTATTGAGAACTAAATGAACATATTTTTTCACGATATATATCGTAATAATCTATATTATTTAAATTCAAATAATATTCTTAATATTAAAAAAAATAATACGCGGGAAAAATGAGTTAGGTGATAATTTTATTCACCGAAGAGATATCCAGAAGAATATTAAATGCGAAAAAAAGATTAAATTATATGTATTTAAAAAAAAAAGAAAACAGCTTCAAAGAATAGAGAGAATCGCTTTCTCGTGGTAAATAAATTTTGTTCCGAAAATGTGACGTGTCGTTCGCGCTCACACACGTTCGCTCTCTATTTTTCTTCATACCTGTGAAATGTGTACTACTCCACGTGGACGAGAAAACGTGCAAGGAATCCACGTTCGGACGGTGTTAATAACTCTCATTTATGACGGTTAAAAAAAAAGTGACCGGAGAGACTTGTACGGACGCAAATAAAATGCAAGAAACCGTCATCAAGCCGTCGCGGAAAAAGAATCGTCGTCTTCTGATGCAGCTTTTAAAGTCATCGCGTTCGCGAGACTGAAAATTGAGCGCGAATAGCGGGCGAACAAACCACGAGATTAAGAAACGTACTACATGGCGATATTAAATTAAAAATACTCTCTTGGAGAGACGGACGCGTTGGTGGAAAAGGTCGAGGACGACGACGTCGCTTCGCGAGGGAACGTTTTTAATGACATGCTTCGGAACACATAACATTATGATGAGAAAACAATAGAGACAATGGACGACTCATTCCGTTGGGCAGGGAAAGACATGTCGTTGGAGTAAGAGAGTATTAATTAAAACGCGGGTACACGCGCGCATGTATTACGGCTCCACATTACGACTCGCAAGAACTTGGATACTCTTATTAAGCTTCATTAGCCGATACTCGGGTTAATTGCTTCATTTTTCCTCTTTATCCTTGAAATAACCTGCCGCCGCCGTCGCGACACCTCGATATCTTTCTCGCTCCGCATGCTACGTTGCCACGTGATCTTACAGCTTAATATGTAATCTCGAGTGCATTATGTAATCGCAAATTATTCTCGATTAGCGAAGATACGTAAAGTGCTGAGAATGATGTCGCGCATTGTCTTTCAAGTTTTCTTTATAAAAATATTAAATAAATAGAAAATTACATATATAAAAGAATTGCAATTACTTAATAATACTTTCCTGCTTTCAAAGTGCAGTTACAATTAAAGATTTTCTTTAATGCCGATATGTATTTACGATTATATATCTCTACAATTTATTAACGTATTCAAAGCTCTCACATTATGTGTTGCATATTATGCATGTTATCGTTTATGTTATAGTTTCATAAAACTTGCCTTAGGCCATTATACAATAAATATAGTTACTACTATTACCATATTGGTTTCTGTTATTAACTTTATCGATTTAGTGAGCTATCGTAAACATATCTATGTGCATCATGACGTATTTCTAACAGTAATTAACCCGCACTTGAATTTGTCAACGCGTACAAGCGTGTCAATTTTGTTTTCGTTTAATAAGGGCGCTTATTGAGAGCGTAATAACGTAATACGAGGTTCATCTCATAAACCCGGCAAAGTAATGATCGTTATGAGAATACGGCAATAGCAATATCGCGGATTAAATCTGGCTGTAATTTTAAACGTGCTTTGCAAGATGAAGTTTTTTCGCAATTCTTTTTCAGTATAAACGAGGGGATGTTTAAGTTTACGCAAAATTATTTTCCTCTATTGCAGTCTACGATAAACCAGGGAATTAAAAATAAAGCGAATATGTGATAAATTAAGAAAATCATAGAATGAGGTAAATTTAATGAATTTGAAAGATATAAATCACAGATATTAAATCAGATATTTGTTGTGTATTTTTTTTCCATAAAGATAAAATATTATTTAGGAAAAAATCATGTTTTTCGTACAATTTTTATGTGCATACATGTTATTGACATTTGTAAAATTTATTTTATATATTTCATTAATTTTTTCATTTTAAAGAAAGCTCAACTTTTAAAATATTACTCAATTTTATATCTTCAGAGTGGAACAGTATAAGTTTGTGAATTTCGGTCGACGTGTATTTTCGATATACCGACCCGTGGGCACGTATGCGCTTGTACGTGTGTTATTTTCATTAGTGACATAGCCGAGCTTGCGAAGTTAGATAGAAGATAACTAGTCGAAATTTCGCATCGTATTTCGAAAAAGGCGACGCGTTTCCGCTTAATCGCCGACCTAGGATTAGATGTGATGTTAATTGCGGGATGGGGTATTCGTAAAAGTTGCCGTTAATGCCGTTAAGCGGCCATATGTTACGCAGCGAGAAAGGGGGAGGGGGCTCGCGGTAATGAAACAATTACCGTACTGTCTGCATAACTCGCGGTGGAATTCGCCGGAATGCACAGAGAAGAAAGACCGACGCGACGAAGACTCGAACGGCGAAAGTCGGAGCGTCGCGACGTCGTGACGAAGAGGTTAACGTTGTTCACCGGGGATTAGATATCGTCCACTGAAATTGGAAAACTTTATACCGGAAGGTTCTGTCAAATGCCTCCATTTTCTTCCGAAGATTAATCTGTAATATCTGTCCAATATATATAGATGTTTCGTGAAGTTTGAAGATTAAGTAAGATATAAAAATATCGTAGTATTTTCTTTCATCTAACTTGATATCACAAAATAGATAATTGATATTAAATTTATTTAGTTAATTAAAAAGATTAATAATTTTAATTCATTAATTTAGGAATTTAGGAACTTTGCGCTTTTTATTGTATAATTGTTTTACCGAATTTAAAAAATCTAATATAGGAAATTGAATTATATATTATATTGAATTATATATTATTATTGAATTATATTATTATTGAATTATAATTAGGAAATTATATAATTACGAAGTGGTAGACAATTAGATAAGTTACTGTCAAATCCTACGTTCTTTATTAACGTATATAAAAATTGTTTTTCATAAAAACAATAACAACCGCGTTATTTGCAGAGAAAATTTATCTCGTGCTTGTCACGCTTTAGTTCTCAACGAACGAAAATACGAATGATAGAGCGTTGCTATCAGCAGCAGCTGAGATATTCAACCATGAAACTCTCCCTGTAAGCCGCGGGAAAACCGACAACGTTTCTCGGCTTTCCCATTGGTCGCCGCCCATGAATGTGCATCCGAGGAAAGTGCATCCATGGGCCGATCCGCGTTGGCACTTCGAAGAGTTACGGATATAGGTGGCTTTTTAGAAAATAAAGCGTTACCGGCCGCGTAAACGCACACGTTTGCCCGCACGTGTGTTTGTCCGCATTGCATCGTTTCATGCTCGATTAAAATGCAGATTGTGGAAATTTTTATAAAAATCCAGAGGATTTTAATTAAAATAACATTAATGCTTATGTATCCATACATTATATTGAATTTACGAAGCTTGTATAAGATATTTTTTATGACTTTGTTAAAAATTTCAATTTAATTATTGAAATTTCAATATAATTGAGTACAATATGCTTGCTTATTTCTGTATTTTTTCGCTACCATATAAATGTAACAAAAGAGATTTCAGAATTCGCTTTACTCCGCAAATCAAATTGTTCCCTTTATTTTTTAGCTCCCTAGCTCTCTCAATGATACACTTCATTATTTTGATATTCCGTCAATTAGTTGATTCATTGATATTAGCTGCCATCGAATTTTCGCGCGCCCCGTCGATAGAATGGGCATCGTAAAATACGAGAAAAGAGGTCGATACGAAATTATCACGCGAGCCTTACTATCGCGGTCAACATCTCCGTAACGATAAGACCCGGAGATAAAATTCTCGATGCGGCGGAATGCAAGCTGCGAATGCCTCGCCGTCTGCATCTATTGCCTGCATCTACCGCGCTGCATTGCGTGTCGATGCATCGATGCATGGCCATCGTTACCGAGGACTTGATTGACGATGAACTTTATTTCTCTCCCGCCCTCTTTCCCCCCTGATCTCTCGACCGTTACTTTTGGAAGGGAGGAAGGTGAAGAAAGGGAGGGATAGAAAGTAGAGCCCTGCCTCGGCTTTCACGCGATACTCCACGCTCGCGACGTAAATATTTCTTCCTTTGCATATCGAGCCCGATCATTTGCATTCCTCTATTCTTTTCTCTCCTTTTTCCTGCGCCTGTATTGCCGTTTTCCCCCTTCGGGATAAAGAGGACCCCCTGAACCGACCTCCTCCCCCACCCCGCACTCTTCCATCGATTCTTTCTACTCTCCCTAGCCTTCTCTCTTCTGGCCTTTTTATTTTTCTTCCTGAGCTTTCAACGTCAACCGACCGAAGACGTTTTCAACTTCAGAGACGTCCTTCACTTCCGCAGGAGCGTAGTTACTATAACGAGGATACGTATGGGACAGTATTCATCTTGGCTCATCTCTTTTTCTTCTAATATATAGAAAGCATTTAAAATCCTCAACTATAATAAAAAAAAATTTTAAATAGCAATGTTACTTTGTTATTAATCTAATTACTTTAAACTGTTAAATATATATTTAATTTATTTTGATTTATATTTATATTTGATATTTTTTTATGTTAATGAATTATGATATATATGATTATATTGTATATATGATTATATATATAAAATAAACAACGAATAATAATTGATGAATTGTTATATAATGTTGAATGAAGAGAGAGTAAAGATCTCATTGCTTGATAAAGATAAATCTGCATAAAAAAATGAAAGAAAAATTATAACTACATCACTGGAATTACTTTTCGTGCGAGATTGTTTCTCGAAGATGTCTTGGTTCCATTAGCATGACGAAGATGCATTATTTGTCAGAAAATTAAACAGTGCGAATGGAAAAAAACGTTATTGTTGTTATCAATGTACAATATTGAGTATTTCTTATTCATTTCTATATCCAGTTTTTATATAGATAGTTTTGAATATCTTCGAAAATCTGCTTACGATTAAAAGTATTTTATTGGTTGATTAAGCGCTGTGAAGATTAGAAAAACTTTAAAATCTACTTTATTTTGAAAATTATTACTAAGAGATTAAGAGAAAAATTATTATCAAATTTTATTATTATCAAATTTTATTATTATTAAATTCAATATATATATACATCAAAACGGATCTTCTCTTTTGTATTTTATTCGTATAGCTCTGGGAGATGTTATAATAAAAAAGATGATAAATTTTGTCAAAATCTCACTTTATTTGATTTTCATTTAACATTTGAGAATTTCAATTGATATTAACTTTAGTATTCTGCAGAGAGAAACTACAAGCAAGCAATTGAAACTATCCCTGTGGTGAAATTGGATCCAACCTATTTTGAATACACATACCATACCAGTACAACAATATCAGTAATATTAGAACAATATAATTGCTTTTAAATTTTAGAATTGCACTCTTGGAAATATATAAAAAATTGAAAACACACGCGCACTTTCTATCAGGCAATAATTTTAGACTTTACTTGAATGTTTGAATCGATTTTATATGATTTTATATGATTTTATATGATTTTATATGATTGTTTTGTCTTGATTTTGTGCGTAATTTTGTTAATCTTATGATAATTTTATTTATTTTGGAATAATAATGACGATTGTTTTGGTTTAATAATCGTTACATAGCGTAGGCAATTAATAAACCGTTATTAAAATACATTACACTATATAAGTTTGTACAATTGAAAGGATAATTATTTGCCTGCATTATTCGTCGGATAAAAATTCACAAAGTGCTCCAATTAAAGTAAAATTGTAGTAGATAATTAATTCCTGTTGTAGCAACGCATTTCAATAATTTTCAACATGCTGTTTATACCTCCTTTTCGAACCGACATTGGAATATAATCGCGAGTAAATGTCACTGATTGCATATTTTTATCAATTATCGAATGACTAGTGACAGAATTTATTTTACCTTAATTACATGTTATGTACATTGAATTTTGAAATTATATATATAATTTTGGACAATAAAATATAATATTTATTCTTTTCTTGCCTTTGTAAGATATAGATATCGGATGCGATTGTTAGAAAATATCGTATTTTTTGTGGGAGTACATTAATGGTTAGTAATAATTTTTTTGTAATTTTTATCGTATCGTTTACAACATTCTTCTGAGAAAGGATAACGATATAAAGGCCTAGAACGGAGACGAAACTGGACGAAAGGACGCGCGAACAAATTCTCGCATCGGCTAATTAATGCCTCGACCACAATGGCGGAAAACGTCGAGGCTCCTCGGCCTTAAAACCAATTTGTTGCCCGCTCTCCGGCTCCTTGTTTCCCGGTCGGAAGGGCGCGGTGCGACTTCGCATTATACTTAGGGTTCCGCCATTATGTTTCCCCGGTTTTGCCGAAACAATACAGCGTGTAAGCGGTCTCGACGTAATATTACATCGACTGATTTATATCGTCCATTCTTGCGATCCGCATTCGCAACATTATATTCACTCACTAGGCGATCGGGATCATTATGACGTAATAAACGTCTGAATCGGACACTTTCGATGACGAAAGCGTTCCGGGTGCAAACCTAAAAAAAGAAAAAGAAAAATCGCTCATCAAGCCAGCATGTAACGATCGTAATGTGAAGTGTTGAAAAATTAAATCGAGGAGAGCCAAAATAAATGTCACGAACACTTAAATTATTACGGGACACTTAAATTATTACAGTAATAAAATATTTGTGTTGTGTCATATTAATCTTAGTCGCAAACAAATATTTTGAAAACACATCTGTAAATTTCATTAAAAAACATGAAAAAAACATGAGTTGAAAAATTAAATTAAGGAGAGCCAAAATAAATGTCAGATCAGAGCTTAAATTATTACAGTAATAAAATATTATTTGTGTTATCATATTAATTTTGATCGTAAATAGATATTTTGGAAATCTTGAATATACATTTGCAAATTTCATAGAGCTGTCACAAAAATCGTGATGTAAAAATATTGAAAAATTAAATTGAGAAAAATCAAAATAAACGTCACAGATCAGAATACTTAAACTACTTAGATAATATAAAAAATATCAGAATATTTAATATATAAGAATAATATAACAAATATAAGAATATTTGTTATTGTAATGCTGTTTATTTATGTCATTTTAATTCTTGCAAATAAATATTTTGCAAATAAATCTTGAATACATCTGTTATTAATATTTATCAAAGTATATATAACTGCGCGTGCATTAGAAGAACATAAAATTTTTATAACAATTTTTATAAAATTTATAGAAGCAATCATTTGAATTGTTTTCTCATTAAATGAAACAAGTGTTTATCGTATTGCAAAGAGCTCTCACTTACTATCGCTCTCGTTTTAATATTCACGCGCAATATCGCCGCCATCATTTACAAAACGCTAGATACTTTGTATAATGCAACGGCGAAGAGCGCCGTATCTCTTTATATTTGCGCAATATGCTTTCACAGAGTTCTTTTAGAATCGACGATGAGCGTTGTGCGGAAAGTCAGATTGGCGATCGATGCTAAGCAATTATCATAATTAATATATAACGTACAGAAATTAATATTTATTTAAATTATAAAGAGTAATTAATTCAGAAATTAATTAAAATTGTATAAATTTATGATTTATGATTCTTTGTATAGGTATTATATTACAATATGTTGATTGGATATTGCAACAATAGAATTAATTAGATGCCCGTATTGATTATATCTTAGTGATATTTGCGATAATAATAATTTAATGCAATTTAATTAATGGCAAAAGTGACGCTTAATTATTTCTCGATCTGACTAAAGTCTTATCAAATTTTATTAAGATTTTAATACTAGAGGACATGAAGTGCGTTTACAATTTATATAAATTTTTCTTACAAAGTGGAAAAAGTAGAGTATTTCCCTCTCAAAAGTGAAAGCGAGGGAAATGTCGATGCACAAATCTGCTTTGTTCACTCGATTCGAAACAATGTTTGACAGGACGAAACGAGCGACTGAACACGATGATGAACGCGAGCTGCGTGAAAGCGCATCGTAACTTTTTTCCCTTCCATTTAAGCGCGTCGCCCGCATTTTTGAAAGCAAATCTCAGATAGATTCGTCAACGGCAACATACGACACGGACGGTCTCGCTGCCGCGCGCCGGCCTCGCAAAGTTGCATGAGTCTGAAACGAAATTAAATCCGGGCGTATAAACGGGTGCCATGTATACCCTGTCAACGGTTACAAACGCGAGTCACGAATCCGTAGTGCACGAAGCGCGTCTTTCGCTTTTATTTACGGCTCGCCTGCTCGCACCGCGAACGCGTTGATTTAATTCCGAAAGTTGCCAGCGCTGGGAAAGAGAGCCGCCCCCATACGATGCGACACGTGTCTGTAATGTCCGCGTAACACGTGGGACTTCTTGCATTTCGGCATTTCGGTTTGCGTCGATACCGTATTCCTTTACTGGTTAAGTAGAGGAAAACGGAGGTTCCTGAGTGATATTTGATAACGTACGGTATTTCGATACTAAAGTCACGTGGTAGATTTTTACGAAACTCTTCGACCTCTATCTGTAACCAGCGTTTTCTTAAAAAAGGTATCAAAATATTAATGAATTTTGAAGTGATATGTGATTAAAAATCGCGATTTTATGCGAAATTATTCCTGATTTAATTTTAAATGGATTTTCACTTCGAGACGATGACAGGTGACTAAATTTTCGAAAAAGAAAAGTGAAAGAATAAAAGAAAAAATCAACGGAATGATAAAATAATTTCTACGCGAAGTTCGTAGGAACTTTCTACTTACATAGTATATTCTTTATTTGCGAGGGAAATGTCATAAACTATAAACTCCGGGCATGTCGGAGCGAAGGTATTAACACGCCACACGCAACTTTGTGCATTCGTGCGTGCTTCGTGCGTGCGCGACCGCTCGCTCGCGATTATTTGCCATTTATTTTCATATCCCTTTTTGCAGAGTATATTCATTGTAGCACGTGGACCGACATCTTTATCGCCGTCGTTATACAGGTTCAACGTACCTTTTGGTTCGCAACCGCCGCGCTGATTAACCCTTTCAACGCCGATGGCATTGCGCGGAGAGTTGCGCAATTTATGCGCATACATTTCACTTGCGCGCCGGATTCCGCCATTTTCTTAGTCATCCCTTGTTCTATTCGAGGTCGTGCACTCAGGGACAGGCAAATGTATAGAGTTTGCTTAGTGTGATTAAAGTAGATGAGTTTTGGTTGCGACGTAATTTTTGTTGCGTAACTTTTTGAATGGACGCCGCAGTAGATATTAATATATCGTGTTCATGTGTATGATTATTATTTGATGTATGTGGTTTATATAGAGTGTCCAGAGAGATATACATTATTCAAATATCTGTATGTGTAAAGGGAAAAATATTGAAAGCGTCCAGATATAGCTAGATTGAAAAAATTATTACGAAATGTTACGTCTAAAATTTATCTCTTTTTTTGCAGATTTCAAGAACTAAATTTTTATTATATATTTAAAGTCTATATTTTATATTAAATGAATATTTTTATGGTGTATTTTCTGCTACTCAAGAAATTAATTGTTTCTTATGAATACGTTAGTCATGATCGCTTAAACATTATTGTCAAGATAAGTTAATAAATGCACGAAATATCTAAATATCTCGCGAGGGAAATGATTTATTAATTTTTATTAATATCAAGCGCAATGTAGCGACGTGTGTATTTGCATACGAAACACACACATGCACACTCATTACTCACCCTTATGCATTGCGTGACTAATTCATCACACGTACCTAACATTTCGCCGCGTAGTTGAGTAATCTTACTTGTTTTAACACACAAGTGCACTTCTTCTTTTCCTCTTTGTTATTTTCTCGTATTTTCTCTACAGTTGCTCGACTATTTACGATCTTTTTCTCCTGCGTGTAAAAGATTTCTCGACGGACTGCTCGGAAAAATGTCTTGCAACATACCATATTTTAGATACGATGATTTGTTGGTAAAATGTTATATTTCAAAAATAGTACTAATATACACAAGTAAAATAGTAATAAATAATAACTAGAATAAAACATTTAATATAATAATAAATAGTAAATAGTAAATATTAATAATAAATAGTAATAATAATAGTAATAATAATAGTAAATAGTAATAATAAATAGTATTAATTAAAATAGACAAGGGGCTCAATATGTTTCTAAAATTTAATTTTCTTACGTATCTTGTATAATTAGAAAATATATAATGTAATTTTATATTTAAAAAAATAATACATTGATGTAAAATATATACAATTTCTTTTATTACTTAGCACTCTTATTTCCTCGTTTTTTACCGTTATTTAAATTGTAATATTCAGACTCTTATTGATTGTCAATTTCTTAATAATTCTTTTGTTTTTTAAAAGTATTAAATTCAATAAATGCGGTCCTTGCGAAATTTCTTTATTTATCACCGCAAGTTTATCTCGGATTTTATTGACGATATTCGTGTCTGCTTTTGTTCCAGTTGGGTTTCTTCACGTATTATACAGTGGCGATGGGCGAGGTGAATCCTTCGGGGCCGGTGCCGATCGACAGTGTCTTCATTTACAGGCCGGACAAGCGACTCGAGCTCTGGAGGTTTGCCTTCTACATGTTCTTGCACGCTGGGTAAGTCTCTTAATTTTTCTTTCAACAGCATCACTCTCGATCTATACACATTGTAAAATATATTTCACGCTATTCAGTCTCGCGTCTTTTTTTATTAAGACACCGTGCAATAATGAACTTCTCTTAAGAATACACAGTTTACTGATATTTAAAAGCTGATATATATATTTGCGATAAATATAATACTGAATCTCTCGAAACTTAGTTGGATTCCATCAGTTATTTTTTTTTTATTTTATCACCGAGATAAAGTGCATCGACAACTCGATTCTTTCTTTTATAGTACGCAAGTGCGTCAATTTTCTCGGCCATTGCGGAAGGAAACGCCAACGTAATACGAGCACTCATTTTCTTTTAAATCACGTATCACGCTGCAATTTTATATAACGTTCAAGCCACGTTTTTTTCACGCTAATGGATGCGAAAACAAATCTGCGTCAGTGCACATTCAAATTATCGAAGGCATCACCGACTAGAATTCGCGGCTAGAAAAATACGAGAGAGATGATAAAATCTTCGTAGAACGATGTTTAAGCAACGTGAATCATGAAGACGGTATTCTTCCGAGAATCGAATTTGCCATCTTTTTGACGTCTATTATTATCTCGAAAATATAAGATATTTTCTGTTATAAAAATAGTTCCATTATTTTTTTAAACACAAAAAAATAGAAAAATATTGCTATTGTTATTTTTATAATGAATATCTAAATTTAAGTAATTTTATATCGTTGGGATATTATTCCTGTGAACGTGAAATTACATCGCGATGTTATCGAATTGCAATAGCGATATTGCGAATCGTGATATCGAGAAAAAAAGAGAAGCCGAAATTCTCTGAATTCGACGGCGTCGTTGCATCGCACGAATTATTACGATTACGACAGCGTGGAAAAAGGGATCGAGATAAACCACGTCTCCGTCGCACTTTTTACCTCCTTTTTTCGTCAACTTGCAGAATCAACGTATCGTATACATGTTTCGTGCGTGCGTTGCATTTACTTTCTGTCTAATTTAATGCAGTTCAGGCTTATTGTTTAAGAAAAATATAATATACTATGTTATTTTTATTTTTTATTCTATCAATAATAAAGAATAAAACAATCGAGCAAGTGGATATTTCGAAGAGAGAAGCTCTTAGAAAAATATGTAATAAAAAATATAATAAATAGAGAAAAATATATAGTAATAAATAGAGACAATATAAAATACAGAGACAGAGAGAGGAGGAAATGAAAAAGTATATAATATGGAATTCCAGGTTTTACGTATTTTATTACTTATTTTATATAATTCGAGTATATTTACTCGAATTATATAACATTTTTTCTTTTTATTTATTCTTCCTATTTAACGTCAAAACATGATATAATTGAAAATGGTACAATAAAGTCTTTTGAAGTTTTATAGAAAAATATGTGAATACTTCAAATATATAATAATAATATGTATGTAATAAAAAGAAAACTTGATACACAAGGATACTATTTAATTAAATTTATTTAGAAAATTTAAATAAATTTAAATAAATTTGTAATTGCGACATATTACAGGATATAAAATATTTATATGCATGAGAAGACAAATATTGAACTTAAACGGAAAGCATGCATAACCACCTGCGTTCGCCATAGATATTAGGCATTAAGTTACTGACTAATTACAGCTAATTCTATTCCGTATATTGCCGTATATTGCATTCCGCAATTTTCATTCTCAATCGACATCGCGTTGATTAAATTGAAGCGACGTCACAGAAGAAACGAAATTGTTTAAGTGTTGCGGCATGCATTATCCACGGGAAAGAAAATGGAGGAAAAGGAGGCAGCTTCTTCCGCTTATGGTTTTTTCTATTATACTTACTTTTTTTCTCTCGTCTCCTCCACATTGATGGTTTTTGCCTTCTTTTCCCTTTTCTCCACCTTCTGCTTTTTCTATCTCGACGTTTCTCTGAACGCACCAACATTTCCACCAACATTTCCACCTCTTTCTTTTCCAAGTCCCAAGATCACGAGGAGAAAAGAGACCGAGAGATTCTACAGCCGATTCTCTCTGTGTTTGGTCTCTTTCTTTCGCCGATGGGATAAAAGTTTTCAGCGCGCGGAAGCTCTGTAAATTATTCATGGAACGCCAGATAAGGCGTCGTTTTTCCTTCGTGCGTATGGAAACGGCGATAAGAGTGACCCCCATCGCCGTATTTTTTCTCTATAGAAAAAGTGGTGTGTTGGTTCAATTTTTGTTCCCCTTTTGTGTTTCTTTTTTTATTATTCTCTTTAGTCTTCCTCCCGTTTCCAATTTTTGATAATATTTCGATATCACAACTTCCTATTTATCGCATCATACTTTTTAATTTTTTCCTGCTCTTACGGTGCTTTCCTTTAAATCTCCAAAATTTGGTATTTTGTTTTAACGTTTATTTTATTAATATTTCTATTTTCTATTCTCCCTCACTTTTTGAAGTTGTACAATATTATTATTAATATTAATATATGCATTTTTAATTGTGTGAAATTTATTTGTTTTATATTCTTTCTAATGTCTCATAATGTCGCTAGTATTTATTCTGCATCGTTTTATTCTTATTATGTCGTTGAAACGCGGGGGGATAGAAGACGGAAGGACTTCGAAACGTAATAAACTTCATCGCATCTTCTTTTTTCCTCCTTTCCGTAAATTCCTTCCCAAGCCGGAATTCACTGTGCATTTGTCTTCCTTTCTACCGGTTACTTCTTTTGTCGATCCGCGCTTTCGCGCGAAACGTTATCGCGGATGTTGGATTATTAATGCGAACAACGCCCCGCGCCCGTCCATCAAAAGTCATTTCCCTGAGCATTACATGATCCCGAAAGAGCTCGAGAGATACGCGGCAACGTACGGTAAGTCTAAGATAAATTCCGTAGAAGCTCATAAATTCGTTCGAGGGGGACGGAGGATCTCCAGGGAAGATACGCATGTGAATGGATACGTTTTAAAAATTGAGTCTTGGATAAATCATGCGGGATAATAAAGCGGTCGCAATTTTTTCCCCTTTTTTTCGGCCTTCATTTCCGCAGTCGATGTACATCAATAATCTTCGGATCGATTACACGCGCGACCGTTTTATGTCCGTTACGCTAATTGGCATAAATCGGGGTTATGATAAGCGAGTATAATGCATCGACGATGACACACGAGCTGCCAGGAAAGGCCAGAAGCGCGATCCATAATCGACGGATAAAAAGCCCGGCGCTTCAGTCGAGCGACAGGCGATTAATTATAAAAACAAGACGGGCGAGCGCCTTTTTCCGTCTCCGCGTAACGCCCGTTACCTTCGCCAGACGTTATCGAGCTTCCTCCGTTATTAATGTGAAAACTGTCTCTGCTGCCATCGTGCTCCCAAGTCGTGTTTCCGTCCTCCTTTCTCTCTCTCTTTCTCTCTTTCTCTCTGTCTCTCTTTTACGCTACGCACGATGTCGTGAGAAAGCCGGAAGCACGGAAAAATCGAGACAATCGCCGTAATTGTGGGAAGTCAACGCGGATACAATGGTATCGTCGAATCCGCGAAATACGAGACGAAAGGATCGCGCCGTACGAGACGGAACACGCTTCCCTGTCTCTCGTCGTTGTCCGTAGTATGTATCGACTCGTGCGAATCAGGCTTGATTCACAAGAACGCTTCGTCGCGCTTGAATTGTCAGACACGGCATCATCACATCTTATAAAAAAAAAGACACTCGCCCCAAAAAATACGCCCAGAGATTTTTTCGCAACAAAGGATTTTTATTTGACGAAGCGGATCGAATTGATCAAAATTGTCTTTTATAAAAATGATACTTATATATACTTCTGGACAAGATTAACGCATAATTTTTTTTCACCTTTTCTTTAAAAATGATATTTAAATTTTAATGAAAATTTTTAAAGAATAAATGAAAAAAATTATGCATTAATTTTGTTCAGGAATATATGTAAAATATATATCGTAAAATATAAATATCATGTTGCAAATGCACTGCATCTCTCTTTTTCGTGAAAACGAAGTCCACAAATGGGTCGCAAACTTCGTAAATCATTTCGTAGTTCCTAACCGTGGGGAGGGGGAGGAGGAGAGGAATATACTCTCAAATCTTTCGACTCGTAACTCAATTTAAATAACTGTGTCCACACCACCCGACGTCATCCTTATAAGCCCTCGTCACTTGCGCGCTGCCGATATTATGCATGCGCGACGAGCACGGCGGCACACCATTATACCACGAGTCTTTTTAATGTCGCATAAATGCGCCGGGGAGGTTTGCGACTCTTAATATCATCGAGGCGGCCTCCTCTCGTCTCGCGTGCACGCGAAACTTTCGACCTGCGCTCCAAACCCCAAGCTCCGCGAATGAAAATTCTTCTTGAAAGTGAACAAATTGCACGCGCGATTATATTCAGTCTTTGCTCCTCTCGCAAGAGGAGAAAATGAATTTCGTTACGATATTAAGTCGTGCGTCCCTCGAAATATTAATTATTAACAATTAATCAGGATATATTTGAAGTTCCTTTTTTTCCAATATCTCGATAATTACATTCGTAATTATGATTTTGTAAATTCACTCGAATTGATTTGAAATAAAATATCGAATTGCACGCTAAAATTTGATCTATGAGACTGTTTTTCGGTAGTTAACTCGAGAATTAGCCGAGAATTTCACGATATTTTAGTTGAAGAGAGATCGTTCTTCAATTGGTCAAAGAATCTGTCAATTCAGAACTCAGATCGGAATTTCCTTGAGAGAGCCGTGTAGGATCGCCGACTGCTGAGACATCATTCTCGACAGGCTCGTCTTCGCTTTCGTCTTTCGTAAGTAAGAAGTTTTCGGCGCGTAATTAACTAGCAAGTAGTTAGAGGCGCTGACGAAACCACTTGCGCCTGTGGAACATTAGAGTCAACTTGCTTGGGAACTTTATCCTCTCGTTCTCGCAAAGTTACCAGCACCCAATATGTGTTCGATAATACTTTTGATCCGTTCACGCGACCCCAGCTTCCCGCGAATTATCGCGAATTTGTTGAATAAGATCGAATTAAATGCAACCGACTGCTAGAAATATCGAGACACAGTCTTCCTTATTTCGTTATTTTTCTACGTAAAATATTTTACCATTCTTTAAATTTTAATTTTGTTCGTTATTATATTATTTAATGTTTTTATTATAACGAATACGATTATCTCTAGGTATTTAAATTGGGGTTATAGAATCAAAATATCATTCGGTATTTTTCGGGACAGCCATCTTATGAATAATATATCTATCGTATTGTGATTCGTCGTAAATACGCAATCGAGATTGGAAACGCGCAAGAAAACCCGGTCCTTTTCCTTATAATCGGACGACCCGACGAAAACGATAAGACGAATAGATATTCGTTGTAAGAGGCCGGTTATCGTCATTCGTATTCGTCGAATGGAAATTCAGCCCTCGAACGACGACATTGCCTTCCGCGGTCGTGGACCGAAACAGATGGCGAAGGAAAAAGGTAGATAGATGGGTAGGGGACCTCACGCGGAAACCGAGAAATCCATCGTAATTCATCTACCGGCACAATGCCCGAGATTCGTCTAATTGGTATCCAATTAACCGAAATTGGCGCGGTCGATCTGAGAACCTTATCGTGACTCGAATATCTTGAGAGCAGATTTTGCTGATTGCGAGAGAGGCGCTCGAACTTGCACGGACCGCCATTGTTCGACAATAAACGTCGTTGTATATGTGTACATTTACGTTATATTTTAACGAACATGCCGATTATGCATATTGATCCTATTAAAGTATTAATTTATGCAACTGATGCCATTTATTTAATTATGTCACTATATGTGAATGTGAAATTTAACAATGATGTTCGAATTAAATATCTTTGATGAATTGATAATTAATCTTTGATGAATGAGCTAAAGTATATTGTTACAATGAAGATGTTAATCCGATGATTTTTGAAAGTCCCTGTCATTTGTATATCGAATTACATATTCACAAATTTATAAAAGTATCAGTGATCACAATTTGACTACCTTATAGATTTTATCTTCCTTAATCAGACAATAAATTGTTAAAAATTTTATATATTATATGTCGCATGAAAAAAAAGTAATACTTAGAAAGATTCCAATAAAATTTTGCTATGAATTTTGTACAATATTTAAAACAAATAAGAAGTGGCGATGGTTTCAATAGAAGATTGAAAAAAAAAAACTAACGTGCAAAAATCAGTGGGAGTTCTATCGGCGGATGATATCAAGACAGCAGGAGACCGAAAATTTATGAACCACCTACGATCGCGACGTCTCCTTACGCGCGTTCCATTCCAACGATTGCATTCTGAAAACGTATCGACATCTATACATCACGTCTGTTTCAACGTGAAGGCGACCTCCGGCTTTCCGCCCCCGCGATCCAGAAGGATGGGGGCATCGTCATTTGCATTCATCCGGCAACGGGAGACAGCAAAAAAACACTCGTTGGAATTCCGAGTATCGATTTAATTCTGACCTAATCACGGTTACCTCTCGCTCCATCCTTCCCCTCTCTCGTCGCAGATGAACTTCGTTCCTTGGTAATGCGACTGCTGCGAGTAATCCGAGGCCGTGGCATCCATTTCTGTCGACGAGACTAACCGAGGAGTGACGACGCCCAAGCGTTCCAACCATCGCATTCTTTCCATTTGACCGCATTGCGACAGAGCGCACGACGACGATAAAACTCGTATCTGATGCAAATTGGTCGCTTCCTAGACGCACGTCGCGGCTACGAGGTTACGGTATACGCAGACTAATTGCGGCCTACCGCATTCTATGATGCAAAGAGGCTTCTGCGAAAAAGTCGTCTTTTCCTCTCTTCAAATCTCGTTTCACGAGGAAAAATTTAATGAACTCGAGAAATTCGTGTCATCGGTCAAGTAGACACGCGTTTAAGAATGTTTTGTACCTATTTTCAAAATATTGAGAATTTAATGAAAATTGTACAGATGTCCTTACATATGTTTAGAATCTTCAGTACAATTTTTAAATCGATTCACTAAAGCGTTCACAAGTTATAACGATTTTCATTTGCACCGAATTAACATGTGTTCTTATGAGAAACGTATAACCACGTCGGTTCAAATGACAAAACACATGGAAATAATATTCAGAATTTGTTTAAAATTTGCAAAAGTTTAGATACAGAGGAAATATTTGGTCAAACAATATTATACAGTACTAACTGGTTAAAAAGATATTAAATATAATTCGATGAAGTTAGCCATGTATCTGTCACAAGGAAATTCTCTGCCAAAAGTTAATCATTTCAATTAACAAAATTTGGATCTTATTTCAGTAAAAACGCAATAAGTATTAAAAAATACATCTCTGCACTGTAGCTAAGATCAAATTGTAATATTCTACACAATTTCTTACTCAAAATACACCAAAAATGAATATATTCAATATTGATTTTCAGCTACTTTTTGCTGAGATTGTACATACAAAACAACCTTAAAAGATTCCTCGCTTAGAAAATTATTAGGATGAATAAAAAATCTACTTTATTAATGTTTACTTTCTAGTCTAAAACTTGTCTTTTTCTTGTGTCAATTTTCAATTTGATAAAATATATAATAATTCCGATAATTAAGGATGAAATATTCTAATTATCTATACAGGTTGAAAATATTTTTTTTCTGAGAAAACGAGAAATTAAAGTTTTTCATTTATTCTTTTAGATTACAATTAAATTATAACAATACACTTCTATTACGTTATATAATGTGCTACATTTGTAGTAGAAATGGAAGGATAATAGTTTCTGCCTCGATCGACAATCTAAATCTCGCGATCGTGTCAACGAGAAATCGCTCTCCGAGATTTTCCATGCTCTCGAGTGTATGACGCGATAGATAAGCGAAAACGATCGTTTCCCGAGCTTAGAAAGTTTCTTCTCACGAAGATAATATTCATAATTGCTCTACGGCTTCTTTTCTTGCAAAGTTTTCTTTTGCTCATTACAGCTGAGGTCGTCCGAATTATTAAACGACCACCGATCGCATCATCCTTGGCGAATTCTTATCATTCGCACGCGTTTTATCTTGCATTGCCTTTGTTCCAGCCATCACCGCCGAATTCGCCCGGAATTCCCTCCGGCTTCGGTTCTAATCTCAGTCCGACTCCGGGATATGCTATGGCGTAAACGTTTATTTCCTCCCTATTTTATTCGCGTCTCGCATTACTTTATGAAACTGCGAGGAATTACGTCGTTTCTCCCGAGATTTATCGCCCGACGTCGTCGGCGCGCGTGAGAATCCTCGGCGCGAGATGTAATAATTAGTCGGCCAAAGTTTCACGATAACGGCGGGGTATCGGATTTTCGTGCTTCTGTGGCCCAGAAGTCGCTGATAAAACTTTCCTCCGACCGCGGCCGGTATCTCGCAATTATTTCACTTGGCGACATTCTTCGGCAATCTTCTTGGCACTCTCGCCGAGATGCTCTGGGCGAATAAGAATATTGTATTGAATTTGGCTTTCTCTTCTTCTTCCCCCCCCCCCGTTTGCGAAAGAAATTGAGAGTATAATTATCGTAATTCCGTTGACCGCACCGATAGTCATGAACCGACGACACGCGGAATTCATCGTGAATCTGAATCATCGATTATTTTCGACCTTTCCTCCGGCGCTTTGGACGCTTCCGTCTTATCGGCGAGAACATAACGAGATGTTCCTAATTAAAACTATACCCAAGCGCGATCTTATAATTCGCGATTAACGGCAATCTTCTCTCTCGGATCCACGCGAACTTTCAAAATTTTCGGCGACCAAAGTTGCAACGATATGTTAACTTTGCGGTTAACTTTGGCTTAACTTTGCGATAATAATTTTATGCCAAAAGAATTAGAGTTTTTTCTGTAGTATTAATTAATTATTTTACAACACATGGTGATTGCAATCGATCTAATTTGCAATACTTTGTGTCGATATAACAAGTAATAATGACTTCTTAATTTTATAGTAATTGTTAAGTGTAAATATGTAATTTTATAACGATTATATTGCATATTATACTTGTGGTAAAATTATTACCACATCGTTATTATGTTTTATAAAAATAGAGTAGCTATAGATGTATAATTCAGGAATTAGACGCATGCAAATCGCGTGCTATTGTAATTAAGTTGAAAAATTTCCGGAGCAGTCTGGGGCTCTAACAAAACAATTATTATGACCTAGTAATTTACCGCGTGATTATATTTTTTTTCAGATGGCTCCACCTGCTGTTTAACCTGGGGGTTCAGGTGGTCGTGGGACTTCCCTTGGAAATGGTTCACGGAAGCCTGAGGATCGCCGCGGTTTACATGGCCGGGGTTCTTGCCGGTGAGTAATGTCGTCTGCAATGTGAATTATGTTATAGTGCATCTACAATTTATGCTCCAAGCGTAAATGCTCGTTTAACCTTCGCGTCTTGCCGACAAAAGTTAAACCAAACATAAAATCTTGGCTTGAAATAATTATTGAGAACAGAAATCGAATATAGCATTTAAAAAGGACTAAAAGCTTGAATTATTCAGTAATAATCATATCATTTTTTCATACGTTATTTTATGATTAAATATATGCAAGTGCTGTATTTATAATTATAAATATATGTAAGCTATATTTATAATTAAATCACAATGCATTTATTTCAATTGTCATTCGTTTAAGTTCTGTCACGTGCAATGACAATCGCAACCAGCGATTGATACAATTCAATTGTCTCTCTTTTTCTTTCTCTCTCTTTCTCTTTCCTATTTTCTTCTTCTGTTTTGTATTTTTTTTTTTATAAAATGCGTTTTTTTACAATTGTTGAACAAAATTAGTTCGCTGCATATAAAAATACAAGCGAGATATATCACGAAACGTGAATATTATAACCGAAATGTCTAAAATATGTGAGGTGCTAATTATTCGAACATATGGTACCTACTATAACGAAGCGTTTTAATTAAAATTCGTTGATGTTAATATAAGTACCTTGACAGTTGGATAATGAAACGCTTTTCATTCGCAATTTTGCACGTTTCCCAAATAATCTCACATCATCTCTTTCAATTAATTTATCGGTAACAAGTTGAATTTTTTACAATTTATCGTAAATATATTTGAGTGACAAATTTTTTTTATACATGCAATTCTCTCTCCTTTTTATAGCACAAGAATTACAAACGATAATGTTATTTCTATGTTTACGGTATCGTTTTCTATGCTAAGCAATTTGTGTCCGAAACATTTTTGCATATTTATCGAGACAACAAAGGCGACCGAGTAATTCCAGCAAATTGTTCTATTCCATGTATACGAAATGTATATAGAGCGTGGATACACGTATGCGGGCAAAAACGTATCTATATACATCTAATTGTCATTTGCATAAATTCGATTAGACGCAGATCCCGAGTTATTAGCGGTCATGAAAGTAAAACGTGGCAAAATGGGGCGCATGAATAATCAACTCTAACCGAACGGGGGACAAAAGAGGATGCAGGAATTAGATAACGAGGAACGGCGGTGTATATAGGAATTTCAAAACAGATGCGATGCAATGTTACTTTTGCTAAATTAGCAAGAATAAACACGGGGTGCAGTCTTCCATTTATACATTAACTGAATTTTAATTTGAGGATTAATTGTTTGAATTGTAAATTAAAAATGTAAAACGATGCAAATGACATGAGGAACAGTTTTAAGAGTGGAAATCGAAATGAAAAAAAAACTTTATATAACATATATATTGTTAATTATAAATACAAAAGTTAGAAGTAAAAGTAATCATAAGATACTGCCAGCGAATAATAAATCGTTTTTATATTACAAAGGATTACGCAAGTGTAAAGGGATGATGTGCTTTCAAAACTTTCACACTTTCATACCATAATTTATGACAAAGACGTCAAACTTCTCTCAATATTATCGACACGTTGCTTCTGTCTGTTTTCGTCGTTTTCATTCTCGTGAAATTTCCCGATTGCGCATTTCCGACTATCCTTGTCTAACCATTTTATCTCGCTTTTCACCTCTGCTTTCGAGCGTTCGAGCAGTGCGTATCTCCATCTCCGTTCGTCTAAAGTCGCTCGCAAGGATGCGCCACATCGTCGGCGACAGCTTGTCTGGGCCCACCGCGACGAGATTACTTCGTATGCATCGCGGTCGCGACGATATAATGCGATTGCAATGACGCAAGTGCAACGGCAACTGCATCATCCCCTCTTTTCCTCCGGTACCTCCGTCCGTCTTTACGTGTGACTCGCATCGTCCGCTCTTTTTCCTCTGGCCGACTCTTCATTTAACGTTGATCGAATTATGGCCATATTCAATTACTCGCAGAAAAGCCATCGTCATTTCTTTTTTATAAAAGACATAATTAATAATATACATTCCGCAATAATATGGCTTGATACGCAATATTATTTTTTATTGAAATTAATTACATATAAATGACAATTTTAAAGAAGATACATTAGAAAGTAAATTGAATTTATTAAAAAATGTGAAATAAAGAAATTATTACTTCTTTTACAAATGATACATATAATATTTCTCTGTAATATTTTTTTATTAAAATTAATATTCTCGAGCATATATTATATAATTCAATATAATTACATTTATATTCTTTCAAGGAGCGATGCAATTATTATTTGCTGCATATTTTTATGATTATGAATATGTTCAAATATATTTTATTAGTATAAAATGCGTATCTCGCATATATCAATTAATATTGTGCGACACATGAGAAAAAAAACGTTGAAACATAATCATCAAACTAATGAGGGAGGTAAATCAACGTTTTAAATTATGCGGTTGCCGCACTACGTGAGTGTAAATTATCCTTAGTGCGATGTGAAACCGGGTAGCTTATAAATGCACTTCTCCGGAGTAGTACACGGATTAATGTCGTTTACGACATCGTCGCGCTTATTACTGGTTGTACTCCCTGTCCTTCCTATTGCTCGACCATTTCTACTTGGAAATTTTGGACAATGAAGCGAAATAGAGATTTGCCATCGTTAGGTATTCACAGCGCAAACGTACGAATTCATATAATATATGAAAATTAAATGTCATAATAATTAAAAAAGATGAATTATAATATACGTATATTTTTTATCTTACACAAATTTTCTATGAGAGAAAGGTAACCTGAATTTTAAATTAAGTTTGTAATATATCTTAGTTATAAAGAATATTTTTTAAATTTCTACTTCTTAAAATAATGTAAATATGTGAGATTATAATTTTCATGAAAATTTATTGATTAAAATTGTCTACAAATGTAAAAAAAAACATACACTATTTGAAAAATAGTAATTAATATTTAACTTCGATAAAATAATTAAGAGCATTCACATGATTAACGGAATTCAAAAAAAATTTAACAAAAATTGAATGCACAATAATGAGCGAACAGTAATATATTAATTTTTTAAAGTGAATTATATATCCTTAATAATTCCGTCTCGTTGATTTCGTGCGGCGCGCTCACCGCTCTCATTAGCAAACTTTCTTCTCTATCAACATTAACGAATGTTTCCCGGTATCCAATTTTTTGTCAAAGAACGGATGCAATTCCGTGCCGTAGCATCGTCCTCGTCGTCATCGGCGTCGGCGTCGTCGTCGCGGCGGCGTTGTCGAGTCGATTGCGTGACACCAGCAATTATACGAAGGCATTTGCATGTCGTACGACGCGCTTCGTCGTTCGTATGCACGACTGCGTGTGGCCAGTCGCCGGTGCATTAACTCGACTCGAAGATAACCAACGACGACGACGACGAAGACGACGGTGATGATGATAGTACCCGGACTGACTCTGAAAATCAATACTTCGTTTCCTTCTCTTTTTTCACGCGTCTTTAACTTTACTTTTAGCACGAGATCGCGTTGTCTCAGCTCGTTAGAGCCTCCTTCCACTTATTTCTTTCGATCATTTTGGAAACGGCGGAAACATCTTGATGACAATCGAGAAAAACTTTAAATTGGACGATAAAATGCTATACGAACGTCAAATCTATCGGAACACGCTATCATGTTGTCGTCATCAGTAATAATTTTATTTCTTTCTGATTTTTATATATTTTTTATGGTTGATTTAATTTTTACATTTCTTCATGCATATACATACATACATACATACATATATATATATATATATATATATTAAATAATTTTTATATAAATATAATATATAAAAACTTTTTTTCCAAAATGAAAGCAATTTGATCTAACGACCTTTTTATCGATACTGACAATCCAAGTGCAATTTATTTCTTTTTCAAAATTCGAAAACAATATATATTTTCATTAAAGTTTAATCTCGTCATGCAAAAAATGCAACGGTCATCGGAAATAAAAAAAAAAAATAATGCAAACAGAATGGAAGCAGGAAAAATGATTTAGCGTATTTCACTACATTATAATCAGGATGAATTTGAACGTGCTTTATGCAGCCATTGAAGTACGATTTCGCTCTTTTCGCTGCCTATCTTTTTTTGTACGCGTATGCAAACATATTTGTATGTTTGCAAGCGCGTGCATTTTCTGTTTATTTTTTTTTCCTTCCCCTCTCCGCTCGTTTTAATATTTTCAACGCAAAAACCTTCACAGACATAGCCTATCGTTGGGTCAAAGGGATATTAAAACAACGGAACGAAATGCGGGATGTACAAAATGTTGATATTGCGCACGCTCCTCGCTTTCGATCGGGAATTTTGCGTGTCGATGATCGCGCTTAGAATGCCGAAACTTTCGCAAAAAGCATGCGTGCATGCGAGAGGAACAAAGAGAAAGCTAGGGTGAAAAAAAAAATCGGTGAATAGCGAGCGCGCTGGAAATTTCAGTATTTTTGAAACAATGCGAGATTGAATACTCGCAAATTTGAATTTTTTTTTAAACTATATTTTTCATATGACAGATGTAATTTTATGCAGATATTAATCACGTTTTGAATAAATGATTTTTTGTGAGCAATATCTATTACTACATTAGAGAAGGAAGAAATTTATATAATTGGAATTATAATTTAATAGAATAAAATTCTTTTCAATATAAAAAATGCGACATTTTTAAATTTATCTTTCCGCCGAGAAAGGTTTATGTCAAAAACCAATAACGCTCTAAAAAATGGTAATATGATGTAATATAACTTGCGTTCAATATTAAAGTGTTATTACATTTATGTTACGCGTATTTCCCAACGGGCCTACAATAAATATCAGAACCTAATCTGATCCATTATCGAATGCAAGATCGGTGTATACGATCATATTATATTTTTTATAGAATATTTGAGAAAGTAATATATATTTTTTGCGAATAGTGAGATTTCCTTTACCATTTTACATTTAATTTTGAGATTTAAAATTCAAATTGCGTTTATACATAGTGTAATAAAATTAATTATACATGTAATTAAATTTGATTATATACATTTAATTTTTGCTCATTATTTACATATACTTTTACAGTCTATATGTAATACAGATTATTTTTCTTATCGTCGAAAAATACGAAACAAATGTTTTCAATAATCAAGCGAAACATCTTTGATAATCTCGTAAGATCGAGGAAGAAACCCCATCAACAGGAGCGAATCATCATAAAGAGAAGAGAAAGAGGATTTCTCGTCAACGTCGAGCTCTCTCATATGCCATATCGTTGCACATACGTACCAGTCCCGTTGCCATAAATATCGCCGCCATAACCATAAAATTCCGACGGTGTTCCGTCTTTTTTCCCCGGGGCGGAACGTACTTCACACATTATATTTTATGCATCGGGTTACATGGAAACGACGATACTCGTGTGCGCTACGCGCCGCTCGTGTGTATTACAAGTAGACGTACAGAGGGAATAGACATTGCCATTCCAGGTGGACATGATGGTATTCATGGTGCATCACTTTAGGGTCTGATGCGTTGGTAACTGCAGCGGTAGCGATGGCATCGACATCCTCTCGTGAGTTAATAATGATTGCGATAAATAGGTCAATTTTATTTAATTCTGAGGGTTAAATTTCTTTAGGCGTACAATAATTATAGAAAATACAATATTACAAAATTACACGAGAAAAAGATACATTTTTAGAGAATTATTTGTCGAGAAAGAGAAAGAATAGAAGTGCGTAGAAAAGAATCATGAGATGATCAGAAGACTGTTAGTATATGCTAATTAATATTATAAATACTTGTTACTATGTATCAAGTTTTATGCGACAGGGAATCAATATCTCTAATTCGAGCGGGTAATTCTATATACGTGTTAGAGAATCGCGAATAGATACTGATTCGAAGTCCATCACTACCGACCCCGTTCAGCCTTTGGACGCCCGTCGTGTCTCGTTTGCAGGAAAACGACGTGGCTTAGAATTTCGCGTTGTATCGGCAAAACTGGCAGGCACGCAATGGCGGTCGATGTATACAAGAATAGGGGAGAAAAGGGGTTGAGAGAAGTCTCATACTCCGTTTTCTGTTTCTGTCCTCCACTGGATTCCACAGCCTCTCCCGCAGCCTCTCGCTCGCGCCTCTTTACGAATGCAACGGCGCGCTTGCACTCACCTAACTGTGTACGCTCCATTTTCCACCGTCCCTCTCTATCGTCGCATTCACTCGCACAATAATCGCCTTTGTTCGCGGGAGTTGTTCGCGAATGTTCTTTCTCTTTGTTAACAATTGCGGATTAAATTGGTGGATATCTAATTGGTGCTTGATTGACGTCGCTGGTACGTTGCACATCGCGGTTTATAGCGCTGACAAAACGCGCTATTGTTTCATTTGTAAATGGTGACAAGCAACAGCTATTCCAAAAGAGATTGTCGGGGGATTCTCTATGAGTAACGAACGTATGATTTTGACCGCAAATCTGACAGATGTGGCGAAGGTAATTGTGTCCACGCGACAATAGAATGACGCTGCATGAATTTCGTTTATTTTACGTTACGCGATTGCTCTTTATTTGTTCCTCCAAAATCAAGATAACACTATGATAATGTTGTGTGATAACACTGTGATAATTAATAAAAGATAATATAGCAGGTTTACTTCCGTGCGCGGAAATATTTTTAATAGTAAGAAAAAATTAATTCGACGAAATTTCAAAAATTATTTTTACGAACTTTTATATCCAGCATTTATTTATTTAATTTATCACTGATTAATAATTTACGTGCAAAATTATTCACATCGAGAATTCAAATTGTATCTGTATAGAGAGTGATGAAATAAACACACATTCCGGGAAAAAAGGAAAGAGAAGAAGAATATATAAAATAAATACGTATATAAAAGAGGAACGTGCAGAAATGCACCGATACGGCACATGCCTGCATCCATGGCTCGCGCCGTATTTGGCTCGTGTCGGTGTTTCGCTTAAGTGGTTAACTACTAATTTTTTAACGCCACGAGAGCGTATCGAGCACTTTTCTTCGTGCCGCGAGAGAGATCGTCCGATGCTCGTTGTTTCCCGGCTATTTCGCTTGGTGCTCTCATCCGTTTTTCGTTTCCGGGGATGGAGGAAGGAAGGAATGAGGGGGAGGGAGCTCTTTACGAATGCATCGATGTGCCTAGCACGCCCGCCTCTAAAATGCGCGCTCTATTTCTATACCTTCTATTTCCGATACAAAGCATTTTATTCCGCGTCGAGCCCCCTGTACGCGTCCTCGCGATTTCTTTCCTGTTTCGTTTCTCCGCGTTCGAGTAATAAAAATGCGAAAATGGCTTTCGTTAAGATACGTCACCGTGAGACGCATTGTTATGTCTATCGATCGTATTCGCTCTTATATGCATGTGTATTGTCAATAAATATCGGTTTAATTGATAATTAAATATACATCTACGTCAATGCATGCAATTTTGATTTTTTCAAATTATTTTAAATTATGAAATTTAAAAATTAAACATTTAAATTATGAAACTTAAAAATAAAGAGAAAAATCAAAATAAAATTTATGAAAAATTAGAGAATAAAGATTCTTGGTTTCCTACATTATATTATTTTTAATTTAACAATTTTTAAAGCTTATATTAAACAATTGTCAAAAAAGTTCTGTTAAAGGTTATTAAAGTGCTTTTATAAAATAATTAAAAAGCTCGAAATATTACGCTTTATTTTTGGTTTTCAATTTAATCAATTATTTGTCAAATTCGTCAAATTCTCTTTTGCATCTGTTTTTTATTATACATATAAGAGAGTATGCAAAATTTTCTTAGAACTGAAAAATGACAAGAAGATCATACAAGTATTTTCGACTTTTCATGCTTTTTTGTTATTCGACATTTTCTTTCGTGGTAATTTCGTTGCACCTGTTGCATATCATGCCGTTTGATTTCAACAGACTCCGTTATTGGTACCAACGAGTTAATCGATGATATTCTTCTGTACGGTGAAAAATACGTGCAACATATTATCCTGCGTTAAATTTGTGATTAGTCGACAGAATGTTTGTTTTTAAGTTTAATGAAGACTTTCAAAAACACTCAAATTTTGACGGTGCTAAAATGTTATTGTAATTGAAAAAAATTGTCGTATATTTACAACGTAAAATAAAATTCTCGTATATTATTTACATTCAGGTATCTTGAGAGCGATAACAGAAAAAAATTCTTATCTAGGAGACGGTAGCGATACCATTGTTGGACAGATTGATTGCAAGGGAATTGCGGAGTAGCAGATACGCGGATAGAGCCGCATGTTGTAATCATAGGAGTAGGTCGTGAAAACATTAATTCGCGCTGGTGCATCTCGTTGGCAGACCGCGTCGACCCACTTCCCTTCCTTTCATGCTTTCTTTCTTAAGATAAAGTCGAAGGTACTAACGAAGGCTTGGGCGAATTTCATAACCCAAGAGAAGTCCACGAGGACTCTATTACGCTTCGCGACTTAGTGTCTCTTTTCTCTTTTTCTCTTCCTTTTTTCCCGTTTCCTTTTACTCATATTCATCCTTGCACCAGGTTGCTAATTTTCGTGAGGCGCTTTGCTGTTATTTCTCTATCTCTCTTTCTCTCTTCCTCTTTCTCTCATCTGCATGCAGTATATGCATGTATATATTTCTCTCTTTATTGCTAGAAAGAGTAGAGAATTCTCTTTTGAACTTTCCTTCATTTTTGCTTACATTGGCGTTTTGATGATTAAGAACCTAATTAATTTTGCCAACGTTCCTTCGAATTACAAGAGACTTGCAACTTAATCATGAATATGGCGATATTAAAGCTGCAACAGATGCGAAACTAGTGCAATTGAATCGCACTTGAATCGTCTTTGACTGATGCAATAATTTGTTGCAATAATTATTATCTATCTGCATATATTAGCAACATTTTAAAATCAAAGACGAATAAAATTATACGTAGATAGAAATATTATTAAAATAAAATTCATCAGAGTATACATGAAAACATCTCAAAAGATAATTTTGATTAATATTATTGAATACTTTAGAACTGATAACGGATGGTAATTTTTGCAATAATAATTAATAATAAATTTCTAAAGTAAGGAAATCGACAAAGCATCGATTTGTAAATTCAGTAGCGCATCGAATGAGCTATTGTGTCACTATAACTTGTCTCTTCTAGCCTCGGTTAGGTAAACGATGGTAAACCGTAAATGCTTGCAGCATCGTTTAAGTTGGACCAAGGAGAGCGGATGAGGGGAATCAGCGGCTCTCTTGAGCCAGTATCCGTTAACTCGAGTCAATTACTACACAGAGAAGCATGGTTCGTCGTGCACGGGGGTAAAGTGGTCTCTCGGCGTGCTTCAACTTCCAATTAACTATGGCACGACGACAAACAGACTGACGATGACAGCTGAGATCCTATATTCTCTACTTTATCGTATTACAGTATTATTATAGCCATCGTTATTGTTGTAACATTGATGAATGTTGATTGCTGTTAAAAGCATCAGTAATTTATCATTGTTAATTATATGTGATGTTTTTACAATCAAAATCTTACGTCGAATTTCTTAGGACTATCAATGACTCCTTATGTGCGGTTCAAATGCAGTTACATCTTTGATATATATCGTGTAATATTAATGTCATCCGGTGTGGGCGACGATTTCGGTGTTGATGTTGTAAGCTACCTAATTCCACGTGTCTCGAATAATTGTTTCCTCGTTCCGATTGGACGTGGCTCGATCATTTATTAAACGGACGCTAATAATTCATTGCAGGTAATTCGGAGCGCTCGCGAACTCGCACGAATTGATGTTTGCATCCTTAATGCATTTCCACGTCGCTCCGGTGCGCACCGGCTTAGACGCGATTTGCGCTCTGCGGAAACTTCGTGTAGGTAGTTTACGAAACACGAGCTGCTTTTCCCACGACGGTTGCCGCTGTTGTTACTACTGCAATCCCGATGTAGGTCGCGCGTTAATGACCAGTGCGTACCATTGACGAATCCAATTGAATCGTTGGTTTCGCAAGAAACGAGGATGTCCTGCATGCGCGTAATGCAATTCGACGTGTTATTCCCAAACTTTATCTCGACAGAGTCCAAAATCTTGAAGAGCAAATCCGGAATAAATATTATCTAGCCGTAGCTTCATCAAAATTATCCCCGAAGCTTCTTCTTTAATCGCTTAGAATTCAGAAATTATTTCAATTTTTTTTAAAATACCGATCGCACTTCGGATTAGAATTCGCGTATACAAAGCTAAAAAAGAAGCATGGAAAACAATCCCGACATCCCGATTACATCCGAATTACGAGCGACAGCCTTAATAAATCGGAGCAACCTTGTCAGGGTAGACGCGTATCGGCCGGACGACACTCGTAATTTAGGACGGATCAAAGGTGGTGGTGGTGACCGGGCGGTTAGGTTTAGGCGAAGGGCGGCGATCGGTCAGCAGGTTCCCCCAGGTGTCAGGTGGCGTTCGTCGCTTCGCCAGACGCGCCGAATCACCACCGGCCGTTGCCGGTCGCTTCCACATTTCCACATAGGAAGCGACTAATGTCCTCGCTCATTTCCCACGATATATAGGCGGGCGCCATCGCATCGATTCGCGAAGCACCATCCGCCTGTCCAGCGCGATATTAATGTTTAACTAGCGCGATCGTGTGTCTGATACATTACCGTTGCTCTCGGGGTTGCGCGCGACACGGTACACGCTCGTTGCACGGTTACCAGTTGCGCGAGTGAAACATTGCGAATTGCGGAGTTTGTCGAACGCGCGCCGCTATTATTGCGATACTATCGTACGCCGGATTGCCTTCTACCGGGCGACATTTGGCGTGTAATTGGAACGCAATGTTATTTTCAGATATCCGACGACGGATATGTACATGTAAAAATCATTTTGTAATACGAGCTCCGCGTTACGGATAAATGTGAGAAAAAATGTTTACATATTTTAGGTAACAAATGCGATTATATGTGCATGAGAAAAATGTAATAAAAAAATAGGATTTATAATTTTGGATATTATATGTCATATTGACCATGTCTCCGTTATTAGGACACTTTTTAGCCGGCTGCAATCATTCATGCTCCTGCGCATCCGTATGCCGCGGGCAGTTTGTCAAATTACGAGGCAAGTGCTCGGAAACTGGTCCCTAATCCTGTTTCTAATAACCGGAGCTAGCTAAAGCCCGGAAGCGCTTTATACCTTTGACATTCATGAATCGACGAAATGGCGAGAGCATTACGACACCCGTCCATAGACATAAGTACGTCATAAATGTAAGAACGGAATGGAGTACATGAGGGTTCGACGTTCGTTAAGAGGAGTTCTATATCTATTCTATCTCAATCATGAAAAAAAGAATCCGTACGTGTACAATGCATTTGATTGATTTGCATTTATTTGCGAAAATTATAATTATATTAATTAAGAGAATAAATTATTTATGATTCTAATTATATTTGGTGCGCATACTCGTTTTCCTACGAGCGTTCTGCACATTACGCGCGGAGCAACAGATGTTTCCGAATGAATTGGAGGAAGAGTGAGGGTGCGAGAGGGAGGAAGAGAGAGAGAGAGAGAGAGAGAGTTTTTGGCTGTTAAACTGGAGCGCGGAGCCGTGCGAACTTTCGAGTTGTTGAGCGAATATTATTCTTATTTTATTCGCCGGGGGCGGTGAGAGTGGAAAATTTTGTCCGCACTTCGCGGTTGTCCGAGGACGAGCGTTTCCCAGTTCGACAGTGAATGGCGGAAACTCTCGAAACCGGGAAACTCGCAGTTTCGTGAGAGAGAACGGCCGGTTTTCTCTTCTCGAAAAATTTCGTTGATTACGTAATTCCATATTCGTTAATTGACTGCATAAAATAGTGGTATAGAAGAACGGAAATATACTTCGCAAATTTTTAAATTTCAAACTGGGATACATTTATTATTATAATAGAAAATTTAGAGAAGTAACATTTTAATTCTTGGGACGCTTATTTCAATATTATTAAATTAATGATACATTAATTATAATTAAATTAATATTAATATTAATCTTTATATTTCCTTTGTTGGACGAAATGTAAAAATTAATATTAATAACGCTAAAAATTAATGATTCGAAAAAGCTGATAAGTTTGAAAAAGAAAAAAAATAATTAATAAATCATTAAAAGAGAAATATGTTTATCTTGTTTTCAGGTTCGCTGGGCACATCGGTGTTCGATACGGATGTGTATCTCGTCGGAGCGAGCGGGGGTGTTTATGCTCTTTTGGCAGCACATCTAGCCAATGTTCTCCTCAACTACAACAATATGGAATTCGGGATAGTTCGGCTCATTGGCATTTTCGTCATCGGTAAGTGGACCCTACTTCCTCGATCGTCTGCTCGCACACACAATCATCGCGGCCAATCCTATCTATCTTCGACCTGCCTGCTCGATATCCGATCGATCTGCTTTCGAGAACGGCCATGATTAAGCATTGGCGTCGGTGCTGGTACATATTAATCACGCTTTGTTCTTACTGAGAACTAAATATAGTACACATTAATGTTAGAGATTAAATAAGTATAATAACGACAAACAAAATACAGTTTTGAAGTTTATTATTGTAAAGAAGATATCTAGGAGATTATAATATAATTTCACAATATATAGAATTAATTTTCCTCATGGAAAATTTAGTAAAAGTCAAATATCTAAATATTTTTTAAATATCTTTTGACTTTTGTACCGGTTTCTTCAAAGGAGTTACATATAGACGTCCTTAAGAACTGAAATAAATTTTTTAAAATTGAAACAAAGTATATATCTTTGAATCTCAAAGTAGAATACAGTCTAGAATTTGGCGCCTATGGGGACGTAATAATAGTAGCGTGATATTGGCAAAGACGTAGGACTCTAGTATCGAGAGTCCGTATAGCACGTAATCTGACCGCCACTATACGTGCGCATTATCTGGTTCTAGTGGCCCTAGAGTCGCCTCAAATTCACCCTGACGGAGCCTCTTGAGTCTTCAATAACCTTGTTTAAGGGGTTGATCATCATCAATGCGGATATTCGCGCTTTCTCTCTCTCTTTCTCTTCTCTCTCTCTTTCTCTTCTCTCTCTCCTCTATTTCTACGCGTCATTTCAAATATATTCATACAGTTAGGTTTCTGTGTCCACGGGTGGTAACAGCTCAGACCCGTTCTAATCTACGCGTTTCGACTTGGATTACATCGTAATCCGCGCACGAGAGAGCTTGACGAGCAGAGTAGAGCTTGATCGATAAACGCGCTCTCTCACAACGTGGAAACGGGTCATCCGTGCAGGCGCGAATGCAAATGACGCTCTCGTAAGAGTCTGCGATATGGTGAAGTGTCTCTTGCTTTCCCCATAACGTTTTAAGGCACGAAGAAAATATACTATTGCAATCAGAACTTTGCGAAACAACATTTAAATTTTCATATTTTAGGAACATTTTCAAATACCGACAATTGTTTTAATTAACGAAATTGATAATGCGAAATTAAATAGTGCAGAGGATAAACAAAACAGTTGGATATCTTTATTGTAATATATAAAGAGTAAAAAATAAAATTTATTTAATTAAAAAAAAAAAGAAAATAATGGAAAGATCAATCAAGATCATCAATTTTTTTTATACTCATATTTTTTTAAATCATATTTTTTTAAATATAAAGTTATCTATTTTTTTAAATTTCTTAAATGTTTTGTTTTAGATGTCTTATCTTCTATACTATTTATTAAATTCGATAAAATTATGCAAAAATATTAAATTTCTGTTAATTAAGGTATTTATTTTATTAAACACAGAAGCGTACTACATTTCAATATTTTTTCGTGGCTGTCTTTATTTTCATTTATTTATCCATCGTTCGAATTTTTCTTTTTGCTTTTGATTTCAACGTTCCTCTTGAATTTCAATTTCCTCATTCTTTTTTTCTCGCGGTAAGAAGCGGAAAACTACTGCTATTCTAAAGTTTTAATTAAAAGATAGATGTGCTTTCGCGCGCGTCGTGATTGTCGCGAAAAATTTTCACCAACGTTGGAATTGTTTGTCATGAGAAAAATAAGTGTTAGTTTTGTTAAATTTTCAAACAAGTGTCGTCGTTTGTGTTTATCGAGTCATTAAAACTCATCGCACTTAAGTAAGCTCGATTGAAATTAAAAAAGAGATATAATATTTTAAGATTATGGTATAATAGTGAGTTGGAGTCTGTTATAACAAAAAAGAGAGATGGGACAATTTAAAAAATATTAAACGAATTTTCACGAAAAAATGAGAAGATTTTAATTTTAATTATATGTAAATTTACTGTGGCACGAAGATAATATAATTATTAAACGAAGCTTGCAAAATAATCACTATATATATTGATAATTAATAACAAATTTTAACAATGAAATAGAAATGAAAATAAGCTTTTTATAAATCATTGAAAATGCTTCAAGTATAATAATGAAATTCAATATATCTAGTTAAGCTTTTCTCTGATAATTCCATCAAAATTGAATTATAAACTGAAACAAAAGGTAGATAGAAAGAGAAGAATATTGGTTATGATGAAAAAGATACGGTAATAAAATATTATATAACACTCGTGAGCATGCTGATTGTAATCAAGCAAATAATGGTAGAGGAAGAAATAGATAGGAAAGCTCGAAAGAGTCCAGCTTTTGTTGTTTCAAGAATTATATAACTCAGTCTTGCTATCCAAGTTAAGTTAAGCGCAATAAAGCGAAGGTATCGCGTTTGAGAACAGAAGGAAAATAATATACAGAATGTATAACAGAATTTTCTTAAAGTTATAAATACTTCGATAAGTTTCGAGTTATCTCGTTAACGAAAACTTAATTCCAAAATCGTTTGATGTTGAAAATGAAATAAGTTTCTATAAACGGATAATTAGATCTTATTTTTTAATCGATTATTTTAATTTGCGGGTTATATTTATCTCAAGTTACTTTAATTTTTTTTTATTTAATTTGAAGAGAAAGATGAATTATTAATTATCAATTAACTATTTTTTTATTTGAGATACACAATATACATTTATAAGACAAATCCTTGAATGTAATTTTATATATATACACGTTGAAGTAGAAATCTGATGAAAATTTGAACTTGAATTAGTCTTAATCTTTCTATGTGATAATTTCCATTTATCGATAAGATCACAAAAACCTTTGTAAAAAAATGTTAAGATGCTTTAGCTTTCGAAGCTAAAGTTGATCCGTTTGTACAAAGCTCGTTTCTATATTAACTAACGAAGAAACAAATTTCTTATGGAAATATAACGAACTTACACAGTCATCCGCAGTAGTCGCAGACATAGGAAAAAGCTGCTGAGGAAGCTGCAGAAAAGCTCTTCTCTCGACGACACTTCGAGAGCTTTTCAGCAAAGCTCACCGTCGGCTCGTCTCCTCGCGGAGCGTTCTTACTTTTTCGCACTCTTCCACTTTTTTATTGCTCTTCTTATTCTTCTTTTTGTTCTTTGTATACTTTCCTTATCGCTTTGCTATGCATCATTTTCATCGTTATTTTACAGAATAGAAATCTTTAAAACAAAATTCTTAAAAGACAGCATAATAAGAGCATTATTTTTTCTATTTTACTACACATGTCATTTTAAATTAATTTTAATTTGTGGGCGTATTTATGATTTTTATTGACCATAAATGGAAGTCGATTAATTTTAATTCGGAACCTAACAAGCATATACCTATAGCATTACGATGATTAATTTAAATATTTATTAACAAGTAAAATAGGGACATGGGAGGAAGCAAAATTATGTATATCTTTAAGAAATCAATGGCAAATTTTAATCGAAATTTTTTTCATTTTTCTGATTGCAGCTAGCGCTGACGTAGGCTTCGCGATCTACGATAGATACGCGGCGGAGCAGATGGGTCCGCCAGTGTCGTACGTCGCTCATTTGACGGGTGCCCTGGCTGGTTTAACGATCGGCCTTCTAGTGTTGAAGAACTTTGAGCAGCGGCTACACGAGCAGTTACTCTGGTGGGTCGCCCTAGGCGTTTACGCCGCTTGCACGATCTTCGCGGTCATGTACAATCTGATGCATCCGGACTATCCATGACGCGAGATCAGCTTCGCGTACGGCCAGCCGAGGCACACGTAACGCGAAGCTGATCGTCCATGGAAAAAAAAGAAGAAGAGACGCAGGAAAAGACGGGAGAGACCTTGTTAAGAATGTCAGGTATTGCGGATTTTGCATAATGCGTTAAAGCGAGAACTAAATTTCCAAAGCATCGAAAGCAAAGGACATGTAAAAATGAAAGGTATGCAGTAAAATCATCGGCGGTCGTTCTCCTCGTCGGAGGGAAGATGACTTAGATCGCCCTCCGCGCGAAAAGGATCGTAATTTCTTAGTATATTTTCTTCCAAACCGGCCTGTTCGCGCACGACATTCGAGAAAAATGGCAGAGCGCCCGTTGGGAAAACCGTGAAAAATGAGCGAGGAAATATATAATTTATTAATCGAAAATTCTAAAAGATGAGAATATTTTGTATGATGCAATAGTGGGAACGGCAGATTTTCGCCAGGAAGACGAAACAGACGTGAGAGTAGACGAACATTGAACAAACGTTGCGCTTGTTACATTTCGTCTTCCATTTTGTTTTCGTGGAAGTAGCAGTAATCCGCATTCACTCCATAATCCTGCGGAAGCCTCTTGAGCACAATATCTACTTTTTCATAGCGAAATGCGGATGGTTTCGAAAGCGCGTAGCCAGAAAAGAACAATAGCTAAGCATTCGTGTTCCCTTATTATCAACGGGACAAGAAAACGTCATTCTTACGAAATGGATGGAAACATCCTGGACTGTTTGCCATGTAAAAAATGTCTTTGCGTGTCGTTCTAGAGAACATATAATATATTTCTTCGTCGGTCTCTGGGAAGAGCAAGTCGCGTGATCGCGAATCTAGTTGTTTGAGTCCATCGTTCCATATTTCTGAAAAAAAAACCAAAGAACCAAACTGGATGACAACGAGATCGGCCGAAAAGGAATCGGCGAGGGAATACTTCTGTCCAAATAGGAACAAGAATATGTCGAAGGGAGGAATTCTTTTCCACGACTTTCGTCGTTTGTTTATTTTCGCGTAATGCCAGTCGCTGTCGTCCTCGGAAAAACCAAAGAATCATACTCGCTTGTGTAGGCAACGCTCCGCTGTCCATTGTCGTGTTGTTGAAGAAGTTTCTTGCTCAATGACGAGAGAAACAAAAGGATAAAGAAAAAGAGAGAGATTCGACAACAGCGAAGTAAAGCAGAAGAGACCAGAAGGAAGCAGGAAGATCCCGAGACCTAATGGATCCTTCGTGGTCGATGAAACATTGTACAAATGACCGCGGCGAAGAGGTAGACGATGGAGACGACGATGAGACAAAAACCGTGGGACAGTCAAGAGAATTGGTAACCATCGACAAGATCCCTCTCGAGACTTTCTTGAAACACTTGACTCGCGAGACAATTCGTGGATGTGGACCGCACGAGTGCAGAATGCGTGAAACTTGATGATGAAGAGCTTGTGTTGATGGAAGATTTTTTTCTAACATGAGATGGAAATAATCAGCTGTGAAAAAATTTTTGCAGAAGGGGTAAAAAGATTGCTAATTACTGATTTGATAGTATAAAGAATATTCAAATTATTCGAATAATTATAATTTTTGTAAAAAAATAATTTGTCACTCTTATATAATGATCAATCTCTTTCATCATTATATCAGCTGATTCCGGCTCGTTGCAAAAGTGCAACAAAGCGAATTTATTCTGAACTAAATTCGTATTTCTCAAACTTTTATAATCATACTTTGGCGTTTATATCATATTTTCTATAGACGTTTCGTAACTACGTATTGTCCTACTTTATTATGTTTTGTAAAAAGAGGAAACAAGAAGAATAACAAAATTCGCTATTTGAACATACGTATATATTATCGCGCACTATAAATCAGTCATTATAAAAGTACAATTCAGATTTGTTTAAACAGCTGTTGCATTTTTCATCGTTATAAATCTTGGAAGAATCAACACGATGAGACGAGGCGAAAAATTTAAAAAAATCTTCCATTTCCGCACTCGCAAAAATCAAAACCATTCCGACACGCATTGCCACCGAAACTCGTACTGTATTGTATAATCGTTGTAAAGAGAAATACTATTTAATATTACAGAAAAATAATATTTCCGGATAAACATGGGGGGACTATTAATTATGTATATAACTCGAATGGTACATGTGCTTTGAACGTTTCGGCGCGCATTGCTGTTTGTGCGGTCGTGATTTTCGCGAGAGCTCGCGAGCTTTCCATCTGATGGGATGTAATAACGCGTAATATAACGGCGATCAAGCTCACGACATAACAACACTCAGTCGATCTCGATCGGTCCGATTTCGATCGCGAGCTACGCGCTCTCGACAGTGGCCGCTCGTTAACGTTCTCGCAAAATTATCCTCATCCCCGATGGCGCATCTGTCCGGACGCGTGATCATTAATACGCATTAATTGTATACCATTGTACATATCTGTATATAGCATAGAGACTGGGTATGATTTTGCGTGCATGTACGTATGTGTGTGTATTGGCGCGTTTTACGCGAGCGAGAAGGGGATCGAGAAGGCGCGAGACAGAGCAAAAAGGAAGAAGAACGAAAGATAAAGGAGCGAAGAAAAGTTCGAGTCACAGTCTAGTCGTTTCGCGTCATTGTCTGGTAAGTGTATATATACATATACACATACAAATATATACATATTGTATTTAAACGGAAGAGAGGAGCCGCGCACGCGCGCGCGGCGCACATCTCGGGAGAGCACGCTTGGTGTACATAGTCACACATACACACAGACACGCACATATACACACGCACGCACACATGTTCCTCACTCTTTAATTTATCATTGTGTCTTCGGAATTGGATCGAGTGATTGCCGTCCGCGTGACGTGCGATCTAAACGATAACTATACCGTTGATAGCTCGTATCCCCAGGCGTCACGTTTAGCCTCCACTTCGCTATCCAATGGCTCGTCTATCAGACATATTTTCACCATGTTTTCAGCCGTGAACACCCTTGTTTGATTTCCATCGAGTGGGATACTTTTATTCGGCTCACAACTTTAGCGTTACATTAAGTAATTATGAATAACTCGATTGCGAATTCATTTCAGAATCATATTACTATATTGGAGCTGTTTTGGATGAAAGCGTGTAAATCGATAAAAAAAGTACTTTACATAATCTTGTAGGATCAAATTAATTTATTTATGAAGTTAGAATTGATATATTAAATAATTAGAGTTTATGGAAACTTTTATTTATTATTCTATAGAATATGGAAAGATTAATTTCGTCCAATGGGTCAATTAGCGCAAAGAAAAAAATATATACGCGGTGATTGATAAAGTTCAAAATCCTGAAGCTAAACGTGGCACTGAACAAAGTTGCGAGTACGAGCCAAAGTTTGTACAGCAATTCGAATAGTTGCGGTACGTGTCTCTCTATAATATTTAGTTGAATAGATTGTTCGATTGTCGAGATAATCCGACGCACTGCCTATTTTGTAATACGACTTAGCGCGAGATGCGCCTTTTATTTTCTCAGAGTTGCCGGTTAACCCGATTCGGGCGACATGAATTCCGTAATTAAACGTAAATGCCCCGTTTTTCCTAGCTACGTCTCTCGCGAAGTGGTAGTAGGGAAGGCGCGTTTAACTTGGCGTGTGTGTTCTTGTATAACAATTAATTAGCAATTATACTATCGTATTCCTAGCGATGGCGCGCGAACGTATATATATATTCCGCGAAATTCTATATTTATTTTTCGTAAGAAGAGAGCCCAGCTGTCGTCGACGGGTCCCGTGTGTACGAAAGCAGCTCTTTCCGATACTTTTTTGGATTTTCTCCTCGGCTCTGGGAAAACCCACGCGAGTACCACGGGATGAAACGCGCAAAAACCGTCAATAGGTCGACGACCGAAAATTATTTTCCCACGTACGCAATTTAGGGTAGCGCGTTTAACATTTAAAAGAGAAAAGGCCGAAATTCTGCCCGGTGGGTTGGTTCTTCCTTGTTTCGACGGGGATCAAACTAATGTATTATTATTTATATTGCACCGATACGCGTAATGTAACAATGCTGATACACGATATACCAAATAATATAATAAGATTTACTACGAAATAGTAATATATAACTATTATTTTTAATATCATTACTGTTAATATATCATTACTATCGCATACTTTGAGGAAGAAATAATTTTCAATGCTAGCGTATAGTATGGCCTGAATATGGTAAAGTAAAAAGGTAGATTCTGGAGAGGGAAGTAGGAAGAGCGCCAAAAGGACGCGAATCGAGCGCAAGCGAGAGATCAAACGAAAGTAATTAACGATGCTAGTCAATTAGTACCCGCGAAGGCAGCTAACGCCAGAGCCTAGCTTAAAGTACGACGGCTATCTAAGTCGCTTTAAGGCGACGAAAGAAGGTCGAGACCCCCGGTGACGTTGAAGAAGGAAGTGGCGTGAAAGAAAGAGAAAGGAAAGGAGAGAGAGAGAGCGGGAAAAGGAGGAAAGGTGGTGGCTAAGGAGTCTTAGGGCGTTTAAGGGTTCCAGAATATTGAGAGATTCAAAGGACGTTGAAGAGTGTCCAAAAGTGGTTGCTCAAAGAGTCGAAAAGAGCTTCGATACCTGACTAGTTGAATGAGTCGATTGTGTGTTTGGTAGAAACGTGGAATGCAAGAGGGAAGCAAGGGTGACACTTCTATTAATATCGTTCACATATGATTTTAATCGCAGCAATTATACTCAGAAAAAAAGTTGCATACAAATTGCGGGTGATTTATTAGGAATGCGAGTGCTTATGATTGTAATTTCAGACGAGGAATTTTATGTTCTTGTTTATAGGATCAAAATCTCTCGAGATTTCTGTTTTCGTAGATTTCACAATACTAACGTGGTGTATTAAGGAATAATAAGAGATTAATTTGAAATTGAATTATATATGTGTTCTTAACATGAATACGCAGAGAAATAACTCGCTTGATTAACTTGTCGAATAAATTGCGCGAAGTGAATTAAGGTCTTCGTTTTCTATGCACATATTTGTCGTTGAATCAATAAAATCATTGTTTCTCTCGGTTGTTATATGAATAAATATAAATTATCAAACGCTGTTGTGTGTAATTGCACATTATTAAGTTTGTATCGATAAATGAAACGTGATTTTCGTTACGTACGCCGAGCCTTGTTAAATGTTTAATTCGATTTGTTTCATAAATGCAGCAATGATTTGAGTTCTTTTGAAATGGCCCGAACCTTTCATAACGCTCAATCGATTTGAGCTTCCATTAATTACCATCGTTGTTGACGATAATTTATGTATCGATGAAATCCAGAGCCAAAAAGAGCCGCGCTTTCCCCAGGAAAATCGAACAGGTGTCGATCCGCTGGCTATTAACATACCGGCAGTGAAATGCATAATTTAGGGACTTTATACAACATTTATGACGTATGATTTCCATTTTATTAATCTACTGTCGGGTTAAATGATGATGCCAAAGAGCACGCGCGACGCATAATTATTTACATGCCCTCGATAATTCAGACATGCGAATAAATTATACGTCGTCTGAAATCCCTCGTGTAAACGCTCCGCAAAATATGTACCTAAATGCCGAGATGATACTTCGTCGATTACATACCTGACGGGATGGATGAAATCGCGCAAAGAGGCGTGCGCGAGTATGTATGTGTATGTGTGTGTGTGTGTGTGGAGAAAGGGAGGGGGTGTGTGCGAATGATTCTGTTACATACGGCTTACCGTTACACCGACGTTGCTGTGTCGTCGTATTGCTGACGAGAGAAAATTCGTCTCGAATTTTTGCCCAGCGTCCAAGCATATTGGATCTCCTGCTTTTCCCGTTCCCATCCTGAACGTGATCAATGGTAAATATCGAAGCAGTTTTGGTATCGAATTTTCTTATCAACACGCATCTCTCTCACCCTCTTCCGAAAACGTCATCAGATTTCGATCTGGTTTTTTCCAATGAAACAAAAAAGGAATAACATATCGGGAAAACAGCATCTCGCTCGAAATCTATTCGGACTTTAATTTACGCTCTGGCATTCGATCCGCGACCCGAGAGCTCGAGCTTAGGATATGGTATATTTTTCTCTTTTTTCTTTTTTTTCTTTTTTTAATTATAAAACAAAGCGACGTCCGTCGAGCTTACATAAGAAAGGATTATGCATATGCGTGCGTGTATGTCTATGGGTATACGTAATAATTAAATCAGATGGATATGCGCGAGTATGTTTGCTACAACGATCGAGCGATCGAGGATCGTGAAGTCTACGATAGAGCACAAAGATTAACTCATTGGTTTGATTTTCTAACGAATTTGTAGTGGTTTCTAATTTAATTAATTGCTATACGCGACTTTATTTAAATTAACATACTATTGCAAAACTTATTACTGTAACTTTTTTCGTATAATATTCCACTCTTTCGAAATCATTTAAAGATAATTTCATAGAATACATTTTTGGATATCTTGAAATCCATATGAAACGATATTTTACAGTTAAAATTTCATTTGTCAGCCGTTTCTTTATAGCGCAATTCTCTAAAAAATAAGCCAATGAGTTAAAATGTGCGTTGAGCATGTCACGATCCGAGCAATTTAAAGTGCACATGAATCTGTTATGTATCGATATTCGCGAATCGAAATGATTGCGAGTCCAAGTAATTTAATTAAAAACAAACATAATTAATAATTAAATTATTATAAATATGATATGTATAATATATTTATTGTTATTTAATTCAGCACATGCAAATTACGTAAAAGTATATCGAGAGTGCGCTAAGGATCGAAATTAATATCGCTGAATTTTAATATTAATATTGCAATTTGTTATTTAACGATTGAAGCGATACATAACGGGTCCAACGGAAAGCAGCGCATGTTTTAATCTCGTATCATTTTTAATCTCCCGACTGCGCGATCTTCGATCGACTGAAAGAAAGTTATCCGTTATTAATTTTTATATTGTACGTGTCACTATTATGAAGTATTATTTATTAGTGGAGTGAGAAGGACGTGCACGCGCGCGCACGAAGAAACTCTTAGTTGTCTCCTTAGTCTATTCGTTCATTACATTTCGTCTTGTTTTTTTTAATTAATACGCTTAATACAAAGGCGCGCCGCCGCATCACAGACGCACCTACGACCCCGGCAACACCTGTGATGGTCGACCATTTCGACGAGATCGATACTTTGTCCGAAACATTTTTTCGAAAATTTCGCCATTAACTCACAACCATATTATTAGCAACAAATTTACATTAACTTGTAAACAATATGCGCTATATTAAATTTTTGGTGAGACAAAAATACAGTTTATGTGTTTATTACATTGAAATATTTTTTGTTCACGCAAATCAATATCCAGTATTGATGAAAAAAAAATTTAATATGAATAATATTTGTTATCATTTGTAAATTATTTTTTCCTATAGATGAAATGTTATGCAAATGTTTACCAATTATTGACTATTGTTTCCAAATTGATATTAATTTGTATTTCTGTGCAAGTTTGAAAAAATTAAATAAAAAATAATATTAAAATTTCGAGCAAATTGAAGTTAAATAATTACTAATAATTTAATTATATATATATATATATATATATATATATATATATATGAGGTAAAATTGTTGTTAAAATACGCGTTGTGTAAAACTCGAACGTGCGTCTGTAAAAGCCTGGAAAGAGAGAATGCAGAGGTCGGAAAATAATCTCGTAAGTACAAGTGGAAAATGTTCATCTACTTTGTATGAATCTGGATATTCTTTTTAATATTCTACGAATGCGAAACTTTCTAATTAATCCTGTGCAACGTATAAGCACTACAAGCGAAAAATTAATCTAATTAATCGTTTAGCAAAAACAATTGTGTTAACGAGTAAGTTATTATCGATTTAGTAATTTTCTGTGTGCGATTCTAATGATTGAGAAATATAATAACTGAGATCTGTGTAAAATTATCTGAATCAAAAACGCGAGTATGTAAAGTTAAATTAGTGAATTAATCGTTTAATTAATCGTTAAAAATTTGTACTCAAGCGACAAATACGATTAAATGTAAAACTCTGCGACTAATTTTATGTAAATGTGTTCGCGCAAATAGTGTTTGCGCAATTTCTGTTCTGAGACTCAAAGATGTCCGATAAAGTCCAAAGACTCATAAGAATAACAAACGTGAATACACAAATGATTTTAGTAATAAATAGTAACATTAATAATTTATATTATATATAAACAGTCATACACACACACGTAAAAAATGTACAAGCCAAAGAGGTGGAACTAGTAAAAAAGAGACAGAAAGAGACAGACAGAAAAAAACGTATGTATGCGGGAGAGAAAGAGAATTCAAGCGTTTAATATTAATTATCATCATTGATCATCATTCGTCATCGTTCATCAATACATCACTATTGTCATTCTTCACCAATCGTCTTGTCGATAAATTGATTATTCTTCTACTTATTATTATTATCATCATTATTGTATCATTATATATATTGTACAAAACGTGATAACTATGAATCCTCGCTTAGATAATTCGCATAGTAATTTTCTGTACACACATTCGCCGCGGCAGAAGAGAAATACAATGATATTTAAAAAAAACTTATTGAGATATCTTTTTATATACCCATATCTGAACAAAGAAAATCTTATTGTATAAAAATTATATTTACGTACACTTGTTGTTATTAAAAAAAACTCGTTAATTTATTTAAATATCTTCATCTCAACAGTGATAAATATAAAAAAGTACGTATCAATTTTTTACTGTTAAAATAAAAATTTTTAAATGTGGAGTGATTTTTTTTTATAATTTCAAAGTTTTTTTTTCTTTTCTTTGACACTCCTAAGTACATGAATAAAAAGCTTAAATATAAAGAGAAATATTTAATAAAAATCTCATATAGATCAATTATTATAGGTACAAATACATTATTAATATATTATATTTAGTGGAGATTTAGAAAAGAAAACCTGTGCTATATTTAACAAGGATTCGAACCTGATTTAATAACGATTCAAATCCATTCAGGGGAGGTTCAATCAAATCTGCTTAAGTAAAGACTCGAACCTGTTTAGTGGAGATTCGAACTCTATTTAACCGAGACTCCAACCCGCTTAGTGAAGATTCAAACCTCATTTAACAATAAGAGAGATTCGAATCCACTTACCAGAGATTCAAACCTTATTGTTAGCGGAGATTCAAACCTCATTTAGTGAATACTCGAATCCACTTAGCGGAGATTCGAACCTTGGCAAAAATTTAAACTTTCTTAGCAGAGATTCAAAGTCTACAAGTAGTACAGACTTGAGCCATTTAGGCCCAGTTCCACAATCCAGTTAATTCGAGTTTAAGTAGTGATTGGACCAATCAGGATCCAGTTTAACGTATTAAACTCGGATTGACTCGAGTTGTGGAACCGGGCCTTAGTCGAGTTTCGAACCTTGCATGTTATTTGTGAATTATTCAAATTATAAAATAATATACGAAAGAGATACATGCTATTGATACAAGATATGTTATTATTTAATGTGAATTTTTAAACAAAAAGCAATAAAAAAGCTTGTGTACAATATATATATATATATACTATATATTTATTTTTCTTCATAATATACATATATGTATAATATTTATTTTTTTTACAAGCATGAAATCAGTTCCATTAAAAACATCGTTAATTTTTTTATGAAATATAGTAAAATACCAAAATTGCATTGTATAATTCAGTTAAATAATTACAAAGTACACAAATAAAAAAAATATGTAAACGTACTAATTATTGCGCCTTAGAATATATAAATATATATAAATTTATTGTAAAATAAATTCTTTAAAAAATGGTTAATTTTGATCAATAATTTAAATTTATAAGATATAATTTATGTTACAATATTTTTATATCTGGTTACAATATTTTTATATCTTTTTGGGAATATAAAGATATATTGGATATTAAACATAAGACATGAATACATAAATTACGTAAGAGTAAGTTTATTTCATAAACGTACAGAGATTGCCAAATATCTATCAATAAATACATGTACATAATTACTCTCTTCAACGGATACTTGATTACAAATCAAACAAAGTACAAAATTATTGCTGAGTTTTTTCGATACGATGACTGCAGAAAGAGCACAGCGACGAGACACGTTATTACCTGATCGATATAAACGATTTAAAATTTTATTTTTGTATACAATTGCCACAAATTAATTTTATAAAATGTAATACATTTTACACTAATGTTACAACTGAATTATATTGTATAATGAAAATCTGATGTAAATTATTCGTATAATGTATATATTTTATAGAGAAGTATACTCTCATTTTTTCGATCAAGAGGCTTTTAATATTGTGCGTCCAAAGTTCTATATTTATTTTGATTATTAAAATCAAATATAAAATAAATTCATCCTCCGCATGATATATCAATTTTTTTTTATAGTTTTATTTTTCATAAACTGTTATGACACATTCTTCGATAATCATATTATTCAAAAATTACTTGTCGTGCGAAAAAGTCATTTTGTGCAGGAAAAAAGACTACAGATACAATAAGTTGACATAATCGTGTAAATTCGCATAAAAAAATCGACAGCAATAAATTATAAAAAAATTATAAATTCAGAAGAGAGAAATAAATCACAAAAAATTATAATCTAGTAAGTTCGATTAAGTAAATGACACTCAATCGAACATATAAAAATTATACAAAATATATATTCTCTTTCTACTGTAAAATGTAATTATGTAAAAGTTATATAGAATTTGTATATTATAAATTAAAATTTCCTTATAATTAATAAGGATATAATTATAAAGGAATCTGGAAGGAATAAGGATATAATTATAAAGGAATCTTATACAAATCTTGCTTGTAAAGGATCCTCTGTCATCATTCAAGAACCAAGAATCGCCACGTAAAAATTTCGTGTCCTTATTTGGCACGTGTCTCGTCGCTCCCTCCTTGCTACGGGAAATATAGAAAGGAGAGTGAGTACGTGACGCTGATGGACGATCATGATCACCATGTAGGTGTCAGGCTGACCGCGATCGCTTTAGAGGCGGATGCCGCGGTTGGTGCTGGCCACGTAGTTGAGAAGCTCCTCGGAGTCCTCGCAGACGAACGGCTTCTCGTGGTAACACGCGACGTCATGCCAGGCGATGCCATCATTATACACGTTGTTCAGGACGGCCATGCAGGACTCGGTGGTGCCATTGATGTCGTACTCTGCATTGTCCGGCTGCCTGGTCTTCTTGTGGCCGGTCTGCGACCATGGATTGAAAGTCCAGCTTATCGGTGCCTGGTTGGTGGGTGACATTTTCTCGCGATTCGCCGACCAGAACCAGCCATAAAGGGACTTAGGCTCGAGATCACGTCGATTCTCGCAGCCCTTAAAGTCGCAGAGACGTCCTGATGTCCAGATATATGGAACATCGTCTGAAAGAAAATAGATTTTTTGTATAAATAGAGAATTGAGAAAAGATCGATGTTTATTTTTAGACATTAAAGAATTTCCTTTTTCTTATAATTATCCGAGAAAGTCTACATAGCCAAAATTAATATTAAGCGATACTGAGCGCAATCATTATTAAATTAAAAAAAACTTATATTATTATTAAGCATAAAATGTAAAGATTAAATATATTCTCGTATTATTTTCTTTTATTAATAGGTAAGAGCCAAGACGAATATTTAAGATGAATATTTAAGATGAATATTTTATTCCGAGAAAAGAGAGAAGTACTTTTAGCATTACCAGAGACGTTGACTTATTGTAAAGTCTGATTGAGTGAAAGCACGGTGATTTTATATTGGAATTATCTGAAATTATAATTCACTACGTACAGATAATGACTGCCGATATAAAAGATTTTCAAAATATACCGTTGATACAGAAGGGGGTCTTGCGGCAGGTTCTTGAGCGGAATCAATTCATTGTCAGTGCTATTTTACTTTCGCCGGACTGCAAAAGCATTCATGCACCGCGCGATTCTATTATATAAAAAGATGAGACTCTAGCCTCAACCCACTTCAAGACCCCGCATTACCTTGAAAACTGTCGTATTATACTCACCGACTCGCCTCCATCGTGATGAATATCGCTCGTGACGAGCGGGTATCATCGCGCGATTGTATGATAATTATGATTAAAGCGGTAGCTTAATCCAACAGATATGTTCCCACAATTTATATTAATTCACGATTATTGATTTATCAATTTCCGCGTAGTCATGATTGACGATGCGGTTTTATTTTTCTAGAATCTTGATTAATCCATTCTTTTTAATTAAATATCTCGATTTTAAATGTGAAATTTAAAATGGCGGATTAAAACGTTTATTATATGAAATTATTTTTTTTAATTAAATTTCCAGATTGTAACGAAAATGAAAGTATTTTAAACGGGATATATTGACAACTGTTTATCATACTTTGCACTATCATTCAAGCTTCCGATCTTCTCTAATGTTAAAAGAAAACAGGGAGGAAACGGCGTACTAATAAGAAGTGAGTAAAGCTAGGTAAATTCTAGACCCTTAATTGCAGTTTTACTCCTCTAGTGCACTTAAGCGCATCGCGCTGCAGCCGAAAGGTCGTAATGAAGAGGGAGAGAAGATAAGGGAGGAGAAAGAGGTCTTGTGGGGAGCGTATCGTCGTTAATCATTCGAATCTACAACGAAGTGATGTTTCATGTCGGGTCGCTCGTTTCGAAATATTGCCAAATGATTATCTCTTTGGATGAAAGTTGCCGCGGTAAACCACCGGTGTCGATATATACTGTCTGGAAACTTTCTATTGCAAATGTATAAAGTGATATTGTGTCACAAAAATAAATAAATAAATAAATGCTTTCTCGATTCACGTAAATCGAGTCGAATAAACTTGAAAATTCTAGCGTAATTTTTCGATACGCTACAAATCATGCCGACGCGTGCATTCTTTCATAATGGGAACAAAAATGACGGATCTCCTTTGCATTGATCTCGTATTTACAATTTCTCATTGAAACAATGAGAATGATTCATAATAGAATAACGCATACGCATCGATACATCAGTTTTATCAAAGAGTTCAAGCGAGTATCGCGAAATAGATACTTACTCTGTTGAATAAGTTTGAAGATCATGTTGTTTTCTTCCTGAGTTTCTATCGAGACAAGATCCATACAATACTCTCTGCAAATGTTTCTGCCGTCTAACCAGTCTACTCGTTGATTAGCATGGGCTCCCACGTGTCCGCTGAAGAAATAATTATGCCCCCGGAGATTGAATTGCTTCGGTCCTGTAAAATGTTTTAAAATCAATTAGAACTATTTTATGAGAATATCGAAAATATTTCAAACTGAAAATATTTCAATATGTTATATTTTTTGACGGAATTTCGGACGTTTGATGAGGAAGTAATTAAAATAACATTGCATTTTACGTCTATTACACCATGTCTATAAATGTGAAAGATATTAACTTTTTTATCATCATTAGCATTATTGATAAAGATGTCACTTGTGAGTTTGTAGAAAAAAATTGATGATTATATCAAGCATCGCAATCGCGTTTTTTTTCTATAAAGAGATTCTTGATTTGCGACCTGTGGTTAATAATTCAGAGGTCAAATCGCTGTATTATGCGATGAAGTAATCTGTAAATCTATACTTCTCGTGTATAAAAATATGTCTGGCTAAAGTCAACTGTTCCCACTTGATGAAGTCATAACAGGAGAAATCATTTTTATTCGCTTAAAAAAATCGTAAAATTCTTGTAAAAAATTATTTTTATCAATTCCTCAATTATCAATGCTATGTCCGTACTTAAATAGTCCTCTATAAAACATTATCGGACATATGTATGTCATCTTGTAATCAAAATAGCTCAAGCTGAAATACGCTCGTGTATCATAGTTTGCGAACAGAGAATCTGTAATCAGCGGCAACACGGTGGCGATGCGTCATTATCGTATGCTTTAAATGTCAACGATCTTTTATGCTTTTTCCCGGTATTTATACAAGTATGTCTCTTCTCATCTACGATTTACACCGTGTGTTTTACCATAAGCACCTAACGGCGCATTACGAAAGATATGCTTGCACATATTATCGCATTACAAAAAATATATACATGTATATATAATATAAAAAGATATATATATATATATATATACATATATAATTTTTAAAAAAGATATATATATATATATAATTTTTTTTTTCACTTTGTCTTTCTATCTCTCTCGCTTTCTTGCTATGATATAACATTTTATATTTCGCCGCGTGCGTGATTTCTTCGCTATGATTTTTCCTCGTCTCTTTCGTTTTCTTTTTCTTGGTCTTTCCTCAAGTCGACTTGTCGAATCGTTTCTATGTTCGTCGTGACATTCGTAACCCACATTTCGCTGTTATTACTGCACCGACATCGCGCGATTTTACGCGGTTTTAAATATGCTAGAAATTTATTTTATATGCTTCTTCAACTTTCTAAGAGCGTAATATTTTTCCAAATATACATCTTAACAATAGCAGAGATTTAAATCAAATTTTCGAAAATTTAGAAAAATATCATAAATTTTATTTTAATTTACAACTTATATTATGTAAAAACTTATTCTGATAAAAACAAATCTGAAATTGGCTGATATTTACCGAAACATTTTCAACAACAGATATATTTATTTGAATGACATAAGCAGTATTAAATTAAATTAATATGTGAAATCAGATAAATCGGCTTTATTATGAAATTCAATGTTTGGAAAATATTTTAAAACGTCGTATGAATATACATTATAATATGCAATAATATTTTTCTTTCATATAATTCGAAGATTCAAAACATATGCTAAGTATATAATTTATATTAATGTTAATTAAAAGGATCAGACCTACGTGATATTTTTGGCAACTTGTTGGCAATGGCTATATTGATTAAAATTTATGTATATGATATTTTATGTACATGACGTAAGAAATAGTCATCAAATTTGAATAATGTGAAAAACGATGAAGTGGGCATCTGCGCCTTTTATTGCTTATACGTTCTTGCTTACGTACATTTTCAGTCAATTGATGATTTCGTCTGGTATTCGCCAAGGATTGAACACGCTAATGTCAAAGGTCGAAAATACCAATAGCAATTTTACAAACGGCTGCTTTCTTTATATATTTCTTAGAATATATAATGATCGTCTCCGCATAGTCGCATGCACAGCCTTGGTTAATTTATAAACGGAATATAATTCGGTAGAAAAAAGAGTCTTGTTTGATTTATTACAGAAATGATTATATCATTATATGTGCATGAACTGTATTAGTACTGAGAAATACTTTAAACAATCTTTTCTAACTAATATTTATTCTTGTCAACCACATTTTGAATTATTTTTCGTTGCAGTTTTTAACAGAATCACAAAAGAGAGGATTTAAACAGAGAAAATGTTTTTTTGCCGAAAAGAAGCAGTTTGAATTGAAATATCTTTAAATAATATTTCTTGAGATGAGTCGCATTAGCCATCCATCTGCTTGGTTAATTCGAGACTCGTGCTTAATTCGAGACCGCTGTAGAAAGGCAAAGTGCAATTGTATTGCGCTTGTCGAGGAAGAAGAAGGACTGTCTGTCGGAGTTTACGACATAGGACAAAGTCGTGATTCCAGTTGTCAGTATAAATTTAACGAAGATCTTATAATAAAAAATAAAAAAATTATATTCCTGTTGTATCATACGTTCTGCTGCCCATGGCGTTTGATACCTACTTGAATGCGTTTCGTAATATAAGCACTCTGATTATTGATTCTCTTAAAGCTGTCCGGTTTATATGTAAATATTTATAAAGATTTAATAGTCATATCTCTGAATTTAAAATTTAAAGGCTTATCAAATAATACAAATAAGATTAAAAGCTATAATTTCTTTTTTTTTTTAATATAAATGTTTATACATTTATTTTTACTGTAAAACGCTATTAAATATGAATGAGAATCAAAGTCAATAATAATTTTTTTTTTAAATTGACGACGAGAAAGTAATCTTAGCCGGTTCGCGAATATTAAAAGCTCTATTAAATAGCCATTAAATATAACATAAAGCTATGTCACGTTAATGAATAGATTGTAACGACTCTCGCAAAAGTAATATCCGGCATCGAAGTAATATATTTATAAGTAACACGAAAAAGAAAAGAGACGGCATATAGATAAATTTATCGCTATGTTGCAGCCATCGTACTTAGAAAGTAATTTATGCTTTCATTGATCGAAGTCACGTGAAGTGATTTCAATAGAATCGTGTAGTATGTTAAATGTAGAGATGAGTTAACATAGTTATATGAAACTGACACCGTGATTACATTGAACGGAAATCTGCATGTAAATATTGTAAAACATTATACAGTGGCACTGCAGCTGTCATCGCATGGCTATTCTCGTCTAGATCGATAATCAATATTGAAACTTGCGTTATATATGTATAGCAGTGCAATGAATTACATGAGAGATAGCTGTTCATTGTCATCAGTGTAATAAAATACATATCAAAGCGCTAGAAAGTGACATAAAATTCTATTGTACGAAAAAAATAATGAGAAAAAAAGAAAGATAAAAGTCATAGATATATATTTGCAAAAAAAAGAATTTTATGTTAGAAAAAAAAATAATAATAAAATCAAGAACAAAAAAATGCAGATAAAATAATATATCAATCTATTAAAGCAATTAGAGCATAGGCATGTTTAATGTAAGAAATATTTTGCAATAAATTTCTTTTTGCATATCTGCATATTTGCATCAATTATAAAAATTATAGAAAAAAATTCACACAACTGTTACGTGCTGCTTATTGTGCGAATGCAAACAATATATTACATATGTATTATTAAAATAACGGTACACAGAATGATTCCGTTCGTGATTATATCATCATTATATGCAGCAGATTTGTTTTCACGCTCGCACGCAATGACGGCGATGCATCCGCGTGCATCGAACAAAAAAAACGTTTGCCTCTTGTCGGATAATCGCAATTTATGGTCGTTATATCACCGTTCATTAAACATTTATGCCCTTCGCGCGTCTCACGCGTTTGTGTCAAGGAACTTGGGACGATAATCGCTTCAAACATACGAGCTGTTGTTCACTGAGAAATATAGACACACTTATAATATGAATAAAATAATAAAATTCTTGGACATTATCTATAAATTTAATAGATTTTCGAAAAACAAATATTATTATCTATTCTATGGAAGAATTTTATTAAGACTTCAATCTTAATAAAATTTTAGTGTCGACAATTTTAGTGTCGACAAACTATTTTCTACGACGGAATGTACAATATTTTTCTTGGATATACACTTTATCTACTTGAGACGAAGAGAAAGTGGATTTCGTTAGTAATGCGACGGTGCGCCATTGATGTGTTTCGACAGCACGATTCACTTCCGGCATCATCATTGTGGAATTAATCTCGAGGGACAAATCGGTTATTCGGAGGAAAATGTTGGCGTCGATGCTATTTTTCAATAATGAAAAAGCTTTAGATGAACGCGTCATTTAATTAGCTATATAACGAGCGTACATTAATGAGTAAGATTCTCTTATAATAGGGATGTTGCAATTGCAGCCGATTTCTAATTGTCACGCAAGCGGATATCAATTTATATGTATCTATACGTTGAAATTCGAATTGTGAGATTGCCGTATGCTTCCAAAAATGATGTGTCATCTTTGCCGAGATGCAATGAAAAGCGAAATAAATGTTTGGAAATAATTTCTTCGAAGGATTATAAAATTATTGTATTTTTTGTTATAATATTTTAAATAATGTTGATGTGATATTAAAATGTAAAGTATATACATATATATATATATATATATATATATATATATATATATCGTAATATAAAAATTTTTTAAGTCTTTTATGAAACAAAGTATCGCAAACCAAACTCGTGAAGACATGAAGCTACAATTATTTATCATAATTATAATAATAATTAATCTGTATTATTGAATTAAGGATAAAATTAAAATCTATGACTAAACAAAAATATTCTCACATCCCTAATTCATTCGATTCAATATCGATTACCAGTAATCATAATTAATTACATTACCTATCATATTGATCATTAATTACATTACCTATCATATTGATCATTGAGTAAAAATAGAGTAAATTGAAAAAATGGAGTAAATTGTAATGTAGCAGAAAAAACAATTAGTCGAGCTATTTATCAATTTAATCAATGTTAATGGAATCGTTCCAAAATTGAGCACACTCCACTGGATGAATTCGTTGGGAATCAATTTCTTATTCCCGAACGGGATCAGTGGGTCGACGGTAAGTCGTGAATAAACAACATTCGAGCGCGAAGACGAAGGAAAAGGAAACTCTTGTGGCTCTCCACACGAGCTGTCAAGTGAAGGTGAAACTTTTTCTCTTTGCGCGACGGGCCAATAGGTCCCGGTACAACTCGTCTCATATGAGGATAACGGTTTTCCCCACACTCTTTTCTTTTTAATTTTTGAAAGCGAAATCAAACATTCGTCTTATAAGGTGAATATTTGATTTTTACGAAAAAATTGTTCCAATTGTCCTCTAATAATAGATTATTTTAATGTATATAAACTTTTACATTTTATAAAAAAATATGTTTAATTGAAATTTGATTTTTAGACTTGGAATATGGATTATAGTATTTTAAAATATCTTAAATTTAAAATCAATAAATGATATCAATTACACTTGCTTCTTTTAGTGATTTCCCGATTTTTTTCAATAAATTGCGATTTAAAAAAATGTATATGCTATATTTATATAAAAATCGTTACATTTGTTAAAAATATACAGACAAAATATACACTATCAAAAATAAAATTGTTTTTCGAAATTTCCTCTAAATTAAAAAAATTGCATGTGTTCGAAAAACATTTCAAAAATATTTTTCAACATAGATATATATGTATGCGAATATTTTCGTATTACATTATGAAAATACGTGTTTACAGGCGAATCGTGCGTACTCGTTAAGTGGCAACGCATCGGGGGGATAATCTCCGAAGAGCGCCATTGTCTAATTTCGCAAGCAGTTCCTGACATTTTCGTGGCGATGTAGCGCTGGCCTTCTGTGGAGTTGTCAATCAGTCAACCTCGCGCCGAGTAAGATTGCAACAGCTGATCGGTCAGCCACACTGTCATAAGGCGATTTAATGGCGATTTGTTAGCGACGGTCTTTTATTCGGCGTCAGCCGCGTTACGAAATTGTGATTAACAGCGGTATAATACGTCGATTAAACTTATATGCGATTGTCCACTATGATTTTTTTTCACTACGAGTTTGCGAAATTATGTCGGACATCCTTATCGCGCTTTCAAGTCAATCGAGATCTCCTAAAGTCGTTGTTATAAAACAAATAGTAGCATATTACGCAAAATATACATAGAGTGTTCATTTAAATAATTATCTGTTATTATATCTTAATTACATATTAATGTCCACAGGGCTACATTTAGTAAGAAAATAAGAAAGCTATTACATAAGGATGTATATTGCTTGTTATCATTCATCAAAGATCATGCTGTTTTGCAAACGAAAGATGGGCCAATATTGTTAAGCCTAATCTTCGCGGTTCGTTGTGTGCTTTATAATAATACATCATAATATCAACGATTTGATATAAGATAGATTTATTTTTATTTTATTTTTATTTCGCGCTGAACTCGACAGGAAAATTCGAAAATTGATTACCGCATCTCTTCATGTGTAATTGCAAGATATGCGTCCGAGGGTAAGATAGTAAAGCATGCGGACACTTAATCGCATATCTTCACCGTAATAGCACTGTCGGACAACGGTTTAATAGGCCGATGGGTATTATATAATATTCATAGGCCAATACTTGTTCACATGTTACTCAACAAGCGTGTCATTATCGCACGCCTTAAGTATAAGATATGCACGCACATTACGTATTCCATTGTATTATTAACGACTTCACAATATAATTCCCGTAAGTTTACAAATATTAATCGGATACAATGTTCCGTTAATTTTTCATCTTGATTGAACGAAGAGGAGTTTAGAAGTTCGAAGATTTAAACTGATATTACTGGATATATGATCCATGGCAGAATAATGATGTAAGTCATACAGTATATAATATAATAATGAAAAAAAAAAGAAAATTATTTTTGTAACTCTGCTTCTCTCGTGCGTAATTATATGTGACACAACGTAAAACTTTCGAGATGCTATTCTTCATTCAGGATCTCTTCAGAGATATCTTTATAGATTGCACATATATGTATCATAGTTCGTGCATAATTATATATTGTAGTTAAGCGTGTTGCATTTTTTCACTGTACGTAACTGACATTCGTGCCAGTTTTTCTGCTTGCATTCTTTTACACGTGCGTGACTATATTGACACGCTTATTAAACACTTTTTTCTTGGCGCGAGCACGAAGGAATCACGCTACACCTGATTACTATTGACTTGGTCGCTAAGCTCCATCCTGCTATCCTGCTAGCGCGATCGGGCATTCCAGGAGAGCGAGCATGCAATCATTAGGTTGTTAGGTGATTGTGGTCGTATCCGAACATCATTACGTTGCATCATTACAGCAAAGCCGATTCACTCCCACGACCTACTCGCGCCTCTCACGTTATTAAATACCGTGGAAATGCGACCATTTGGAAATTCCGTATGTCTCCCCCTCTGTCTGCACTTTGATTCGTGAATATGTTGCTCTACATTTTCTCGCGCGGTTTCGTTTTCTTCAAAGGCATATTTTAATACTATGCGTATATCTGTCCCTCCCGTTACAAGCGTTCGTTCTAACGTTATTTAGCACTGTCTCTATACGAAGTAAACTTTCTCTATATTAGGGATATAGGGAAAAGACAATAATTTGCTGATTAGAGTTAATCAAATCGTCAATGTAATAATTGATCAGTATCTTTTTTATCTAGATCAATATTATTAGATGAGGATAATTAAAATCAGTATTAATTTTTTAAACTGATGGTATATTTTGATGAACTAAAAATTAATAACTATAAATTTTGATGACACAACATCGATAATTCGCAAGATACCTCGCTAATATTTTATCATTTGAATAATTTAAATCAATGTCCTTGCTATAATGTCGTTAATGAAGATCTTACTGAATTAATCTAAATATAAGATTTTATTGAATTAATACCTGCGTTACAACAATGTTAAGACATCCTTTGTGAAAATTATTAGATCGTTATCTGATTGAAAGTAATGCTAATCCAGTAATATTTAACATTGCGTTACACAAGTGTTCTATGAATTAAATCAATGATATATCATCACATTTAAAAAAAAATTGCCACTTAAACGAGTAGAAAGCAAAAAGTTGATTTTCAGAATAATTTAGCAGAAATACAATAAAGATATTTGTTGTATTGTAGAAACTAAAGTGACACACGTCCTTCACATAAAAATACAACTATTATATTAATATTATTTAATTATTTAATTATTTAATTATTTTTTTCTGTAAAAATGTGTCTTTTATATATTATATTAAATTCTTTTATATATTATATTTTCCAAAATATATACAGATATATTGTACTATAAATTAATAAGGTACATTTATTTTAACAAGATTTTCGAAATCAAATTTATTCCACTTTAGTAATAAGTGCTTCGTTTCGTCGCTGAGGTGCGAGTGACTTCTTGAGCGAGTGGCTCCGAGAAAGTGTGTATCAAGACAAGATAAAAAATCAGCAGGAAAGTTTGTCATGCAATGATATCAGGAATTCGTTGGCAGTAACAAGTGTACGTAAAAACTGGTACCCATAGTGATCAAAAGTGAATACCCGGGGCGCGTGCTTGCACAAGAGTTGAGAGAGGCTCGTCTGCTTTTAAAAGTACGCTCGTAGCTCGTGAAATTACGCGAGGGATAGGGGGAAAGCTTCTTAGCATGTATCAGCATTGTAACCTCGATTCCTTTGAGATGGCACGGCAATACCGTGCCGAGACGCACGACAGCCTCTTCTGCGAGAGAATGACGATGAAAATCCATGTCGCTGCATTTCGCATTTTTTACGTATGTCTCACGCGCTGGTAATTTAATCAAAACAGATGGTCTCAGGTGATCTCGCGAATGGAAATCTCTCCACTGTGAAAATTCACCGATCGACAGCATTTACGTGCGTAAGTAAATCGTTTAATAGTCTGTGTTTGCACAGTTACGACAGTAAGATTATTATACGATAGCGCTGAATAGTCTTGATTACAGAATAACGCGATGAATTATTATGCCCTGTCAAGTAATTTCTGTAACTGTTTACTAATTAGACATAATATTATCTCTCTTAAAAATCTTTCGTATAAATGTAATAAATAATTATTCCTATATTACGAGAGGAAGAGTCACAGTAATAATTAATCTAGTAGATTATTAATAATTATTTAATCTTTTTGCTTTAGTTTACGCAATGAATAGACGAATTTATAATTTTCTAGACTTCAGAGTAGAATATTAGGATTAAATAACATTGAAAAATTTGTACGTTTGTGAGGAATAATGTTTAATTTTACAAATTACTAATTTTTTTCATTGTAGCGCATTGTCCTTAGGAGAGATGATATGAATAGTATTTAACAAGTCGCACATATATATCAGAAGATACTTACGATTTGCACATTTTTGCGGTATCGGAAGAGACAAGAATCTTCCAGGTCGGTTAGTGCGCGGTCCAGAGTCATTGATCGCCGGCTCTGCGTTGACGAACGCCGCAAGGAGCACCACAGCCAGCGGCACCAACATCATCTATATTGCAGAATATTAAATATTAGTGTTAGTGCATATAATGCCATAATGCACGATATTCAATAGCATATAGCTAATTTTGTGATTTGAGATAATTTTTGTAATTTTTGCAACTATGTGTGAAAAATGTATTATCTAGCTTTGATTAATTTATATTTTAAATAATATAATTAATACTTTTTATAACTGTCAAATACTTTTCTTTAAAAAAAATATAAGAAAAGATTATAAGAAGAATTGTAATAAATAAGTAGTATAATAATATAAATCGGCAGCATAAATGTATTAGGAAGCATAAAATGCAAATCTTGTAGATAAACATATATAAAACCGATGGGTTGTTTAAATATCGATTCAGACATTCAAATATTACAATTTCATTGACTTATTATGACCGGTCGGTGAGAGTTTTCTACATAATGGCGTTGACATGAACAGATACGCAAGTGAGACTCATTCCGCCGACACAAACAGTTCCTTTCCATCAGACAGAAGTTTCTCTTAGGGAGTGTCTTGTCTAATGAAGTCGCAAGACGGTTTTTTTATGCATGAGTGCCGATATATTATCCATATGTTACGTGATCCATCAAAACGCGTCCACGTATGATTGGAAATTTCTCCGACGAACGTTGAAAATCATCACGAAAAAATACATTATCAATATATCATCAATTGTCTAAATTAAAATAATCTAAGAACAAAATAAAATTTCAAAAAATAATAGTTAATTTTTTCAAATCGATATCTTATAATTTTTGCACTATTACTATATTATTTTTCATAAATTGTTACATTTGCAATTGTTTTTTATGCACAAAATATTAAAAATAGAAACTTAATTAACATTATTTATAATTATGATGTAGTTTTGGTATAGTTTGTAGATTAAATGTAATCTTAATTTTATTTTGTTTTCGCAAAATTTAAAAATTTCTTCATATCTCTTCTTCACTATAATAGAAATCTTATTCACATATAAGACTACTGAATATACGAAACAAGTAAGATTTTAATCTGCAATTTTTAACAAATTTTATGAGAAATCCAATGCATGGCCGTTTTTAACAAGCATGATCAAAAGTTTGAAACTTTAAGAAAAATTAAATCTTGTTTAATTCGATTTTCGATGCTGTGATAGAGGAGAAAGTATACTTTACCTTAATTGCATATATATATGTAGCGATTCTGCTGCCACAAACAATTATAAGAATTTTCTATTCGCAGCATCGAAATTTGAATTCACCAAAAATCATATAGATTTCAATCCTTGGACTACATCATTCAAACGATCTACACTCACCTTGTATCACTTATCTCTTTGTAAAGTATAGATAGACGTCAAAGACGACGGATAAAGAAACGTGGTCACTGATAGAGGATATGAAGAGACGGGCACCTTCACCGTCGATTATATAGAAATGGTCCCCACCAGGCAGTAAGACTCATCCCACCCTTCGCTACAAGCGAAGGACCCAGCAGAAGACGTTCTGATGAATCGAGACCTTAGTCGGATATAATTAAGGGTTAGAGATCTCGCGAATCGATTCTCCCGTGATTCTGAAAAGTATCCTCGCAATCAACGCAATTGACTTCACATTTTCTTCTTTTTTTGTTGTGAATCAAGTTCATCTTTAAGAATTATTTAAAAAAATATAATAAAAGAGGAAAAGACTTATGTTTTTATTAAATTTTATAGATATAATTCTATTAGTCGGGATTATCATTCGACAGTACGTCGACTTGAACTTAATATTAATATTTACCAACATTTTTATTACGTGGTTAATGATAGGGTAGATTGAAATTAACAACTAATAATAGTTAGAGTAAACTCTTTGTTCTCACAGTTATACTGGCACGATATTGTCGATTGTACGAGATCGACAATTTATAACTAATTTCTTCGAAGTTATATATGACTAATGTTTAATTTATGAGTTTAAATATCTTGGTAAAAATAATCTTTTAAAATTTTTATAAAATTGATTTGAATTGAAATTTTTATTAAAAAAAATTAGTCATATAAAATATTGCATTAAACATTTCTTTACTAAAATAATTTCGCGAAAATCTTTTTATTATCGTAAGAAATTTTCGATATCAAATCTTAATATTTGTTAAAATCTATTTTGTCTCTAAAATATCTTTTACTTGTTGATTTAGGCTGGTATAGCTTCTCGTGCAATTAGTTGAAATTCTGTTGGTTTATTTCAAGATGCTCCATCTATTTATTAGAAGTCTCACGTTAATCGATGTCCGGCCTAGAAAGAGTATTTTGTTCAGACATTTGTCGGAGTGTTTATAGTTGCTGTGAATTCAAGACGAAGCAGACGTCGCGTCGATAGCGGCAGCATTGGTAGATGAAAAGACTTTCCATTTCTTTACGTTTAGTGTTGTGAATAATCGGCTGCACGTATATTTCTTGTTTCATATGTTAATATGAAGTTAATATGAATATCTTTTTAGACATGATGAAACAAAATTCTCTTCCTTTGACGAAGTAATAGCGTGATGAATTCGTTTATTGTTGATGGCATTTGCATTATATAATGATAAACACATGAGCACATATACACGGATACAAATTCAAAAATTAATACATAATTTTTTAAATATAAATTTAGATGCTTCTACATATTACACGCATCTATGTATTATTATATACAAAAAAATATTTTTATTGTATAATATTTTGTTAATAAATTATAGAAAACATATATATCTTTCGTTTACTATTTTAAAAATATCAAATGATTAGCGCGAGAATCTGTTAAAAGTTTAATGTTTTACGAAAAAAATTAAGTATATCTTAAATATATAAAAGTATATTTTTACTAATATGTCAAATATAGTTATAAAATAAGAAACATAAATTTGTTTCTTTTATATCTTAGAATTTTAATTCGCTAGAATCGTGACGTTACTGAATACACCCAATCAAAAGTATTTTCTACAAATGTAATAAACGTAAATATTACCTTTCAAAATTTCTTTTTCAGTAAATCAAATAATATCCGCATTGCGAATCGCACACAGTAGTTATCAACCATGCTAAACGCCTTATTAAATTATTGTCGACATTATTTCTCGCACGAGCTCAAAAACCTGTTACTCACTAGTATCAAGTAATTGAAATGCACAATGGAGCAATTAACGTTCCCGGCAATTAAGACGCCACTTGTTCTTTTCGCACGTCGCTCAGAATATTACCTGTTACTGCGTGTACAGTTATTTTAGGAAGAAAAGATTGCGTTACCACTTTTGGTAATTCATCTCATGATAAGATGAAAATTTTAGAAGACCGAATTTCAGAAAATGTCATCTGTGAGTAAAAATGGTCGCTCCGACGACGACCTTGAAGATGCGCATCGTCAACTTTCACCAAGTGGTAACTGTAGACAAGTAATAGGATAGTCAATGTCATCCGTGCTGCAACTCGCGGTTAGGATCCAGCGAGAGGTTTCATTCTCGGTATTTCCACGGTCCTCGGTGGAAAAGTGGAGGAGGTTCCGGTTGTGTCAGACTGGCGAAACCTAAGTCTCTTTACGAAGGAAATTGACATAGACATGTCGTAGTAGCGATAATAAATAACAATAATATTTGTGATATCAATATTATAGCGATGTTAATTATACAAATGAGACATAAAATATCGTAATCTATTTACATTAATTAATTTTGTATGAGTTACAATTATATATGACTTACATACATTAAATGTGTGAATTTGTCTATTTATGTCTAATTTCTCTCGCATTACATAATTGGATATTCTTATAAAAATAATATTATTGCAACAACGATAATAATAGTATATGGTTTTGCAGACTCTAACAAAAATGTCGAAGCTGCATCATAGCGCGATTAAGATTATATGAGATAAATTTATTATATAACTCAGTACTTTTTAAATTCTCAACTAAAGATAAGTTTCTTCAATAGAAAAAAAGAGAGAGAGGAAGATTAATTTTATTGTATAATGTTATCATAATTAATTTTTTAATGTATTGTACTTTCGAATATTTTTCTTTATTGCAATGACAATGTAAATTTAATATTAGTGTATTTTTTTTTATAATTATTATAATAATTTTTCAATGTATTTATACATATATTAATTTATATTTGGACGTAATCATAAAAGTGGAAAGATAATGGCTATAAATATATACATGTAGCAAGGAAATAATGATATTAATCTATTTAAATATTGCGGTTTTCTCTCTCTCTCTCTCTCTCTCTCTCTCTCTCTCCCTCTCTTTTCCCCTCTCTTTCTTATTATATTTAGAAGAATATATCCAAGGATATTAAGGATGAATATCTTCTCTCTTTCTCTTCCTCTATAATAGGAGGATCTTTTGTATCTGTTATTATACAACATTTTATGTATATTATACAACGTTTTATTATACAACAATTTTATAAAATTATTTGTTAAATAGAAAATCACAGAAAATTGCAAAACAATTAATTGGATAATATTATGTTTTTTGAAATGCGATTTATTTGTAGTAAAAAATTGTTTTGATTATGATTCACGCTTTAGTAAATCCTGATTTGTAAGAGTATTTTACATGTGCTATCCCATTTACGACGGTCACATCGTCTTTTCGCTGATGTAACACTTTTGCCAACTCTGGTAACTTCTCGAACACCTGTTACGCGCGCTTGTAATAGTCGCAACATCAATTGATGATGCGTGCCAATAATGGAATGCTTAAGATTTTCTTCGATTGTAAAATCACGTCATTCGAACTCGATGCAACTCTTCCGCTTAAATGTACAAAAAAATCAAAGTATAAAATACAACAATAGATAATAAAATTAGAATGAAAAATAATATTTCTTTTTACAAAAATTGCTATTATACCTAGTTATCAAAAAATCAGGAAATGCTATTAAATATAAATTTTTATAATATTTAAATAAAATAATAAACATGATATTAAGTTATAAACAATTATGTATAATATATACATAAAAAATTATATCTTTTTGCGACTTTGTGGGTTGCACTCTCTATTGTGTAACTATCAAGATGGTAAACCGCTGTTGCGATGGTTCATCGACATCTCGAATGGATTAAGAATGTTAATGAGGATCATCCTTGGAAAGCATTGAAATATAGGAATAAAAAATTTTCTTTTTTGAATACTACAGAATTATGTAAGACGCGATTAAAATAATACGGATGGACTATGTCTATTAACGATAGAAACCTGATGACCTTGATGCCATCGGTGACCTCGAAATTCGATTCAAGATTCGTTTTTGACACTACGATATTTATAAATTAATGTTTGATTCGTCGATTCTTTAATTATAAATAAAATAAAATATGAAAGTTTTGATTTATGAAAGAAAAATTTTTCGAAAATAAAAATAAAGCATGACATTCCCTATGAGAAACAAAATATACTTTTATCGTAAAAGGCTGCATAATTCATTATAAATGCAATAAATAACAGAACCAAATGAGAAAGAAAATTAATTTACCAATAAGAATTCTTTATCAAATCAATAGCATTTTAAAAAGCAAATCGTTATAGGAAAAATATCAGATATTTTACTTTGTTTATATTTATAATCTTTTCTCGCGTTGTATTTTGAGACCCGTTTAATCAGACGTATATAAAAGAGAGAAGATTATTTATTTGTATGTTACTCACAAAGTGATAAATGCAATTTAAATTATGATTTTACATACATGTTCAAATATTTTATATTCAAATGAAATATTTATTCAACGGAGAATACGACGATTTAAAAAGATGCATTTCGTGCATACACACGATTTAAGAAAACATTAATTTTCATCCATCGTATTGTTAAATGTCGCCTATACTTTATTTAGATTAAATGCAACCGGTCTGCGCGAACCTTTCGGCGATTCTCCGTACATGACCTTGTTTCACGAAATTTATACCTTTTAATATACAAGCATGAGCGCGTAAATAACATTAATGCTAATGGCCAAGTTTGCGCGTACGATAAATTGAATACGCTTTATTCGCGTCTGACACGCGCGGAGGCCGATGCGTCTTATATGCGTAGTCAATCGTAATAATTAATACGAGTACGGCACGATATTACCATTTACGTGAATTGTACCTCGTTGATGCAATAAAAATGTCAAACGATGCCGTTACTGATATTCTGGTCGACGATTTTCCCGGTTTAAAACAGCATGTGACAACTTTGCACAACACTTTGCGACCGGCCGAACAATGCAACGTGCAATCATTGCGAAAGATCATGCGAAATGCAGATGTGTAAGACGAAAAGTGCTTGTAGAAACCGGGGCCAAGTTCCGTTTGAGATTTATCGCGCTTTTGATAAAAATTTCATCGGTCATACATCCGGCTGACTTCTCCGTCAAAATAAAAATAGCAGTGCCCGAGTAAGATAATCATATAAAATTTATTTCGCATCTCATAACAAATTCCATCCAATATAAATATTCGATAATTAAATTTAAAGATTTAAATGCTAACGTTCCTTGAAGAGTTTTTGCATTCTTAAAAATATAGAATTATGTAGAAATATATAGAAGCTAATAAGTACAGATTAGAAATTCAGAATAGACAAGACGGAATTGACGCATTGATGAGATAAAAAATATTTAAATGAAAAATATTTATATTTATGTGTTTTTGTAATTTTACTCTTATAAATTATTTATTACATTAAATAGAAATCTATAAGTAGTATAAATATTATGCTTTAATATTGTAAATGCAATTAATTTTGGAAAATCCGATAATAATATAATCATTTTTCAAAACAATACTTAACAACAATTTTTAAAAAATCGAAAGAAAACTTATTAATTAAAGAGCAAAAAAAGAAATAATAGCAGAACATGAATCAAAATATAGATAAATATGGAGTCTAAAATTTATAACAAACATATTTCGACTTTAATTGTCTGAGAAAAGATCGATTTGGTCAATGATAGTTGTTTGTCAACATTTTGTTTTTTGTCACATTTTTTTTCTTTTTATTTCACATAAATCTATGATTAATTCACAGGCATAGCGCAAAGAATTTGTCGAAGCTACCAGATTAATAGCACATATATAACACATAGGTAAATTTTCATACAATGATCCTCGCATATACGTAACAATATATCGCTTTCAGATCCGATCAAAGTCAAATGTGCGAATATCGAAGAAAATAAATGACGCTATTAGAATAATATAGGGCGTTTTTCAGTAAGTGACACAGAGGACACAGTGTATCACTTCATCCTTGTTGGTTGCCGAAGGAAACAAGGTAAACAAGGATGAAATGATTTACTGTGTTACACTGAGTCTTCTATGTCGCTTGAATGTTATATCGCTTTTTTGTCTTGTACTGTTTGATCGAAAATTTCAATGCGTTCGGCAATTTTGCAAACATTGCAAACATTATATTTCTATTCTTGTTGATCGATTATTAATATGATATTAATTTTTATACAAAAGCCATCGTAAAAATCTTATATAATTGCTTCATGTAAAAAAGAAAGAATATTGTTTCCGTATTTTAATATCTTATCACTTGTTCGCTAATAAAAGTGTATAATTGTAGAAGAGTTGCCTTCATAAAATTAATGGCGTTGTTATTTGGACCGTTAATATTATGCGCCTAGCTCCTAAAGTCGTAAATCCAGACAATAAACATTGTCCCGAGACAATGGTGTGAATTATCATGTATCTCGATATAACATGGTTCTGCTAGTGCATTATTACGAAAGCTTGCATTCTAGGATTCATCGTTTTCTTCTTACAAAATTTCTCGCGAATTGCCAAATCTGTTATTTTTCATTAACATAATGTGCAATCATCACAAATATGCGAAGTGACGAATATAAGACGTATATTCTACTTATAATTTCAGAACTTATCAAATTAATTCGTCGATGAATAAAAAACTTTTGTGTTAGAATCTACTTTAAATTAATAGAATGTTATATTCAATCATTATCATCGCTTGATGTCACTATTATCATAAATAAGAAAAATTTATCATTGTATTTATACATTACTTGTAATTTTCATATGCATTATATTTTTATTACTTCATTTACTTTGAAATTTAAATATATTTATATTTCAATTTTCCAGAAACAAAAAATTAATTAAAATTCCCACAGAAGAGTTTCATCGAGTCATATATATTTTACTCCACATAAAAGTTTATATCTTTCTATGTATTTCTGTAAAATATATTGGTGATTTGTATATAATTAGCGAAAATTATATTATAATGTTTATATATTTGTATTGAAAATAAAAAAACACATTAGTCAATGCTTCAGATGGTCAAAACTAAAAAATCACAAAATTAAAAATTGCAATTTATACAACAATTGATATTTTTTACACTATTATTCTCTGTATCTTTTCTATATCGAGATTGAGAATGTTTCTCATAGGCAATGAGGACAGTAGAAACAATTATTGCGAAAACCACATCTGGACCGTCGCTTGATGATCTCTCGTGGAGCAATCTAAACTGGCACAAGATTTGTCAAGGCTGTAAAGTTGGATAGTACATTTTGTGTGCATAAGAAATGAACCATTTTAACAAAGAAGACAAAATTTTCTTCATACAAACATATATTCCCCCTGCACATACGCGCGCTTACAAACACATACACACACATTCATATCATTATAAAAATATAAAAAATATAAAAATATAAAAATTGATTTTTTTATGCAAAATGCAGAATATGCAAAATCACAGAGGGAAATCATCACAGTTGTAAATTGTCGATAAAATTTATTCTTTTTTTAACGCAAACATTATACAATAACAAAAAAATATATCAGAATTTATTATTTTTTTTATATTACATATAATAAATAATAAAATTTTCATTTGTATGGCATAATTTTTATCACATATTTGCGTAGATCGTTATCATCAATCGTCTTGCGGATTTAGCAATTTTTCAAAAATATTATATGTAATTAAAAAAATAATTTGTATATATGCAAAATGTATATGCATAGATAAAAAACTAGAATGGCCAATGCTTTAAATGGGCAACAATAATAAAATTAAAGATTACAATGTTACGCAAGAGACTAGCAACTAAATTCGCACATCAGATTCACGCGGTCGCTGAGGTCAACCTCTGTTAAATATCAAATGTACTGCTAATGTGAAATGTACGTTCTTTTCCGTATTACGTTTCACTACTGTTTAATTTGCAATCGATTTAGCCAATAGAGATCTGATCTTTTGAAATTGGAATTTATTTATCAAAATTTGAAAATTTACGTTTACATCTGCATAATTATTAGCTAGTAGTGCTAAAGTCAAAACGAAATTGCTTCATGAAAATGAAGGAAAGCTATTGCACAATGTAAAATATGTTACTTAACAAGGAATAAACTGAAAAGACCTCTCCTTTTTCTCTTTTCACATATAGATATTTTTCTTACATAGCATAAATACATAGTATAATATATTTTCTTACATAGTATAATACACTGCTATAATACCTGTTTTTCTTAATGTATAATCTCAATTTCTGTAATAAATCAATTTATAGTGAAAACTATGCAGAGAAATTATCACAAAATTATTCATAGAAAAGTAACATCATAATTCACTCGTGTATATAATGACCCGATAGATTGATGAGGTTTGTACCGCTAATGCTGTACTCGAAACAATAATTTCGCTAACGCGGCTTATAATCAATGACAGTAATGCGAAAAAAAATCAAATAATACAATAATAAATATGCAAGTGTTACGCGAACTGTCGGAATGTTCCCAGACTTATTGATTTCGAAGTTGCCGAGTATTCGAGTAATCCGATATATCACCATTCTGTTTCAGTTCAAAATACAGTCTTTTATATCTTTCGACACATTTTCCAAAATTTCTACCTTCACGTTCCATAAATCGTTATCGATTAAAGTACCGTCGCGACATGCTATCTATCAATTAAAAAAATAAATTTTGTCAATTAACTAATCATAGTTTTTTCCTATATCTCAACCTCCTATATCTTAACTCTTGCATTCTCTATCAGACCGTATATATATATATATATATACGATTTATGTGAATATAGACATTCCATCGATCATCCTGTAAATAGTTCTAAGCGCTCGCTTCAGAAAAACAATAATCCCAAAATAATTTGACATACTATTGTGAGTTTATTTCAATTTCCCAACGATGTAAATTATCGTAGGCAATATTTTTTGCATAAAAGAAAATTTTGTTCGCGCTGTTTTATTAAAATGCGAGAGTTGTTTTATACGGGATAATTTTACGGATAATTTTACAAAGAGAGAGAAAAAGGAAGATTAATAAGATTTAATTCCCTTTAACAGTTTGTCAATAAGAATTATTATTAATAGTTTTGTTGCAACGTCTACATGTATCGTAATTTATTTTGATATATCTTGATTTTATTAGTCTCTTTAATTTATTATTTACATTTAAATAAGATAATCAAAGCTTTTAACGGATACTTAATCGGTTGCTCCCGCCAACAGCAGATATAAATTTTCATAGCATTTAAATTGACTGCTTAAAAGGTTAATCCTTGCATACCTGGATTGTAATTTATGCACTGTAAATATCCCGTAAATAGACATTTTAATATTTAAAAGGCTAAGAATATTGTGCGATTGATCGAATGTCTATTAATTGGTAGCTATTAATTTCTCATTTTATTTAATTTGCTTTTTACATATCGATTTTTTATTGAAAATATTATACTAATAATAAAGTCATTTGTTCACGAAAAGATCCAGTCCAGAAAAGTCCAATCTGCTCATCATCTCGATTATCGAGATACATTCGGAAAAATCCAACTTAAGATGAGTTTATCCTAGACCTAGAAAAATAATTATATTAGCCTTGAGCTATATATGAGAACATACACACAAATACAAGTAGTGAACAGGCCACTGTCTTGATAGAAAAATTCCAATTCGAGAATAATAATACAATTAGAATATTTTGCTAAGCAAAGAGACTAGGACTACGGAATTCTACCATAATAAAGATTGAAGATCGAAAACTTGGAATTTATTTTTTCTTATTAATACAAGAAAACCGTCAAGGAAAATTATTTATTATTATATATAATTTAATATATCATATATTTTTGTAAATAAGTTTGGAATTAAAATTAATTTTTCGTATAATTTTTATGAAAATATTAGAAGTTAAATTTTCTGCTGTTTCTATTTAGTCAATTATAATTAATAAATTTATGTACATATAAAATTACATATAAGATATATTTTCTTCTACAATTAATAAATTTATGTACATATAATATTACATATAAGGTATATTTTATTCTGTAATCAAAAGATTTTTTTGTAGAAAAATATTTCATAAAAATACTTGATAAAAGTAATTGATACTGAACGATATTGCAGACTTATAAGAAATAACATTAAGAGTAAAAGCTGGAATCTCTTTTTTTCTTATTTTACTGCATAACTGTTTTTTTTCTTTACCGCACAACTGCTTATTTTACGGCGGCTTGGTTATCATGATTGATAGTCATAAAGTCTTAGCGAAGAAAACGAAACCAAAGGATCTAGAATGTTAATGCCAAGGTTGTTTGGTCCATTGTCAATCCGAGAAATGCCATTGCCAAGGGAGTCTAGTCATTATTCTAGTGATCTTATCAGAACAGTTATAAGGAAGCTACAATTGATTGGTTATTGGTATAGTATCTGATGTATGAAATGATATAACAATTATAAATGATTACTAAAAAAGTGATGCATGCAACAAAAATAATCGAGAGTGAAAAATATAACAATTCGTAATATTAATTGATATAATATTAAAACAAAATTATATTATTAATGAATAATTCAATAGATACGGTATTTGAATATGTAGATTTAAAAGAAATTAATTATATAATATGATTATAATTACTATATATGTATATATACATATATATATATATATATTTTTTTTTTAAAGAGCATCGTCTTATAATTATAAAAAATATATGGTATTAACTAAAAAATATATTTTCCAAATAAATTATAATGGATAATCAGCAATTAGAATAAGTAATATTAACATTTGTACTATATTACAGGCGGTTACATACAAATTGTCTTATGTTTCAACGAATAATTCATTAGATGTTAAGCATATTATTCATTTATTATTCATTTATTGCTCATATGATTCAGCTTATATAAAGCACAGATATTTGCAAAATTACCTGGAAAATTCTTATTGTTCACAAATCATTTATTAATGTCAGATCATAGATTATTTATTTATCAACTTGAATACATAAAAGATCGTGTACACTATATAATATTAGTGATTATAATATAAAAGGAATATACAATAATCAAAGTAATCAAGAATTTAAAAAATTTAATACAATAAATCTTGGTGCTGTTAAGGAAACTAAAATTAACATTTTAATCGTTGTAAGATTATTATCAATATCCACATATTGTGTTAAACAATAAAATATGCAAATTATTACAGCAATCAAGTTTTTCTGCATGAAATTGTTTTATTTATAATAAAAAGGATTAAATAAATTTTTTTGTAGTTAAAATTTGCTATCACACAGTTTAAAATAATATTAATTGATCGCTTAAATATATGTAAGACACCTCTCTCTCTCTGTATTACAATTAGGACCTATATAAAATCAGAAACAACTGAAATTAATAAGTTTACTAACATCAAATTCTTAATAAGTAAATTTTTAATAGCAAATTATTAAATGTTATATATTATTTAATTGTAAAATGTTATAAACATATATCATTTAATTTTAGTACAAATTTGGATTAGTAAATTAATCATTTAAAAATCACTTAATGATCCTATAGGCTTATCACAATTTATTTAAAAAATTAAATTTTTCTTGACTTTATATAATAAAAATGATATAATTTATTATTTTTTGCTTTCAAATTATTATATCTCGATGAAAATTTGCGTGTAATTTTAATAAAACAAAAAATTAAAACGCCACATTATTCGAAGTAATTAAATTTTATATTGATTTATTAATTCAAAAGAAAAATTCTTAATTTATTAAGGTTAATTAAATTTATTTTTTTAAAAAATTGAAAAATTTGTCAGACATAAAGTAACAATACTAAATTAAATTACACAAATAGTTTCCTAATCAAAATAAAATAATTTGTCTTTTTAATAAATTAAATTTTATTTGCATTAATAATCTACTTTTATCCATATTAATTTAAAATACAAGATACAGAACAATCAATAAATAATTTTTAGTAAATAATCTGATGAAATATATATAATGTATTAAATATATATAATGTATTAAATATTTCGGAGCAGCAGTAATTTAATTCTTAATATCTGATACATAATATCTGATTTTTACAGCACACATATAATGTATTATTATTTAGTTAAATGTATTTCTTTACATTAAATTTTTTTTAATGATCTAAATACAATACAATTTTTTGATCGGTTTGAGATCGCGAAATAAGGTAAAAATTGTAAGATTGACTAAAACAAAATAAAAAGATTAAAATACCAAAAAAACCGCTAAGTTAACAATTAATTTAAAATTCCAAAAACAAAATATCAAAATATGAATTTATTTTGTGTTGCATTAAATATATTGTGGCAGTAAATATAATTACTTTTCATAGTGTGGCAGTGAATATAATTACTTTAACATATATTTTCTTACGATATATAAACGTGTATTTTTTTAGGACATTCTAATTACTATATAAATGATATAAATGGCTTTTTAATTAAAATTAAAATTTTATACTAGTTTTATAATAATTATTTTATTAAATTAATACTTTTGCACAGATTTTTTTCGATTATAAAGTATATATGTAACAATTTCTTTTATTAATAATTATATATATTATTTTTTATTCTTGCCGTAATTTTTTCTGTGTATGATCATTATTTTCACAGAAATAAAAATAATTATTTCATAGTTTTTACAACATTATTTTTTATTATTTTTATTTTAATTAAAATAATATTGTTCTACAAAATAATTTTCTTATAATAGACGCGTGGACTTGCATTTTTCATCTTTTTATATCTAACTCGATTTTCGCAAATTATTTAAAACAATTATATTTCACATATTAATTAAGTTAAAGAAAAAATGAAGAAAAAATCTTAAGCACGCGAATAAAAATTAATTAAAATTTATGCACACGGATGCGTGCAGATGCATGTCACATGTTGCATAAGGAAAACAAACGATTAATAACGGTATTTATTCGCGAGATTTTTTAATCATTAATTCATTGTTCTATAGATCGTAAATCTTTCAATACGGGGAACTATATTATTTCCATGTATGCTTACATACTTATTATAAGATTTTAAATAATTCTCAAGTATCATTAATAATTATTGTAAGGAACAAAAAAATTCTTGCTGTAAAAATATTAGAAAAGGTCAAGAAAATAACAAGTTGCAGCGAAAAAAAATGAGAAATTATTAAGTACTTTTTTACGTAGATACATAGGATTTAGAAATTAATAAGGAAAATTCATTCTTCATTAACGATAGTCTATAATTGACAACAATGGTATGCGTTATTAAGTTGTTTAGTTAAGAATGACAAATAATATATTATTATAAATATAGCATTATTATAAAATTACAAGAGGAAATAATATTGCGTAAAATTATGTAGAGTAATTTTATAATTGAAAAAATTCTAAAAGAACTTGTATACATAGGGAAGTTAAAAACTCTAAAGACAATCATGTTCTTTTTATAATAAAATTATACTTTTATTATAACAATTAGGTTCTAAAACTTTCACGCTTTTCAGATAATAGTTAATATTTATTACTTAATATCTCTTGCTAAGAATAATAATTTTCTCATTATATTCTTTTTAATATTTGCTTTCTTAAAGTTTCGTTAATAGAAGAGAGAGAGATAAAGGGATAATATAACATCAGTAAAAAAAACCAATTAAATCAACATCTCGAAAAATGTTGTATTTTTAAGCTATTTTATACATAATATACATGTTTCGCGCGAGAGTTCTTTTGTCAAACAAATCTGTGTGAGAATGTAAAAATGTAATGAAGCGATAATAGATTATATAAATAAAGCCAGTTTAATGGTAACATAACGTACACAGCATAAATCGCGTTATTCTCTATAAAATCTGTTTATTTTTCCTCGCCTTTCATTTCTATCTCGTTTCCGTTTTTATTTGCTTGGATATTATACAATATATGACTTAAAAACAATATCGATATATATTGTCTCATAAATTATATTTTAAATTAAACTTTCATTTGAATTTAAAACATTAATTTTACACTCATTTTGTCATTGTGTATCCCTCTTGCATGTTCTTTTCTTTCTCTTCCTTATTACATCTGCTTTTACTAAAAACCACAAGTTTTGATAGTTTCAATGTTCCTTGTATTCTTAAAAAGTGACAGATATCACATCATAAAAATTTTAATGTGTCTAAATATTAGCTCAATAAAAATATCGAATATTGTTTTCGTTACATTGAAAAAAAGTAGAACGTTTCGTCATGAATATACAAACATTATGCATCTCTATTATGTATTAACAATTCATAAAAAGTTTCTCGCAGTTTCGCTGTTTTTTAACAATTAATAGGAATTAATTTTATTGTATACAACGGATAGACTAGACCACATTGAGACACTTTCTTGCAAAAGTTCTTTCGAAAATCACTTCCACCATTGTTTGATAATTATAAGCGTTTTAACATTTTTTCTGATTGTAACATCTCTTTAATTATTTTGTGTTTTAGTAATCACACCGCAGTTCCCGTTTGGCGATTACTTCATCGAAATTTAATAGCAAAGTAGAAAACTACAAAATATTCTTTTTATTCATATACAAATTTCGAAACTTGTCATATATTTTAAAACTTATTATTTAAAAAGAAATTTACAATTTATGATAAAGTTTATAACTTGAACATGGAATAAAGTAGCAGAATTAAATTTCTTTATATATATAATAGAATTATATTTAAAATATATATAATGCATATTAAAACATTTAATAATAAGTCAAATAATATGTAAGATAATAAAAGAAACCAAACAGGCCAAAGGAATGTATAAACTAAAATTGAACAGTCTAAACAATAAATATTTAATAATCACAAAACTAATATATATGTGATGTAGACAATGTAAGTCACTTTCTGCTTTTGCTTTTTCTTATCGCATATATGCACTCAAACAATAGTGCCTATGTAGATTTAAACATAAAATTTTTATTAAAAACCCATTATCTTTGGCTACTTTGGGTATGTTTATTTAAATAATTATAATAATATATATTGTACAGAGCTTGAGTTAGAGTACAAGATGAATGCATAACGCATAATTTTGCTTTACATCATGTGTTGTCCATTTGGAGGAGCATATTGCGATTGTTGGTTTACAGACGGTCCTGTAGGCCCAGGTGGACCATAAGGCCCTGGTGCTGGGCCACTCTGAGATGGATATCTGCTATATAACATTAAATTTTCATTTCTTGTATACAAAAATTAAGAGAAAACGTTCTTTTTATAACGTTTAATATTATTAATAAAATCTAATTTATCTATGTGTGCCCTTGTAATCTATGTGTAAGAAATGTTACGATTTGACACTATTCTGTTTCTTATGGCTACATTTTATTATAATGAATTTTGTGCAATCAACATTGTGATAAAAGAAAAATAACTTATATTAATAAGCTTACCCTTGTTGTTGATAAGAAAGGCTAGTTTGATCGGGCGGTGGCAGAGATGGCCCCTGTGGATGTCCAGGAGGATGTTGATGAGGTCCCGATTGAACGTGAAAATGTTGTGGCAAAGCCATGCTTGGTATACTAGTAGGACCCATATACTCGTTGTTCGGCAAACTCGTGTTATACGGCCCCACCGGACCTGAACCGGCGGGGAATGGAGAAGGCGGCATACCGTTAAACATCTATTAAAAGATATATGTTATGTCAAGATATACATTGTATCATTGATATCGTTATTTTAAGTTATGAACTCACATGTGGTGGTGGTGGTCCCGGATTGTGGAATGAATAAGGATTTATATGTGGTTGCATTTTGGGCAAAGTATAACCAGACGGCGTTGGAGGCGCGGGTTCTCTCATCAAAGTATGATACAAATTAAGAGCGTCGACCAAATCAGAACTTAATTGAGTGAGCTGCGCATGCCGCCTATCTACCTTTTCCAAAGCTGCGTCGATCAGAGGCCCCATTGCAGTAACTTGTTCTGCAAAGTGCAATCAATAGAAATATAATAGAAAATATTTGTATCATTCTTTAATATGATGTTTTTATTAAGATTTATAGTTACCTTCTAAATCAAGCATTTCCTGAGGATCGGATGTATCACATTGCGGGTCAGCTTCGTGAAGCAAATGTAATAATCTATCCATTTTCTTTTCATCTATTTCAACTTCTACCACTTCTGGCTCGCGTTTTACCATTTTTACTTCTACTTCTTCCGCAAATTGCACTAACTTCTTATTACTATGTTCTAATTCTGCACATAAATATATTCATAGATTATTTTAATCACAGACAATAAATAAGTTAAACGTTTAATCTTAGAAAATACACTCGAAAATACACTAGAAAAAATTAAGTTGCACATATCTTACTAGTAAATTCTTCTGGTTCAACAGATAAATCAGCAGTAACAAAATTGGAAGGAAAGAGCCCTTCGCCTCTTTGATTGCTACCCTTCCACCAATTTGGATCTGAATCGTCCAAAATATTAACTAAAAAATTGAATTCATAGTTAACAGAAAGAAATTTCACCTGTTATTATGCATTGTAATTTTTAATACATACTTATTTCTCCTGCTAAAAATGTCAGTTCGTTATCTTCTGCAGCTTCAAAATCATACAAAGCGCGTACTTTTCTACCTTCTGAAGTACTTGTAGATGCAAGCACGGAATTCACACTTGGATATAAACTAGTACTCTTTTTAGAAGCTGGTGAGCTATGCGATGACGTGCTTTGAGTATGTGCTTTATTTTCTTGTAATGAAAGTTGTATTGCTATTTAACAGAAAATATCAACTATATAATAAATATCATATATATGTGTGCATATGTGTAATATATATATATATATATATATATATATATATATATATATAATCATCATAGGAATAAAGTTGAAACTTTTATTTTTTATTAGTTGTAAAGAAAGTAATATTAAATTATATATTACCTCTCGCAATATCTGCTTCTTCTTGTGAATTTGTTACTACATTAGGATCTCTGCTCAGAACACTAGTACGTTTTGGCTAAAAAAGATATTTTACACAAACAAGATAAAGTTTAGAAATATCAAAATAATAATAAATCATGTTTCTATAATCAAAATTTATTTAAAATGACTTATAAAATAACTACAAGATATGATACCAGAATTCAGAAGAAAAACATGCAGTATCAATAACTGATAGCTTATCTGACATTTAAATAATGCAGTTCTGTCTGCACTAGCAATTCAATACTTAACTTTGCACTAAATGATTTGATTACAGTAAATGATTTACATCTCTATAATCAATGAAATAAATGTAATAACATTATTGCAGCAGAGTAACTCACTGTATCTGAGACAGAAGAAAAGTCATGGCCTTCACTTTTGAGTTTATTATATAAACTTGGTATCAGATTCAGTTGTGGATCTGCTTTGAAGTCTCCTTCTACCCATTTCTTCAAAAGCGCTTTGATTTTCTCTACTATTTTTGGTTGAGGATGATTAATGAGTTTTCTCAAATCATTTTCAAAATCTCTGGACGCAATTTCCAAATGGAAAATCTTTCCACAATTACTGGCGCAAGCATCTAATAACTAAATAAAAAGTGAGTAATTAGAATTTTGACAGAAATTAAGTTTTTTGGAGAAAGGACAATATACTAACTGTTATAGCTTGCATGACGACATGTGGATCTTGACAGTATAATCTCTTAACAATGGAACGTAAACATTCCTTAGCATTCTGACTGGAGGTGCCTACTTTGTCACAGATATCCATTATCTTTCCCCATTCTTCCGTTACATTGTTCTCATTAGTTGCTTTTTCTGATGCCATACAAACAACAGTAAGCATAAAAAATGTCACAGATATTCAAAGATACATAATTAAAGAATAGCTTCGAGTCTTAACAAAATTATATTCACAACGCATACAAAGATAAAAAAATAATCGGAATATACATTACAATTAAAACAAACTATATAATAGCGGTACTATGATAGCTAATCGAAATGTCAAGTAACAAATTATCAAGCATTGACGAAATTATCTCATTTTGTGCATGAAACCCCGCGTAAAGAATGCGAAGCTCAAGTGCAAAATGCTAGCGAGTTAGCGTTAAAAATCCAACGACATAACTGAGGAGGTCAAATGTCAACAACCGCTTAATGCGTTTAATGCGGACGTTTGCAGAGGGCTTATTCTTTGTAGACTAGAAAGGACGGGCCCGATAATTTCAGACTCGCGATATGTAAACCGGAGCGAACGATCCGCTCTCGCGCGACATTCGTCGTGATTCATACCAGATGAAAAGCGAGCCGTCACAGCATTACTCACCGACGTCAGCGTCGAAAGGCGAGGAAGTCGGGAAGAGACCCATCCTTGCGGCTCCTTTCGATCCAATGACAAGATTACGCTCTTCGCACGCTCAGCACAATGTCACAGACTCGTGCTGCGCATTCAGCTGCTATTTACTCACAAACACGGCCGACCGACCGACTAAAAATATCCTTCTGTATCGCATCGGCGGACATCTTTGCTCTCGGATCTGCCAAAACCCTCGATACCTATCGAAAGTCGAGCGTCGAGAGCGATGACGTTGATTCGCGAATACGGCTTTGCTTTGCTTGAGAATATTTATATCTGTTAAAACTGCAACTGAGTTCGTTATATTTAGGAAGGCATGGCGCTTTATTTGAGAGTGACTGTAAATTTAATGGAGATTATTTGGTGTGTCTAACGTGTCAACAAAAATATGAATCGATATATCGAATGACGTAGCAACGCAATATAGCAACGAGATTCGATATGTCAGAATAAAGAAACCACTCATGAAACAGCCAATCGGATTTCTTTGCCCTTTACTTACTTGTCGAGAGGGCGCACTTTGAGCTTCCAGCTGGCTTTGGTGAAACTTTATGGTCTTGTTTTTCGTTCGACGTTGTTTCTTAATTACATGTCCTCGAATCTTATCTGCAAATATTATCATTGATACTGATATAAATAATCAATATCTAGAATCGATATACAAGGTATCTATAACTTACGAAATCTAAGTATTAACAAATATTTTAACGGATATAGAGAGAATCGAAGATTACTAAAATATGATTTTATGTACAAATTAGAAAAGACAATTATATATAATATAATATAATATAATAACAAAGTATAATAATAAAATAATAAGAACAAAGGAATTATTCTTTCTTATTTTCGAACTATTAAGAATTTTTATTTGCCTAATAATAATTTTTCCAATATTCGATATACTTCTGGTATCTTTAACATTAGGATTAATGTTTGCAATATGTTATGAATTATAAAGCTAAGAAAAGCTGAATTTTAAATATACAAATGTATTATGTGTTACAGCAAATTTTTCATCACATTAAAAACGAAAAATTCTGGATTTAGAAGTTCTGTATAATAAAAATCCTAATAATGAAAACAAAAATTATCATTATAGTAACTTCTGGTCTTTTTATGACAGAAGTAACTTGGCAATTATATCAATTATATAGACGTTCTCAAAGGAAAGCTATTAATATTTCTAATGGATATGGAAAACATCTATGCAAAGATACTGAGGATAGTGCAAAAATCTTTGAAGTCATGTTTTTTTCAAAAGATTCTTCTTTGTGTCGACCACATCTAGAACGCCAAGAATTTTGTAAAAAGGCAAATTGTGCAGTAAGACACTTCAGGTAACTTTTCCAATGTAAAGTAAAGTAAATAAAATTATTTGTAGTTTAATACAGGGTGACAAAATATACTTAACCACTATTATAGGAGGCTTATATATTATTTGGATTCTGCAACTAATACGTTGGACATATGTATGTATTTTCTTACAAGTTCAATCTTAGTAAAGACGATTATAAATGCTTACAAAAGAGGTGTTGTAGTTAGGATAGTATTGGATGAGTCTATGACACAGAATGATGGAAGCCAAATCATGAGTTTTCACAAAGAAGGTTTGTAACAAATATTAAAATCATAAATTTTGTTAGAAAAATATAACTATATACAAGATAATATTTCATCTAAAATTAAATAAGATAATCAAATAAATAATAATTTTTAAGTTAATATTGCTTTATTTGCAGGCATTAAGCCGAAATTTAAACAACTGGATGTCTTAATGCATCATAAATTTATCATTATTGATAATAATATTTTAATAACTGGCAGTACAAATTGGACTATGGCAGCATTTTTTGGAAATTTTGAAAATTTGATGGTGACAAATGAATCGAGGCTAGTAAAGCCATTTATAAATGAATTCGAAAAAATATGGGCGATGGTTAATGCTACAGTCAATGTTATGGAAACTGATTCTAAAACACATATTTTAACGTAACAATTGGTTTATTTATTTATTTCAAGATATTTATTTTTACATTTAAATTAAATTAAGAAAGCATATTTTTTTATTATTATATCTTAAAGAATAGTTTCTCATACATATAAATATACACAACACATGTATACACAACATATATGATATACACATATGATATACACATATATGATATACACAATACCGCACACACGTGTATGTGTGTGTGTGTATATATATATATATATATATATATATATATATATATATATAAATGTATGTATGAATGTATGTATGTATGTATGTATATATGTATGTATGTATGTATGATAATGTATATGCATATTACAAACACATATTTGCCTGTGATATATGACGCACAGTTCCAAAGCTATATAATTCTTATTAAGTTTATTTTATTAAGAAGATAATTTTATTATTTTAGTTTTTATAAGTGTAAAAGAAACTTGCAGTTTCTGCACGATTATTCTGATTGTTCAACATAATTTGAAATTTTTAATTTTAAAGGAAATGATATTTTTGGATTTTGCATTGGACTGTTTTTTTTTTTTTTTTTTTTTTTTTTTTTTTTTTTTTTTTTTTTTTTTTTTTTTTTTTTTTTTTTTTTTTTGATTGGACTGTTTACATGACTAAATAGCATAGATGGCATATTAGATATATATTTTTAACATATATATTTTTTTTAAATCTTCATTTCTGTATACAAATTCCCACGAAATGACTACAAACAAACGCTAGTAAGAACATTCTCTAGTCCGATTAATTTTTGTGTTTTGGTAAATTAAATTTGATGCAACTACACGGCGTGGGTGCACTAAGGGAGTTACCATGACGATTCTGACGTCATCATGATATTACGTGGTATTAGAGATAGTCTTTGTTTTCTCACAAACGAAGTTGCGTTCTGTAATGCATATTGATTTTATTTAACCAAGAACAGACAGTCATGGTCTCTTCAGAGTTCATGGCCACATCTAAACAATAGCCCGGAAGTAATCATGGGTATCTGATTACAGATACAATTTGATAGATGGTCAAAATACATAAAACATTGTTTTATATTGATACATACTGTTACATTAGCGTGATGAATAAAGAAAATAATAACGATTTGTAATCATTTTTATTAAAACAAATATAATTTCTATATTCTTTTATTTATTATCAAATATAAATAAAGTATACAACTTTTAATTATATATTACAAATTTTTTAATAGTAAGTTTTAATGTATATTTTAATTTTTGCTCTTTATTGATTTAATTATTTCTTCTGAATAATTGGAAAAATATGTATTGAGATGTGTTGATTAATATAAAATTAAAAAAAATGGAATTAAATTCTTCTTTCTGCTGATGATAACGAGAAAAATCAGAGCATGAAGAATCTTAAAGCTTGAGAATAAATAAATTTATTTAAAAGAAAATATTTTTTCTTATAAAAGATCTAATAATAAGAAAGGATACATATATTAAAGTAATTCATTTTGGAAAATTACATATTTAAGTTACTTAAAGAGTCATGAATTATTTAACGGTAGAAAATGTGCATATGTATTTCTTTTTTTTCTTTTTAGTCCATATTATCAATGAAATATTGTACACAATAGTATCTCATTAATAGTTATATAAGTAAATTTGTATAATCACATAAAATGCATGTGAAATGCATAAAATCAATTAATCCCGTATCAAACGTAGCATCAATATCGCATTTTTAAATCAGTCATTTGATTGGTCAATTTTTCTATGATGCATATGCATGATATGGGCTGTGTTCCAAAATTCACTGCCAGTACTGAAAATCTATAGTGTACGTCACGTAAATTATAGATTTTCAATATTGGCAGTGAATTTTGGAACGCAGCTATGATTATGCACATTCTTCTGAATATGCCCTTAGGATTACAATTCAGTAGCGCCCTCTTATTAATCGATAGTGGATCAGTGGCAATCGCGAAAAGTAAAACTGCGATTTCTCGTAATCTCTAGTGCGATAAAAGATATAAATCAGTATATAATTAGGAGACATTGAAAATATAAATGTGAACGCTCGTGTAAATGTGTAAATAGTGTGTCGTGATGTAATCGCGGCGAGATGAATCGCGCGCGCGCGATGCTATCCTAATTCATCTCGCGCGCGAGATGAATTGCGTTACGGAAATTCCCGCTCAAGTTGGAAATGTCCGATCACGCCTGAACGCGCTGTATTTGCGAGATCTTACAAGTCTTCTTCGAGGATGCTGCCAGGATCCAACAGTCTTCCAATATGATGACAAGGTAAGAAATTTATTTTTTTTTAGACAATATATGTGCACTTTGATGTTAAGTGCAAAATATTTGAAGATTAAGAGTAGCTATTCTGTGTATATCTATTTTAGAATTGTGAATTTATCTAAGGATTCTATCTCGCGCGAAGTATTTATTAAAATATTTCATAATACAGAAGAACGGTTTTAAACTGATTTCATAACGCGACCACAGAAAACGAAATTGTGTACGAATCGTGGAAACAGAGTTATATTGCCGGAGCGTAATGTGCTTCCGGAAATTCTCTCGAGTAGGGAAATCAAATTACCGTAACCGCGGCGTAATCGTTATGTTCGCACACTCATTGTTGATGTCTCGTTTCAGAAGTCTCGTAGAATCTAATATTAGTGTTTGCGCTTTGAGCGGAATTTGTTTGCGTATAAAGTGCCTCGAAATTGCCCTCGCGATTTATTCGGAGTCTTGTTTTTATTCACCTCCTCTTCTCTCTCCCCATAAACGATTTTAGCAGGTGAGTCGAACCATCAGAGATTTCGGGAAAGGTGTAAACGCGTATCGAAACTCCTGCCAGATGTCGTAAAAGCCGCGACTCATTACTTCTGAAAAGCTGTGATTTTCGTGTGAGCAGCTTACGATGTTTATAGTATGTTATACACGATGATTTCTTGCATTTGAGGTATATTTATGAAATTAATGTTATATCGAATATTTTATCTATAGAATATGCAATATAATTTGATTCATTTTAAATATTTTTACTATAGATAGAGAAATTTTTGTTGTTTATCAAAAGGATATAAAAAAATTAACTTAATAAACTATAAATGATTACCGTAAAATTCGTTTATTATATAAAAATCTGATGTATTACATTATGACAAGTAAAAATTAACATAAAACATAACTTTAGAAGTTAATTAAAGGCAGAAAATTGACCTTTTGTCTTCAATTATCATATCGTCTTGTACAATCTTCTACTGTTAATAATATTGGCGTGTTACGTGACAATACACGCAAGTGTTTAATATTACATGGATTTCTAAGCCAAACTTTATATATGCGTGTTTATGTGAAATTAATCCTTTGATACAAGGGTTGATCTTAAAGTACGTACAAGTATATATAAACACATATACGTGAACACGTGCGCGTGTGCAAGTTTAATTCTAACATATAGTCGGCCGTATTGATTACGTATTTTTAGATACACTGGCAGCAACCGTGTCGTCATCAAATATTAATCCCCAGTCGGAAATAGATCCACGCCCCCATCGGCTATATTTATTATTTCTAGAACGAACAGAAAAAGAAAGAAAGAAAGAGGAAATTATTAATTTTTTTTGGAGGGAGGGGGCGCATGAAAAAAGAAAATAACAGCAACTAATTTAAGGACAAAGATTATTCTCGTTCTGTCACTTATTATTATGGTAGAATTTATATAATATTCTTTTTTCTCAAAATCTATATTTCTAACTTATCTCAAACAAGAAAAAAGATAATACTTTGGAGTTATATACTTGTTCTATTAGAATTCTATTATTCATATAATCTTCCTATTAGATTATATTATATAAATTTTTCATAATTGATTTATAAAATAACGAAATTTTATTTTATAAAATTGCAAATATTATGAAATATTCATTTTTTACTATATATATGTATTTACTATATATATGTATATGTATTTAATTATCACTGAATATCATTTTTTTTAAATTAAATTCTTTGGTTAATTTAAAAATTTTTCTTTATTAAAATATTAGGAAATATTATTTATTTTGCATTTCTCTCTCTCTCTCTCTCTCTCTCTCTCTCTGTATCTCTAATTTTTTAAGTATTATATATGATTATAATTAAATCTAAAATTAAAACTTTTGTTTGAAACTAAAAGAATATAACATTACCTTTTTTTTTCGAAACTATTTCGTGAAAGAATTTTATTTTTAATTGTTATCCGCTTGAAAATTATAGCTTGATTTTTTAAATACATAATTTAGATTAAAAAATTTGTAATAAAAGATTAATTGGACATAATTTGTTATCTAATCTTAAAATATCTTAATCTGTAAATATAAAGTTGCATATACTTATAATCTACTCATATAGAGTCTTATAATTAATGTTACACTATAACATAAATAATTACTGTTATTAGAATGGTATAAAGAGGTTGAAGTTATATAAATGAGTACCGCAAATGGAAGCACATCTAATTCAAAATGTTATCGATCAACTTTCTTCACACACAAATGCAGCTTTTACGCTAAAGTTATCGACAAGCATGGAAATAGTGCCGATTATATTCTTAATTATTGGAAATTGTATATGTGTGTCTGTGCCGTCAATTCCGAGAATATCTCACGGAATGAGCATTCGTTCGGATTATTCTGGCACTTCGGATTTAAGATTGTTTCGAGAGATTAAGATTTACGATAAGGGTCGATCCGCCGTGCGTTTTTATTAGCGCCAGTTAATTACGACGCGAATTAAGAAAACCAGTTCTTCTCTCCTTTGCATTTGAGAGACAGGAGGTTTATTTGCGACATCTAATAAACGAGAGATGTCCCGCGCGCATCCTCGTCCTTATCATCGCTGCGTTTTTATAGGTTGCATCCGCTCCGGGAAAGGCGCTTGAACCCAATGACGGGGCGAACGACCTTTAGTCCTGTCTTTCTCTTTCGCGAACTCCTTTCCCCTCTCTTGTATACACGTGAAAGCGGGGAGCATTTTCTTTGACGTCAGAGGGCAATCATGCAACATCGTAAAGCGTACGCAGAACCCTATCGTCGAAATGCTCTGGGTGACTATCGTAAATCCGCACGCCTACACGATCGAATAATTGTCCCGATCCCCTCAAAGATAAATGCGTCGAAAGAGATTAATGAAGTTCTATAGTAAACGAAATACAGATTAAAGCGAATTAAGGAAAATTTATTCTTTTTTAGCTTAGATATCCTTCAATATCCGTAATTAAAAGTTACCTGTAAAATTTCTCGAACTCTATAATGTTTTACTTTTAATACATTATCACTATTTATATAGCTATTAATATAACTAATTAAAAAATTAATTAAAAGTAAATTCTTTACTTCCAAATATAGGAATAAGAATAAATAGAAAAAAAGTGCATGAATATGTAGAGCGATTTCGAAGATTGGGGGCGATTTTATCTATTTTTAGAAAATTATAATAAGATGTCTTAAAATAAGTTTACTTTTACTAAGAAAATTTCTAAGAAAAAGATTTCTTCTTTATTTCAACACTCTTTGAAAATTCAGATATTTCTTTTGACAGGCAAATTTTTGGATCTAGCAAAATTAAGGCATTAATATGTCGCTTCAACCGATGCGCCGGCGTGCACCGATACAAGTGGAACGTTATCCGTATGATGATGTATAAATAGGTTAGACGGTATGAAAATAGACATCGGGGCGTTGGACCGGAGGATCGATGACGATACTCATCCTTCGGTGGCGGCTTGCCCGACTTTATTTTTCGACAAGTAACCGCATTACGCGACTTGGTCGAGACAGCACGTCTGCATGATGCGTTTGAGATACTGTATAACTTGCATTTTATATTTTATTAATATATAATATATCTCAATTTTTTCCATACAATCATAAACCTAGCTCATTTAATCCCGAGTATTTAATAAACATATATCTTTTTTTCTCATTCTTGTAATATGAAACTTTACAATTGCTCGGGGTATATGCTTTAATTTATATATTAAATTCATTCCGCTTAAAATCCATTTGCAATTTGTTAAAATCAACAGATAATTTTTGATTGATTCTATTTGCATTTTTGATTATCTATTTATATCTGTAACATATATATCAGCTAATTGATTTATGTGTATACATATACGTACAGAGATGTAAATGTACAAATTAATTAGTTTCCTTTGACTGTAAAATAAAATTATTAAACTTTTATAAATTTCAGGAAAATTAAAAAAAAACTAAAAAATTTTCAACAACAACAACAATAACAATAATAATAATAATATACATATGTATGTATGTATATACATATATAATATTTAACATATTAATATATATTAGATTTTTATGGTATCTTTGCTTTTATGCTATTTCTCTGCTTCTTTTTTTAATAGAATATTTAATGAAATTTTTATAATAAAAAGACATAGCATTTTTTTGTATAAATATATCTTTCTTAAAAAATTTTTCCTAAGTAAAAAAATTTCTAAGTAAAAAAAAATTTCTTTTATCTTGTTTTTATTGAAATTGATAAAATATAAATCGAAAAAGTATAACTATTAAATGTGATGATATTATTTTATTAGTTTATCTTAGTTTTGAAGCGCTCTTATTTTTTTTATTGATTTTATCAAATTATTTGTATTGATCTATTTATTTTATTGAATATGAAACTTGATAAAAATTATAAAAACAAATATCAAAGTTTAATTGTTGCTGAAATATCATTCTTCCAATTCTCGTAAATGTTACACGTGCGCTTGTTGACTTTTGCGTTAGAGTCGATCAATTGAATCTCTCATCGTATGTTATGTTACGATGCGTTTAAACACCACAACTGTGTATGTACTTGATGTCCGCTTTACGAAGATAACGTCCTGTCAAGTATCCAGTCGGTTTGACGCTTGTCAAAACAAGCCGCCGAGAATACTCGCCATGTGGATGGAAATAGCAATATACCGGTCTAAAATACACTCACATAGGAAGAAAGATGATGGAACGCGGGTGCACATCGAGATGCATTCGTTTGATGCACGCACGCCAGTGGCGTAACTAATGACCTAAAACACCCGGAATTGCCTGCGAAATCAAAATTGAAAGAGAGAGAAAAAGAAAAAAAAGAGAGAGGAAAAGAAGCAAAAAAGAAATGAGAGGAATAAAGTAAAACAGGAAAAGAAAAAGAAATACAAAAAAAGAAAGAAACAAATAAAGAAAAATATCAAATTTGTCAGTGACAAAATGTTCTTTTTTAGAAACGAAATGTCATACAAGAAAATGTTATATTCTACTTTTCAATTTATTTTTAATCTCATATTATTATAACTTTTTATATTACCAATAAAGAATTAGCATTGTTTCTAAATTTATTTTGTTGAAAATATCTTTTTTAATTACAAAATTTAATTATTTTTACTCAGTTTCTATCAAAGTAAATATAAATATTGAATAATCATACTATTTGATTTGTTCAAATTTGTTGTTTCTTTGTTTTAAAATATATTTTTCGATCATTGGATTTCATAAATTTATTTTTAGTGATTTACTTTTGAATACATTTACCATTGTATCTAATTATATCTAATTTATGGCAATTGAATTTTACATATATTAATATATTCGGATTGAAATATATATTAGAATACAAAAAATAACAACATAACAAAGCAATTAGAAAGTGGGTCGAGCATATATCACAGCTTATAGGTTACTCAATAAAGATTAAATATGTAAAGATCTTAAAATATTTTTTGGAGTATTATATATCCGTTTGTCAACGAATATCAAAACGCTTCGTACCACAGACGATGAATTTATCTTGGCACTCTGGGAACTGAGCGAATGACGTCTAGAAGCACTCATCGACCGTTATAAGAATAATAACGCACAGATGTAGTTGATGATAGATTGGATGTAACATCATAATTAGAGTGCAATTAATGTGATATTCTTAATATTGGAAATATATTGGGAAATTATCATCGAATATATAAAATCAATTTTATATATGTGGCTACATAGGAAAAGTGATTTAAAAAAATGTGCGCGCGTGTGTGATGTAAGAATATATTATAATACACAAGAATATAAAAAATATATAAAAATATGATTTTTTTCTATTTTGAAATATAAACAAAGATTTTAATTTTTTATAAATGGCCAAAATTTAAATTTCAATTCTACTGTATTTTCACATTGTAGTTATAAATTTTAGTTGCTTTTATTTTAGTAGTTCTATTTTTTTCAAATTAATTTTATTTTTTTTGTTTTCTATCTATCAATAAATTTTGAAATTAAAGTATAACAACGATTTTTATTTATATATATTAACAGAATTATTATTTATCCAATTTAATTTATTTCTATATGCGACAATAAGAGATTTTTTCTTAAAATATAAAATAAGAATATAAAAAATATAAATTTTAAGCAGTGCAGAGGATCAAGAAAATTCGCAATTAAATAATAATTTGACCAAGAAATGTATATATGAAAATGTTATTAAATATTAATAAGATATAATAAAACTATCCAGGATAAAAGCTTAAAGATAACTACATCTCATATACATCGACAAAAATTGTAAGTATCTTCAAGATGTACTAATTAGGCTATTTTACACGATCTCATCAAAATATTGAAAAATTTTGAAATATTCATGATTCCGACATCAAGGTCGAGCCAGTAAAGAGATTTTCATAATTAAGCTGATTAATGACCTCATTAATGACGCGTATATTTGCACTTTTGCAAATATCGGACGCGAATATTTGACTTGTGTAACGTGTTGGAAATCGCTTGTGATCCAGAAATTTATATGTCCATCGATCTTTCTGCCAATTACTATGACGAGGTCACAAGTCATGATTGAAGTGTGATCTATGTATTAGCCGCACCTGTTGTATTACATATCTATTTGCTTCGATGGGGTGATTTTGGAAGAATGAAGGGTAGGAACGCGATGGTTGTACGTCGCTTTCAGCTGGCCCGGGTATCCAGGGTTCGTCGCCATAGCGACACCCGAGCGATGGCTAACCACCCCATTCCACAATATAGCTGGTTGTAACCGCGTAGGTGTTACAGGTTGGAAGATTTGAGAGCGACGCGCTCTAATTAATCCGCTAATGCGCAAATTTAATTTGCTAGAAGTTACATAAGTTATAATTTAGAATGAATTTATTGTATAGATAGAGTATATACATGTATATAGATAGTTACTTTGAACAGAGAGAGAGAGAGCAAAATAGTGTTTCAATAAAAAATCTACCTGGTAGATTTTTAAGATAATTAATATTAACAATATTACTGAATATTAAATATTACTGAATATTAAAAAAAAATATTAGTATAAATATATTATTAGGTAAATTTTATTTCTGAAATAAATAAAATATAGAATCAAGGATTATCGGAAATATGAATTAAAGGAGAATTATTTCTCACTCTATCAATTTTATACAATTTCAAGATTTATTTCAATATATACAAAACATTGCTTCGTATTAATGGAGGGCATGCACGTCGACTTTCTCGCAAAAGTTACTTCTGTCGTTTATTTTGTCGCTTATTTATCAATTCGGACAAGAGGAATAGTAAGATAATAATTGTCCGAATATGTTGTAGATGAGCGATAATGCTCGTCGTGCATGTTCTCACGTACAAATATATAGAAATATGCGTTCGCATGATTCCAATTCTTAACGCGTTATTTTACATCGATCCTTACGATTTCGTTTAGATAACGATCAACTTGAAGAGAATTTTAGAAGAGATTTTTTTGTATATTTGACAGTAAGTTCGATAGAGAGCGATGTCTTTATTAGTGTGATCTCTTGCCAACAGGAAATGAGATATTTCGTAGATAGATAAAAATAAGCGAATATATAAATCTTTCTTCTCGCCAGGATTTTTTCAGCGTTCAATTTTCATCTAGATTTTATAGACATGCGAAAATAATCAGTTTATTCGAAACTTATTAAATGTAGTGAAATGCAAGAATTACACGGGATAAATTCTTTCCTATATTTATCTAGTACTGAAAATTAATCTTGTTAAAGTTATATAAAAGTTATTCTATAAAATTATCTAATATTATCAGAATAATATTATGTAAATCTCGTATTGCATGCGAATTAATTCACATACATCTGAAAATGTACCGAACGTTGAATGCAAGCGATGAATTTGGCCAGCGATTCGCACTTCATTACGAAATGTCCATTTTACGTGTCGTTATCCGGGAACGTTTTAACGCAGGATCGTTTGCAAAAGATTATTACAACTGTTGGAATCGCAACGCGCATGCAATATTACGCTATGTCACCGTTACAAAGTGGCGTAACTAATTGTACAAACAGAACCTCTACGCACTACACGATAAACTGCTACAAGAATATATGTGTACTATATTTTCCTAAGGTATATATACGTACATGTCTAGCGAATACGAATGTATATATCTATTTATATATATATAAATGTATTTACATCTGTATGATTTACATCTTATTTTACTAACGGATACTTCCGGTAACCATCCATCTCATATTATAATCTCTATTCGCATCGACTATACCATATTGGTAAATTTTTCGATACTTTCTTATTTGAACGAAAACAATTATATATAAATAAATGTAACAAAAATTTCGATCTATTATTTTGAAAGAAGAGATACATATTTATTCGGTTTAAAGTGGAAAGTTAATATTTTCATTGTTTGTCGAATCTAATTGAATGGATTGTTTCCGAAAATATTTTCATAATCTACGCTACATTTGGAGTTACGATCTCCAATTTAGGAATCCCTGGATTATACAGTCTTCTTGCTTTTTTAATCCTTGTCTAACGATTGACATTATACCGTTATGTAATGTGAACTGAAACGGAGATTTTGAATTATATGCAAAATATGTCTAGGTTTCTAATCTCGCGTTTTAGTCGCGCATAAGGCATCACTAATTGTAAGATTATCATTTAAAGAAGAACTGACTAACGCAAAAATTGTATGCACCAGCATTATTGTCTCTATAGTTAGTACACCAAGCTAACTTCCAGCTTGACACTGCTCTTCTTTCGATCAAGAAGCGGATTCTTTCTATACTTATGATACGTACATATCACATTTACACTTAACTGCTATTTTATATCTTGAGAGACGCATATTTTATTTTATTCTCAAAATCCTAAAACAACATAAAAATACAAAGGATATCTAAACGATGTCAGAAGAATACTTGAGAGATTAGAATGTCTTTCAGACATCTTTATGTGACGTTTTTTTAAACATTTACGTTGCTTTTTATTTGTATGAATAGTTGTCGTTTTTAATATGCCAATTTCTGTTACCTACAAGTATCATTGTTTTTTGAATTTTCTCTGTAATCTCTGCTTTTATTTAAATAATATAAATTTTTTTGATGAAGGAAGTTTATCGATAATTGGTCCGCCTATGTATAGCATTTCGACACCCTGGAACAGGCCGTTGCTGGGAAAAGGCCGTGTTCCGCTCTTTTGCGGAATACATTTCAATATATTTCAAGCTTCCCAAAAAACGTCTCTCGTTTACACAGCTTCGGCTGATTATTTGGCACGTTTGTACGATACATGGAAGCTGCTCATTCGGAACTTACTCGGCTCCTCCTGGGTGATCCGAAGGCACGGCTCGCTGCAGGTCCTCACTATCTCTCACATATCCTCCGTACTGAAGCTACCGATTAGACCCTGCTCTAGGTCCATGTTGGAGTCACACTGCATCACCCACTCCCATATCCTCTTGGTAACGACTTTCTGGTCTACTGTGGTCTCTAGACCATAGCTATTCAGTAGCTTCCTCAGCTTGTTTTTGTTCTCGTCCACGTTGTGTCGATCGTCCAAAATAGTATCCAGGTAGAGTAGGCTATCACCTCGCCTGGCGAGACTCTCGCTCACGTCGACCGACGTCGACGTCGCGCTATGACTGATCTTACTGATGCACCATGAATCCTTTAGATACTTGTTGATCTCAGTCACATGCGGCCTCTTCTCCGGCTTGTGCTCGAATGCTCGTCTGAAGTATCGGAGCAGCCTAGGTGTGAATCGTCGGAAAGTAGGCGGAATCTTGGTGGTACGTCGCTTTAGCCATCGCTGGAAAGCGGAGTAGTCCGGGTCTCGGATTGGATCGGCGCTTTGCCACGGCGGATTGCCGGTCAGACAAACGAAAAGGACGATGCCAAATTGCCAGCAATCTGAGCTTCTTTTACAAGCGTACCTTTCGTTCTTGATGACTTCGTGGATCTCGGGCGGTTGGAATGGCACCCAGGTGCATCGTATTTTGTTCACCAGAGTACCTTCGCGCCTTGTGCAACCGAAATCGCACAATTTTACTTTGCTCATGTCCTGCGCGAATACTAGCACATTTTCCAGTTTTATGTCACGATGTGTTAGCTGTTTTGAATGAATAAAATCGAGAGCCGAAGCAAGCTGTTCGGCAATCCTTTTACATGCGTCTTCGTTCAGTCCGCCAGCCTTCACATTGCCGGCGAGGTCGCCATAGAGAGCGTATTCTTGCGCGAAAACAAAACACTTCTCCGCTTTGAAAGCGACAGCGTACGAACAAAGTATATTTGGATGTGGGCTTAGGTGATACGAATAATGAAATTCCCGAAAGAAGTCCTTTTCCGACGTGAGTTCTTGATGAACTGCTTTCAAAACTACTCTTGTCTGAGTGGCTCTGTGCGTTGCCAATAGAACCTTCGCAAAACTACCCTCGCCCAAAGTTTTTTCCACATTGTATTCTTTCGAAAGATCCAGCTCTTCGAGAGGTACTTCCTGCACCCTGTGAATGCCTGACTCTTTCTTTTCGTGCAGCTTCATCTGAAATTAAAGAAAAAGAGTACATGATTATTTTTGATAGATTGATTTTCCTTATTTTTAGCTTAATTATAATGTAGCTGAATATAGTGAGGAATATTTGTGTCTCGTAAAGAATTTAATACAAGTGTATATTTTATAACTAGTGATATATTAAATCATATTTTATTTTAAATTCTGAAAATAAAATTATATAATTTTATATTTAGATATTTTACTTTAGTTGCATTGCTACTTTAATATTACTTATTATTATCTCATGTTTAAAATTTATTTTAATATATTTTTACACGCACGCGTTATAGAGATTAACTTTTTAGTCTTATCATCTACGTTTTATAGATCGTCTCGTGTTTCTGTCAAGTACGGAAATTAGAATTTCATCTGTCGGAAATACGTCTATGTTGATTTCACACTTGGGTAATGCTTTGTCGAGGAAATATCGTCGTTCCATGGGCATAATAAATCTCAGGAATATGCAACGCCTACGATTGTCAACATGACGGACGTACAATCATATTCTGAAGTGTTCCTACGCTTCCTTCCGCAAAAAGATAATATTCACGCCTCTCTGATCATACAACGCGCGTCCTAGTTCATAAATAGCGTAGATCAATCGCAGTTCTAGAATATGATATTGCGTACACATGCGATTTGATTATGATCGCCCGACATATGGAGATCGTTTGCAAAAAAGATGTCACAATGAGAGATATAATATTTCTCAAATAAAAATTCAACTTTTCTAGATTTCTTTCCGAAAAGAAAAGAAAATGATAAGATATCGAATATCTTGGAGAAAATGATAAGATATCGAATATCTTGGAGAATTTTTGCTTCAAATTTTAAGCTTCGATAAAATAAATAATTAAATTTAATAGTTAATCACAAGGACGTTTAAAATCGAGTGTTAAAAATTTCTAACAAGAACTGACGTATAATCCAAGCTTTGCTGGAAAAGAGTTTTGATTCTAGATCTATTAATTCAAGGAATCGATAGACGAAAGCAAGTTTCCTGAAATCTCGTATTGTATAGGTAATGAATATCGTGTATTTTCTCCATTAAAAATGTAAATCGGTTAAATTTATCGATCGCTGTTGCATAACGGCAACATTAAGCAGACATTGATCTATCTAATGATAGTCCTTGCGCTTTTTGAATCGTCGTTTCTCTTCCAGCTATCGCGTGATCTCGCATGTGCGTCATCACGCACGGCGCTGCAAATGCTCTCTCGTGTAAACTCGCGATCGAGTGTTATGTTTGTGCTCGAATTTATGATCGCGTATCTCGAATCGATAATTTAGACGGCAATACGCGAGTTGGATTTTTGGAACGACGCCACCAGGAACAGCGATTTACATTTTTGTCCTCTTCGCTTTATATGTGTACATCAAGTTTTCTCTGTCATTTTTATCAGAAAGTTGCATTTTCGCGAAGAGTCGAGCCGGAGGGTAGCCAGGAGGGTGAACCCAGGACCTTTAGACCCTCTCGCTAGATCAATAACAAGAAACGCTCACAGATTTCATGTCTGAAACTGCTCGACATCAAATCTTGAAACTTTTCATTGGGCCTCATGTGCGAATTTTGTCCGCGATTCGCACATTCGTTTAACTTCTAACAGGTGAAATGCATTGCTAGGTCGAGTGCGAATGGAAGAAGATAGATACGATAAATAGGTGGTTTCATTAATTTTGGACATCGCATTTAAACACGTTTTAAAATTTTATTTACTTACTTTATTTTTATTTATTTAAACTACATTAAAATACAAATTACATGAAATTAAAGCTATAAATTAATTTACATACACACATACACACACACACACACACACACACACACACACATATATATATCAAAAAATATAAATTGCTAATTTTTTACTTATATAAGTTAATATCATTTTTATTCTTATTTGTTATTTATCAATATTTATGTTAAAAACTAGAAATGAAAGTATACATATTCTTGATTCTTAAGCATTTTGAAAAAAGATTTGTGATATATTTAAAGACTTTGTATTTAAGTTGACTTTTAATGATTCAAAGGGATCGTTTGTTACAGCACAAGTCATTAATAGATGTTTAAATTACGTGAAAACGAACATACATTAGTTTGACGATAAAAATCTTCCTAACCAGTTCAGATCGTCCCATAAATTTCTGGAAATTTGAGACAGCGTAAATGTCATCATGTGACGAAATGCAATATGTAGCGAACGGGTGGCGTAAATATATATTATAATATACATATAATGCGTTATAACAGGAACAAGATAGCGGCAAGCTCTTTTTCACTTTAATTTTTAATAAAGTAAGGGCAAATTACATGTTTTTGATTTGTGCGTAGGATTATTATATAGATAAATTATATGTTCTTGAGTATATGTCGCGCTTATTTAAATTTACACTTCGTGCGTCATAATGACTTTAATTTCGACACATTACAGACATCATTATAGACATTATATCGTTTTTTTTGTGCATTATTTTGTGTCACGGTTTTTTTTTCGTATTACCACCGGTTTAAACCAGCTCATTCTGACAAGCTTCAGAGATGTAGATATATTTAGCATTTATGTTTACTGGGTACTCTATTTTAACACACGCGAGAAGTTAGTAGCGTTATACTTTGGCGTGCGTGCGTGAGTGCGTGTATGTCTTGCGTTTAATGAGACAGTTTAGCAGACACGCATATATAGGGATAGACAATGAACGATTAAACGCACTGCAAGTGCTGTGGAAAGTCAACGTGTTATCTCCTTAAGACATTAGACATAAATCATAGAAGCCAATTATGATATTAACGCATTATAATTTACTAATTATCAGCTTATTCAACATTTTATCATTATTATTAAATATGCTTTAATTTAATATTATAAAAATTTGTAAATCATAGTATAATATTGAAAACAATTGAAATGATTTTATTTTTATAACATACATGTTTTTTTAACCTACATACACATGTTTTTATAACATACATTTCCTCAACAAATATTACATAAAAATATCTTTTAAAATATCATAATATATACCCATAATACAAAAACTCATTTTCTTAATTGCATTATATAGAATCCCAGCATCAAAAATGCATAATAAGATTTATTCTAACCAAAGAGGGAATTAAAATATTAAACGTTAAAAATCATCATCAATAGAAAGTTTGAGCACAATTGTACGGACGAGATTTATACAACAATAATTATAAAGATATGATTGATACATACCACGATAGTAAGATCCGTTTGTCAATCGAGAAAAATTGTTGCTGTCGCTGCACACTGCGATCAATGTCAATAAATGTACATGTATTGAATCACTTCTTTGCTCGATTAAATTTTAATTAGCGCATTCTCTTCTACATTTTTACATCACGATGTCTTTGTAGCACACGCGTGTATCAGATGATCACAAATGTCACAAACGCCGAATAAAGTCAGTGCGTATCGCGAAAATTTATGTCGTGTCCACTGATAACTTCGCTTTCGGAGTAGATTTCGGTCATTTAAGTGACGAATATGGAAATAGAGACAAACTCGGTGACAAGAGATATCAACGACGACGCTCGGTCACATTTTCCGTGCTGCGCGTATCTCAAAGGTCTGGAGCGTCGTGACGCCCCGCATCGCTTTTATAGACCCGGCCGGGAAATGCGCAGACGTGGATGGTAAAAGGGTGCGGGATACATGACGATGTCGATCAACGTAGGGTAGAACAAGCGTAACGCCGCGTCGCATGGTGGCTTTTTTTAACAGGCGCATTATGTGCGAGTCGACGAGTCGCGTCAAGATGGACACTCCGATGAACAGAGAAAGAGTTACCCGGAACCAGATCGGCAGAATTCTTCCACGTGCGATCATTGATCGGTTTACGTGCTACATAATCTTAATCACGAGTTATCTTGATCATAAAACTTTTAAGTAAAATTTTATTTTGAAAATACCGACTTTATAGCTAGTAAAAAGGTGCAGTAAAATAATAATGTTAGAAGAACAAATCAAATAAGAGAAGTTAAATTTTTAATTTCTTTCTTTTTAATTACATTTGTGCTAATTCACGCGTACTCGTTAATTATTTACGATCGAGTATGCTAGTCGTATGTGTTCGATGATAGCGCATTCTCGAGATTTAGGAGCAAGGACTCGATAACTATTCGCAAGTAATAAAAATTCTTTGCGCGAGAAAACGATGCACGCGATGATAGGAGAAGCTTTGCAGAAATTGAGTTTGATCTATGATATTATTTTCTGCTTTTTTTAGTAGAAATGATATAGTATATAAATGACATAATATATCTGTTTTTTTTATTCTTTCACATCATTCTTTATTGCCTGTCTGCGTGTGAATTTTATAACGTGAAGCCATTTCGGTACCGATTCAAATCCGCAAAATATATTTTTGTACCTGTACGAATGGATTATTGACATGGATCGACTTAAAGTGGATTTATTGACTTTCTGCCGCCAGTTTAATATTCCAACTTCCACGAATAGAGTCAAATAGAGTCAAATAAAAAAGAAGGAAACGCCATTTGATTTTGCAATCCGTTCTTTATTTTTTATAACTATACTATTATTAATTATATCCTGCCTGTAATCTATTATTATCTACTATCGAGAATGACCTAAAACAGAACATTCATATATTTTAAATTTATTATAAATTTCTTATTCATGTCTCCTGTGACTTTGTCCTATTCAATATTATTTTCTTAAATTCGTGACGGACGCTGTTAAATAATGCAGATTATGCGTTCGTCGCGAATCCGAATTTACACCTGAAAGTATTTTTAAAATGTATGTCAAGTATACAGAGTCCATAGAGATGTTCGACTGTACATCACCGGATATTAAAGATATAAATAAGAGAAACGATCGCGCAATGGAAGTGCGAATTATTGTGCAATTATCGCAAATCGGTTCGCACATTAGTTCGCGAATTACGCGAAAAGCCTTGACGTTGACGAGTTTCGAGAAATGGAAAGAATCTAGGATAGATTAGGGGAACATGTTGGCGTCACCGAACACGTGTATTTAGATGTAAGCCTTCTGGGACAGTAGGCGCATGATTAATTTATGGATCCCGTGACAATCGCGTATAATAACTTCTAACTTTCTAACAGAAACGGAAAATGAGCATGTAATTGTGTTAAATTTTAAAATGGATTTTATTATACGATTGTCTATCTATCTTCAACTACAATTAGATTTAAGTTTCGTAGACGCAGCTATTGTCTATTTTGCTTGAGGCCGCTGACGTATTCACGTAGAATACGTCTACTGTGCTTGCCAAACAGTTACTGAACTTTGAGAGAACTCATCATTCGCGGAATCTTCTTCCATGATTATTCTTCCCTGAATGCAAACTTTGTCATCTAACAATGCTCGGAAAAGCTTACAGAAAAAGATGTTAAAATCATTTTTTCATCTTCACGTATTTTACTATATTCAAGTTGAACTATTTTTGTTAAAAGTATACTTTGCATGATCGCTGAATAAACAAAAGTATTTGAGACATCTCTATTAAAGTAACTTTTGAAGAACTCTTGAACAGAGTTCTAGAGTATTGACTGAGAAGGGTATCGTGATAAAGAAGAGAAAGAAAATAACACGAGTAAAAGGATGAAGGAGGAGAGAAAAATATAAGGATAGAGGATTTTTTATCTTCATCGACACATGCATCTTCGTGCTCCACCTACGCAAAGGCAGTACAAATACAATATGTGCAAACATGAAGATCGCCCACGTGCAGTGTATAGTTCGATTGCACACGAACACACATAAAACGGTAAATGTGATGCAATGCGAATAACATGCGGCCAGGGAATATAGAGAGAAAAAGAAGCAAGAACGAAAAAAGTTATCACCGCGGCTGAATCAAGAATACATAATTATCAAATCTACGGCTTCGTGGAACGCGGTTGACGAAACATCTATATTAGAGAGCTCCGAGATCTTTACCGCAAACAAGCGCGTGAATGTTCTGTTCTTCGTTCCTCGAAATCATCTATTCCTTTGTCTGTGCCATTTTTATTGAATTTGAAATTGACTTTTTCTAGACAAAATTTTAATGAAATATTATTATCGTTCTAAATCTTTTTTAAAGATTTCTTACATTAATTATTTTTAAAAATTCTAATTTTTAAAATAAGATTTGACACAAAGGAATAATTTTTTTTATCGATAGATTAATAAAAATTCAAGTACAAAAATATATAATAAGTCTGAATGTCCTATAAAATATAATTGTATAATTTGATTGATATTATAATTGTAATTACAGTTGATATACATACATTGGTTTTTTATTGTATATAATTTGAATGCACTGAAAATCCTAAAAGCAGATTTTAAATAAATTAATAAAGGAATAAATTTTATATATGAATGTACGTCTAGACAATCTGGTATGACAAAAAATAGAAAAATAAAGGAATAATACTCATTGTCAGAATAATTGCTATCAGAATTCAATAACTTTGCTAGTTTTCGGAAGCCAAAATAGAAGCCAATGATAACTTCTGGAAATACTGAGCTCAACTGAGAATATCTGAATAATGAATTCTTATTATAGATATACGTCGAAACACATTGTACGAATGATAAAAAAATTTTGCGATACCGAATAGAACAGGAATATAGAACTTATAAATTAAATAATAAATATAAATTGTCATAAATATATAAGTATAATGTACGATAATATGATAAATAAAAGAGAAACGAAAGAAACAGAATTTATAACATTATATAATATATGCATATATATTAAACTATTATTTATATAAGAACTGTAAGTTATGATTCATAATGTTTTTGTGAATATAAAATATCATCGCGAGGCAATTTGCGAACATAGAAAAAAGTTGAAGTTTTCGTAGTCAATTTTCTGTTCATAAATACGTTGCTAAATGTATTATGTTCTTTGGCGAGGGATTTTGATGATTGTTCTTCGCGCGTACCGTTATTTTGCGCTCTTGATTCTAGAAGATTTTGCAATACGCTTGATTCGCGGTTTTAGCCATCTCGGAAAGTTGATTTAACTTTGGCTTTGGTTTAAATATATTATCTCAAAATTTGTTTTGGTGATTGCTTCGCTCACACAGCCCACTACACAAACAACATGATACATGCGTCTACATAATAGCGCATCTATTAACAATAAGAAATGCGATTCTGTGAAATTATCATATTTCGAGTTATTTTCTCTTTTTGATAATATTGATTTTTCTTGCTGTTTTCTTCAACTGTTTATCTTTTTTATTCATTTACCGACAAATACAATGCAATTTTTAGATGTTTGCTGTTTTTCTTTGTTTTCAACAGCATTCGATTGGTTTAATTCTGATCGAGACGATTTCCATTTATTTCGTTTATTTATTGTATCTCTTATCATAAATTATAGAAAATACTATTACTTTTAATTTTAATTATAAATTTTAATTCTATTTCACTATTAATTTATGTTTGTATTATTTTTACGATTTCTAATTTTATTTGAGCAAAAAATTACTTTTATTATATTGTATTTACTAATTTGAATTATCTATATATTATAATTTTTGAGACCGAAGAGAAACAAAAAATCTCAAATCTTGTCGCGGATTGGAATATATAAGAACACATAAGAACGAATAAATGTTTTCATTTTACTGCGTAAGCTTATTTTTTTTTACTTTTATTTTACTTTTACTTTTATCTTTGAGATTCTTTGATTTTCTTTCTATGTGTGCACTCTATGTTGCTAAATTTGTAATTTCATTTGTTTATAAGTTTATAATTAAATTTCATTTTTTTGTAATTTTATAATTAAAAATTGGAAATTTTTACTTTTTTTCCTTTTGCGTTCTTTAATGAGAATTATATTTCTAAAGATTTAATTTAAATTAATATGTACTTTTTAAGGAGATATAATATAGAAAAGAGAAACGCGCACAAATTTCTTTTTAATATTTAGTTTTTCGAAACAATGCTTATATTTTGTCGTGAGATGATAAATCTTGAACACATTCTCATATTCAAGAAAAAAAACTGAAATATGCATCCGATCGAATGCATTGTACGTGCGTTCGTCGCTCTCATTCGAGGGTCGTTTAAATTGTATTTATACAGGGATAATCTCGAATCTATTATTCATGTTTCACGTAGTAAGACGCTTTGATAAATTTGATGGCAACTTATCCTGAAGAAAATTGTCGAGACTCTAAAAATTTTTAAGTTATGAAGAAACTGGCTTTTTCTTAGTAAAAAGGTCATATGAATTAAAAAATAAACAAAATTCAAAGAATTAAATATAACTATACACTTGTGGCTTATTCTACATTTTTTAAATTTATTAAACAAAATATGTAAAACATTATCATTAATATTCTGATATGAAAAAATAGTAAAAAATAAATAAATACAAATTTCTTAATGCAAAAACCTGAGAAATAAGAGAATATTTTATTTATTTTTCTGATTTATAAATTCTTTCAATTTATCATATAATTGTGGTTTATATCTCATGTTTGCATGACCTATGTAGTAATTCTAAAGTTAGTGATTAATTTTTAAGTAAGATTTTCTTACGTAAGACAAGTAATAGTAGATGGTCTTATCGTGTTCTGTGATCTTTATATACACTTGTGAGACTTGACACAATATTTGACACTTTTTATATTACACAATATAGTTCGAATTTGTAAGAATGACAAGTGGCATATCGGTGTCAGATTATTGTCCTGGAGAAAAGAGCAAACATACGGTTCATGCTTACTTACCTTAACATCGGCAATGTGCGTCAAACTGTCTATTTTTAGTCTTCTCTGTTTTCAGTTAGAACGTTAAGAAAAAATACGGCAGCGCATGGAGCAGGTGCCGAAACGCCACGAATAGTAACAAGGGAGGCAGAGAAACGATGAGATGAATTTAAGAATTGCGAGACGCATTATTTTAATGCATCCGATCGAATGCATCGTACGTGCGTTCGTCGCTCTCATTCGAGGGTCGTTTAAATTGTATTTATACAGGGGTAGTCTCGAATCTATTATTCATGTTTCACGTAGTAAGACGCTTTGATAAATTTGATGGAAACTTATCCTGAAGAAAACTGTCGAGATTCTAAAAGTTTTTAAGTTATGAAAAATTAGAAATGAAAAGCTTCTTGCATGCTTGGGGATTGTTAATAAAATCGGGAAAATATTATATCATAAATCGTCAAATAGAATTGGAAGTACTCGTATATTGGGCGTATTTCTGAAAATGGAAACATAGTTTTAAGCCAAATTAACAATTAACAAAGTAACATCATAAAAATAGCGATAGATCGTATAATATTTTTACGTTTTGCCCTTATGAATAAAAAAATGCAATATATAATATACGATTGGATATACGATGTAATTTAATTAAATTATTACAATAATTTTATGAATGAAATATTCTCAATAGTATAATATATTTGCTGAAGATTGTCAAATATTTCAATGTGTTTTAAGTTTATGGATTCTTCATTCAAAAAATCATATAGAATTCTTTACAATAAGATATTACAATACAAAATTTCAATACAAAATTAGAGTATAATTTATTTTTAACTTATAAAACTATAACTCGCGCACGCATGCAATTAATTGCAAAATATTTAAACATTACCTAAAATAATTTTTGCTATTTAAAAAATTAAAATTTTTATATATAATTTAAAATTTCTTGTTTTGATGAAATAATATGTGTTATTAATTATATGTGAAATTGAAAAGATATAACAAATTAAAGCCAATTTTTAATTATGCTGAGTTAAAAATTTGTCTCTTTAAGTATTTGTGTATAAGACTATAAAAAAAAGATTATATATAATTAGTAATTACCCATAACAAATTATTTTATACGTTATACAATAAGAAATAACAATTAACATAAATAAAAAATATAACATTCGAGTGTAAGATAAAATAAACATTTTGAATCTGGTATGTGTATTCAATATGATGAAAATGTATATTCAATATATGATTTTGCAGAATATTCTCTATCTTGCCAGATTCAATTTTTGAATTTCATTCATTGGAGTGTTCACTTAAATTCGCGCTTTTTCTCTCCCTCTATTTATCATTCTTTAATTAAACTATACTTATTTATTACAAATATAAATTATAAATAAAATAAAAAAACATGCAGATATTACATATGTTTCAATAATAAAATTTTTTTAAATTATTATTATTATATTAAAATAAGATTTTGAATTTATTATATATACTACTTTAATTTTGAATATTATTTCCCTTATTTATATAACTGTTTCTTTACTATATTCTGTTATTTCAACGCGAGCTTTTGCTCTCACTTGTGTTAGTATCTTCGCTACAAGTCGAAGAATCAGATGAATCATTCGTATACTCGGTATCATCGCTTGTGAAATCTGTAGAACTATAATCACTTGAATGTGAAGATCCAGAGTAAGAAGAATATGAAGATGAATATGATCGAAACTCGTCGGAATAATCGCTAGAATCCGATGACTCGCTATTTTCTATAAGAAAGAGAAAAGAAAGAAATGAAGGATTAATTCCGGAAATATCATGAATTTGAGAAGCAAGTGTGACTCTTGTATGAAAAAATTCTCAGCAGAATCTATTAAACCGTTGAATACTTTTATATAAATTATTGCGATGTGAGTATAAAGCTTAATTATAGCACTATTTAATATTGTAAAAGAAGACATAAAGATTTTTTAAATTAATTCATAGCGCATATATCTAAGCAGATCGATAAATGCTTGATTATATTGATTGATTTATTTCGTATGAAATAAATGCGCCTTTAAATTCTATCAGAGTGTTAAGAGATAATTAAATAAATATAAATAAATAATTAATAAATATAATTATTAATAAAAATAAGGTATCAAATAAAATATTTAAAAAAACAATAATATTAATTTCAATTATTATATAATGATTATTATATAATAATATTATTATATAATGATACAATTATAATAATATTTATATATAAAACATTCGAAAATTTGATCAATACTAAAATTATAGAAGCCATCTTACCTAAATCATTTTTTATGCTTTCCATTTTTTTCTTAACAGTTGATATTTCCTGACTAAGTTTAGCCATAGCTTTTGCAGCCTTTTTACTTTTTTTATATTCTCTTCTTTTCTCTAATTGTTCATTAGTTTTCAAACATTGTTTATCTTTGCCACAATTTTCCGTGCACTTTTCTGAAAAGTATAATTGTAATTATTAATTAATGTTAGATTGTTAAAAATAATGTTTAATGAAATATATTTGAAATGTGAAAATGTTTTGGATATTTTTTTACTTTTGCATTGACATTTAGTATTTTCCATGTTTCTTTTTAATGTCTTGGAAGATTTATTTGATGTAACATTTTTAGGCAATTCGTTTTTGTTCTTTAATTTGGTACAAATATTGTTGACTGAAAAATATATGTAATTATCATTAAAAATGGAAAAAATGTATCATGTTATGAAACAATTATAAAATATTATAAAATAAAAAAAATTGTTAAAGATTAAGTATAATGGAAATACTTCTCTTACTTTCCCATTGATTATCTACTGCATTACATTTCATTTTATTTTCTGATATATTTTTAGATTCTTCCGCTTGTAAATGATTATTTTTATCAGAAATTTTCTTATTAGCTAAAAAAAAATCATGGTTATTACAAAAATAAATTATACGAAATTTGATACAGTTACGCAAAAAAATATTATGCATATATTTTATTTGTTTAGGTTTAATATTTTTTACTTTTTATATTTTATATATGTCACAACTGCACGGTTTAGATGTGACGCTTTCTGTTATATTATTTCTAATTTTATATCTTTTTTCCATCTTATTCTCTCTCTAAGACTTTATCTTACTAAGAAGCTTTATAATTTGAAGAAAATTATTAAAATAATTAGAGAAAAAAGGATGAATTTTAAAATACTAAAATATTACATAATATAAGTATTAAAAATAAAATTTTTAATACTTTTTTATATACACTTACATTTATTCTTATACTTTACTTCACTTTTCAACGCATTGTGATTCTCTTTACTACACTCCAAATTCTTAACTTCTTCCATATTCATAATTTTTTCCTCGTTGCTAGGCATATTTTTACTAACTGAAAAACAATCTTATGCTTATTACCAAAAGAAATTATACGAAATATTTGTAGAAATTAAATATAATAAGAAAGAATATAATCGATTTTATTTACCTTCGTCTTGACAATGCTCAATGTCTTTTGTGTTCTTCTTCGATGTTCTTTTTCTTTGCTTTTTTCCTTCGGACTTGATACATTTCTCTGATTTATTTTCAGAATCTGTCATCTTTCTTTTTCTTACAATTGATTTTCCGTCTTTTGCTGTTTCTCCTACTGTTGTAGGCAATTTTTGTTTGGGCGTGCTTGTTTTCAGATTTATATCGTTATTTATTACGTCTTTCTTATTTGTTTTTTTGATTGACTCGTTAACGACAATCTCTTTGACATTGGGTTCTGAGGATTTTCGACCTTTTTTCTTCGATGTTTTTTTTATATCATCGACAACATGTTGGAGTTCTTGCGAAGACGTTTCTTCTACCGTTTTAGGTGTTTGTTTTTTTGAAGTTTTCTTTCTTGTCTGATCTTTAGTTTTAGGTGTAAGGATATCGTTATGCATATTTGAAGAAGTCCCTTCAGAATTTGTTGTTATCAAGTCCTCAGTTGAAGATTTTACCACGGATTCCGTCGGTTGTTTCGAATTTTTTTTCGCAATGTTAAGATCTATAAAGATATTAATAGATACATTGCAAAATTTTTTAAATAATTTTACACTCATATCAATTTAACTTCATAATATCCTCATATATATATTCTTATTGTTAGTTATTATTATAATTTGATTTTTATAAGTTTAGTTACACAAAAGCTTTGATAACATTTGACATCATTATATGTTATTTGGAAGTTTAAAAAATAGATTAAAAAATCTATAATAAAATTATAATAAAATGAAGGTTTCAAGACACCATGTATCTTGTTGTAGTTTTTACCTGCTTTGCAAGTCTTTTCTTGCGTAATTCTATCATTGAATTCGTTCAATACGCTCTGGATACGAGCCGCATCACTCTTTTCAATTTTTTCTATGTGTTTCCAAGGATCGGATTGTACAATACTATCAATGTAATGGTCGATGGAATCATCCGCACCAGCAAACGACAATGCGGATCTTCTTTGTACACTTTTACGACTCATATTTGAAAATTAGCACTTTATAATTGTCCTATTGAGGATTAATAATATGTATTTTTCTTACAATATAATCGAGAATTGACATAGACGATCTTTATGATATGTCTTTATGATATGTCTTCGTAATTATAATTTCGATATGTCAACGGTTATTCGGAGAAATTTCATGCAAAACTGTATTACTATTCTAATTCATATTTTTATAATTTCAAGAAATCAGAACTCAGATATTTACCTGCACAAAAGTTTTCAGAGTTTCTTCTCGCTTTTGTCATAGATCGATTTCTTTATAATTTGCCTTGTAAATGTGCGATAAAAATGTGTGTTAAATTATTTTATCTATTGAAATATTGGAAACGCACAAATTAAATAACATACACATCATATTTTCAAACGCGAAATAATAGCACAGAATAATATTAATTACTATGAAAATTACGAACCGCACATACATATACTGAACGTTACGTCGAGTATGTCGAGTAATACTGTTTGAATTGTGTTTACATGAATTTAAATCTTCTCAGATCTTTGTCAGACAAACTGTTTTCTTTTATATCCTGTATTTATATATCTGTATTTATGTACCTGTATTTATAATGTTTAACGTATAATACTGAGAAAATATTTTTATAGAATATGTACAAAGATGAGATCCATTACTGTGGCAATGTGTAAAATATGATTATTAAGAAGCATACACTCATAATTTTTTCGTGATATATTTAATATATGGAACATATATAATATATGTACACATGATTTTATCATTAAAATTTGAATATTTCTTATTATTTTATATTGAAAAAGTTGAATTTTAAAATATAATGTGAAATATGTGTATTATAAATCTGTTGGATTCTCTTAAATTTATCTGTTGGATTCTTTTAAATTTACTTATTTCATTAAATATATATTCCAGTATTATTAAAAATTAAAAAAGAAAGAATTTTGGAGAAACTTATTGAAAAATATTTTAAGAATAGGTTCTGTTTCTTAATTTGAAATCGATTTTTTTACCGAACAAGAAATTTATTCTGCCAAAAGCATTTTACTTAATTAAATTTTATATTAAATAACTCCTTAATAATTAATTAATTTAACCATTAATTTAATCTTTTATGAGAGAAAGTTCAACTGTTGTTAAAAAGATATTCTCTTTTAAAAATATTTTTTCAGTTATGGCATGCATTATATGATGGCGATTATAAAGTATAAAACCAACGAGCTAAAAATTCAATATACATATTTACATCACGATCCTAGGCTTTACGTCATAATTTCTTTACGCTGTACTTTTCTTACGTTGCCGTTAAAACTATATCGATACGTAGCATAGGCATGCGTAGGTAGGAGAACGTCAGAAAAACCGGATTATCGAGCGTGCCCTCTCGATAAAATAGAATAGAACTCGGTGACGTCATCGTGCCAGCGGCGCACGATCGTTATCTCTTACACAGCTAGACGGCTTACGGTAGGCCGCGTAATACCTGGTCGATCGAGTGAATAGAAGGGCTTTATGGCGTCACACGATCCTCGATGAGATCACTTGGCGCAAATGATATCACCGTATACTCCTACTGCGTCGATCGTAGCGTCATTCACTGTGACTTCATTCGTTTTAAACATCGAGGAAAAAGAAATCAAGGAAATTATAGGGCAGAGATAATTTTTTCTGTTATATATTAGTTTATTTTTGACAGTAGATGAAACCGCTTGTTACGCTCTAATGATAATTATTTTAGTTATTTTTGGTCTAATTGATAGAGCATAAATGTGTTGCATTAATAGATGATAGAGGATAAACGTGTTGCATTAATAAACGTAGAAATTGTGAAAAATATTTAGTTATCTCGCTCCTCTGTGAAATGGAAGCATGGACGTTTAAAATCCAGAATAGCCAGAATAATTATTTAATTCGCACAATACAGAGAAAATATGAAATACAGAGACAATACGAAGTACATGCCCTTATAAAAATAGATTTTATAATACAGTATTTAGAAAAATATAGTATTTAAAAAAACAGTAGAAAAATATTAATTATAGGTATACACTTTTTGTGTATTATTTGAAGTATCTTACGTAAAGAAAATTTAGAGATATCTTATATAAAATTTTGAAATAAATGTCATGTTATGCGATTCAACTAACTAGATATTTTTGGGATGATAGACAATGATTCTGTAAATCACGATGTATATTGACAGTTACATAAAATTCAAGTCAATTTTCAAGAAATAGTCTTTACCTTAGAACGTCGCGAAATTCACTCTCTCATCTTTTAAGATAATATTTATACATATGGAACTGCCAGCGCGACTATCGATTAATATGATTCTACGATTTTATGATTTTGCAAGATCATTTTCATTGGATTTATAACAATTTGAAATAATTTGATAATAATTTGATAAATTTTTAAGAATATGAATATTATTGGTAATAATAATGAACTTTACATCTCACATAATCCTATCATTATAATTTTCTCAATTTTATACCTTGGATAAAAAAATAAAAATTTCTTTTTCCACAATTTATATTTTACTTTTCCACAATACATATTTTAATTTATTTTTTACGAATCAATCAATAATTACGAATACGTCAATCTAATGCTTTTTTACTAATATCAAATAATTTCTGGAAATATAATTCTGGGGATAATTTGAAGGTAATATTAGATTTCTCAGTTTAGGTCATATAAATACCTATTAAAAAAATACTAATGTATATAAATTTATATTTTATATATAATACATTAATATCTAGTTTAATTTTATATTTCTTACAGCATCAAAATCTATATACTATTTACTGACACTATATGTTTTAAAGCCATAAATCAATTTATTTGCCATAATAATCATATTAATACTAAATTGATCATATATATTAATACTAAATTGATCCATGCGTATAGCATCAAGAAATTATCATATATTAAGTGCACATGAGATTATTATAGTATAATTATTGTATATATTGCTAGTATAGTAATATCATAATTTTTGAGTTTCTAAACATGCATATATTTTATTGCTTTCAAAATGAATATTTTCCAAACTAGATAAATAATTTATCAAATGAGATTACATAAATAATTTATATTTTAGCAAGATTAATAATATGCAAGAAAATTTATTTTATATTTTATATCTATTTTTATATTGAAAAAATAACGTTTTTGTTAATGTGACTTGTGCAGTTTTGCAAGATTATCGTCTATGCCCGCCCCCTGATTATTATTACATCGTATATACTTGATAAGGACCACAACTGTATGGTCGAAACGTCGTATTAATAAACAAAATTTCTGGCTAGTTTGGTCGACTACACTTTTTTTTTTCAATGATCCTTTGATTATCGACTAGCGACATTAAGTTATTTTATAATTTTTATTTTTATATTTTTAATTTTCAAAATTTCTCATATCGTTACTGTGTTATAACTAAATTTGCATATAGAAACATAGAATCACATAGATTTGTAAACAATTCACGTGAAAGATTACATATAGTTTTCTAAGTAATCGCAATCTTTTAATCAACATACAATTACAAAGAAACTGGTTTTTAGATTCAATTACGATTTTATCTATGATTACATGTATTTTTTAGAACGTTAATAAATAAGAAAAAGAATGCCTATTACAGTTCCTGTTTTTATTATTTTAAGAAATACATAATACTTTTTTTTTTATGTATTATAAAAAATTATACATTTTTACATATACATGCTGAATAAAACCAGCAACTTACACATTAAAATATCTGCACATGTGTAAAAAGTTTTACAGTTATGTTTCTACAAAAAAAATTTCCTAAAATAAAACATAGTTACGCCATTGCAAATATAAACGGAGGTTAACGGTTATTAAGAGTAATAACTTTAACAAAAAGGAAAAAAATAGATATTCCTGAACGAAATCTTGCCCTCAGGGGATCGTGATCGTTTGGTTACTAAAAAAAAAAAAACATCGATTTAACACGCGGTAAGACCGGTACCTTCTTCACACACGCATACAGATACACGTATATCTATATAAAAGTATCATCGTGCCATTCCCGAGGATAGTTGGACACTGCGCATCGAGTGAACATGATAGAGGTAAGAGAAGATTGGAAATTCCAAGACAAAAAATATCGCGCGCGTTTTTTCCGCGAGTGATGTCAAATTTGCGTGTGATTCATTGTAATTCTCATTTAAGAAAAGTAACAATTTTTTTATTTTGAATTTTTTTATTTTGAATTTGTGCTGAAATCGTAGTTGCGTAGCTTTCCTTATAGTCGAATAATTTTATAAAAGCATGGAAATAAGATTTTAAACATAGGAATTATAATAGATTTAAAATTTAAAAAGTGAAGAATTTACAATGATAATTAAAGTGTCACCAACATTTATCATCAACGTGCTAAACTATCATTAATCTTTTCAAGATTTAGTTAATTATACAATTATTCTCTGTATTTCAAAATTATTAATATCTTATTGTATAGCCTAGATTAGCATTTTTTATTCATTATTTATCTTGTTCTCAAATTCTTAATAAACAAAATATTATGAGAAAAATAGGTTATCCTATTAAATTGTAGTAAGAAAAGAAGAGAAAGTCGATTTAACCCTAAATGTAGATGGAAAATTTGTCACATAGATTTACACATCTACATGCATATTCGAATTCTGATTAGTTCTATTCTTCTTATTACAAAACCGAATATTTTTGGAAAGATAAATTAATATCAAACTAAGTTATTTTGATTCTTTGCTAATTTGGCCCCAATAAAACTTATAATTATATTTCGTGGCGCAAATTACGCAAATGGTTAGTGTAATTGTATGAACGGAGATTTATTTAATTTTAAATACCGAATTAATTATAAATTTGTTGCTAAAGGCGAAGGCACGGTTACTCGTAAGGGATGTTCGAATAAATGATCAATAATTAATATCGTCGATATTTTCGAGAAGGCTCATAAAATTAGCATTTTACATGATCAATTAAGAGAGATCAATTAATTTTTTATATAGATATAAGATTTGAATTATAAGATTTTTATACAGATTTGTACAGATTTATAAACAATTAGATTTTTTTAATTCGATTTTTTTAGAAATTATTGCAAATAGTTTCTATAACTAAGTAGTAAGTTAAGATCTCGAATTCAAATGCTGTAAATTATAAAAAAAGCAGTTAAAATACCACTTTTAAATATCATTGAACGCAAGACGCAGTCATTTTATTGCAACAATTCGTTCTTGCGATTAGCAATTGAAAAAATTCTTTTTCGTCCGCAATAAAAATAGCTTTGTCTCGTTCGAAGAATTTCTAGTCAATTGCGAGAAAGTGGGTTATCTTTTAACCTGGACGAGATTTTTGGGTCAAGCGAAGTGGAGCCTGAGTGTCTCTATATGAAATAGCACAAGGATGTGGAGAATCCTCACACGTATCTGTACCTATCTACCTACCTACCTACAAGCGCCGCGTCAAATTGTCGTCATCCGCTTTAAATTTTCATGTCCACTATTTCTCGACGAATTCAATCTGCAAGTGATTTCTCCGAACAAAACGCTGTATCATGTGGAATCACGCGAATCTATGTATTTTGCACGATGCAATAAACAATCATAAATTCATGATTGCATCGTTTAGCTCGCATTTATCATCGCGTCGATTGTTCGACGATTCTGCATTAATTTCGAGTAAATTCCACGATGTATATCAGGTTTATTTAAAAAATAACTCTTGCATGCATAATCTATGTGTGTTGAAGTTTCTTTTTTTTCATATTACGGTCAAATGAGAACGGCGCAATAATTTTTAAATCCGATTGTTTCATGCATTAATAATGTATATAATTTCGTATATTAAAGTAAAAAAATATTTAAAAAAATATACTATTTATAATATAATATTAAAATCTAGTTAAAATCTAATTAAAATCTAGTTAAAATCTAATTAAAATCTAGTTAAGACTTTTATAAACTGAAACTCATTTAATTTTAAATGAACAATTTTGTTCGTTCATTGTTTCCTAAAATTTAACTGAAAATATATTATTGCACAAATAATTAAAAAGATTTTGAAAGAAAGAGAAATCTTGACATCCAAATAAAAAGAAAGATCCAGTTCAAAGTGTCTTATTAAAATTAAGAATAATGATTTTGAAATATCTGTCTCAGTTTAATCGGTTATAAAATGCTTGATCATATTTATAATTTTCTGTGCAAAATTTCACGTAATTCCATGCAACCACACTGCATTTAAGTGCTTTTTATGCAGTTTCTGATACTATTCCTTGGCGTTTACGGGGCACTGGCGGCTCCTCATGCGTCCCATGTGAATGACGATCTTCATCTGGATAATAATACGGAAGTGGTCGAAGGACAGCTTCCCGGTACGGAAAATCTCAACGAGAAGGCTCTTCCGATATCTCGTTTATTCGCCACGGAATCGAGTAATCTGCCGGCGAGGAATAATCTGGCTGAAAGATCTCAGATACCTCAAAAACTTCCCGGAACGCTAAATCTGGCGGAAAAACGAATTCCTGATGTCGTTCTGAAGAGATTGTTGCAGCTGTTTGAGGTCAACTGAAAAAAAGAAACGTAATAGATTGTTCGATAACATCTAAAATATATTTAATTGTCGTTGTCACATTGGCATTTAAATAAGTTCTCGATAATATAAACTGCATAAATCTTTTTGCTAAATGCAGTTGCAAAAAAGCACTTTCCCATATTTAAAATGTTTTCTTGTGAAAAGAAAGAAAAAATCTTTCGGAAAATTAATTATCATATAATGATTACATTACAAATGTGATGATTATAATAATATACAGATCATATTAATAACATAAATGATCAAAAAGTATAAATGATCAAAAATGCAAATCATCGAAATCATAAGTTAATATATTCTATTAATATTATGATTTATTTTAGAATAAAATGTGATCTTTCCATTATAAAATATAAGTTATATAATTATATAATTATACATAAGTTATATAATTATTTTTAGTAAAGCTATTTTTAGCAAATTTTTAGTTTATTAAAATAATTATCATTTCATTTCAAAAAATGTATGTATTATAATTATTTCAATAAATTATTGTTATTAATCTATTTGTGTTATATATTTATCAGAAAATAATTTTGAGTTATTACATAATAACGTAATTTCTAACAATTCGTAAAAAACCGATAATGATATATTCTGAGAAGAAAATATACAATTCACATTTTTGTTACTGCATCTATTATTGCTCTTGCGAGATTAGTATCATTATTTGCACTACAATAGCGATTCTAGCAATGACATAACAACGTTGATATTATGCATTCATGTTTAATTTGAGGAAAAAGTAAAAAAATATATTTACATAAAAAATATAATTATATAATCTATTATTCCATCTATTGGATGTATTTTGTACTATTTTGCTAATATTAGAATCGATAATAATATTATCATCAGTCAAATTGTAAAGTGGAATTTATCTATTACACATTAGCATCCTCAGATATTATGCAGGTTTCAGGTAAAATATGATAATTTATCTTTTTTACATAACCGAAAAAAATAAAAATAACATTATTAAATTTTGTTTATTTTATTAGACAAATGATCTGTTTCCTGTCTTGCTATTTCCGAAAAATTGTTGCCATGTTATGCTTTTTACATCACATCGCGTATGTAACATTTGTCGATAAAGATGAAAATATTAGATAAAATTGTATTTATATTATAATTAAATTGGAAATGCAATAGAGTAACACGACTGTGCTTATTTTATATTTTTACTTTTTATATTATAAATTTTCAACATGTATAAATTCAACAATCAATAGCAATAGCAGCAGTCAGTATACAGTTTTCTACTTGTTCTAATACGGTAAAAATGTCGACAGCGTTTGTAGTGATTTGACCAGTTACCTATTTTATTCGAAAGATTTCGTTACGAATAACATTCAGCGAATTAAATAATAAAATATTTAAAGATAGAGTGATCTAAAAAATAAAGTTTAAAGAAAACTCAAGCGTATAATTTAAACAAAAAGAGAGAGCTATCCAATTATGGTATATTTTCTTGTATTAATTTCAATGAAGTTAAGACGAAATGAGAATTTATTGCAAATGAAGATGAGAAGAAATAAGTATTTATTACAAATTAGATTTTTATATATGTATTTTTATGCTACAGAGATTTCAAATTTACGTTAAAATAAAAGATGAAAGCACATTAAATATTTTTCATAGAAAACAAATTGTAATTAATTTTATTCTTAAATGGATACTATTATAATTCGAGATATCTTTTCATTTAGACTATTATATCTAGATATAATCACTTTTTGCATACAATTAGGCTATTTCTTCTGTCCAATTAGACTATTTCTTTTTCCTTTCATTTCTCTTTTTTACGAAAAAAGCTAAAGTATTTCATATACATACGATTCAATATGCTGCTCTATTATAAGATTGACCTGCCATCCTTCAACTACAGCTATTTCGTACTTGTTGGACATTATTCCGGCGAATAGCACCAAGTCATGGCAGTCCCTCGTACGTGTTGGAACTTTAATCCGGTCGGCGTTTGGATTTAATACACGCAACCGATTAACAGGGAGATTACATAGAGCTCTACGTGCAGTCGTCGAGCTTATGGTAGCTTTAAACTAAAATTAGCTAAACTTCGCGTATCTTCGATATTGCGCCTTATTCTAGCAACGCCTCATCGTGTTGATAGTTAAGCATAAAGATAATAGGATTTTCACCTCTTTCGAAAAACTTGACTTAACCACGTCTGTCTATTTGCAATTTATTAATATGTATAAAAATAAAATCGTATTCTTCTTTAAAGCGGATCTATTATTAATTAGAAATAAAAGAGTACTAGTATATAGAGAGGAGTTAAGTTAAATTAAAAGTTAAATAGAAATAAAAACAATTTAATTATTATAATTTAATTTATTTTGTCTACATCAGATATTTGAAGCTGAAATTCATTAAAATTTGTAAATCAATTATGTATCATATATATATATATATATATATATATATATATATATATATATGTATACATATATAGTTATATTATATATTATGTACGAAGAAGAAAAAAAATAGATTACATTAAAATAAATCAATTTTATAATTTTATAAAAATTATTTAGAAAAAACTCATATATATATATATAAGTTTTGTCTAAATAATTCTTATAAAATTATAAAATTGACTTATTTTAATGTAATCTATTTTTTTTCTTCTTCGTACATAATATATAATATAACTATAAAATATAAAATATAAAAAAAAATATAGGAGATTTATAAAAATGATAAAAGATTCTTAAAATGTCTTCGACTTAAAATAACTAATGTGTAATATCATCTTTAAAGCACATAAATGTTTCTATAATTTCTTCTTTTATTTCGGTCAAGCATACGTGATTTCATAATAATGCATCGCATCGAAAATTGATAAATCAATTTCGTAACGCTTATTTCCTCTTCATGCATGCGCTATTACGTATCATTATGGCGCGACATCTTCATGAAGTGTGAAATCTAATATTCATGCCAGGTTGTTGCTTCGAGAACGCGTGCCCGTGTCATCTCTCGTGCTCATGCCTGTACATCGATATATGTCGACTTGATCGGGGATACGCGTGATATACAGGCCAAAAACAGGAAGAAAGAGAAAATCAGAGAGAGAGAGAGAGAGTGAGAGAGGAAGGGGAGGAAGAAAGAAAGGGAAAGAGAGAGAGGGAGAGGGAGAGGGAGAAGAAGAGAAATGACTGAAGTAAGCGTTTGCTCCTATATGGTCGCTAATCTTAACGGAAGGGGATAGTGTTTGCACGAGGTAGGTTAAGGGTTGTGCCGGCGGGTTACGGTTTCAGGGGCGAGTCAAAGACACCGACCGCGTCGGTGCAACGGCAATGCCCTCTAGTCATATGGGTTAACCGGCTTCTAACTTTGACCGACGTCGACCTGCGCTCGAAATCGGTCGATTAAAGCCGCCCACGCATATATACGCGCAAAATCCGATGCAGTGACTCTACGTTCAAATATCGATAACTCGTCGAGTAGATACAGCGGCTGCGGAGATTCAAAGAGAGATTCAAAGATTGCTCTAACAGTGTTGAAATCTAACGATTCTAGCTCTTGCGTGTTATGTTACAGTTTTAATATATTATATTAAATAAAATATAATATATAAAACGAAATAATAACACATATGAAACAAAAATGGAAAGAGAGAGATTACACATTCATATTTAGATAATAATTTTACATCCGGAGTGAATTTTTATAAAGTGTATGCATGGTTTGTTTTCGCTTTGTATGTTTATAAATCTATTTCCCTTGTGAAGGAGCTAACAACGCATTCCATTTACTGAAAAAACGAAAGGATAACATGATAAAAAAAAGCACTATGATTATTCGCTTTTACCATATTGAATTGCGATTGAGAGTTATATAATGCTATAATTTCGATGAACTCACTATCGTTGCTCCAAAGCAAAGTCGATTGTTTTTTTATCGAATGGCAACGAGACATAGAGAGTATATTGCAATATTTTAATATTATTCTTTTACCATAATATTTTTTTCTTTTTTATGATATTTCTATGATATAATCGAATAAATTAATATTTTTTGGCTATTATTATTAAAATTTTTTAATTAAATGTTTACAAAAAAGTCGGCATACAAAGACTTAAATAGAAAAGAATCCCCCACGCAGAGTTTCCTAAAGCTGCATGTTTAAAATGGTACATACGTTTTAACAAAATAGTCCTCGGTACGAAGTCATAACATTTTAAGTTGTACACGGGCACGTGAGGAGACTCATTAATGGAAAATGTTACGGAGTTGCTAGGTAAACGCACGTGTTGTATATGTTTATGCGCAATATCGTTAGAAATAAGTTCCGCGAGCATTTATGTAAACATGCGTAGCATATTTATAAGAATATTTTATGTATAAAAAAGTCGACGGGAAAAATAATTTAAAAAAAATATAATTGTACAGATTATCTGATGGTGACTTTTTGAAAATTAATGATTTAAAGAATTTTGTTGCTTACTAAGAAACATAACAAGATTTAAAATAGCAATAAATATTATTGCATATTTATTTGAAGGACATTTGAATTTTTTAAATTTAATATGATTAAATTTTTTTCGACAAGTGTCAAAGTATGTTAGATAAATTAAACTTTAATCTAAAATTTAACAAAATTAAGATTTGGCTCGATATCAGCGTACTCTCATCTCTTTAAAATCAGTCTTTACTTTTTTTCCTTTTATCTCTTTTTCTATCTTTCTTTTTTCTTCATTCTTTAATTTTATCTTGCCGCAAAGAAACATAATACCTTTTACTTTGTATAATAGTTACTTTAATTATTAGTATAAATATATTTTAAGAATATGTGTATGTAATTAACATAATACATACATAATACATACATACTTATATATAATTAAATGAAAATATATATAAAATAAAAAATTTAATATTGTATATATCTAATATATCACGATTTTTGGGTTTATTTATATACGATCTTATTATTTTTATATATTTATAATATAAAATCTAATTTTATTTTATTATACTATGTATCCTTTAAATAGATTTTTGGAATGACACACCATAAATATGAAAGATCACATCATTTCTTTTAGAAGCATAACATATCATGAATTCACACGCAGTTAAAAAGAAACATTTTGAAAATGTCCGACCTTTTATATTTTGCGGTAAGCAATAATGATGATCAAAAACAATAATGCATATATATATGTAATTATTTATACGCACACGTACACGCGTGAAGTGAAAAGCCACAATTGTGCTTAAATAATAGGAGCCATCGATTTGTTCATCGACTAAATATTGATGCTTATCAAGCAAGAAAAGAGAATAAATCGATTTATTGCTTCTTTAAATATAAAACAGTCTGAAAAAAAGTCATCGGGCCGTAGGAAATACCATTTTTAAAATGATCTGAAATTGTTTTGACACGTTGTGTTGAAAACTGCGATCCTCGAATTCGTTTATATCAAAGCTTGTACAAGTCCATTTTTCGGTGCAGTTGTTAGTAATCTTCAAATCCGATATTTTTTTACAAGAGATTTATATACATGTATATATATGAATAGGACAATTATTAAATAAAGAATATTTCAAAATTACTCTAGTACTTTGTTTTATAATAAATGACATTGAAATCATTTTATTTTATTCAGTCAGTAAAAAATTTTTATCACTCGAGATCCGAATAATATTTTGTTATAAATCAAATGCATATTAAAACTGATAAATTAAAATAATTTTTGTACTGTATGAGAAGATAATGTAAAAAGTTATACGTTTAACCTTTATATACTCAATGCATTTAAACCTTTATTTTTCTCTCATCTATAATCATATAATAAATATCCTAATGCACTTTAAAAGCGAACTCCTCCATTTGAGTTGTAAAAATGTATACTTATCGTCTCTAACTTTTATAACTTGCTTCTTTGAAGTACCTAGAAAGTTGAACAGTCAAGAACGGGAACTCGAAAGGGATTCCATTTTCCATCGTCAGATTCGGAATCGTTACTTGGGACGAACAAGAGATGTAAAGTGTCTTTGCATTTGATTCGTAGTTAGAATGGCGATTGCCTTCGCCAAAGCGCGACTGCAGTTCACTATTGTTTCGCGAAACATGTTGCTTTGAAAAGGGTATTTCGATGAAGCGTAACTTTGCAAGATCCATTGGGAATAGTCGACAAATCGTGTAATACTTGGAGCAAATCATATCGGATATCTCATTGGAAAGTTTGCGGTGATACACAATGTGTATCTTAATCGAGTGGTCCTGAACAATTAAAACCACTCAAAGTCGGGGGAAAAGTAGATTATTCTTAATAAACTGTATATTTATTCCCTAATATATAATATTGTGATTCATGGGAAAGGCTATTTTTAAAAAAAATTTTAATTTTTTTAAATTTTAGACATGTAAATTATGGAGAATAAAATTAAAACACATGATATATCGAAATGAATATTGAAGGAATAAAATATTTTTCAATCAAATTACTTTTGATACTTACAACTAGTTTAAAATGTAGAGTTTTACATCTTCGCATTCCATAAAGTTTCTTTATTAAACTCATCAACGTGTTAAATCTGCTTGTACAGTAATTTAAATCCAGTGGTCAAGTTGGCCATTTGTGGCATTTCAATTTGCGATGAAATTTCATCTGTGCGCATTGTAAAATTGTAGAAAACGAGCGTAACAGAATTAGAAAGTTTTTCAATCCTCACTTTTCAACGCTAAGAGCTCAGCTTATGTCCTCTGACGGATGACTTCGTGGATCGAGCTCATATTTGTCATAAAATCGGAAGCGAGGGAATCTGACAGAAAGAAGAAACTTTAGCGCAGACGAATGGATTCTCGTACTGTAAGCGAAAGTTATCCGTGCGCTGTTAATGTGTCTAACTAGCTCGCTTTTCTCGTCATCTACGCACCTGCGTTCTCTCCTCTTTCTCTCCCTTTCTCTCTCTCTCCCTCTCTCTCTCTCTCTCTATCCTCTCTGTGTAACAGCATCCTTTGCTACCGAAATCGGGAAACTAGCTTTGCATATTACGCGAACGAATAACGTATATGTTGCATAATTGGACCATAACGCGTTTTCATTTCAACCAATGCAATATCCATAAAAAATAAAAATAATACTATATAGGATGTAAATCATATCTCTTTACAAATAAATATCTCGGTTGCTTTTGAGGATACAGAATTGAAAATACACATTAAGAATAAATTTGCATTGCTCGACGAGAGTTTATATGAAAATTTTATTTGAATAAAAGATCTTTATGTTTCTAAATATCTTTAGATATTTTTAGATATCGTTATATATGTATTTTTAAAAATTACTATAAAAATATATCGTTATTTTAATAGTTAAAAGTGAATATAAGAATTGATAATATAACGATAAAATGATTTCTCTTTCCCAAAGACAATTATCTTTAAAGATTTTTAATATAGTAAATTGTATAAAAAAAATTATTTTATTTCGAAATTATCATATAATCTATTAGCTCTTTTTTAGTTAGCATTTCTTTTCTGTGCATATTTATCTTGTCATTTAGGTTAGCTTTTTTAAGATACTTAGATATGCAAGACATTTGAAATGAGACACATGTACAAAGGATCCAATTGGCAGTCGTATAATTTGTACAATGATAGAAGATTGGGGTGAAGAAAAAGAACCTGATGTTCTGGACTGCGCAGAAAGAAGTACGTCGTAAAAATTGTAATAAAACGGTCGTTAACTGCGCAGAGCCCATAATGGACTGATATTTGCGTCACCCTATAATGTCTGCTTGGCCGGTTTCCACTCTGAAGCTTTCAGAAAAATATCATTATAACCATGGTTACCTCATGTCGCGATACAATTATGTTAGAAATTGTTATGATTGAGTTGCACTTTAGGAACAATATTTATGAATTATTTTAAAAACAATATTTTATTATAATTTAAAATTTAATCTCTCTCTCCCTCTCTCCCCTCCCCCCCCTCTCTCTCTTATAAATCTTAATAATATAATCCTATTTCAATTAACTGTTATCAAATTCTTCGTTGACTTTCTCGCATTTGTCTTTTTGTTCTCATGAAATCGTCTTTCTCATTTTGTATATACAATTATAGGTGATTTCCAGTTCTAGATATATTCCAAATACATTCACATACGCACATGTATTGATATAACATTATCCGGATGTGATGACCTGAAAATGGAAAGCACACTGTGTTTTCGAAAATGCGCTTAACAGTTGTTTTAATCCCATATCCGATTACGCAGAATTAATTGTGTCGTGACAAAGATAGAATTTGAAACAAAGCAATACATATATATATATATATATATATATATATATATATATATATGCAGGAAAATTTAGCGTTTTGTCCGTTCGAAATTTCTTTCGTGTTTACTATGCGCAATATATGTTTCGTAGTATAGACGAAAAATACATTTCTATTGGATTCAAGTCGTCAAAAATAAGGCATCGTAAAAGCTACGATAAAACTGTCGTCTCCGTTACGAGTTAGTGGTCAAGAGATATTCCATATTTATTATCGTATCGCCAGTTTTAAAGTACACTTGTCCTACTGAAATTTGTTTTAATGTGACATCCTTCCTATATATCCAATCTCTCTATGTCGAACTCATAAAGTTTATTTTTTGTATAGTTATTGCTTTCATGCATTGAATCGCATAAAATAGATAGCCCTTTCATTTATCTTAATATGACAAATTTGCAATCAAACAATTCAGTAATTTGAGTAGATTTACCATCAAAACATTTTTGGAGAATATTGGAACATCATGAAGAGAGAGAGAGAGAGAGAGAGAGAGAGAGAGAGAGAGAGAGAGAGAGAGAGAGAGAGAATGTCAAGAGATGCATACAGTCTTTCTTCCACGTTTTGCGGGGAAATAATTGACAAGATCTTACATTTGTGGATTGGATATGTCCATGTCGAAAAGGAGGCATCGTAAAAACTGTAATAAAATTGTCGTTACCGTAGCAGGACAGGATAAATGGTAGGTAGGTTCTATTATAAGAGAGCTAAGTCACTACCCATTTTGCTGAATAGCCAAATGACAATTTTATATTTCACCCAAAATACGTGTTTGGTTCTTTTATGAAATTATGAACTCATTTTTTCAGAATTTTTATATTTAATTTAAAGTTAGAGTTCTGATTTTCTTTCTCATAAAAAATTTTGAAATTATATCAAATATGGTATATATTAGAAAAATATGTTATATATTTTATTTAAATATATGTTTGGTACCTTCATTATAAAGTAAACGAATCTATTTTAAAATATCATTTATTTCGAAATGTTCTAATTCTTTTTGTATTAGTCGTTATATAATGTCAAATTTTGAGTTTTTAATATGGAATATAAAAAGATTATTCTTTTTGTCGCCTAATTCAAAATATAACATTATGTGATTTAAAATATGATATTGGCTAACGCGAAAAAAATCAATATTCTGAAATAGATGCTATTGAAATAAATTCGCTTTTTTTATTTAATCTAGAAAAAAATTAGGAGATATGTACCTTTTAAAATCCATTTTTCTTAATACAAAATGTATTTCTTAAAATAATTCAGTAATATTTTTTATCATTTACAATATTTATTAAACATCATGTTTTATTAAAATATATGGAAGCTTTTTATTTCACAAATGGAAATTTTTGCATGCGGTGATTTTTGCGAGATAATTGTTTGGTACGTTTTCACTGGATTTTAGTGTAATCGTTTATTACGATGTCAGCAATATACATCATTTTCGTGGGCGATAAAAAGCAATTGCAGTCTGTTATAATCGTTCCTGCACTGGCATACGTTACATTGTGCAACAAAAGTGGCGGAAACAATTGGTTTTCGGTGTCACAAAATGCATGCTATAATAATACTGCCGCGATAGTCACGATGTCGCATATTCGTCGTAACATTGATGCAATGAATCCGATTATGCTATTATCGCTACATTAAACATGCTGTACTTGGCATTTTCATGAATCCCAATCTTCCGTACGTGAAACGAACACATGTTACAATATTCGCGCAGCGGAGAGGAAAGAGAGTTATATTCGTGCCGCGAATTTTCCATCAAATACGACTACGTCCAAGTTTCACGTTTTATTCGTCTAATGTTGCGAATGTGTCGTCTAAATGCAGACATAAAATGAAAATCAAACAGTAACATTCAGAGTTAAGTGTGCTGTGAAAACACACAGCTTATTGTATTCGTATAAAAGCTAAGCTGACATAATGTTGAGAAAACGCTTTTGGTATAGAGCGTGTAATGCAAGATAATACTAAACTTCAAAGATTAATATAAGAGAAATTTTAATTGTTTTCTCATTTGTTTCATATATCGCTAGTCTCTCATAAAAAGGAAACATAAAAGTGTAAGAAAGATATGAAATCATTAATTATGACAGTTTGAAATAAAATTTCTATTAAAGCAAAATCAATTCATTTATATCGACTATATATATATAAGAAAAATATATTTATTTATAATCGGCATTTATAGAATAATTCTGTTACGTTTGAGGACTCGTAAATATACATATATATGTATATTCAACTTATACTTTTACTCAATTCTTGTTTTTTTTATTTCGTTAAATTAAAATGAAAAACAATTGAAATATTTTTCAACTTTGTTAGAGCAAAATTTATTTCAAAAATTGATTTGGAATTTATATCTAAAGTGTGTGTTTTTTTCGCTATTTTTAGCGCGAAAAAGAACCTCTGCGACAGCGATGTTGTTCTATCACTTCTATTCTACACTCAAGATATCGCCGATAAAGGTTGCTACGCAGGTATACCGTTCTTGTTTAAAAGCCTGTTAGTGTGGTAACGGTGAAACCTCGAGAATACAGGGGATCTTTCTCTCTCTCTCTCTCAGCGGCGGTTCTTCACCCGCATTTCTCCTCCTTCCTTCCCAGAGCAGATCGTGCAATGATACAGGAATGTCTGGGATGCTGCTACCAACGGTGTAGAGGCTCTAGGGTGGTTCTGGCGTGGCCATTATAGTGATTACATTAGGTACCATCGTACCGGGCAAACCCGCGTGCGGCTCACTTGGTTTATCGAGTGGACAATTCGATGGAGAAAGCCAGATCGCCGATTCAGAATAATCCGCCGCTGTCTCTCGATGTTACAGCCGTGTCTGACGTTCGTACAATTTGCGGGGGAATGATAACGAGAATTCGCGAGAAAGATGTCTTTCATTTTGACGAGAAAATTAGCGTGTTATTGTAAAACGCACACTCCGTCATTCCTTGTCCTTTCAGTTAGGATTATCGGATAATAGATCGTTATGTCTTACGAATTCTCTGATTATTAAGTTTTCTTTTTTAAAATGATAAATACGTAAAACAGGAATTCTGCTGCAATTATATTATTTTATAAATTAGTATGCTGTATAACGATTACAAATTAATAGCGACAATCTACATTAAAATCAGAGAAACATTAAAAGAATAAATTAAAAATCAATTGCAGAATCATTTTTATGAAGCTTAATAAATTAATAAAGTAAATAGATAATTAAATAAGGCTAAGAACCATAAACGCGCAGAAGATAGTGCGTGATAGTCATACAAATAAAATATATTTCAAGAAAAAACTCATATAGATCATAAGACTTTTATATACAATATAGACGCAAAATTATATAATTGAAAATCTGTCGACAGACGTTTATGGTTTTAGTTTTTAATTATATTATTTAATTATCTAGTGATTTATATCTTATGGGCCCCTCGTTTCATAAACCTTTATATTTTAATAAATTAAAATAAACTAAAAACAAATTATTTCTCTTTTTTTTTAAATAACGTAAAATATATCTTTCTAAGAGAGATATTATAGTTATAAATGAAAAGAAGTTATTAAGTTAATATATTATAATTTGAGCTAAAAATCACATTATATCAGCATAATTTAGACACAGCTCTCATCTCAACAATAATATTATCACGAAGCGAATCCATAGTAAAATTTAAAAAAATCAATATTGGCGCTTTTTAAGAACAATAGTATGTACTTTTCTCGTAGTTTCTTTCCTGCAAATACGCGCGTTTTTCGACGATATGCAAATTAATTATTTTATTATAATATATTTGTTCGTTTTATTAAATATATATACAATTAATTCGACGACCTCTTTAAAGCGCGTGTCGCTTGTGATGTAACGTAACAAAGGATAAACGATTTCGTCGGGTATTACGACATTAATTATTACTACTACACAATAGAGAGAACAACCTATCGAGAACAGAAACTATCTCTGACGTTTAATATTATTTAATGCCATCTTTGCACGATACATTTAATGCAAATAGGTTTCATTTAGAGATCTAACTGTATTATTACCTCTGCTATTATTATAAGATATCTCAGAACTCAATTTTAATCAACACATATCAAGGAAACGTTTGCTTAATCTATATTTGTTTCTTCAACCGAGATCATTGTATTAGCGACTTCTATTTTCAAATTATTATTATTCTACAGGTTATTATTATTCTGGCGCTAACTGGTCTATATATAAATATATACTAATCTAATCTCGTAAAATATTGAAAAAATGTTAATTTCACAAATCTCGGAAAAATTTCAATTAACATTATTGATTTTACATATAAATGGATGTACTGGAAAATAAAACAACAGACAAGATTGAATAATGTTAAAACATGTCGGCTTTTTGACATTGGCTGCGTTCAGCAGGAAAAGCTGCTCCGCAACTGTTGTAAAATTCTGGTGGCCAAAAAAGGCAAACCTCGTTTTTCCTTGCTGAACGCAGCCATTGAAACACCGATATATCCTGAACATTATACGAACGATTTTGCGGTTTTTGGCAAGGCAGAGAACTCTCTTTCGTAATGCGTATTTCAACTTCTTCATGCGCACTCCGAAGTGCAGAAGTTCCTTCTTCCTAATAGGCTCGACAGCTTTTATGCTTCCTTTTTACGGACTTTACTCGAGCGAAACATTCCCTGGAGAACGCGCGAGACGGAGACAGCGTTTTATATTTCTCCGGCTATCTTTCTTCTCCGGTATACCGTAGACTCGAGTTAGTCAGGTTAGACAGGCACACAGCATACTCCCTTTTCTCTTGCGCTTTCTTCCATCCCCTCCTTCATTCTCTTTCTCTATTATGTAAATAGTAATACGTTACGTTGTCACAGAGCGGAACGCGTCGTATCCGACGTGTACGCGAGCCGTCGTGTAACATCCCTCTCGGATGTGCGGTACGTGCCGGAGTGATGTCATATACCAAGCGTACTCCCTCATAGACTAAATCTACATCGGGAGACGATGGCCTGTGTATTCAAGTTATCGCCCGCTTAAATCGTTTTAAAATGTTTCAAGCGCGATATTGCTTGTGCGTCATTCTGTCAAAAAGCGATTAACCAGTTTTATGTTTTTACTGTAATTTTTGAAATTTTTCGTATATTGTTTTTTAATACATCCTGTGAAAGCGCTATTGAATTTTCAATTACTGCCTATCTGAACAATTGGATACTGTTGTTGAGAATGTTCGATTTAATAAGCATAGTTTTTGAAGGGTTAAATTATCTTTTACTAACAATTCAGAATTAAAAATAAATAATAAGTTTCTATATTAGACTCCGTTCACATTCCAATTTGATGAGAATTTGCATAGGACTTTCGTTTGGCTTACAATTAAAAGTTATGATACTTTGAAACATGGAAAACAATATCATCCTTAAAAAAAGTCATCAAATGACATGATTTTATAATAAAAGTTTATGCTTTCTGTATATTTATATATATATACATAATAAATACGTTACCAAAATATCTAAAAAATTAGAATAAATAAATAAAGATAGGTTGGATCGAATTAGATTTTTTCGAGAGAAGGACAAAGGGAGTGATAGAACCTTCCCTTCCTCCGCACGTGTTTACTTTTTAAATATACATAATCTAGTAATATCAGCTCATCGATCATTTCTTTAATATAATGACTAAATGCAGAATAATAGAAAATCGATAATTCCTCCAACTTTAAAATATTACTTTTAATTGTATTTAATTAAAATAAAATTTAATTGTTGACCCCGAAGGCATGATCTATGTAAATTTTGAGCTAAATGGGAGACGAAGATCCTAATATAAAAATTTACCCAAAGAATTATATAATTAATATTATAATATTAGTACTCTTTAGTTTGAATTTTTATCTTTATTTGAAGTTCGTTAATTAGATCAGTCGTTTTTTACTTTTATTCTCAGTTTGGGACCCAGTATATGGCTGTTAGAATAATATGTACTTTATGCAATTCTAAAGAAGTTTAATTTAAAACTTCCTACGTAAGGAGAAAGCGCAATTGCCGTAACTTATAGTATTCAGGAAGACAAACTTTCTGACGTATTCACTTACTTTGACCAACATCAGCAGAATGTTGCCGAAACGCAGCAATTGCGTTTAATTCTATGAGCGAACGCACGTCGACGTGGAAAATAATCGTGTTGTTTCCTTTTGTACCTACAATGTTTCCGGTTAACGATGATGCGCCGAGTCGAGAAACAACAAGAATGTTGCCGATGTAGTTGGCTCCTTTAGTTGATGTGTTTATTTCACTTTCTCTTAACTCCTTTCTCGTTTTCTTAGTTATGTTTGGAGTTACTCTCATTGGATCTCTTCTCTTTACCTGCACACTTTCGTACGAGTTTTCTCGCTTCTCGCTAGGCAAACCTTTCCACAATTTAAGCTTATTCTCCTGACTGCATTGATAAACAACATCTGATTCGAGAAATTTGTAAAAGTTTACAGACACGTATTTCTAATAAAAACGATAATTGATTACGCTATAATGGGTACGAATTTGAGAATTTATGATGAGAACGACCTGTTGGCAATTATTTAAATAGAATTTAAATAGAATTTCCAATTTCAATTTAAATTTTAATTTATTATATATCTTTAAATTTAATTACATGTATAAAAATAAAAAGAGTGAGGAAAAGAACTCAAATTAAATATATACATTAATATTAATTTCTCAAAAATTTTTGCTACATTTTGAGATTATAACAATATATAGTATTATTAATATTTCGGTCACTGTATCTAGCTAGCATAACTTATAAATGATTAAAAGATATTCAATTATACATGACAAGAATATGAACATTGAAATGTTAATAATATTACAGCAGTTATTAAGATGGAAAACAATGAAGTTTAATGAAATGGATTTTACTAAATTATTCACACACAGGAAGCACACATTGCGAGATCTTGAAATAATAATTATCTTTAAAATTAAAATCTGTTTAAAAAAGTTCAATTAAAATAAATGCAGTTAAACGTATATACATATGTGCTATCTTCTACCATATATATGTACTGTTTTATATATATATATATATATATATATATATATATACTGTTATGTACTGTTTTATATATCTACACTTCGTACAGTTCAAATATTATTTTGCATAATGAACTCTTGAAACAAAAGTGGCTTGTATATGTATAAAATGTGAAAATAAAGTTCTTTTATTATCAGATAAACGACAAATGCGAAGGAGCAGCGATTGTCGGCGATAAATTACGAGGAAATTCCGCATCGTATAGTAAGCGATAACCGCTATAAATTATGGCAGATAAATATTCGCGATTTCGATACGCTCTCGCGGGCGCCGCGAAATCAACGCTCAAAACTCCGCAATTATTTCCCAAGGGAACCTAATAATTAATTTCTCGGTGCGACTGCGTGGTTGGGCGCCGGTGCGCGACCCGTATGCATTATACGGACGATGAAGTTAACGAGGAGGCGAGAAACTTGCCGACCCTGTAAAGCCCGTTTAGAATGAAGCCAACCTAAAATACTAGGACGTCCCTCGCGTTGACGAAATTGAATATCCTAATAATGTCAGGATTCCTTATATCCTTGTTATATTTTGAAAATATTTTATTTTCAATAATGATTGAAGGCATTTTTTTTTAATTAGTAACTTTTACACATTTTTTTATTTCAGAAGATATATATAAAATTTTAACTGTTGTCGATTACAATGTATTGTACAACATGTGTATGATTTTATAATATAAATTATATTAAATTTAATTATCGTAATCAGGAATCAGATTTTTGAAAAATTCTGCAAAAAATCAGGAAATTAAGCCCATAGCTTACGAGGTTCTCGTCTTAAATATGCAGCAGTATTCAAAATAGATCCTCACTTGATTCTTTCGCTGCTACTGAACGCTTAATGCTGTTTCGCGAATCGTTTTCAAATCCTTTTATTGTGACAAGAGCCATGCTCCGTCGTCGTAAATATTTTAATTTTCTCCTCCGAATCGTGCGAGTTTTAATGCAGCCTGGAAAAATCCAGGAAATTATTTCGTCTGCCGTGCGAGATGCGGAGACGAGGGTTCCGTGCTGCCAGGATTACCATGGTTCGTGTTTGTCGACGAATGTAATATTCGCGTACGCTGCGATTCTTAATAAGACTGTCAGTAATACACTCTCTTTTTTCTCCTGCTCTTTTCTCTTTTCCACTTTTTTACGTTTATTCTTCCATATAGGCGCGGCGTATGCGCACATCCGTTAAAAGAGTCATACTTTTTTTGTGTATGATTATCATTAAGATTATTATCGGTGATGTTTCCATTAAACTGTTCGTAGCACTGCAGCATATAGAAGAGATAGAACATTTTTAAAAGTTTTTTTTTTCGTGAAAAAAAAAACAAAATATATATATTTTATGCGTATAATATCTTATCTATTAAATAATCATCTGATTAAATAATGATCTGAACCCGAATACGCTATTCGTATATAAGACTAATAATGACTCGTGTCTTCAATAAGTAATCAGAAATAGTATTATTTTTAGGAACAATTTAACATTAATCGTATCTTTAAATAGAAACTGAATTTGTAATAGTAATGTCTCTTTCTTAATCTGATTACTATTTCCGTTTCTTCATGTCTGTTTTTGTTCTAATAAATTTTAAAGTTTCTATCTCGAAAATCAATAATATATTTCAAGGTCTATTTAAAGGTCTATTCAAGATTCCTTATTTAAATATTAAGATTCATTCGAATTTAATATTATATTATTCAAATTTCAATATTATATCTCTCTCACAATATTATATCTTTCTCATTCTTGTTGCAACGTAATTATCTACTAATTCTGGAGAACTACTAAATTATGATATTTGTTCGTTATTTATCAGAATTGAGATATTTCGATACTGCGTCCAACTATCGCGAACGTCTCCAATTGTATGGATTCGGGCTACGTTTTCGTGCTGCGCGTAATTAGCGCGAGCGAGGGCTTAATTATTGCCTGACTCGCCCCGCGAGAAATTACCGAACCGTTCGCAAACGGATCCGGCGTGTACAACGCGTGCCGTGAGTAATAACAGCGAAATTCGCGACGGGGAAAATTCGCGAAAAGCGCCGACTATCGTGCAAGGAGGCTGGGACGCTCGCGAATATCATTATTCTCCTAGTATTCGCAGTACCTGGCGATTATTCCTCACGCGCATGGCAGAGAGCATAAGATAAAAAAAAGATAAATTTAATTCTCGCACTCTCGAGAGTGGTTACGTTACGAGCATCACGTGAAAAGAGTCTATATATTTCTTACCTTTTTTTAATTATATAGTATCTACGAAATATATAGAAAAGTTTTAACGCAACAAATGAAGAAAAAAAGACTTCATAGACATTATTAATTATTTATTTCGATAATTATTCGTTGTAAAACTATTTTTTAATGTTATTTCTGTTTATAGCAAATATTCAATGTATATTTTTGATTTATTACAATAGACAATATTTGAGCTTTTTCATGTCTCTTTGGAGAAGATGTCATACGAATGTGTGTGTGTGTGTATGTGTTTGTATACATGTGTAAAGATGCTATGAAACATTTTTCAAGCTATTTAAAGATAATATTGTATTATTTGATGTATATAGGAAGAATAAAATAAATATAAATTACATATATACATACTATTGTCATGAAACACATGAAATAACAGAAAAATATTTTCTAAAAATGTATAGAAAAATCTTTAAAGAAACGTGCTCAAGTGTATATTGAAATGGATGGTGGATATATCGAATATTTTATAGACAAGATTTTATTAGTGGTAACATCTTGTAACATAATATGAGTGATGTTTACTTAGATTTTTCATGTTTATTTTTTAGATATTACACAGATTTCTAATATGTGTGATTGGTAACAATCTTTTTATATTTTATACATAAAAATATGTTTATACTTTTACTTGAACATCCGTCATGCATTTCCAATTGCAATTTATAACAATGCATGTCACGATTTTAATTGTAAATATTCGTATTTTTTACTTTTTTTCTTCATATTCTAAATCAAGTGCATTCTTTCTTCCTTTTTAATCACGTAATCAAATGCACAGCCGATCTCACTAATTAATATCGCGTACAGCATGTCTGAAGAAACATCTCTATCTAGCGCGCTACCTCGTTAGTTTTTTCAGCGCGAGACTATCATTGTTTCCCAATCCGATAGTTACCAGCGTTTCTGTCTACGATATAATTTACCACGAGTAGTCGAAACCAGCGCTAATTAGCAACGAGACATGTATTTACGACGGTTTCACTCATCTGCAAATCCTCACCGCCGGTCGCTTTCGTCCTCGGCGAACTTTCGCCTCGTGCGCACAAGTTTAGTGAGGCGCTTTTGGCCCACGATCACGCTTTCGTCCTCTCTATTTATCAAGCGTGTCGAAGAGAAGGTAAATGGCGGACCATGGTGAACCATAGCTTTTACTTTGTCGATCCGTGATATACCATCCGTGATGTAAATCCTTAACATATCGCGTTGAATGAGATGTATAGGATATTCATTGAGTACCAGAAAGTTTCAAATTTCAAGACTCTAACTTGAAACATTGATTGTAATTATGATAAAATTAATAAATTTAAACATTGATTGTAATTATGATAAAATGTGTAGAATAATTTATATAATTTTATCTCAACGTGTTACAATTTTTTTACATAAAAGAAGTATAATATACTTCATAAAAGAAATTGAATGAAATGGCATATGTGTGTAATGTCAAACGACCTAAATATGTAAATGTTCTTTCAACTTTTAAAAAATATCGACCCCCCGAGGTGCCTCGCGTGCCTCAGCGATACGCGCGCGCGGTGTCGTAAGACGTAACGATCGGATCCACTACCGGTTTCCTCGGCCTTCGTGCCGCGGCTTCCGTCCCAAGATCGATCGATTTCCGTCGTTCATGTAACGGCGTGATGGATCGGGGTTCTTTCCGCGCCGGTAACGACCTTCGTTTGTATCGTCCCGTATCGTCCCTTAAACGTGCGACTCGAGACGGATCGAATGACCTCCAAGAACGCCAAGAGATCATATACAATACCTTTTTAGGGATAGATCAGATAGCTACGTTCGAATAGATATATATATTTCGCGCGAATGAAAAGATTGTGGATACTGGCGCTCGTCTGAAAGTTTAACGAGGAGGAAGAAAGTTTTTGCAATTTTGATCTGATCGGCAGAAATGTCATATTATGGAAACATTTTCACAATGTTGAGATATGTTTTACTCGCAGGTTATTGTTTCAACGTCACAATGGGTCGACTTCTCTCACTTGAATCTTCAACTTTACGACTTCGTGCTTAACGCGAGATTCTGTTTTAACATATTCCGGCACGTTCTCAACGGACACGCGAGCACGTATTCGCGAATGTAAGCTTCTACGCGTTGTGTCTTTTTTATACAATTTACCTCAACCAGCGAGTGCACTGTGCAAGTTTATATTAGCGTAAGTATGCTACTGCGACAATACGGAGTGCACAAGATGAAGATGCATGAACTTATATAAACGGAGAATCGTGTAGGAATTTATTTCTATTTGACAACGACGTTCTGTTAACTTCTGTTAATGTAACGTCATTACACAACTAGGTTTCAGAGTAAAATTTTAATACGTAGCATGGTTGGTACGATATATATCGGTATTAAATCGAAACAAATAAATATTAAAAGATTATTCAATTTCATAATTTGTAATTTCTAGTTTAATGACATTTCTAATTTAATTCTGAGCTTTTACAAATTTCTAATTTCTAACTAATCTAATCTAACTAATTCAACGAAATCTAATTTAATGCTGAGCTTTTACAAATATCTAAATAAATTTATAGATTTATAGATTTATACTTCATGATAATTCGAGAATTGTCATTTATCAAATTTCTAATTTCTAACATTATTAGATATTTGTAAAAGCTCAGAATTAAATTAGAATTTAATTAAAATTTGTAAAATTAAAGAATATCATTTCATTATCTATTTATCCCTTTTTTACTGATGTTCTTCCCTTTTATATCGTTTATAATGTGATAAATATTACTATTATATACGCGATAAATATTACTATTTTAATCAAAAAATGTATAATATATATATATATATATATATATATATATATATATTTATATGTGTGTGTGTAATTTTAAAAGAGCTGTAGTAAGATGACGATGAAGAAATTGAATGATTTAATTAAATATAATTTGGTAAAATCGCATTCGTTATATATGTAATGAAAAATGCATATGGAGAGCATAATTTCGATCTTTTTAGACACTGCATTATAAAGATTAATAAAACGCAACTTGTATTTTGCACTTGCGCTTAAATGAGCATTTCTTTGCGCATCTCGTTCTTTCGCTCGCGTGCTTGCACGAGTTGAGTACGCGTTGGTACGCATGGTTCTGACGTACAGAATGTGGTAGTCCGACCTACATTTCGCGTATGTCAAAATTGCTCGGAGCAGGATGATGTTAACCCACATTTTTGATGCCAATGCTGATATAAACTCCCGACTCCGCTGTTAGTTGAACGTAACTGCGGATTAGAAGGCTGACTATAATGATCTATATCAAAAAACAGATATAAATAAATATCGAGAATTTTATTTCGAGCGTTTTCTTTTCCCAGTTCTAATCCAAACGTATCGAAATATTTTTCATTATGGCTAAATCCAAGAAATAAATATAAAATAAAAATTAAGGTTAATTTTAATACTTTCTTCTTTTTATTGACAGATGTGTCAATAACTCTGAATAATTTAAAGATAGAAAATTTTCTAAAGAATGAGAGAGAGAGAAAGTCAGACTCAAATAAATTTTGCAGGAATATTTTGATTATTATTCAATATTGGACCAACATCAATTCGGACGATGATTTGCAAAGCATTGGCTTTAAAATGTTGAAATGATAGCGTCAATATTACGCGAAAATGCACCGAGCTGATGAATTTATGCAAATGCGCACATAAACGTACGTATGATGCTGCTTATCATCGTTTTTCGCTTAAGCGACAGACACGTGGAAGAGGTTGCGCAATCATCACTTTGAAGACTTAGGCGAAGCTGGGCTCCTAAGATCTCCCGAGATAGCTTTCCTTGCGCTGTTGCGAGGTATGGTGAGTGGGTGCAAAATTGTTTACCGCTCCCTCTTGTTCAAGCTATACTCCTTGCAATACCGGGCTTCTACTCGGCACCCCCTCAGCTTCGTCGGAAACTACTCACTAACTTTCAGGCCAACCGGTCTTCGACGGGAAATGTGGCGCGTGCAGCTGCATCGAGATGCATTACCGGTCGAACTTAATGTAAGTACATGCCGAGGAGGGGGGAGGCAGAAAGGAGTTCGAGAGGCCGCTTTCTTGGTGCGGAACTGAAATAAGATTTAGCCGAGGCATTCGCGAATCTTAACGAGTCTGCCAAAAGAAACTACGCTTTTCTCTCTTCGTTTCGGTGGCTGTCTCGGCATTTGTTCCCCGACTCGTAATACCGAAGGATATTAAAATATTTTGCCGAATTTAGTTTTGAGAATAAGAAGAAATGGGTTACTTCGGAAACAAATATACAGAATATGTGTGTCACAGAATTATTAAATTTTAATTTTTTGTATCCTTTTGGAAATAATATCTCTTTTTGGCATAATATTGAAATTTTAATCTACAAGATTTGATTATAAAAATATATCAAAAATATAGAGTACATAGTAAATGATAATTTTTGCGATATTATTGGAAAGAAGAGATTCCAGATAAAGAAAAACTGTAATTAAAATTTCAATTACATATATGCGCCGGAAAATTCTTTTGTTTTTAATTTGAAAGACATTATGTCTCTTTTTCTTGGAAGATATAATTTTTTTTATCAATGAGAAATTTATTTCAAAAAACTATAAATAATCTATAGTAAATTCTTTTTTTTGTTGAGAGAGGTCAGTTTTATCCACAAACATTTAAAATATAAAGACCGCAATTGATACTATCTTTAAATATCATGTGACCGCATTTAGCAATAATACGACCTGAATACTGAGTAAAAAATATATCATACAAAAATAACACATCGTAAACTCGTTTAGGGTCGAAAATACAGCTGAAAAAACACGATCCAGTCCTGAAAAATTACATCTCGATAATACCTCTGTCCGTTAAATAATACGAATGTGTACGCTTATATGTACGCAAACAAACGCGATAACCGTATCAGAAACAATTCATTGTTGTGGATCTTTCGTGAGTTGAGGGATTTTTATCCCTCATGGGGACACAACGGGAGTGGAAGCACTTCGCGATTTAGATTACTGGTGGAAATTGTAGAAAATTACGGATCGCGCGCGCACGCCTGGAATCTCTCCGAGTCGGGATATATTTTTCAAAGCGACGAGCTTTATCGATTATGCGATTAAAGCCGGTGATGGAATCTTACTGGGGTGCGATCACGCGATTATTACATTATATCCGAGCACACGATTCGCGGACACCTTGCGGACGGACGAATTAAATTATTTAGGTGTAAGAGTCCGATGACTACCGCGAGATTAGTAAATCGCCGAGCGCGCGGATAATGATTGTGAGAAACGATTTTTATTGTCTATCGTTAACGCTATCGTCGACCCATCTTCCAAGCGAGTCATGTGTTCGCTTGATTAAATACGCGATCACAATTAATAGATATTATATCGCGAGTGTGGTCCCATTATTTCGATTCAGTAACTGATCGAGAGAGATAGGTAGCTAATGCTTATCATTTACATCGAAACTTGCATCAAGTTGATGGGGATTTTTAAATTTTCGCAAACATGAAATTTAATTCGAACTATAAACGTATTGTGGACTTATTTCTTAAGCAAAAGATTATATTCGCGCGCGTAAATTGACGAGTAGGGCTCGTGTAGTTCTGGTGGCCCGTGGAGAGTGTCGTTAAAAGCTTCGAAGAACACGAAACCGGAAACTCAACGAGCAGCCCAAATGTCCCGCGACAATTGAATTGTCGGCCGAACGTGACCGGAAAGTCGCGTACCACGATGTTCGCCGGTCGCTCTCGTCGCTCGTGCTCGTCCTTCTTCCGCTCTCCCAGCTCGCTGTACCTTTTATCCTTTCCCTCCCAGGAGCGCCGCATCTCACACATGGGATTAGTTCCGGGACTTTTCTTACTAACGCTGCATACCGCAAGTTTTGAAAGCGATCTGCGAGGAGTTCATGCGTTACAAGAGTCGCAAGAGTCAATGTACAATGCGACTTGCGATAAAAATGAAATATAGTGACTCGTCTCATGTATGTTTTCAAAAGTATAATATGGCAAATTGCATTTTACAACACTGTTATTAATTTATTAATAGCGCATTTGACGGTGAATATAAATTTCTTATTAATGAGGACGTCAATCTCTTACGAGTTTGATGAATAAGAATCTGTGTGCTGGTTGATTAGATAAATCCGTTCATTTATTGGATTCGTTTCTTTCGCGATTTTTGTTGCACGCGTGATGAGGCGGAACGGGAAAACTCCCCGATGCTGTATCTTTTCCTTCGCTTCGCTTTATTGTATTTTTTATTAATGACGGTAGAGCGAGCGTGGCGAGAAGCGCAGTGTGGCTCTCGCGCTCCAGCGGTCGCGCTAAATGAAAAACGTCGAACAGGGAGGAAGGGTTACTAAAGAAGGAAGAGTTTAATTGCGTTTTAACGGCATCTCGGACCGGTTCGAATGGCTGCGGCGGAGTACAACGGCGGCTTTGATTTACGCGATAGTTGTTTCCGGTGCCGGTTGCGGCGGTCTCGATCTAACATTGCACTCGTCAGACTCTGGGGAGATGAAGAATAGTGCGGAGAGCGCTAACAAAGGTCGTACCCGAGGGTAAACCGGAGATACGCTCCTCGTCGTGAAGAATTTCGCGGTAATAATGGAGGCGCCGTAAGATTAGTTCCCTCGACGAGGTTCGCAAGGTTTACCGGAGGGTACGCACAAGATGAAAATAAAGGACGTCGAGGGAAGAGGGCGGAACTGTTAACGTTCAACGAGTAATCAATATATTCATGTATTAATGTTTAAGATTGCCGTTACAGTATTTTTCTAGCATATAAGAAAAAGCGGATTTTAAAAACAATGATTTTTGCTTTGTACTTTAGGATATTTTAATCTGCATGCAACTGCAACATACTTAATTTCCGTAATAATATTATAATTATTATAATAATTAATATTATTATTATATTAATATATAATATATAGAAGGTTAGCAAAAATTGTACGTTTTCGCTCTTATACAATATGCTGACGTTGATAAAACGGTTTATTCGACCAGATTGGAATCTTTCCTTTTTCTTTCTTTTTTTTTTCTTGTGTCATTGACATATGTCAAGTTCCAAGCTACGTCTTTTTTATTGTATTCCATGTGTGCGACGCAGCATTCCGATGGACATGGACGAGCCATTGTTACTTGTTCCGTATTTCAGAAAAAAGTTCGCTCGAGGTGCGGAAGGAAGGAAGGAGGGAATTCATGCGAGCGTGTTTTGTGCGTACGGTGCGTTGTACGTTTCCTGAGGCTGTCCTCCGCACGCTCGAATTTTTAATCAGAGAAAGTTTGACGCTGTGAAATTCACGCTGCGTTCGTTCGGCGCTTCCTGTCTGTCCGGATGAAAATGGTCACAACTCGTCGACTCGAAACCCTCGAATGCGTCCGCCGTCTATAGAAAAGCAGATACAGTCATCGGCTATTGAATTATACCGAGTGTCTGAGTTACAATACGTAAAAAAGGTAAGAGATAACGGCCTTGTGGCTTGACGCGAACTTTTTTAAACCAAACGGGAGATACGTTTCGCATTGCACCGGTATCGAACGGTCGGAGATGTCTGTTGAGTTTCGGTCAATGAAACACGAGAGAAAGTAATAAAACGATGCGCACATAAATTCGGCAGAAATGTAAATTGCCGCGCATACAAAAGCCATTTTGATCATAAAATGTTTTAAAAACCACAAAATTATTTTTTCCCATGCCATATTATTTTTCATCTAGATAATTTTTAGGTGATTCTAGAAATTAAAACAAAAATGTACTTTGCATATTTTCAAATAATAAGGCAAAATATTACTATTCTTATGAGTAAAACTTTTTAAGCCTTAATCACTGATAAATAAAAAAAGCTCTAATACAGATTTTGCATTAAATATATCCAATAAAAAATCAAGAATAACAAAATCTGTTCTTTTATTGTCGAAGTTATCATTATCAAATTACGATAATGCTATTGATTTTTAGATTTGTAAATACAAATAAAACACCAACCATATAAGGGCCGCAATAATAATAAGAATTATACAAATGATAAAAATAATTAACGTACAAATGTCATTGACATAGGAATTGCGTGATTGGATCGTTAATTATCGCAGAGATTCGTAGAGATGAATAGATGATCCGTGATTTGTAACGCAAACGAAAGAGAATCATGTGGTGACGCGTGTATCTCTAAAGACGACGACGAGGGGTGTCGGTATTGTTGCGCGCGTTACTACTTCGGCGGATGGAATATGTATTCGCTTCGACGGGCCGCGGTAATGACGTCGTGCGATGATAACGACGACGAGCCTCGGTTCGATGCCCATTGACGTCGCGTCGTTGTCGTCATCGTCGACGTCGTCGTTGTCGTCGTCGTACTCAGGCGTTGGCATTACCGCGCTCGATTTCGCGGAGTCGACTCTTCGGTTCTAGCCGCATGCATATTTACACAATGCATCGCGCCGCCTTACATATGCCTGTGTAACACGGTTTAATCTCTGCAACCGAACGACATGCTGTCATCTGCTTCGATGCAGCGTGCATGACAGATCGTATGATTTGCAAAAGCGAATTTGCACGACTCGCTTATTGATGATGCATGCCCATATCTAGTATCACTACGCAGCATCAGAGATTTGCAACATATATACATATTATATATACATATTATATATGTATATATACGTATATATATTGACGTAAGTAAATTTAGTCTGCGCAGCGCGCGTCTTAAGGGCGAGACTCAAGGATGATATAAAATTGAGCAAATATGCATACAGCGATATATTATACATATGAAGTATGTATAATATATAAGTATGTATAACTATATTGGTGATGAAAAGGTGAATCCTCGTGTAAAAATAGGTCAAAAGTGTAGAATAGAATTTTCAAATAGACTTGACTTTGTATGAGGTTTAGTTTTCGAGAGAAGTGACTAAAGATGTCGAAAAATCAATAACATATTTTTTCTTTTTTTTTTAAGTTGAAAAAAATTGTAAATCTTTTAAAAGAATGAATTTTTTCCGTAAATATGGCGTATTTTGTAAATTTTTCAGATATACCCAATATATTGTATAATTTTAGAGTTTCGTAAATTACGGTAATAAATTATTAAAAATAATTAAAATTCCATTTTTATTTTTTAAGAATTATTAATTTGACGTGGAATAATACTTCTCATATGCTGTGGAGAATAATTTTGAATAATACATGGTTTTTGCAACGTAAATATTTTTAGATTGCTTAAAAATTCAGCGCTTGATTTCTTTGGTACAAGAGTCAAACTGTATCGCATTGCAATTATTCTCGCTTTTCTTTATGCACTACAAGTATCATTGTCGTTGCAGCTTCATTCTAATGGCATGGAAATGATTTTTCTTCTATTACGACACAGCGCGATTGTCGCACGATTTTCATTTGGCTCGAAGTAAGGGTCAAATCAGTGAGATCAGATTGGAAATTGATTCGTCGTGTTACACAAATGGGCATTATCTCGGCAGGTTCCGGTGGAAATTGGTTAGAGCACAAGAACCTTAACGAGATGTCGAGACGTCGGCTCCTATGGGATATGGTATTCAGAGATTTGTATATTGATCGAAACGGATTTGGCCCTTGCACATTACTCTCTTCATTCTGCACAAATTTTATTATTAATATTATTATTTGATACATATAAATAATAAATTGACAATATATTTCTAGTGTATAATATAATAATAATAGAATTCATAATAACTATACTATAATTACATTACAATTACAATATTGCAAAGCAATATTTGATATAGAGATAGTAAACTCTAATTAATATTTCTACATATAATACAATAACATGACAATATTTGATATAATAATATATAAAAAAAATGACAATATTTGTTCTATATTACATTGAAAAATTTACATACACATTCATATTACATTTAGTAGTTGTAACAGTAACGTAGATATGAAAATAAAAATGCGACATGGCAATCTAGTTGTCAAATTGAAACTCTCTGGTGCACAGGTAAATCTCTCCGCTAGATCGGTTTTCCGTACTTCTCCGATACGTCGCTTTATTGCACGGCGTTCAATAAATTAGCGACAGCGAATCACAGCGTGTCGAGAGAGCCAAGCGTTAACCCAATACTTTTCTGTCGTTTGACAGGCCAGTGCCGAAGGAGAGAGACATTAAATGGCTTTGGAGCGAAGAAGAATAGTCGCGGCTTCCGATTCGCGCTTGATCGGTTAACGGCCATAACTTTCCTTATCGCGTCCGGGGTTTTATCGTGCGCGTGACGTACCCTCCGGGGACTTTTTGCCACTCTGTGTCAATCGTCGACGAAGATCGTGAGGGACCAGAAGGGTGTCACGACGGCGAGACATTCACACGACGCAGCTCTCAAAGCTGGTTGTTCGGTCTTTTGGGATTAGGAGGATTTCATCTCTACGCACGATCAGCTTTGAGTTCTTTCATGTTCCGAAACGAGTCTACTGATTTCCTTTCTTTTCCCATCGAGCTTTACATATTTTTATTACCATTATACATTTTTATATACAATATTGCACTATGCATATTTTTGAAATAATATTTTTTTAAATTAAATTTATCTAATTAATTTATCATATATTTAATTTTGCAATTTTATTTTATTGAAAAATGCATTATTGAAGAATTATTTATATTTTTGATATCTAGAACCGGCTCTGTCTATTAACCTATGCATTTCAAATGGCAATGCTTATTTTTACCTTTCAATTATTCCTTTGCGAAGAATCTTATTCTTTCTCCAATTGTAATCTCATGATTTTTCGATAACTTCCGGCGACAGATACGTTTGATATTTATCTGCGAACGATCGCAAAGTTCTTGATATAACCGCGCTTCAAAATTATCATTTGACTTATATAGTATCAGATCTTTATTAATTATTTGCCGATTGATATTAACCTTTGAATTCTGTCTCTCGAAGGAAAGAAATCTGAATAATTTATCAAGTGATATATAGTGATAAAAAGATATTTAAGGAAACATTTCTGGAAACATTTATGTGTTTAATTATTGATAATTCGATAATAATTCAGTTGAGAAAAATCAGAAATATAATTTTGTCTATAATTTAAGAAGCAATTTAAGCATCTATTTTAAACTAATTTTAATATATTAAAGTTATATGTGACATATTATATAACATGTGAAAAGTCTAGAAATAAATTCTATCATTTTTTAAGTAGTAGAATATAGTTTTGATTTTATTTTAATTAATATTAAATTTGATTTTAATAATAATATGTGATTTTTTTAAAAACTTTTTATTATATTTTTTAGATATATGATATTTTTTAGATATATGATATAATATTTATATATAGCTTAAATCATCTATAAATCCGTTTCATTCATCGCATGATTTTTTAATATTTAGCGTTATTTTTCGACAAAGAAAAGTCTGTAAAGCGAAAAGCACCATATTTATTCAGTTTAGCGTAATGTTTGTCACATTACAGAGATTTTATCTTAATCCTTACGTATTCAAATGTTGAAAAATGGCGATATATATTTAATCAGATTTCATTGAAAAACATTTTTATGGCCGCATATGTATCGCAAATGATTTTTTCCCAAGCATGGTAAACTCAAATTGCCACTCAAATTGCAGTTGAAACCTTTCGATTTTATGGATTTATAACACCACAAATATTTTCTGCATTTAATAGAACTACAATAATATTTGCGATAAAATATATCTCGTTAAAATATATTATGCATTTTAATGCATATAATATATATTTCTCTGTCATTGTTATGCTTTTTACAAAAATTTTATTTACAGAATATAGAAAGATTTTTTATATTTGTGTGAATATCTTGTTTTATAATAAAAGGTTTTATAATAAAACCTGCATATCTTTGTAATACTTTTGACCTTCTAATCAGCCACGTAAGAAGTAAAAGTCATATGTTAAAGACTCTCGCTCAAATATCCACGTATATTTGGCCTTACACTTGGAAAAAAAGTAAAATGGATGATCGAACGACATAAACACGCTTAATCGTTTCGAGTGTGAGATCGAATCGACTAAACTGACTACCTGGACGCTTCACCGAAGGGCCGAAAACTGAGGGCCGAAAAGATAGATGGATGAGTTTCCCCGCTCACGCATAAGTCGTGTGTATCTCTCGGCAGGCATTGTATAACGGTGACGAGCTTGCGGGTATAAGCAGAAAGCCGCGTGCGGTGCCGTAGCCGTGCCTTCGGTAAATGCATGCTCTGTAAATTGCCTGGCATTTAATTACCATGAGTAGGCAGGCCGCGCGCACGCTAAAGCCAAGAGCCCACTCCGCTCGGCTCCTTCACCCCATTCCGCTTCTCTTTCTCGCCAAGGCGAGATAGCAAAAGAGAAAGGTAGATGGAGGGATCCGGAATAGGAGGGAAAGAGAAAGAGGACGAGAGATAGACAGAACGCTTTCCTGCTTCCTTCAATCCAGGACACACCACCTTACACCCTCTCACTCGTCTGCTGCATCGTGACTCTTCGTTGCCTGCCTTTACGTTTACAGCACGGCACGGACGTATGTGTTACGAAGTACTGCTAAATTAAACACCTGCTTGAGTCAAACAGTACCTACTTCGACTCACCACTCCGAGCCACGAATCAACCCGCTCGCGTTTCACTACCTCGTGCTCTATCATTCGTTCTCTGCGCATCTCCCTTTCTTGCCATCTGTATTTCGTTATTCTAATTGGGCGCTGTCGTAAATCCTTTTTCAGTGTCTGAGTGACATACATTTCGTTTTGGAACAACAAACTTGTCTTAGGCATTTTGCGAGACTACAAATGTCAACAGTCAATCTGGATCATCAGATTACAATTACATTTTAAAAAGCCTTAATAATTCAGGAATCTTTTAAAAGACTTGCCGATAATAATTGAATATCGATTATAACAGAGTGTCCGTTAATCGAAATGTCAATTGTAAGAAAGACTATCGTAAGATTAAATAATATAAAATGTTTTAACCCTTCTTATTATTTCAAATAATTTCTTTTCTCTCGCAATGCTTAATTTATAAGTTTTATTCTTCATTATAAGATATTTCAAATTTTTTTGTTTAAAGTAAATCGAAATACGTATAATATTATCGTCTATGTGTATCAGTAATCACGATCATTATAAAATTTCATATGTATATTATATTATCACATCTATCTTTTATTTTATAATTCTGTAGCTATATTTTGTATCTATTTCGTTCACATTTAAGACTTAAATGGACTAAATCACTGACATTTCTTCATTATTAATCAAGAATGGCTAAAGAATCTTTCCATTGGTGAAATGTCAAACATGTGCGCCCTTGTTATTATCGACATATTGAAGTGATATCGTGCATTCTTGAAATCGTCTTATTTCGTCGCAGCTTCTTCCTCTATTATTACCTCGCTTATTCATGACGCTGCGCTTGCCATTGACAAGATCAAGATGCATCTTTGACAAGCCTTTACAACCCTTCGCATCGTCGCTGACTTAATACGCCGATTAAGTGTCGAGACTGCTCATTACGTGCACGTTCGCGTGCAGGTGATCTCGCTGACGGTTCTGTTGACGTTAATTGCGAGTCGATATTACTCGTGTGCGCATTTACAAAGTAAAATATGTTATATTACTGTATATTGCCTTCTTTTGACGCATGGTTGCATATTATTGATGAAAAAAGAAGATTAAAAACGCGTTCTGATCGCTTCAACGTAAAATTGAATCTTGTGATATTCTGTGATATCAATTGTAATTTTCGATTTAAAAAGGAAATATCTAGTATGATAAATTAATATTCTAAATTAAAAATTGATTAATTATCAAGGAATAAAAATTAATGAGATAATACATAATAAGAAAGATTGGTGTGACATAGCAGCTACATATCGATCAAATCAATTATTTAGAGATCATTAATGTGACAATAATATTTACACTGATGATTAATTATACATGTGGTTTACATATAGGAAGAGCATAACTAAACAATTAGCTATAATTATTTGTTACTATCGTGACCAATGATTGCGATTTAATCATCTTGTGCTCTGTACTTAACTTATACGCATGCATTTGCAGTTCAATCATGGAGATCACATTTAATAATTTTATACATATTAAACAATCATTGGACAAATTTTCAGAATATGTTGTAATGCATACTATATTATATGCAACATGTAAATTAATTATGATATTGAATCATTATAAATGATAATTATATATTGCACAAAACACATGGTGCAATAATAAAAATGTAAATTGTTTAAAAACTTTTTATTTTAAGAAAAATATATAATTTAGAATACTGACTTTTTATATTATCCGACAGCTAATAAGCTGCTACATCAGTAACGATTATTATAGTAATTAATTTGTTTTAAAGTTCGTGAAAATTCTATAAGAACCTCAAAGGCAAGAAGCACGGCTCCGCACTTGGTAATTCGCTTCAATCTAATAACAACGCGCGGCAGCAGATAATTAAGAGAGAAGTATTCTAAAATATTCCTTTCCGAAGAGTACAACATTTCCCTGCAATACGCAGCGAGTGTTTCAAAAATAAAACATTATCTTGTATTATTAATATACGCGATTAAAATCTTTCTTGCTAGCTTTGAATTATGTAAAATTTTAATGTTTTATTATTTAAAACGATTGGCCATTTTTATTGTAACTGCGATAAAAACATGAATACAACTAACACAAATATGTTATCGATCAATTGTATATTTAAAATTTAACAGAATATGTAACGACGATTTGGAAATTAAATTTTTTAATTTTAGAATGTTTTCATAAAAATAGTTTATGCACGTGTAGAGACTACATCATAAATGTTTAAAATTCATGTTCAATATTCCATATTTGTTGAGAATATATATAAACGCTCGTAATAGTAAATGGCTTAGAGGGAAACTAACAATCGTTTGGTCGATCTCACTCATTGCGAATTTAATCAACGCCGAATTCTCGGATCCGTCAGCAGCTTCGTTATCCCCGAAACGCTAACAATGCGAATCTAACTGGCACCCTGTGGCGCGATGCGTTTTAATTCGTTCGCTCTCGCGAGTGCCGCGAGTTCTGAGTAAACGTCGTACTCGAGGAGTTCCTCGGGGTGGCTCTTTGGGGGTGTTTTTGATTTGTTGGTTCCCGTGGCGCCTACCGGGCACACAGAGGGAGAGAGGGAGACAGGTAGAACCCGCTGGAACGAATCCGAGTTGTGCGGAGGTGCAGGTCTCGGGCGAGGGTGGCAGTGGGTGGACTGGGTAACCGCACATTATGTGATTTCTACAGGGAGCGAGCTAACTTCGCGATTGAATTGTGTCGGCGACAATGGCAATCTGCCAGGGCACTCGACGGTTTCTCTGTATAGCATTTTCAACGCGGCTCTCACCGCGCCGCGATTTACGTTTTACGACTGTCTAACTATTATATTCTCTTTGTCGCGATCCTGCTTAGTTATACGCTAATCTATTGCGATGTGCTATTTTTCGCAAATGTAATTCTCTAACGAATACCAATGCTTTTTGATCAAATAAATGACGTACAATTTACATTAGTACAAGGATTAATATTTTAATGAGACATTTTTATTTTAAAAAGGCTTATCGCCATCTGGTTGCAAACGAAAGTAAGATCGATATCAAATGTATTACGATTTTAAGATTCGAGAAGGAGAATGTTTTCTCATCCGACATGAGACAAGGAGTCTGCACAGAGTCGGCGCACGACAGAATGGACGATATTCAAATATTTACGCGGATTTTCCGTAAACCGAGCTACGGATGTTTTTCTTAGGCACCTTTCTCTAGAGACAACATCGGTCGCCGCAATAGAATCTATAAATAAGAAAAGAGCGTAGCGAAAATAGAACAGCGATTTTGCGTGAGACTTGAATATAATATAATATAGCTATAAAGATGATAAAAATTATTAAATCAAATTATATTTCCTTTATAAAATTTAGAGAAGATATTGAAAATGATTGTAATGATTTATAAAGAAAGGAGGAAAAAAAGAAAGAAAGAGAAAAAAAACTATTTGTTTACTTTTTGAAATTTAGCTTGTTATAAAATACATACATCTATTATATATTATATTATTATTTCATAAAAGATTTCTCTTGTTCAAAAATGAAAAAAAACAGAAAAATTAAATAAAATGCGATACTTACTTGGATTATGCGTAAAAAGATAGTTTAAACAATATATATAAAGTCATATTATCATTGTTTGTTTCCAGCCTTGCTCTGCTTGTCCTGCAAATAAAAAATCCATCGTTAAATAGCATCGTTAAAATTAAAAAATTATATCTTTTCACATCTCTTTGCGCTTAACAACGTATGAATGTAAAGAAGAAACGCTAAATATATAACAGTTAAGTTAACATATTATAGCTGCAACATTTATTTTCATCGAGTTGTCTTATCTTATATGTAACCAAAAATAACAATTTGTCTATGTAACAAGATTTAAATGCCATTACGAAGCATCTATTAGGTAGGCAGCGAGCGAGTCCCTTTAGTACTTAGTCTTCGCAAACTTAATTTTTCAGTACGCGTCACTCGCTCGTCCTCTCAATAGGCGCGTGTCCTTTGTCGCGAGAGCTCGCTTACGACAGCACGGTGGATGGCGCGGTCCATCGTGTCAAAAGGATTTCCACTTTGGCGATCCCCACGAGGGCACAAAGCCCAAATCCCGGGTATTCGCACTCGGGAGACGAGATCGGTGCGCAGGGAGTTAAGAAGGAGCTTAAAAACGCGGGGCTCACACCGGCTTTTCTTCGCGATTTGCACACGAATGTCGCTCCTCTTCTCCACTACGAGAAATCCCTTTCCGGTCAATGATGTAATCGATGTTCAGGCACTCAAGGCGCTCCTCACCCTTTACTTTACGCAACGTCGATCTCGATTATCCTGCTCTTAAACTTCTTCGCGTCTCACGATCCTCTTAATAATAATGGATGATAATATATGCGCATGCTATATTAGAATATGAAATATAAAATTTATTACGCATATCTATAATTAGATAATCGATATGATCATATGATATATGTAATCGATATAATTAAGAAGTAAAATATAATCCGAAATTATAATTGAAACTACGCGTACATCATAAGCTTCTCTTTCTCTTCTTTTTTTTCTTTTTTTTTACTTATTTTTCTTACTTTTTACTTTTTTTCATTTTTAATTCATTTTTATGTTTTAATCTCAGATATCTCTTGAGGTGGAAAATCTGCTGGGTATACAAACTACCGCTTGGATAACGTTTCTATTTCTATCTTCTCAATTTTCGAATTTTCGCATTCTTCTGTTAAAAGACTCCTTTCTTTTCTCGTGCGCACAGTCGATGGATAGTCGGCTATTTGTTTTTCGTTACGTGAAATTGCTGGTCGGTATTTCTCGAGGACTCGACAAATTGCAGCATTGACCACCGATCGTATACGGGACAGGTTGCTTAAGAAGAGTATTTGCTCCTTGCGAGGGAAAAGAGAAAAAAATGTTGTAACATTTAAATTTATTGTACATGGGTAATTTATACATATATAATATAATATATAAGGAAATACATAAGATTTATTCAGATAATAAGAACAGTTTTTCCATTTATCATAAATATAAAGATTTTATAAGAATATTTTAATGTATACTGTGTGGATTATGTTATAATAAATTGGATCATAAAATTATTTAAAAGATATTTTTAATTTAGATTTTTAGATTTTTAAATGTTTTAAATTTAGATTTTTCTTGACTGTTTCCGTTTTTACTTTGTATCATATCTTAATTGTTTAATGCTACTAGATATTTTAGAAATGTTATTTTTATATAACGTATATTCAATATCCCAATTATTACAGTAAATGTCATTAAATAACATTTGCATTACATGTCACATGTAAATTGTGTCATTTATTATAATTTTTCTCCAATATTTTATAACAATTTTCTCAATATTTTATAACAATTTCTGTTATAGAACTATTTGAATTTATGCATATTTTAAGATATTAAATAATTATCTTATTTTTTTAAAGATAAAAATATATAAGAAATACATAATAAAATAATTTAAACTTTTTCATAATTTTTTAATCTAAAATGAAAATCGAGATATGGAAAATAATTTATGAGTTTCACTTTATGATTTATTATTAATTTAGTTGAAATTATTAAAATGTGCTCTCAATAAATATGAAGAAATCAATATCTTTTCTTGCAGAATAATTTCAGACAGATTGTTATCATCTTTTTTAACAAGTGTTTTTTAGAGTTTTGAGATCTGCTTCTTTACGTCTCCATCTTTTACGGTGATGTACGGAGGAAGTAGAGAAATCGGTCAGCCCGGGAGCTATCTCGCGCAGGCATCGTTCCGGAAATTCGTGTGCGTTCGCGGAAGCGTAAGCTCCGTTCTCCGGTGTGTTCGAGGACGAAACGAATACAGAAATAACGTTTCGATGGGTATGACGCGGCGATCTTTTTATCTCTTGAATCTCCGACGAATCTCTCGGGATGGGCGCGGGAAGAACGGAAAAAGCGGAGAAAGAAGCGAGGAAGCGGAAAGAAAGAAGGAGAGGGAGGGAAAACGAGGAGAGGCGTCGGCTTCACCGTCGATGGAGATACGATTCATCGTTTTCGGTCTACTGCCAGTATTCGCATCGTGCGGTCTTAAGGCCTCAAGGATTTGGATTTACCTTTTCGAGAAAGAGAGACAGTCTTCGTCTTCCTCGCTTTGAATGATGCACCGGATGTTGAATTACGATTAAACGCGAAATACATTTTCTGCTGCTTCGCGTGACCACGCATTTGCGGAATGTTGCGGAATGTTGTGGTTAGATCGCTGGCTGATGTCCTATCGGAGCATCATGATTTCGTATCAATGACGACGCGAATGAGAATGGTGTGAAAAAACATTGAAGACTGAGTGAGTTTGAAATTCCGACATTCCCCGGCAGAGAGAATGTGTCGAAATTTCAAAGCGGACTCGATTGGTAGCGTCGATAGAGCCATGTATCTCGCGACATCGTCTCTTGTGTTGATGCGCCGAGAGCGAATGCATGTTTTTTACGGCGTTTGATAAGAGGTGGGGCTTGTCGGATAGATAGTGACTAGTGACTGCAGTCGTTTTTCCCCATTTCGCGATGACATCAGGCAGCCCGGAGGTTTAATTTCACGGTACAGACTAATTTCGTGAAAATATGAATTTTAGATTTCGCGTTGAAAACATATTTCACTGTAATAATTTATCAATTATACGTGTAGTTTATGTAACTATGCCAAGGGTCAATTCGACCTCATTTACTAAATGGCGTTATAATTTATGTTAATAGGCTGGCAAGCTAACAAGCTTTTACTTGTATTTATACAAATAAATAAAAAAATCCGTCAATTCTTTTCCCTAGCTCTTCTTTTTCTCTGTCTCTAAATTAATTTTTTATTATTTTTTTCTTTATAATAGATAAAAATTAATTATATTATTTTGCTTGTGATTTTTCTTACAGCTGCACGATTAAATTACATTGAATATTTTCTTACGATAATAAAAAACGTATATCTTTATTAAATTTTACTCAAGATCTTTTTTTATTATTTTTATAATAAATACAAAAATTTTACGAAAGAGTGTAATTCTTCCTATAATTAAAATTATAAGGAAACAATAAAAATTGTTTATCGATTTTAGGATTTTACCAAGAAATGTGAAAACTCTGGTGATATCGATCGATGTATCGGTCGAACTTCATTGTTGCTGTCGGAAAAGCGACAAGAAAAGTCACAGAAAACGTGGCTTGGAAAACGATTCTGCGGTATTGTGGTACTATACTGCGTCGGTAATAAAAGATTGCAAAAAGAAAGCAACACTTTAACGAGACATTCGTAGAATTTATGATCCTTTCTTTTTAGGTAAAAGTTTCTGATAAAAGAATGGTATTAAATTATTACATTTATGCACTTTTATTAATACACATTTAAAAGTTTGATATAAGCTTTTATCCAGTTCAAAATAATGAAATTTATTTGATATTTAATGACATCGTTTTTTTTAGTTTTCATTTGGCTTTATTAATGTACACGTTTGTATTGAAAAAAAATATTTTTACCTTTTACTATATATGTATATATAAATAACGAAACACACATACACACATACATTACACGTACATTAGCCTCGCAATTTTATAAACGCATCGATTAACATTGTATCAATTGATAGCATATTACGTCTACTGTTCGTGAAAATTCTCGATTTGGATTTCACAGCAACAGATACATGTTTCACATTTTTATGAGTGAATTAATATTCCAACCGTTTTTTATTTATTCAATCGTCAATAGCTCAAGAGATTCAATTCCGATTTCAATAATTTCATATTTTATTCGGTAGAAGATAACGGAGACTATGTTATTTCATGATCGACAGTTATTATTTTCTTTCAAATGGAAAGCAATTTTCACAAAAAATGTTTTTGAAATTCGATTATATATTCAACATAATTATTCAATAAAATGTCTATAATGTGCCGAGAAGAGAGTGACACAGAATGGCACTTTTTGTTACAGTCCATTATAAACTGATAAATTATTTTAGCATTAGATTTTCAACGTCAATTTTATAAAAATGTCTATTTTTGTAAATACTAATTTGTAAAATAAAACATTAATTTCTGGACAGAAATACAATTTTCGAGAAAACAGTATTATACCGTAACATTCGAAGATTATATATTAAATATATAAGATATATATTGTAAAATTTATATGTATGCTAAAATTTTATATTTTAATATTTTAAAATATAATTTATATTATATTATATGTAGAAGTGATATTTTTATCAAAGAAAATTTGTTAAAATTTTTTGTTTTTTAACTGATTAAAATCAAGAATTATAAGTGCAAATCAACTATTTTTTTTATAAACCGAATTAAAGATTAAAGTTACGAGAATTTATAAACAACTTATGCAAGAGAACGATAATTATATCAATTTTTTTATATAATTTTGTACAATTAAAATACCAGTTATTATTATATCGTTATTATTATATCGCGTTATATTTACTTTTTATCAAAGAGTGACTTAATTTGTCCAAGAAAGAAGATGGGAGATATCGTAAGAGCATAGATGGGAGACAGGCACAAAGCGCGTACCGTATTTCATCGTTTAGGTTCCCTTTAACGAGAAGCTGGTGTATCATTGTACTCCATTCGAGTATTAACGCCCTTCGGCGAGGGAAGAGACGACGAACTTTCCGTGTATACTTGGGGCACGTAGTTTGGTATCAATAAATTTCCATGCGCGGGAAACGGATTACGTTTTATTACCCTCGTGGTCTGGCAGTAGATTATGGCGTCGAAGTATAACTATTCCGGCAACAACTCCGGGGGCCGGCTTTTGCGCCAAAGAGAATGAGAGAGTTCGGGGGGGATAATCAGCGGCGTGGTCGCAAACAGTCGCGAAATGTTCAGCGATATAAGCGACCGGGGAGGCATTATATCCATGATGCCGAACTCCTACAAAACGTCGTACTAATGGAAAATCGATTCTCGAAATAGCTTTCTTATATAGAAATCATTTTGGCTACATATCCGAACGGAATATCTCTTTTCGCTTCACATTGTGTATATCGTGCTATATAAAAGATATAATATAGATATTATTTATACAGAATTGTGTCACCCAGAAGACACATATTTTATGTAAATACTATGTAGATATTAAGTAATCAGATCGATAAATACGATTGTTTTGCAATTCTGAGATACATTAGTATAATTATGTAGTCATGTGAGAAATGAAGTAAAAGAAAAATGACATAAATATTTTCATTGGATCTTAAATTTCAATTGGATCTTAAATTTAGAGCAAATTACCTTTTTGTGCCTATTGTTTGCTTTTGTATTATATTATTACAGATTAGTTAAATTGCTTATATAGACTGAAATGCCACGGTTGTATTACTTGTTGAAACTTGATGAGGACTTTGAACAGCAAGAGTTGCGCGCGCGTGTGTGTATAAAAAAACGTCGAACATTGCCGAAGAAGAAATCCAAGAGGAGTATTGAGATCGATGAATGTTTCACTTTCCTCCAACGCCAAAGTTTCCTCTTTAACCTAATCCTTTTCTTGACGCTCGATCGACCGCTTCGCCATTTAAAATCACGGACCGGATCGAATTTTTTTGATCCTTGAGTGCATTTGTCTATGTCGATGAAACTGCAACATGGTTCCTTAATCGCTTAATCTTTTAATCCTTTGCAACGCGGTGGTAATCGTGGCATAATTGTTTCTTCAATTTTCGTTTAAATTGACATATCGATTTTGTTAATCATTCTTTGACCTTAGTATAATTTTAATTTTTCAATTTTTTTGTCGTATGTAAATAATAATTTAGAAGTTATAAATATTTAGAAGTCATTTCAAAGTTATATTAATTATTATGTATCATATTCAAATTGTATTAAATTATATTATATTAAAATATTGTAAATATACTCAGTATCAAAAAAATTAGTTTGCAAAGTTAAAACAAATTTTTAATAAAATATAAATTTAAATTTAAATTAATAAATATAAATTGTAATTTTTTTATCGTAACAGAACAAAAATTTAATGTTTCTTTTTGCCAAATAAACGAACCTCACTATTATATGCGAAATTATTATTCTCAAAAATTACGCAACTAATTAAAAAATATATTCTATATTTTTTTCACGAATTCATCTCCTGCTTGGTTTATTGCGATTAACTGGGTATTCCATGTACTTTTTCGATAGCTTTTACATGTAAATTTGACTTTCAGATTTTAATGTACTTATGCTAAATAATATTGAAACACAAAGGAGAATGTTTGTACAGAGAGAATCAAGTACAATATTTTTCTCTCTTAGATTGGAAAAATTTCACGTTGTGCGCCGGAATGTCGCGGAACGAGTCGTCGAGAAACGTCACATTGCAGTGTGAAAGGGAAGCGGAAGGGAGGCGGGTTGAACTCGAGAGCCCGGAAAATGCGACTATGCGGGGGAGATAAGTGTTGCAACAGGGAATACGAAGTTCCTCTCTCGCTGGTCGCGTCCGCGTCGCCGGGTCACGGTTTCCGCGAGGAAGTTCGCCTCGTGGTGATGCCATACGTGATCTATACGGGTTACCGCTATACACCATTCCGCCCCCGCTTCTCTGACCTCCCGCTCCCACAATCCACCCTCTCAAACCCTGCATGGGATGTCCCGTAGCCCCCAGAGTTGGTACGCGCTATAAATTTCGCGGCTGAAAATCCCACGTGATATATATACACACGCGAGAGCGCGCGAACTGTATATATATTGTATATATGTGTGATATATATCGCACTCCACATCGTTCTATATTCGCCCTCCTCCCGCTCCCTTCTCGCTCGTAGGGACGGGGGGAGGGTGAGATGGACCAGACGACGGCGAAAGGGTTGGCCGGCACGCGCGGGAGTATCTTGACTGCGCGTTTAGGCTATGGTTACGTGGCTGAAGGGTGTAGCCGGTTGAGTTACACCCGGTTACACGTTGCAGTTCTTAGGTGTTCGGATGATTAATGAGCGCTGTTTCGCGTGTGCTCGCTCACTCGTGCGGACTATTGGTACGTTATCCGATATTACCACGTTCTTGTGGCGAAAATAGTTGCTGGCATCGTTAGGCTTGCCATATTGATTTTCGAAATAGAATTTTGGAATTTGTAAATTTATTCATAAAATGCGAGAGTTTCCGATATATTGATAAATTCATTCTTCGAATATGTTTGAGATCAGCTAAAATATGATAGGCAACTTACAGTTTACATAAAAAATGCGTTTCATAAAAAACATTCTTTCAAGCTTTAAAATTAATTTTTATATTACTCCAAAGATTTTTTTAATTAATATTATAATCAAGAAGTGATTTCCGTTATTTTCGTTAATTTTTTTTTCCGCGCAACATATTTATAATTTTTTTTATTTCCCTTGCTCTCGAATTTTGATGTTGAGTTTGAAGTTGTTATGACAATCTAAAAAATGCGAGCGACCGCAATAGAATATAATGGCGCGCGGAAAGAAAGCAGAACGAGCTAAACAAACAGGTGGACAAGAAGGTAAGAAGATACAAAAGATCGAGGAAGACGGAGAAGGGTAACGAGAATGAGACAGTGCAAACAGAGAGCTATACTTTGCTGTCGTCAGAAGTTGCCAACGCGGCGCTTTATATTATCCATGTGTCTCTCGGTCGCCAGTACCGTTCTCCGTCATGAACAAACTGGATAAATGCTCGGAATGCCCGGACTCTGCGGAAATGTGCCACAAATTTTGTTATTTGTTTGTATCATTATCTTGCTTCGTTATTGCATCAACCGGGAACAGTCATATTGTTTGCAATGAAAACTGTGTTTGATCAATTTAAGTAATTAGATCGTTATGTTTTACAAACAATTTACTTACCTTTTTTACACGAGTAATCCGGAATGCCATATTAATAAGATAGAATTGACAGTGTTATCATCGCGATTAAAATTTTTTATTCCACTTTGCTCTTCATCTCGTTTACTTTTCTCGTTTATTTTTTATCTGTGCGTCCTCTACTTTTTCTCTTGTTCTTAAAAAAAGAAAAAAATAATAAAACCGAGCCGCGCGCAAGTCCTTTCGGAAACAAGCTCTTTGAATAATCTCTGTGTTTCGGTCACGAAGACAACACCGTTGCTCCCTTGTTTGCCACCGCGTGTCTTTCATCGGACAATGCTATGCGTATGCGAACACACGTACGAACACACACTCCGGTCACCCCCATGAATTTTCGATAATCCAAATTGGATTCCCCTATTGGGTGCGCGGCGGTTCTCGACGGTTCTCGCTCTCTATCGGCCGTGGCTTTCCTGCAAAATTGTTTTCTCCCTCTCTTCCGAAAGTTACGAATTTGTTCCCCGATCCGTGGGAAATGCTTGGCGCGCCAAAACCCGTTCTTTCTCCTGCGTTCGTGCGTTTTTCCGGAATTTCCCGTCACAGTATCGGCCGAGATACGGAAAATGCGAATCCGCCTTTAAAGATCTCGAAACTGCGAACTGAAAATAAAAGAGAAATGGCTAGTAGTGTGTTTCATTGTGTTGTTAGCTATTTCTAGTGGGTGATCCTACCTGCATCGAGGTCAATCCAATGCGGGCAGAGTAATGTTTAATAGCGAAAGAGGATTTTATTGTTGACCGGAAGACACAAAGTGGAAGTGTGATTAAAAATCAAAACTGAAAAGTTCTATTACAACATTTTATCTCATGCTCTTGTTTATTTTATTTTGTACTCTTGTCATCTTGTTACAGTCGATAATATTTACCGTGTTCGTTGACGAGAAAATTTTTACATATAATTTAATTTAATTTAATTTATTTATACAGTTAATCGACGCTGATTCACTTAATCATTCATTAATTACGTTATATTGCATTCCGTTGTAATTATATATACATATATACAGTTACATTCTCCATCGATTTCGACAGGCAAATATATAGAGCAATTCGCGAGATTCATTTTTGCAATCTCTGAATATAATTCCTAAAAAAATTAAAATATTCTATTCAAATACTTAAAACTGAATAATTTTCTTTATCATTTATATAAAGGATTTGTCAGATGTCGACTTATATTACACATGATATACGTCAGTTTATGTTAACATTATTTATAAACACAAATATTTGAGTTTTCTTCTTTACTTTGTTCTATTTACGTGATAGAAAATTTACACATTTGTTGATAACAAATGTAGTTGGCAATCAGGCCAAACAACGAAAATAATGTTTGTAAGCTACATGTGTGTTCCGCATGCGTAATTTATGTCAATTTGTTGCATTTTCGAATACTCAAATGCGCGTTTTAAATGAAATACATAGCCGAGAAAGTCTTTAGAACTTCACAAAATCTTTTTAAAATTATAGCACTTTCTGAACATTGCATATTAATAGTACCGATAATATCAATATTATTATTATACTTATTACACATACATTCATGTGTGTAAGTACTTTTCATCTTCAGACAGTCCATTATCACCATTTTTAATTATCTGATTTAAATTTGTAAACACACAAAAAAATACTCTAGTATTTTTAAAGTAAATAAATTTAAAAAAATAAAAATTTCAACTTTAATTGAAATAAATTTCCTATAAATGTTGAAACTGATATGAAGTTTTTAATTATATATGTATACATATATATTATTTAATTATAATCTTTTGTAAATATTTCTTTCACGTTAAATTAAAAATTCGACAGTTTGAAGAGAAAACAGCTTAAACCGGCGCATGTACGTGCACGTCTAAGCCTAACCGAGATAGATAACTTGTCAAATTGGTGGCGCACGTGTACGTGTTTGATTCGCGTGATCCCAAGTTCGCGAAACCCTTTCGCGAGCGCGCGACTCTCTAATTAGTTTGACAAATCGATTGGCAAGCGCGGCCGGATGTGCGCGGGGCGATGCGGTGATCGGCTTTGCTCGATTCGGCGATTCCGCGTTGATCCAGATCGTTAAAACATAATGTAATCGTTAATCCCACCGGGCATCCACCTACGCGTGAAACTATTCGCGAGGATTATATCGATCGCAGTTATATCTGCCATGTCGCGGAGCGGTAGAAAATGCTTCGCTAAATACATAGGCTGGTAATGACTCCCGCTATTTATTTCACTCAAACCTCTGATATTATTTGTAAAGAATAAATTGACATATGCGTATGTGAAAAAGGACGAAGCTGCTCGAGGGTTGAATTCCATCTTTTCAGCAAACATTCCTTTTTAAATTTATTTGACGTTTGATACATTCATTTTATATTAGTAATAATATATTTAACTTGTTTGTTTATTTCGTAAAATCATGCGCTGATATGACACTACATGCATTAATAAAATTACATAGGGGGTGGAAAATATTGCGAGTAAAATTGTAGCAAATGAGTTGAAGTTAGCATGCAGTATGTCTCGATTCTGCAAATGTAATGTGTGCGTACTTGAGGAATTCAATTACTATGAGATCCGCAAGTGCACTACGATGTTAACTTAGAATGATCATAATTGACGAGACGGCAATAGTGATAGATTGCGAATTAGATAGATGCTTAGCTGGTTGCCTGTTCTACTACCGCATATACGCTTAACATTCAATAACGAAAAGTTTTGTTTCAATGATATTTTTATCAATAAAACAGAAGTTCTCTAATGAAAATGCAGCTTTTTTATTTTTTGCAAACTAATCAATATTGGTTATTAATCAGATCGATTACTGTTTTTACAAGAATTATTGAATAGATGTAACACATGAGATGATAAAAATATTTATTAACAGTTAGCTATAATTAGCGCCAATAACCGTGTGTATATTATCGATATAATCTATCTGTAAAGGGGATCGAGCGCAATAAATTAATTTCGAGAGAAAATTCGATTCCTGATCTAATTATTTGCACATGCATATATGTTGTTATCCCTTTACCTTATATCGAAAAAGCTTCGAATATTATAAAGTAGGATAGCAATCTCATTTTCCGATATGTATCGTGGTTATATCCATATTGAATTATACAGGCCGCCAAGCTATCTCGATTCAAAAACAGTCGAAAGGTCGTTGTGCGTAAACTCAATTAGCAACGATAACGCTTACGTGTTTCCACCCGCAAAAATGATTTTCTCGGTGCCGACTGCTCGAAAATATTTGGGAGATTAAACTCATTTAGATTGGATTGTAATTTCGATTTTCCCGCATTGAGATGGAAAAGCAAAGAAACGAAGGTGAAATAATAAAAAATAACGATAACATGTTCGATAGTAATACGAAAAAAAACAGAATAAACGTTTTAATTCGATATGTTTTCAACCTGATATTGTGTCATTATTTGTTATTGGAAAATTATATATGACTTTACATTATTGAGAGATGCGAAAGTGTCCAATACCAAGTGCATATTTACTTATCTTGGAATGTATAACAAATTGAGTTTTTCAAATATTTTTTTAGAATTCAAATTGAAATCTGTGAGCCATGTAGAAATTTTTAATACTTTTTTCTCTGCTTCACAATCCAATCATTTTTATACTGTGAAAAGTGATGTAATCCTATTTTTCTGGATTATTTAACTGTTTTTTATTATATCTTCATGAACCAGATATATTTCTGACGTATATATACTAAAATTGGAGTTTGATTTTTATATAATTATTGAATTGTATTTTATTAATTATTTAATTAAATTTTATGAGAATTGTAATAATAATAGAGGAAATATTTATGTAGCTGTTACATACACGCACGCACACACGCATGCACGCACGCACGCACGCACGCACGCACGCACGCACGCACGCACGCACGCACGCACGCACACGCACATACACACACACACACATACGGTTACATATTTTATTATTTAATACTTTTAATCTTATTTTATTCAATATTTTATTTATACTTGAATCTCATAATTTTATGTAAAAAACTTATTAAATTATAACATATTCAGCGAGAAAGTGAAAAATAAATGTAAAATAAATTTTGATTGATTGCATTCTAGAGAGAAAAAAGATATAAAAATAACGCGTCTACTTAATCATATTATATTATATTATAGTCTAAAAGTATTTCTATATTTTATGACTCGTCGAATTTGTGTATGTCACATGATTTACCAGACATTTTGTATTCTGTGCATGCGGATTGCATGTGGCATCGTTGTAAACCGATCTCCGTTGCATAACATAACAAACGATAAATGTTCGGGGATTATGCACGTCTAGTCCCAGTTAAGTTACTAATCGCGGCGGTCAAGCGACTGCATCTACGATATCGCGAGAAACCGACCGATGCTACGAGCGATGTTTCCCTGCGCCATAATGGTTCATTATCGAGGATTAGTTCAATTTGCGCGCGTACGAGGTCATGTTGTATATCATATTCAATGCGCGCGACGTCCAATTATAACGATATTGCACATTTTGCTATGTATATATATATGTATATAATACATTTAATATATAATATAACATTTGACACAAAGAAAAGAAACTACTAATAATTTATTGTAATTACTAATAATTTATTAATTATAAATTTACTAATAATTTATTGTAATTACTTTAATGTAATTAAAACAATTAATTATGATCTTTTAATCATCTTCTGAGATTATACCTAACTACCTATATGATGCTATTATTCACAACAATTTTCATTATTCACGTTAATTTTGTTCACAACTTTTAGAAACGAAAAATAAGTTTCTACAAGCATCAACTGGATATTCGGAAAATAATGGGACTCGTAGAAAGTCAAATATGGCGAATAACGTAGGTGCTTAAGAAGAGTGATGTTTTTATTAGCTGAAAACCATTTCGCAGACAAATTATAGGTCGGCGCCATCCTGGTTCGACCAAAAGTATAGGGACACGTTTATATACTGGAACATACATTCACTTTTATTAAATGAAACGATTGATGTGAGCCTTGTATTATGTGATATATTAAAATACATCAAAGCTGTTTATTTATTTCTTTTGCTCGTAGTTTTCAATTTATGAAGCCAATCTTATTTTTTATCTTTCTTGTTTTTTTATGCTCGGTCTCTCATATCTTCGCGTGTCTAATTAGCATATTTAATTAAACTCAACTACCGTCTCGATCGTATATCAATCGCAATCATTGAGTTAAATTTGAATATATTAATGACAGTTTTTCACATAAAAGACAATATAAAATGAAACATTTATACCTTATAGAGTAATTTCACTAATCATTATCACATTAACAGTTTCTCAATTTATTATAAGTTATCTCATACGATTTCTGTCTTTTATTATTTTTTTTATGTTCTCGTTACTCGCATCAATTTAAAAGACCGTTGAAATCTTTATGACTATATCAATTCGATAATGAAGATAACCGATTATATTATTAATATAGCTATTACGATATAATATGCGCGATATGGATATAAGTTACCATGAGTCTTGAAATGTATCCAAACTTGATATCATATGAATATTTTAACATTTCAAAATTCAAAATCTAATAATTTAATTTGAAATTAAATAATTAATTATAGTATAATATATAATTTAAATATTATATATATATATATATATATATATATATATATTAACTATTGTATAATATATAATATATATAATTTATTATATTTATAATCTTTAGCAAATAGTTAGCGATGCTCTAATAACTGACAGATTTAACACGTGACGTATATTATATTTTATAAGATACATTTTATTTAAAAAATGTAGCTAGCCTCTAAATAACATAGGCATGTATGTGAGGGAGGAGATTAAACGTGTCTATACAGTTATTCGGTCAACGAGAGAATCCATCCGTGGCAACGGTCATCCTGCATCAACGCATATCCTGTGAAGACTACACATTTTTCAGTCCAATGAATAATTGCTAGAAAATATTTGTAGATTAGAAAAATATGTTAGACTGGCAAGTGGCTGGAGCGGGAATCGAATCCGGGTCTTTCGCTTTCCGGACAACTCTAAATCACTGAGCTATCTAGATCTACTGCCTCTATTTAACACAATTACATGCGACTCCAGAGCGATGTTAGAATCTCGCTCGATGGATGCAATGACGATTGCCACGGAGGATTCCTGAATGGTCGCTCGTTGACCCAATAAGACGCTATTGAAGCAAAATTGATAACCGGGAATATGTAATTCGATGAGAAGCACGATTTTTATCGCATGATTAAGAGATCGATACCTCTTACAATTCTCGACGACATTTGCTACAATCTTTCATTAATGATGAAGGACATCCCTCGTTTTCGCTAGAGGCATAGGCTCCCTCCTTCGTCTTCTTCCCGTTTCCGATAGAGGTAAAGGATCCCCCCTTTGTCTTCCCCTCCCCATGGTAGAGGCAAAGGATCCCCCCTTTACTTTCCCTTCGTTCACGATAAAGACAAAAGGTATCCCCCCTTCGTTCCCGGTGGAGGCAAAGGGGAGATTCTTTACCTTCTCCCGTTCCCACTAGAGGCAAGAAGTCCCCTCTTTAAGTCACATTTTTTAATAAAATTAACTTCTCATTCTTTTCTAAAATTAAATCCCTTATTTTATCTTTCTATAGGAAACCAACTCCTGCTCGGATTATTATTGTTAATTTATACGTAGAGGATACATAAAGTTTTATAGGCACTATAACAAAAAAGAATGTAAGGTTTTATTACTTGTAACGGCACAATGCGACTACAACAATACGATACGTTACAAGTCTGCATCTTTATATTCGGTATCGGAATTGGAGAGAAATGGGAAAAGAGGAATTGGTAACATTTGTGTTTTACATACGTATCGCGTGGCTACCGGAAGTTACCGTAGGAGAAGAATCGAAGTCTCTCGTGTTTCGAATATGTAGGTCGTTCATCTAACCACAGTCTAGAATCCTCGTTTGTATATCAATCGAACCGTGATTCTATCTCTCTCTTTCGCAGTGTACAATATATCGTGCAATGGGTTTTTTCGAATCTAGAGAAATCTTTAATTGCAATGTTGCATGATTTTAATCGCATTTGTGCCACAAAATAAATGTATTAAGGTAAATCGCTATAACTTCGTCAGCGGATATAATTTCGTCAAGCCTTCTTAAAATTAAATAAATTAAGCAATCGATTTGAACATCGTTTCAAATCGAGAAATATAGTCGATATACGCGAGAGTGCTTAATTTATTTAATTTTAAGAAGGCTTGACGAAATTATATCCGCTGACGAAGTCATAGCCATTTACCTTATACAAAACCTTATCTCATTACAACTCATATGCATATATTTTACAAATTTATGTTTAAGATAAATATGTAGTAATAAAACTAACGAGTGAGGAAACTGGAAGAGAATTATTATAATTAAATAATATTTATAGTATATACTATAAATAAATTATTATCACACAAATCATACATAAATATTAATAATATAATAATATACTCTATGCATATATGTATATCTTTTACTAATCCAAAATAACGATCTAATCTAATGCCTATGATTTGTTATTCTCTAGTGGTTATAATGTTTGCATGCAAATACTCTTTTCTCGGACTTCCATCTCTTGTTGTACTCGCTTCCGTCCGCTTCTCATTATATCGCATGATGCATCTGTTAATAAATCATGTCTCTGTTTTTCTTTTAATAAGAAGTTCCTGAAACTTCGACTGTATGTTTCTCTGTACAAATTTTTATATTTATTTTTGTTCAATTTTATATACTTCAAAAACTTAAGAAAGTAATAAATTAAAACAAGTTGCAGAAACCCTGTGTATGTTTCAAGTACACAAGCATTAGGTACGCAATGAAACAATTTAATTTCAGGGCTAATATAATCTGACATAGCATGCTTACTATGCGTGTCGTACTGCAGTATTTGCATGTGTTTTCGATTGAATTTCTTACATGCTTAGAGCACATTTGACGACATTTGAGATCATATTAAATAATTTTATTTGCCTTGTTCTCTCTTCTTCTCTACTAAGTCAAATGAAAAAAGCATTTATTAGTTTTTAACTGTCGTTTCTTGTTACTATGGCGATTTTTGTTTTTATTTGCTGTTTATTCTCGAACAAATATGATATCAACGTAAAAAGCAAGAATGATATTTCTGACAGACTGGAAGACAATATTGGTATAAGCAGTCAAGGCTTTGTCGAGCTTTGTGTTTGGGGAGCTGCGGATGCGATTGTTTTCCAAGTGTGCGCGCTCAGTTCACGTCGAACTTTAGACAATGGGCTTTCCGCGTGGAATTTCTCAAATTGGACTTAACTATTGAATAAGATCCCGCGCGCTCTCGTGAACTACATATTTTATTACCGGGAGAAAAGAACATACAACAGCACTTACGGAGTGCAATGGCGACAATTCGCCCGACATTTCGCTTCGCGAAAGACCAAGAGTGGAAAGCCAAGGGTGGCCATTCGTTCGTCGACAATCGATTCGGTTGATCAAGTTTTGGGAAATTAACTGTAGAAAATAGGTGATTCGATAACGACGCATGAGCACACTATGAGAAATTGAACTGCTGCGGAATTATAGTTGTAAATTAGAAGTGTGTACTCGGGGCAAACAAAGCAAGCTCACGCTCGCTCGCGAAATTCCTGAAATTTAATCTACATTAAATTGCGTTTCTACGTTCGGTTGATCTTTAAACCTTATGCTTCTCTCTTCATCGATTAGTTAGTTATTACACCGCCGTCGGCTACTCTTGCGACTACTATTCATGCTCAAAAATTGTTTATTTTTTGTTGCAGTTCGCTTTAACAATGACCTAAAATGAAATATCACCGCAAGATTGAAGATACTGTTAAATCATATTATAACCAGTTAAATTGTTATAAAGCATCTTATGCATCGAAACGCAGAGAGTTTACAAGAGTAAAATAATATTATCTAAAAGTCTCATCATAGAGAATCTTTATGTTTTATCTAACTGTTGATATTGACGTCTCAATTACATCGAGTTCGAGAAATTTTTTTCAACTTCCTTGCTGAAAATAATAAAAATATGCGGGATCGAGTTGGCACGCAACAATATTTATGACCAATCATTGACTCGAGTTAGGCTTGATTCACATTATCCGGTAGCAGGAAATTGCTCGATACTATAATTCTTCTTTCATTTATTTAGCACTTTATTTAGTAAAACATTGTATAGTAAATTGATTTAAAATATTTATGATTTCGCAGTTATTGCTAAAAAAAGAGGAATGGAAAAGCAAAAATGAGGGCATACATTTTTTGTCGCATAGAGAAAGTAAAATAGAGGATTTAATATCATATTTTTTATATCGTACAACATTTATCAAACAATGTAGAAAAATTTCATCAATATTTTCGAGTGGCTTATTAAAAAATATTAAATTTTCTATTGATAAAAAAAACTTTATTAAAAAACCAATAGCGTGATTATTAAATGTCTTACTTTTAAAGAGCATGAATACTCATTTGATCGTGGTTAGCAGGCAAATGTTAAATTTAACTGTTTACCGGAACTGTCTCGATGTCGACAGTCAAATGATCCTCTTCAACAATATCGGTCCACACGGATATTGCATCTCCATATTAATTGCATTGCGTAACGTTTCGTTGATCCTCCGACCTGTTTCTGCCGATGGCTGTACGGATGTAATGTGAATGAAGCTTTAACCGATTTGCTCGACCGTCGCGATCTACGACCCTCCAAGACTCGAATGAATTCGAAGGGTGAAAGGACGGGAGGGTGAAACGGCAAACATCAGAATCATGGTGGTTCCTCTATGACCGCATGCATGAAACGGTCGGTGCGCATACACACCACAATTGCGGAGGGTCCGGGGTGTTGCGTAAGTGTGCGCACTCGCACACATTGATGATGGTACGCACGAAGGTGTTCACGCTCGAGGGAACTCCACCGCGCTGCCCGTTATACCTATGGTCAGGTCGAGCCGTTGGTCTTGCTTAATCTGATTACAAGCGAGGATCGATATTTTCGCGTGAGTTTTCCAAGCAATCGGCCGCGAGATAGCGCCGCCTCGGCATATTTTATATGCGTACGCGAACCGACCCCATTTACCACCCTCACCGCCCCGTTCGTCTGCCCGTTTGTCTGCTCGTACCCTAGTCATCTCCCCCTTGCTTCGTGTTCCTTCGTTGTCATTCATTGTAACACTAAAACGAGTTGTGAACGAGCGGTTCTGCTGCCATCTTTTTGACTTATGTTTAAATGCAATGAAAGTTAAGATATTTCTTGTCATTTGTCATATGCTGCAACAATAATTGAGGGATATTTAAAAAATTATGAGCATTAAATTCATTAAATAATTAATAATATTTTAATGATTAAATTTAAAAGTGCGATTAATACTTTAAATGTACTAAGCAATTTTTGTCAAAGTTTTTTAATTAATCTATAATTAATTTTTGCATTGACATAAAACATATTTGCAAAAATTTATGCTCGTAATATATTTTGTACAGGAAACTATTAATTCACCAGTTATTATACTTTACTAAGCTATCTCATAATAAATGAGGTCAGTAGTATTGGATTATTTCACATGATTAATGTGCATAAAGCTTTTTATATCATATATCTCAATAATATCCTGTTGTATATGGAACTAATTCTGTTAATTAAGGAATAAATTCTGTCTATAATGTTTATAATTTCTGTTTTTTCCACATATCTTATATTAGATGTCACATGCATTTGATTTTATTCATAAAATCTGAATAAATATGCAATTAAAAGATTTTGCAATAACTCAGGAATATATTCCACCTATGATGTACTTTCTTTACTCTATAATTCTGTTATCGATCGACAACGCGCTATGAAGATAAATAAATCATATTCATTCACATGATAATGCATCGTCTTTGCGGTAGAATTACTCGATCTGACGAGATAATGATTCCAGCAATATCGATTCAAATATTTATGACACATTAGAGATCGCAATAATAATAGAAACTGGATTTCGCGCTGGCAACACATAAATTTATCCGATAATATACAGAATAAGGCATCTAATTTACACATCTAAAATAACTTGTAAATTATATGTGTTACGTAAAAGTATTGCATATAAAAATTGCATAATTTTAAGAAAGTCATTATATTTTTTCATAAATAGAGGTGTTTCGAAAATTTAAAAATTAATCTAGTTCTTTTAAATGGATCCTAATTTGCTTATATAAATCGATTTCTCGCAATATTCGGCATAAAATTTATAAGGATAAGATAGTCAAAAATTAAATAATTTAAATATTTTATATTTTAATTTAATATTTTATATACAAAATTTATAAATATATGCAATATTATATAAATTATATACAATATTTTATATACAAAATTTTATATAAATTATAAAATATCTCATAAATTATTTAATTTTGAACCATTTTCTTTATTACTTTTTATGAGGACCATTATCTTTATTACTTTTTATGCCGAATGTTGCGAAAAATTTATATAAACAAATTAGAGGCTTTATTTAGAAAAATTAGAAATGCAATTTGTATACGTAACAATTTTTTATAAAACATAACTTACAAGTTATTCAAGATGTACAAGTTAAAGATCTCACTTGTGTATTTGAAATATCCAATATAATTAAAATATACAGAATCAATTAGCCAACAATTATATGTCAATCAAAATGAATGAAGACAAATTATGTTAATGTTATTTCTCATGCTCATCAAAATTAATCGAATTGCAGCATGAAATATGAAGTTTCGGAAAGATATAATTTATTTTTTGTTGATATGTTTTCATAATCTTTGCTCCGCGTTATATAATTTGATTCGTATGCAAATATATCACAAGAATACAAGAATACTCGTTTACCGATTTCGCGAGCTTTATAGCGCTTCGGCACTCTCATCGCTTAAGAATTATTTAACAAATATTGGAGCGTTGGTACGAGCTGGCATCAAAACTGAATAAACAACTGTAACGGCTGAAGGCATGAAATGGGAAACAGCTTGGATGAGCAATTTGTGTCAATCAAACGGAAAGCAGCCAAACAACCAGTTTCAGAGTGGAAACGTGCCGCTCTTTGCAATATTTACTTTGTTCGTGGCTTCGTCTCGTATCTTTTACCACGAGATTACCACGAACTTTAAATTTAGATTGAACATATAACGTGCGCACGAGATATCTATTAACTGCAAATAATCGGTTGATAGGATATACGATTTACTCGCAGAAATTCAAATTCGACGACAGGGGCAGGCGATATATTGTCGTGAGATACGCATGGTAATTGATAATCGATGTTATCTAATCCACCAACGCAGCCGCTCGCATGAAATCATACAAATCATATCCATTATTCCGCATCTGTTATTTCACTCTCGATCTGTTTTTTTGAATTACGCGACTCGTCTCTGTCGATGTATGAAAATATGAAATATCTCGTCAGATGACGAACAATTGCGTAACATCATTCTCGGGCTTTGCGTTTATCTAAAATTTAATAAAAATGTTTAGCATTAAATATTAGCGCTATTGCGATGCTGAATAAAATTGTTGAAAAGAATCGACTTAAAAATCGAATTATCACATACAAAAGTATTATTTGATGTGAGGAAGCGTGACTGTGACAGAGATACTTTGTACATCGCTCTGCATTCAATACCGTGGCTTTCATTCGCGTGAGGAAATTTTTCTCGCCATGTGACGCGCGTCGTTGATTTTCACCACAATTCCACGTACGAAGATGAAAACGGTGCTATCCTTCATCCAGCCGCAATTTTAGATGCGTTTGTAGACGGTATTTCCCATCTCACCATATGACGCGCGATAGCTTTACACAATATATATTAGAGCTGACTGCTTTGTGACAAAATCGATATAAGATTTCTGCTAAAACAATTTGGTAGCCAAGTGTCTCGAGCACTTCATCGCGTGATCGAAAACTACATTTTTCATGCGAAAAAATCAATCGGGAATCAAGTTTAATATACATATCTCGTCGTATTATTACAATATTATGATCTCAGCATTAAGACCTCTAATCTTTCTAATGGAAATTATGTGAACCAATATATTTCGTACGATAATTTTTCCAGAAGAAAATTGACAGAATTGCACTTTCAATCTAGATTTAGATGTATATTAATCATAGACTTATTGTTAGATATATATCAGAAAATAAAATAAAACAGAAATTTTATTTTGCAGCCGAATAAACATGCAGTGACAAATATTTCATTGTGCTATTTTTCAATTTGCACATGCCGGTTTCAGTTTCAAAACTTATTTCACGAGCGATATTTCGATGAATACCGAATACACGTGCCACACAAACAATAAATGGAATCGCTTCGCGGGTTTTCGCATTTGTAAGCTTTCTCAAATTCACGATGAGATACAATCCAAAACATGCCGAAATTACAAAAAATAATCATTTAATAGTCGCATCCATAAAATGACACAAAAAAAGCAGCGCGTTCGCATCAATATCGTTGATATCTCACCTAGTAGTTCGTCGACGCTTCAAGTTTCGCACTTCTCACGCGAAAAGAAACTTTTCTCGTCGCGAGTAACGCGCGTCACTGACTCGATGTTCGTTTCTCCCCAAATCAGAGACTGCCTGCATATACTTGAAAAATTCTTGCAATATCATTCAAGCAAATAGCATTATGACGGACCGAGTTTCTCTCCTAGTTTAATGAGGAGAAATTTAAACCTAGAAAAAGTAATAAAATAAGATTAAAAAACAGTAAAAATAACACAATGATAAAATAAAGTTGAAAAAGTCACATATATAAATGTTGTAAATAGATTTACACGTTATATATTAATGCATTAACAGATCTGCATTTAATTATCGTTCTTCTTCATTCAATTAAGTGAGAGTATTGCGACTTCCCGAATTTGCGTCGTCGTTTAAGCTTCGGTGCACGCGCGGAAGAAACTCGAGCTTCGCACTTCTCCGGAAGTACACTTTGCGACTCTTAGAATTAGTTCACTCGACTTTCCTCGGCTTGGTAATCGGCTGTTTAGTAGCGGACAAAAGCTCCGGAAAGTCAAATTTCAAGAAAATACGAATCTATGTAACCAGCAGAGATTCTCTAAAAATATTAAAAAGAGTAAAACGATGTAATACGCTCCATATTTGCTTAAATTAATGTAAACATACACTTACAATAAGCAAATTTAATCAATAAGTTAATAAAATTTAAAATAAAAATTACAAAGAGAGAAAAATTTACTAATATTAGAATTAATAATTTTTGATCAATTAAAGTTGTATTTACGAAATCAACTTTTTGAGAATACTAAAAAAGAACATATTTTCTCGGACTTTAACGAAAAACGTGTCAGATAATTATTTTTTTTAATTATAAAATTCGATGAAATAAAATAATTTATATTTTAACTTAATAAAAATATTGATTAAATATTTATAAAAACTGCATTTTTCTCTATTTCTTTCAAAAAATGCATTGATATCTATTTTTGGTACCTTGATTATTGTTATTGTTTATAATGCTTCTTTGTAACTATTCTGTTCTTGTAATTTTTCTTTTATATCTTTTATATTTTATATTTTCTTTATATCCTTTATATTTCATATATAATCTGCCAAAGGAAGTTTAAAAAACTATTATAATGAGACATATTACCTTCTCATGTAATTTTCATCTTTTTCTTTGCATCCTCATATATCGAATAAAAAAACATCTATATACGGCTACCACTGGTTATATTTTACGGATTATATTTTCAGAAATACAATTGGAATATACAATATATAAAGATATATATAAACATAATGACAATTACTGTTATGGAGTGATAGATGATAATTAAAAATATTTAAAAAAATATTTAACAAATTTTATAACATTTTTGCCTAAAAATTATTGATTTTGTAATTGTTTTAATATAAAATCACACTCAAAGCAATTTTGTACAATTATCCGGCTAATTGTGTATTACTAACTATCGATTCTCGTTTTAATAACATTTATTGATAAGCTCATGTGAACAATAAAAGTGAAGCATTTCCGCCCCCAGGGCGTATTACACCGTTTTATATATAATGCATACTGTATAGAGAACGAGATTTAAAAAACAGATCGATAAATTTACGGAAATTTACATATGTCACGCTAGCTGTATCGTTCCTTCTTTTGCGCCTAATAGAAGCGCACAGGGGCACACAACCGTGCAATTTTTCCACGGCTGACTTTCCGCATTTTTCCATCGTATCGCGCGCGGTTTTATTGTCGAACATTTGTCCGGACGGATTAACGATTTAGCCGGACAGTGCGTTTTCCGTAATATTCCGGTGGGTCCAAACGCGCGCGCACAAGGTGCGTGCATGCGCGTCAGGATGATTTAAGCGAGCGATAAACGGTGGGCCGAGCGCAGAATTTACCGTAACGATATCGCCGCGTACTAACAACCGGCTTTCTCGCATTTTGGACGACTTCGTTCGCATTGTTTGCCGCATGTTCGTTCGAGCGATTCTATTTAACACGAGGCGACCGCGCGCGAGCTTGACTTTATTTATGACCGGGTGCGGCTTGCTCGGGGGTGTTCGAGGGGTCCCTCGCCTTCGCATTGACGTACAGATACCACATCTGTTTGTACATACATTTGCATGTACAGTCACTATCCAATAGCGGCCGTAGTCTTAATCAGATTAGGCCGATCGATTCTTTTCCCCTCTTTTGCGGTAGGGTCTCGCTTTACGATCCTCGGTAGCGCGAATAATTTTTTTTTAGAAATACCGCCTTCGTGAGTCTCCTTACCTGATTATGTGTCGAAATAAAATGAAGGAAGAGAACAACTAGGAAAGAAAGAAAAAGAAAAGAAAGAAAACAAGAGGATCCCAAAAAAAATATGTAGGGATAGAGAAAACGGGAGAGATGAGACAAAAAAAGCAAAAGGAATGATTTTTATCGTATCGACTTCGACACAAGATTTAAAGAAAAATAAAAAGGGAGAATTTCGAACACTATTTTGAACATGCAATCTGAAATTAAAATCTAGGCTGAATAGGAAAAGTTAAAGAAAAAATGGAACTTTTAAAGCAACTTCTTTTTAAATTCGAAAATTATAAATTCAAATCATTATAAATCCAATTCTTTTTTGTCATAATCTTTCTCGATTTATTTATTTTATGCAAAATCGAAAAATAAAAGAAAAAATAAAAATATATATGAATATATAAGGAAATTATGAGCAAAAAATTCGAGGAAAAGTCGAAAGTCGGAATACAGAGAAAAAGAGATAAGAAGACCCTATGTCCCCCCCCCTCTCTTTAATTAAAGTCTTGTATTAGCCGCCTGCGACAATTTACCCAAAGTCAGAAAACGATTACCGGATCGATGAAACTGCCCTCGAACTCTGTTAATTCGAGCACCGGTTGCGATTCTAATTGTACGAGCGACTTACTGACCTCGCTGATTTTCGCTTTGAATGAGCTACGGAATTTGTGCATCTAGCATTACTTTAATTATTACTTTGGAAAACTTGTCGAGAGGCGCGCGTGAGTTCGTCGTTCGATTCTTCGATACTGTTTGTAAGCTTAAGAGAAAATCGTCGATTCGGCTTTATTCGATTCGCGGCCGTTGGATGCGCTCCAGAATTCGTTCTATCGGTTTTAACGCCGCACAGTCTGCCGTTTTCGCGATCGCGTCCTATTTCACGCGTATACCGAATCAGGAAAACTGTTGATAGAAAACAGGTTTCGACTAGTCGGAAAATATAATACGGAAAGGATAAAGAGCTTTATACATACTCCATTTTCGAAATTATTTCCTTGAGAACAAAAATTTTAGTTGGTATGTTACAGAGTAAACAATAATAAATTTAAAATATTTTATGTTCTCCCTCTCTCTCTCTCTTTCTTTTCTTTTTTCTCATTTCACTTTTTCTCATTTCACTTTTTTCTTCAAAAAACATATATATATATTAAGGATTCTTAAAAAATCGCACCGTCTAATCTAATAGTTTTTTTATTATACATAGTTAAAAATTAAAATCCCACAAAATAATGTTCTCAAGCTTTATAATATAATTTTATTCTTTTTGATGAATTTGACGAAATTGGATTGAATTAACTGAATATTTTAATTTCAAGTTTAAAATTATTTTTTGTACTGGAAACAAATAAAATACTCGTAGATGAAAATGTTTCTAAATTACAGTTTTACATAATGGACCATGCAAAATTATCCACGTACTAAAAAATATCAAATATACCAAATTACACAACTAAAAATAAAATATGTATTATTAGTAAAACTAGTAAATTAATTTTGTACAATTTTAATAGATAATAAGCAAAATGTCAAATATTGTCTAAAATGTTTTAATCAAATCTATATTAAATTTTTAATTCCTTGAAGTAACAATTTTTCTTATTTTTTTCTTATTTTCTTTATCTACACATTCTAGCTTGTATATATATATATATATATATATATATATATATATATATTCTTTTCATAATAATAAAATATACACAAAGTTTTAATAATTTAAAAATTTTATAATAATCTAAATTAATTAATTTAAAAAAATATATTAATTAAATGAAGAAAGATGTAAAACATGATATGTAAAATATAGCATATATATAAAAAAAAATTATTAAGAAAAACTCTCTAGATATTATTCCAGAGATATTCAACCATGAATCAAATGGAATGTATCATCAGATTAAACTAAAACTTATGTCTATTAATTAAAAATTTTAAAACTTTCTTATCGAAACTTTTATTTGAATATTAAATGTTTGCCAAATTTCTCATTCTCTCTCTCTCTTTCTCTTTCTATTTTCTTTCTACTTTCGTGCAACTAGCCACTGCGAATCAAGCGATCTAGAACTAAATTAACATTTTTCAATATTGTTGCAATGAAACTTAAACACTCTTTGTACGTTAAAGGCAACCACCGTCACATCTACTTTCAGAATTAACGTAGCAATTTTGAAAGTACAACTTTCATAAAGTGTTGAAAGTTTTCTGTTTGCTGTTATGAGGTAAGCCTGCGCACTACAGAGATAAATCTACACTTTGTCGTAGCGATATAACTGTGTATAAAATTTGTCTCATTGTCAGTCGTTCTATGCCGACATAGTAATTATTAATTTGAAAAACTAAGAATAATACATTTTTATTGATTTGTTACTTGTTTATTGTATTTGCTCCCTTTTTTATAGAAAAATCTGTCGCTTCTGAAATATTGTAATGGTTGAATAACAGTTAATAATGGGTTTATATTTTACTCTGTGCGTAATTATGAATTACATACTCGACAACGACGCGTTAATAGTTTCATAACCACCGTAGTTTAGCATGTGAATTCGATTATCATGCTTTATCGATGAAATCCGAAATGAATATTGCGCCAACCACCATGCTTCCGGAGAATGAGACAAATAGAGAGAGAGAGAGAGAGAGAGGGGGAGAGAGAAGGAGAGGGAGAATTAGTAGATTCAATTTTCTAATTCCATCAGCCAAATAGATTCATAGATACATAGATGATTCATAAATGCATAGATTACATCTTTATTGATCCGTAACCGTATACTGGAGACGCACAAATACATATTTCATATATATTATTGAAATATATATTTCTATTGAATCAAAAATCGTATATTTAAGAATCAAAGAAACTTTTGTCTGAATAAACTTGTAGGAGCTGAAATTTATAAAAGCACAATTTCTACGCATTTTTCAGACCAAATTGTATATACAGTAATTAAAATAATTACAAGTGTTTATCGGATAACAATGCTGTCCGAGAACGTTCAAAAAACATTACTTGACATTTCCAGTTCTTAAAGCTTCAAAAACCAAAGACATCAATTCATGTCTCTTCCCAAAAAATGTGTGTAATATAATAATATAATATATTATATTCTATATACACACTCTCTCTCTTTCTGCATTTCTATTTATATTATTTAAAAACGTATATTCTCTTCAAATTTGAAATTTTATATATGGTATATTATTATATGCCATAAACATAGTGTATTATTTATAAAAAAAGTTTAAATATATATTATATAAAATTAAATATTTTATACATATATATTTATAAACAATCAATTTAAACATCTTTATCTCTTTAGTTTGAATAAATTTCAATTAGTATCATGCTTGTCGCTTATGATTTATTTGATTTTTTTTGATCAGGGACTATGATTTTCCATTTTGTCCAGCGTATATTGGTAGGCGATATCAACTTTAAGTTGTACGAAAAATAGAGTGACCAGTTCACAGCCGATTTTTATGAATGGCGCACCATGAAAACGCGCGGGAGAAAAAAACTCAGCAACCTTGTTTCACTCTTTCCCAAAGGAAGAGAGAAGCGTCCGCTCTCTGAAGCATTGCAACACCGAATTTTCATCCATTCGATCTTCCATCTCGTGTAAACCGTACGTTACGATTCGCTACACGCGTTATCGACGAACGAATGAAATCTCGTTTACATCGTTATCTGCGTCTTTTTGCGATTTTTTTTAAACATTTCGCTTCTCCCGCGCAGTCGCGCTCGATTATCCATCGAGTTTCTCCAGCTGTGCTTTAATCTCCCTGCAATTGCGGTGACAGTTCTGATAACGCGCCAGGATCTCTTATCGATCGTCGCGTGACATGGCGAACGGGTTGACTCGGCAATAGTGACGCTGGTGAGAATTATATTTAACTTCCGGTTGCAGTGGAATATATCGGTTCCGTTGAATCAAAATCTGACAGCTTTTAGATATTACATTTAATGAGATAGTAGCTGTCCTATAAATAAATTGGCAAATTTTAACTGAATTCTTCACTCTCTGTAATGTAATGTATTCTACATATCGCTAATTATAATTATTAGCAAATAATCAGATTTGTTATTTAATCTTTTTTAAAAACACTTAAATATTTTTAATAGAATGTTTGACATACATATTTATACACATATACATACATATATATGTGTATATGTATATGTATATTTCTGTATATGTATATGTATATTCTTTTTTTTATTTCTTTCAGATTTAGATATCTCCGAACTTCCTCGTATATGTGTGTGTGTGTGTGTATCTGTGTGTGTGTGTGTTTGTGTGAGCAATTTCTACAAATTAAACGACTAAATAATGACTTTTTGGATATTTTCGCGCAAATAATTCAATTTCTCGCTTTTTATTCAGCGCATGCACGTACTCGGTATCTCTCGAGTACCGAATAGGATATTTTCTTCTATCGTTTTTCTCGTTGTGGCGTTTTTGTTCCCATTTCGGGCACGCTTTTTCAAGCACTCCCGAGACACGGCCGTTAATGAAGAATCCCGACTTTCTCCTTTTTTTTTCTTGTCCTGTTGCTTTATCGATTTCTTGATGCTTCGCTCGACTTTGATCTCTTCAGAAAGAACAGACGCGGGACGCATACGACGCGACTCTTCGGCCACCGGCTACTCATCGCTCGGCTTGTTTCGCCGGAAATTGCCCATCAGACATGTTAATAGCGATGTCTGCGTGTATTTCGACCCAATATTTAGCAGTTCTGGCCAATGGTCGAGAAACGCATTAATGCAGATTGTCGCTATCGCGCCGCGGCGCACCGGACTTCCCCGGACGAAAGCGTTACAAGCGCGCTTCAACCCTCTCGCACTTTCTCTTTGCCATATCTCTCCCTGTCTATCCCATTTCTCCCGTTTCGCCTCCTCCCCTCTTCGGAATTCTCCCTCCCGCTCTCTGTATTCGTTCCCCTCTCTCTTTCAAAATTGATTCGCCCCAGGGAGTCGCGCGACAGGCGTAAATCATCGAGAAAATTTGATTGCACTCGTTTCGCGACACGCGCTCTTTTTTATATTCGGCGTTATATGTCAATTGGAAAATCAAGAGGAACTGAAGCGATAGTAACAAATAACGCGAAGATTGCATCTGACGCAGCTTTCTGTGATACTGTTAATTGATTTGCTCTCAATAAGAATTGTTCGGTCATTGTCAACGGCAAATTATATTCATTTCCTGCGTTATCCGCATATCATATGATATATCAATAATTTTTTAATATTGAAAAAACCTCTCTTATCAAGAGATGATAGCATTATACTTCATTATTAGTAATGAAAGAAAAAATTTACAAAAGAAAATCAGCATACATATCGTTACAAATTTATAACACAAAAGATCATTTATAGTATCATCTAATTGTAATACCTTTTTAATAATATCATCTAATTTTAATACTTTAAAATCCATATCTTATTTCAAAAAATACGTATATTTGTTTAATTTATTTTTGTTAAAAGATAAACTTTCGTTTTTTCTATGATTTTTCATCGATTACAAACACTGCTCCGAAACAGCCTGTAGAGCTTATATTAAAGTAGAGAAACTCGCTGAAAATCTCGCGCAACGCTGAATAATTAGACGAGCACAAAGTGTCGAGAGACACTCCTACTCATCTTGTTTATAATTTCAGAACGACGTTGAACGTGCGGTATCATAAACGGAACTACTGGTGGACCAGAGAGAAGACCGGTAGAGGGATCCGACAGATATAAAGAGACAGACGCGACATCGCAGATACGTGTTAGACGCTTGCCGCACGTCAAGCGAATTTATGCGAATCACGACGAACGATTGTCACCTTTGTTTAAGCGACCGCTGGCTTCGCGCATCGCGAATCTCCCATCGTGGCGGATATCTCTCTTCGAATTGCCGACTACAGAACGGCAAATCTCCCCTCGGTATTCCATCGGTGCACTCTAATTGAATGAAATTGAATCTCATATCTTTGTTGCGGTACCGTTGTATCCCGATGTCCGCCTCGCATAATTCGGTTCGTAGCAACGTGGACTTCGGCGAAGGTAGCATGATCGCGAACGCGAATGTAGCTTTGTCGACCGAATATCAGCTCCTGCGAATGCAAATTTCTCTTAGAATCTTATTGACGATGCGAAAGGATCGATGTGTATTCCATGGTATTTAATACAAAATTGATTTATACTATTATAGTATGCATTAATTTGTATTAAATGTAAATGATCCCTTTTAAGTTACATGTCAAGTTACATCAACTGAAAAATTAATTGAATTTGATTACATTTCCTTTCTTTCTCCTTCATGTTTGCCAATACGATCCACTCTATCCATTCTATTGGAACCTTCTAAGAATGATTAAAATTTCCAGAAAATAAACAATGATAAAAATAGAGTAAGATGATATGATAAAGTGACGCGAAAGGCGTGTTAATCTCAAGATATGGCTAAGAGGATAATATAAATGATAATATAAATAGAGCACTATAATGCCTATTATTAAGTAAAAAATGTAGTAATTATTGCGCTGTTGCTTTTAAGAAATTGTCCTTATACGCAACCTAGACATAGTTCTACGTATTAATAAAATAATAATTACACAATACATAATTCTTAATTAATTAATCGTTTAACTTAATCGCTCCTCATATTGCTAAATGCTTAACGCAATTATAATATGATAACAACAATGATTACTTTCAACTTTATATGAAGCGCTTCTGTATTTACGATACGGAGCTTAATGTATAAACTCTAGAAAGAAAGATAGATTAGAAGGCAGGATAGTGAGAACAAATAGGACGAATACCAAAAGACGAAAGGGTACAGTCCTGCCACCCATCTGCTGCACATATATGCGTTCCTGCAACCCCGACTAATGGCTAGCTAATTGGCGGAACGCAAATAAATACCCTCCGGTACTGCCATGAGAGCCAGCCACCTCTTGGGACTAGGTCTATGAGGATATACTGCCTTTGGACATGCATTGCCACTTCAATGGCTTCGCGCGGTTTCACACTACCGGACATATTCCATCTCGCAATGATGTCTCGGATGACATTGGATGAGTGGATTTTTTATAAAAAGAAACATTTTCCATTTTTTTCAGTTCAAGAGAGAAAGCAAATATTATTCTTTAAGTATCCCAAAAATGCTTCTAATAAATGTATTGTGTGCACAAAATTGCAAAAAGAATTACAAGAATATGAAATTGCAAGAATAAATGAAATCTCGTTTTTGAAGTTATTTAAAGAACATACTCTATACTTATTTCCGATAACATGTAAAAAGGAAATGATCGATTGTCACTGACAAGATAAAATTATTCGAAACAAAGTAACTGAATTATTATCGTATTTTTGCATTATTCATCATCCGTGTCAAAATCTGACAAGTGGCAATTGTAAATTATTTGCAATTTTATTTTCTCATATTTAAAACCTTGTATTATGTCTATGCAAATTTCAATTAAAGTTAATTTAAGTACTTTTCTGCAATATATATGTGTGTGTGTGTGTGTGTGTGTGTGTGTGTGTGTGTGTGTGTGTGTGTGTGTGTATACATGCATTATATATATATATGCATTTTGTCTTCATCCCTCTGGTCATTACACTATTCATCAGTCACGATCTCTTCATTAAGGCTGAGTGATAAATGCGACTAGCGAGTGTCAAAAGTTTGCCGACCCCTGGATTTACGCTATATCGCTTAATATTAACATTTACGTTGTTATGATCAGGATGATAATCTTACAAAGTTTCACGTATAATCCCTCTGTCACACGACAATATAATCTAAGAAAATTTTACGCGATACAATATAGAAATTAGGTCTAACTGTAATTTTGAAGAGATCATAATTTCTAAATTAAGTTTTTAAAACGTTAAATAATAAAATCTAAATTATATTCCCTTAGATTTAAGTAAATTTTATTTCTTGCAAAACTTTAGTATTGTGTGTTCCGTAAAGTGATTTACATCTAACATCAGATAGCACGCTGTAATAAAATAATTCAATATCTTCCAAATAATAATGTATCTTTATAAAAAAATAAATAAAAATAAAGTAGCTGATTAAAAATTAATTTATAATTTTAAGTTTAGACATGTATAGAATATTTTAACTTTAGACAATTTAACTTCTGTCGAACAATGATATAATCTTGAAGCGAAACAAACGCATCTAACATACTTTTTCACGCTTGAGCATCTCTCTCTCTCTCTCTCTCTCTCTCTCTCTCTCTTCTTATTTTGAACGAATGAGCCACGATGTCGGATGCAACGACGATGGCAACTACTGCCGCTGGCTGCGGCAGTCGCTGAAACGTGACGTCAGCGAATGCAAATCTCACCTTTTATCGCGGGTCTTGCAGGTCGGTTGAAATTCTTCTCGAGTCCGTGCGAATACAGTTCTGGCGACGGGCCGATCGTGCTCGATCGCTTGGGAACACATCGTAAAATAGAGAATCGATTTGGGACTATTGGGCAATTTTTCCACAGTGACAGGACACGTTTTTCGATCGCTTGCCCGAGGCTACTCAAGATCGTGTGTCATTGCGTTGCGACGTTTGCATATTCCACGAATTGCATAGTTAATAACGAAAAGACATATTTTTTACGGTATTTTTTATCATCATACAAATTTCAATCGCCCTAATTTGACTCTTATATGATTGGATTTGATATATTATTTCGATTTGTAAAGAAAGAGAGATACGTGCATAATTCTGGATCTTTCTTCTCCTTTATCTTCTTTTCACTTTCTATTATAATATATATCTCAACAGAAAAGATTTTTTTGATATATAATATTTGATACATAATTTTATATACAAATTTTATATATATATATATAATCTGCAAAACTCCTCTATATTTCCTTTCTAAAAATACACTTTGATCTTTCTCCTTTATGAGAATATGTTTGTGCAGTAATTCATATAAGAAACATCTTGTCTTCTTAGTGCTTGTTAATTACACGATATTAAGATAACTTAACATAATTAATTTTCAAACACAAAAGTAATTTATACCCGCACAAAAAAAAATTGTAATAATTTTAGAATAAAACTTCACGATAGCTTAGAATATTCATGCATTAATATTCTTAATGCTCATGAATTAATTGTATCTTGAGAATACCCAACATCTGATAGCCATCACTTGCAAGTTTTATACAAGATATAATTTAATTTACACAAGGCTTTGTAATGTCGCTTTAAAAATACATACGCATTACAGGGAACAACGCTCGTGCGTAATTAAACAAGCAAAATGATGGCAATCATGGGGATTGAAGAATGTATATGATATAAATTGAAATTTGCAAATTATATCATCATTGGACCGAACCCAATATTCAGTGATAAATAATAAATTACATTGATAACGTTTAGCAAACAAGTGCGCATACATTTTCAACGCGCTCGAAACAATTGGCATCCAAAGCGGAATTACGTTTGTGACGCTTAATTTACACCTGTCTGGAGCTTTAAAATTTCGCGGTTATATTTAATCGGATATATCATCCGGATGCATGAAAAGGAAATATTTTATGTGCCTAGTATTATATTTCTCTCTCGGCTTATATTTGACATAAATGTTTACTCGGATACGCAAATAACTAGCTAACGCGTTATTATAATTTTTATTTGACAAAAATTATAATTTTTGTTAAATTATTTCCTCTACACATATCGCACAAATTCTATTTATTTTTCATTAGTTATATTTACCCATTTATTCAAAAGTGTTCCTCACAGACTAATTATGTTTCCTTTCATTTTTTTCTCTCTCTTTCTTCTTCTCTTTCCCATTTTTTTTCTCTCCGTTCTTTATATAAATCACTTTTTCTTTTTTTAACATAGGACATTCTTCCATCTGCAGTGTAGAATCCACAAGGATGTCCTTTACGCCGCTGCATATGAGATTATCGTCACTGAAAAGTTTCAAATTCCAAAGGCACAATAGCTCAATTCGGCCCACTATCGGTTTTAATATCTTTCTAACCGCGAGCGCGCGTTCGTCAATTATTTTTCGGGGCAGACGTGTATCGATCGCGCGAGATATGAAAACTGTCGGGGCGCGTATCGGCACGACGACGTGCCGTATGTTGTGCTTTGTAACGCGTCGCCTCCAATTTTTTGGCGCACTCTCGATTCGCGCGGAACGAGATCAAAGGTGTCACTCGCCGTTACAATAATTCCAGCCATCGTCAACGGCATCGGCGCGAGCTATCGACGACGACTATTGGCCAAAATAGATTCGATGGCACTCGGCCTTCGTTTTTAGCCTTCGTACATATTTCTTCTATTTATTCGCTTGTTTATTTGTATCAATATTTTTTTATGGCTTCGTCCAATATTACAAATAACGAAGGATTTAAGATATTCCTTGGTTAAGACTAGCAGCATGTGTACCTTTTTATCCCACACATGCAAATATATCAAATAGATTTAATGTAAACAGATTTACAGATGTAAAACATACGATGTTTACATATTATTTTTATTTGTAATTCTAAATTCGTTTTTTTAATAGCTCATTTGCAAAATGAATCTATTTTCAGAATGCATAGTTCTCTTTATGTAAAAGCCAATCATTTCGTGTTTCAAATTCGGTATCGATCGATCTTCGTCTCTATGCTCTGGAACACTCATCAGGAAATGCGTGCGAACAGAGCGAAACTTGGCAAACGCCATCGACACGCGGACGAAATTGAAGCGAAACAGCTTGACGCCCTCGATCGAGAAGCCAAGTCTCGGTGTTCTCAATTACCTCTCTAGTCGCTAAAATTGCTGATGTCGAGAAATGTCATAGAAAGTGTTTCACATAACTTCGAAACTACGGTGTCTTGCTGTAAAAAAATAGTCACTATTTTTACATAATTTATTATTTTTAAGTAATTAATTAAATAACATCCATCGATTTTTAATTCTATGTATATATATAATTTTCGAGAGCAGGTAAAATTAGAATGCGTCAAAGACGACGATCGCGAACGAGAAATCGAGGGGTCGCCGGCTGTCCTTTGTGCGTCGCGAAACTAGATTGCTTGACTGTCAATAGCAGAATAATTGAAAGACGCGAGCTTAATTAGTATCCCGGTTAAATCCTGCCTTCTGTTGAGATTATTTAGTGCCGCTGGAACGTAATGGTAAAATGAAACGCATACCGGACGCGAAAGAGAAACGAGGCGGTAGAAGAGAAGCAGAAAAGCACAAGTCCGAGAGGAGAACCGAAAAGAAATCGACTTTACGACTTTCAGCGCTCGACGTTTCTTAGCGTGGATATCTTCGCGTAGGAGAAGACGTGTCAGGAATGCTAGGAAACGAAGGGCGACGAATGACGCAGGATTGAGACATACAAGGTGTCGTGTAAATATGTGAGAAATATTTGGAGCATGATCTTGAAATATTAAAACTTCCCAGTATTAATATTATTAATTATATATTATTCCATTTTATGTTATTCCATTTTTTTTCTATAATTAAAATACATGTATAATGAGAGCTTAAAATGTCCTACTTAAGATATAATGTATATATAATGTGTAGATATAATGTGAGTGGACAGAATGTAGATATAATATAAAAAAAATGAGTGCATGTATTATTATGTTCTATTGTGGTTTCTCGATTTATCATTTTTTAATTATTCCGAGATTCATAATTATATTGTACCCTAAAAATAATATTTTTTTGTCTTGCAAATACATTTTTCTAATTATAATACATTTACAAAAATCAACTTTTATATCTTGTAGATTATACTACTTTTGTCTCTTTTTCTTTTTCTCATTATCATAAGAAAATTTTATATAATAGAATATAATTTTATATAATATAATACATAATTTTCTTATATATTATATGACACATTGTATATCGTGATATCTCTCGCACCAGTTTCAGTTAGTTCTTTATGGAGTCGAGTCACTTCTGTCGTTTGGTCTTTTTCGTCGTTTGGAACTCAGTAAGTTCATTAATGAAATTTCGTCAGGCAAATCTTGTTTGACGCGTGCTTTTCCTGCCTAAACGAATTGTACAATAGATCCTTTTTTTCGATATGATTGACACGTATGTTTTATATTGCTTTTTGTGCAGCCTTCAAAATTAAATTTCTTAGACTTTTTTGTTGTAGATCTATCTGATACGATGAAAATATTTAAAAATGCTAATCAAAAGCTTAAAATAAATAACGTAAAAAATATAACAATCATTCATGTTGTAAATCATCATCAAAATATATGTTGATATAAAGATACATATAAATTGATATTAAATTTATAATACCATAATTATTTAGTCAAATATTCTGAATATCGAGGAGTGTAACTATTAGCGAAATATTTAATAAATTTATCGTGCCTTGTACATAATTCATGTGTATGTATATGTGTACATATACACACAATGATTAATTTTATTATATAATTTATTAATGATTTTTTTGTGAAAACTAAGTTAGTCGATAACAAAACAGCTATGGTTACAATTGCATCGTATTGCCATAATCTCTGCTTTTACGCCTGTACATACACGAAAACAATTGCATCTATTTCGATCATGTTGTCGTGGTTACCAGGATTGTCGCGTACGTGAGATTCGAGGAAACAGGAGGGGAATCCTCAATTCGACCTCACATTCGCCGCAGGTTCTCGCTACGTGATAGAGTTAAGAAATTCGGTGCATCGATCTATCGGAATCGGATCGCCACTGGCAGTTTATAAATTCTGCGAGCTATGCGGAATCGGATTCAAGAAAGACTCGCTACATCGGATTCTAATGTTGCAAGGTTTCGCTGATATTCCGCGGAATTTCCACAACATATTGCATAATACTTATCGTAATCGGTTTATATCGTTTGCTAGTTTGCGAGTCTAATTAACGTGAGTGTACGAGGCGCCCGATGCACTTTTCGAACAGCCAATGCGAAAATCAGCTTATTATCGAACAATTTCTAGTTTGAGCATGAATGAGACACGAAGACAGAACCTTGGAAAATTGTTAACTTCTCCTGAGCTATTTCGCAACATTTATCACGCGGAGAAGCTGGAATTCATTACGAAGCGGTCGCAAACGACAAAAGTTAGATAGCTAGATGAATAGCTTTATTACGCGTCGGAGCCGCGCTTTGATCATCGTTAATTTTCCTGCTGTTGAAAATCATTACGAAATTATTATGAAATCATTACAGAATCAGAAGAATATCTAGTTTTAATACAATTTTTTTTCTAATATATAACTTGCACAAAAAATTGAAACAAATAATTATATAAAATATATTGACAAAAAAAATATAAAATTATACATAAGTATATAAAAATGTGTTAATAAATCATTAATGGATACAAATTGTAGAATCCAAATTGAAAAATAATGCAAAAATTGTAAAATTGATTTCTGAAAGACTAATCATTGATCGATTATTCGAATTGTGATCACTATTTTGATGCTCGTAAAATAAAAATTGATCATGAGATTATCAAGGGAGGCTTGCAAAAACTGTTTATTTATGGCCTGCACGTCAAGAGCTACGCTACATATTGTACTTAAATCAAACAAAAATGTTAAGAAAACGTAACATGGGAGATCGGTCATTCGTTGTGCGATCCGCAATCGATCGTCTACCTTCTATCTCTTTGAAAATTCGACAAATCTATAGAGACTCTGGAGAAAGAACTTACCAGCATGTGCCATTGATTCGCAATTCTTTCTCGATAGTTGGCGAGGAGACTTTATGATCCTATATATCGTACGAAAATTCTAGTTGAACGGACGAACGAACGTCGCGAATACATTCTACGATTCTTATCATGCGATTCCTCGTCCTTTCGGGAATGCGAAAATTGACTTTCCCAAGAATTATGTTGCGAGAGCCAGCACAAGTCTTACGACGCACACAGAGACATATCCAGTCTCGCGTATACGTACGTGAGGTTGAATTCAGACGAGATTCTGCACTAGGAATGCAGCGCGTACAAAAGCACGGCGGAGAATTTCAGAGCACGCGGTGAACAGTGTAATATTTTCAGTGAATATAATAGAATTTTCGATAATTTTCGAATAATATATTTCATTATGCATGTCATCGCGCCCCGGTATTCGTCGAATTAAACCGTCAGAAATCGCTGTCCAGTCGCGAACACATTACATTTTCAGTACCTTTACAGTAATAATAAAAAAAGACTTTTTTAGCTTATAATATATATTTTTAGCTTTTCAGTCTATGAATGAGAGTTTCAATCTGTCATTGTAAATATAAATCACTCTTCATTTTGCGATACGATGTAATAATAACAAAGGCAACCAGGGTTGGTGGATTAAATCAAGATGCATCACTATTATATTTAATACTAATATCGCGTAAAATTTGTATAACGCGATTAAAGTGACGCCGCGAATTTTCCGCGAGAATAGGAACGGCAAAATCGACATTACAGAGTTACGAAGTTTCCGAAGGCGCGCGTGTTTACCAAGGCGGCTTGTCTATTAGCTGAGAATCCGATAGTGCCTCTCGTAGCGTTCCAAAGTTCTGTTCACCCTTCTTGAAAGGGCCGTAAATATTCGTGCGGGGTTGGCGGATGCATAAAATGTATCTATTCTACGCGCTAATGATCGCTCGATAGGGAAGAGGAGAGAGAAAGGAAGAAGAGAAGGAAGAGAGAGAGAAAGAGAAAGAGAGAGAGAGAGAGAGAAAGAGAAAGAGAGAGAGAGAGAAAGAGAGGAAGAAAGTCGATCGACAGGCAAGGAATTGTTTATTCCTATGCATCCAGTATGCACAGCGAACGTGCATAAATGCAACCCCCATTTACGACATGACATTAACAGCCTCTCGTTAAGTTTCAAGCACAATCGAACGGCTTCTCCCTTCAGAACTAGAAAAGCTGCATGCTAAGCGCGAACTGAAAAGTGTTTCTTGATCGAAAGTATCTCATCGGAAGAAGTTAGCATTTCACGCGCATTGGAATTTATGTACTTGACACTTACGGAAAGAATTCGAGTAAGTAGTCTTGGAATTATTATCGTTTAATGATAAAAAAAATTTATTTATTATATGTTTAGAAAACATTGTACGTGCAATTATCTAATTTATTTTGTGTGTATGAAGAATTATTAATTTAATATATATAACAAAAAAGCCATTCTAATTGTAAGTATTTTTTATGAAGAAAGATATTGGAGTGGAATATATATATATATATATATATATATATATATATATATATATGTATGTATATATATATATGAATGTCAAGCAATTCATCAAATTTAATGTGCGGATCAGTTTTGTATCCTATTAAATCTCTCTCTTTATCGTTTATTTGCAAAAGCAAAATTTAAAATTTAAAAAAATGCAAAAATGTTTTAAAAAAGTATTAGAAATAAACGTTTAAAAATATACATTTGAAGCAACAAATTGTACACATATAATAGCTATATTAAGTTGCAATTTTATTCCATATTGAGTCTATTGTTTATATTTATAGATGAAAAAATATTTCAATATTTTTTTTTAAATAATAAAATGTAACATTTTGTGAAAACAAATTTTGGGAAAATACATGGTTGTTATATGTATATATGGAATAAGTAAACCTCGGAACAAATTTAAACAAAAATTGCTACATCTTTTTTACATAAAGTCGCAATAAGTCTTCGCAAATAAATTTGATGCATGCTAACTAAAGAATTATTTTTTACTTACTGATTAGAAATAAATCAGTGTTTAAAGGACGCTTTGTTTTGAAATAATAGATCAATTGAAGTACCTACTGCATCTATTCCAAATTAGTTCCACCTGTATCTAATTTGCAATAGCTTGAGAGAGTTATATATATATAAAGATTTATTTAGTCTCATTATATATAATATAATGACACTACTGATTATATATAATAATATAATGACACTACATCTTTAAATGACTAAATCGTACAGCTACATTAGTTACATTTCTATCCTATTAAATTCCATTGAGATTATATAAATGAAATTTAAATATAATGTTGTCTCTCTCTTTTTCTCTGAGCATTAGTTTAAATTTTTTTGAGATGAATATCAGATGAAAACTTTTATTAGGAAATATTTATTCGGAATGAGGAAAAGCCAAATTATTCGTGAATATTTATCAGTAACCATTATAATTAATATTTCAATCTTAATTCTTTTTATTCTATTAAGTTTAAAGATTGCTAAAAATATAATCCAGAAGAAGAAGCGCTCACTGGATTTAAAATTAACTAAAAGATATAATTTAATTATAGATAATAATTAACTTATATACACATTTTTCTTTAGAATTTCTCTTCTAAACGACAGTAAAATTAAATGCTTGACAGCATTTCTCAAACACCGTAATAATGCAACTTTAATTAATTAATTTTTTTATAGAAACTTGCCGGCATTGTTTTATTCCCCGCGGGTTTTATCCGTCGAAGACGCGGTTAAAATTCGAGCGAAAAAAGTCAGCGCGCAGGGAATGCATCTAATGGAAGGCTAGCGCGTTAATTGCTCTCTTCGTTTTGACGAGAGAGTTTCGTCGTAAAATGCAAGGGAGACGGTAATACGGCGTCTCGAATAATTAAAAAGTTTATTATATTATATTGAAAAAACGAATAATTTTTGCGCGAATATTTCTGACGTACGTTCTTTGCTGATATAAAATACATTCCGCGAAATATCAGACAACTGATCGACGTTTATCTCGGGACGTGACGTTGCTTCGAAGTGTATGCGGAGATTATCCGTGACGTGCGGATAATGGGATGAATCGACGAAGGAGATAGACGGATAAATCGAGCAATTTATCACGACATCGTGAGATATACTTCGTTACGTAATTAAAGTGACTGATTAAAACACACAGACACGTAATCGTACGATCAACAAGGCGGCCTCAGATCACTGTAGCATCCATATGCAAATAACGAGTAATTAATTCTAACCACAGAGATTAATAAAGTATACTGCTACGCGGATGTAATATTATTTCGCGATCAGGACGATAGGAACGATAAATGGATGCAGTTGAATTATTTTGAATTACTCGATGTTCCATTGTATTCTTAGATACATTTAGACAATTCAGGGATAAATGTGCAAGTGCGCGAATAAGTAAACGAAGCATTATGGTAAGCGCTATGAACTAAGCAAATAATTATAAGATTGCAAGTCGCGAGATCGCGCTATGCAAGAATATCTGGAGAATGTTTAATGCTAATGCATTCCGGTGTTGCACGATAAAGTAAATGTACACTATCTTTGGTAAGTGTGTTAAAAGATAAGTGTCAACTGAGGCAAAATATAGCGACGCGGATCTTAGAACGATTAATAACAAATGTAACATTTTGTGTAAGCAAAATGACACTTTATTTGTACTTTTCTATTATCTTTCTGTCTGCTTATAGAAGAAAAGATATATCTTTAATACATTCTATGCCTGAATTATTAATTTTATTCGAATCTGCGGTATCATTTAGATTAAACCAAAGTATATTGGCATCTTTTAAATCGTATAAATACTGAATATTGTGGAAAATCGAGCAAATACGACACGTTTTATTCAATTCGATAAGCGAAAAGTGATTTTGGTTAGCTATCAAACTCGGGCCGCCATAAATTCGAGGTGCTAGAGACAGTTCATTGATTTTCCGTCATTGTTCTTAATTCCATTGCTTCTCGAATCGCCGGTCGTTACGATGGTGGTAGTAGCGACAGCAATGATGGCGATAGTGATAGTGATGGTAATGCTGGCCGTGTGGTGCGATGTGTGGTATGGTACACGTAAGTGCCGATTGCGAATTGCGTTGTAGAGAAAACAGCTCGTAATGAAGGTTGGCGGCGCTACTCGGGCAATAATTCTCTTTCAAGTAGGTCATCGGATAATCGATGTTTTCGGCCCGACTACGAGGTCGAGTAGTTTTCGACCTTTGATACGTCGATCGTTATTTGCGCAAATTCTCGTAATCACGAATAAACGAAGCCTTATAATCCAAAAAGTTCTCGGAATTCGTTCCGTTTATTTTTTATTAATCCTTTCTCGATATCTGATTTTTATTTGTATAAAAAAAGAGATTTAAATTTTCCGCGAATTTTTCTACGCAATTAAAAGAATCCTTCAGAATTTGTGATAAATTATTAAATGAATTAATTTTTGAAAATATATTAAGACATATATTAAATAAAGACATATATTAAATAAAGAAAGGATATCTATTGTTTCCTAAAAAATAATAATTGGCGAATCTCTTAATTTTAAATATAAAATAGCATTCGAATATTAATGTTATACATAAATTCTAATATACGTAAGCGAAAATGTGCTTTGAAAAACAAACTCGTTTTTCACGTGTACATATAAAATTAAAATCTAGACTCAAGATAAGGGAAGAAATATCTCTTTCCACGAAATAGGTATCTCGAGCTTGGAATTGACTGCACCAATCTTATTGAAATTGCTCACAATCGAGAAGTTGTATCGACATTGTATATGAAAAGTGCTGTTAGATTTTTTATCACAACTTCATTCCTCAAGATATTTTAATCGAAAACTTTAACATAAGAATTCCAAATAAGTTACTTGCGCTTCGATTATGCGAATATGATCGCACAGCCAGTCACTTGTATATTTGGCATCATGAATTCACTGCGTGGCATCGATTCATTCCATCACCGATGTATCCGTCTCATTCCTGCGCGCTTCTTTTTTTCCTCTCTAAATTCTATCGTTATTTACGTCTTCGTTTTCTCTTGTGCCGACGTAGCCTTCTCGGCTCGACGTTCCCGAAGTTCCCTAAAGGAATATCCTTCTTGTCTGTTTTTACGCGCGTCGAGCCGCGAGTCGGTGAGCACCTACAGAGAAACCCCCGCGTCTTGGAAGGTCCTCGGGGATGGTGGCGACGCCGAGAAGCGACCCGTTCCGGAAAAATATGGCCGAGTATCATAAAAAGAAGATAAGGGAAGTAAAATATGTGTGGTCACACCACACACTCGATCGCCATTAACGTGTGTTGCAATCGATAAACTCGATATTTCCGCACCCATTAATTACGCAATCGGAAAACTGATCCCCTTTTATACTTTTTACCAGATATGCTTCGCAAAATTAGGAATTGAATTCTATTGCCGATCTTGCGGAAATTTTTCATCTAGAATGGTATCTAGAATGATATATGATAAGAGAAGAAGAGAGAAAAAAGAAAAAAAGAAGAATTCTAATTCTTATTTTGTCGTCAAAGACGTAATCAAACATAACGCATAGTTGAGATGTATGAAGACGATATAATATTTATAAATTATTTTATTATGCTATTCCAAAGTATATGAGTCGTATAAGTATCTTATTATTCGATATAACCGAATCTAACTGCCCTGAGATGTTCTTTTTATATCTTGATTACTACCTAAATTGAACAAATTGCTGCTTTCACGAAATTCACGTGTAAAACGACGCATTCTCTGTACGTCGATTAAGCCGTGATAGTGTCCGTTATCATTTTCCCCTTTTAATTGGAAAGTTCATTAGGGGATGCCTGTGTATGTGTCGCTCTCTTCAGCCACGTGTCAGTGTGATGTTTTTAGTCGTGCCGCGATAATACACGAACATAGTTGGTTGACATGTGTGCGGAGGCGTACACGCAAGACCACCCATATAAAGTACACGCAAGACCACCCATATAAAGTACACGTATACCACAATTCGCTGTGCGATCATTCGATACGGTACGATCGATCACGGCTATCGCTACTAGCTGCAGTATCCAACGCGTATTGTGAGCGTGGAATTGACGAATGGACCGCTCGCATAGTCTGGTTTTCAACGAGTAATTAACGACATTATTTCAGCGAGACCGATTCGCACATTTGTATTCAAATTTACTTAGAGATGCAACCCGGTCGACGAATACAACTTCGACTGGGAAAAATGTTGATGTTAGCGATGGATATTCAGAAATTGCGGCCTCTCATGGCAGATTTTATATTTCAAAACTCTCGCGAAAAAAGTGCACAGTTTACAAGTACATGTATATTTATGCCGATTATTTTGCCGAAAAAATGGTACAAATCCTGTTTTTTCCGACAATTAAAATTGTGCACGGATGTAAACTAACGCGAGGTATTGATTTTAGCAAAATTATAGCTATTTGCCTAAGGCACAACTCGCTCGTCATCGATGTTATTTGTTATCTGATTTTTTTCTTTTGAATTGAAATAGTTCTTTCCTCTCGTGTTACGTTTAATCGTTTTTATACATGTTTACTTTGCGTATTTCCAATCGCAAATATATGCGCAAAACTATCAATGTGTAAAATACGATGCTTTATCGAACTTTATCGAATTTTTTACTCATCGCATATTTTATAAAATTTATTACATGTCGATCTTGAGAAATTTTTCGAGAAAACGGGAAATGGAGATTTTTTTCGGAAGGACGAGATAAATTGGATCTCGTGCACGATGAAATCGCGCCGAGCTTCTGTTAGAATGCACACAACATGGTACGTTTATGTCGGCAATCGGTTTCGATGCGAGCTGAAAACGATTCGATTTTTTCCGAAGAGATCGACGAAGCTACGGGACGCCAACGAGATTTACAAGTCTCGATCGCACGGGAGCATCCAGCGGCAAAGAATTTTACGGCCGAAGATTCTAACGGCATCGGGCGTTAATTGCGGACTCGTTCTAAAGCCATCGGCAGCAATTAAGGGGGGGGGGGGGAGACGAATTAATTAATGCGCTCTTCCGCTTCTCTTTTTTTCGGTAATACCGACAAATGTGTATGTACCATACCTGTGCGCTCTTCTTTCTCTTCTCCTGTTCTTCTTTCCTTTTTTTTTCTACCTCACTAGTTTCAGCAGTGTCCTCCTTTTTTTCGCTCCAGTTTTATAACTGGCTTCTCGCAAATTTTTTGATATTTGTGAAAGTTTTGACACTTAGTGGATCTGCAAAAAAGTACGGACGAGTTATTTTATGTGCGTATTCATCAACAGCGGATAACATTCTCCCAACAACACTCAACAATGAAGTCACAAGAATAAATACGAGAGAAAAAGACTCAGGGCTCGGACCCTGAGAAGGTTGCATTATCAGATTGTCGATCCAGGCCAGAATCCAAAGCGAGTCAGATCCGTTATACAGCATCAGGCCGATTTGTCCATCTTCTTCATTTTCAATTTTCTCCTCTTTCCTCATCTTTCCTTCTCTATCGCGAGTGTGCTCTTTGCCGAAGTCCACATCTACTTCTGATGTAGAATATCTCGTTTCCGAATGAAGGACATCGCTCTCTCTATTTCGTAGATCTGCGATGAATCCTCTTCCCGAGAAAACCAGTAAATGTACAAGTCGGAAGAAGAATACTTTGGAAATCAGTTTTGCTGAACAATTCCTCGAGAGAAAAAAAGCAACGCCGGGTTATCGATGAGAAGACGCAACAATTCAATATCGTGGAAAGATCTTTCAACATGTCGTAAATTATATCGGTATCAGTTCTATATAACATTATATTTGTTTATACATTTATATATATAGTCTAGCTAAAGCCATTTTAGATATAAAGGGAAATAAAAAGTTTATCCTATATAAAGTTATCCATATATATATATATATATATATATATATATATATATATATATATATGAAATTTTATACGGTTTTTCCTTTACGAGATAATAAAATATTTATTCGAATGAAATAGTTATGAATATCCAAATAAATTTTACAATCCAAGAAGATATCGCTATAGTTATGGACGACTAAAGGTGATTCTCTATAAGGCTTATTTACGCGTCTCACATTTTCGATCCATTAGCTTTTTTCAAAATAAGTTTACCTCTCGAACTTGTCTCTGTCTCCTAGTGACATCCGATAAATCGTCGAAGTTTGGCGCGTGACACCTCGAACACTTCAAGCGGTTTGCGGAATCTAGATTTATAAATCGACTCTGCTAGAAGTGTTTCACTACAGTATTCAACTCTGGCAGAACATCACTCGTCTATGGTGTCTGCTAAGTATTTAAATAGAATGCATTCTGAAACTTATACATACCACTATCTGTTAAAGAACACATGTCTACGTCATGATATATGACATTGAATGTCTCAAAGAAAGTGGAATTGGATCATTTATTCAACAGCTATCTCACGCGCAGCCGCACACACGCACATATACACATACACACCAATAACACAGATGGAATAGTGAAAAAATGATAAGCAAATACGTATGCAAATTTATCCCACATATATTGCCCATAACTCATATACATAAATCAATAATTTATAAGTAAAATGCAATTTTATTGCCACAATCGTGCAAAAATCTTTACAAATATCTTGTTCAATTTATCTCTGCCACAAATATCTTAAATTCTTACGATACACATAGGATCTTTTAGAATTATTACTCATACTGGAAACATTATAATTAATAAAAATTAAACTATAAGAATGCCATTTTAATTGCAATATATAAAAATTGATATATATTATCTCCTAGTTATAATTTGAATTATAATCGAATTATAACAAAGTCTTATAAAAGAATCTGACATTTTTTTATTTATTAAATAATATTTATATTCATCAAATTCAATTTTTTATCACAATTTTTAATTGTACTAAATTAGTCCTTATGTATATGTTAATTATAAGGAATTGTAACTTCATTATTGAGTTAACATGTTAAGAATTATTCGGATCACAATCGCATTTTAGAGTACTATTATATGATAAGATCGTCTGACAAATCAATTTATGTGATGAAAAATATCTAAATATCTAAAAGTTGACAGTATAGTTAACATATTTGACATATTTGACATATAAGCATGATAATCTTAATGGATCTATTTTAATTTATATCTAAATTGAATTGATTGTACATTTAATATCAATTTAATAACTGGAATCTTTGAATAGATGAATAAAAATTGAATTTTTTAGCATGTAAAAGTAGCAATAGATGCATATAATAGTATTTAATTCCTTGCAAATCATTTATTTCACATTGCTTCGAAATCGCAAGAATGAAAGATAATCATACATATTTGATTGGTCCAGTTATTGCGAAAAAACAAGTATCGTCGATCTGTAGAGTTCCTTTATGATTGTGTATATATAGCGAGCACTATATCTACCAGCACGTTTCTTCAAGTTATTTTTCCGTTTTTCAACCGTGCGTAGACTTTGTATGTTATTGTTTGAAGAAATATTTGATTTCAAGTGGTAAAACGGAATATTTGCAGCAAAAAGAAGAGATCGGAAAGAAAAAAATAAACGGGAAACAAATCCTTTTCTCGTAACTGCAATATTCTCCTTTAGATATATTTAGAATATTCTCCTGTTTCTTTGAAACAGAAAAAATATCCGACGTGAATTATAGTAAACGAGTGTCAATTTTGCTTTTTACATAACAATGCCAACAATAAACATGAGGCTCCTGTGTTTGACGAATATGGACAGCGTCCGTTTCACGTGAATTACGGTACACATGGATCTATTTAAGTTCATGTCACGGAAAAAATTACACGCAATTTATTGTATACACGTATTATTGACAACGCATATCAAAGCTCTTTACTTACTCTCAATATTTATTTATTTGCGTATGACGCACGAGCATACATGATGATGATCGCGTTAACAAGTTCCGTTGATATATCCGAGTATTTTCATCGTCGACGAGTCATCGTTTGTCATGTTCGGGCCGCTCGCTTTGTCATGGGCCGCGTCACTTTAAAGCTTTTACTTTGGAATCGCGACAGCGAAAAAGCTTATGAAATTTAATGCAATTGCGTGAACGCGCTGCGCACGACGCCCGGATTCGGAAACGTTTTTCGGGAGGTTTCACGGAGGATATTTGTAGAAATATCGATTCGACATAACGGTTTCCACGTCGATTCCTTCTGATTCGCCTCGTCACGTTACATTCGATTCGCTCTTTCGAAAAATCGCCTCACCGGAAGTAATCCAATGCGGAGAACCGATATTTCCCCTATCGGCCACTCTTTTTGCGCCAGTTCTTTCCGGGCGCCGGAGCGACCATCAAAGTCCATGAGGGGGTGAAATTTCGCGATGCAAATCGGGGGGAAAAGAGAGATGCGCCCCGTTCGTGTACAACTTCGATGAAGCACACACCCGATGTTTCTCGTTCCGGTAAAAGCTCTTCACGTCTCGATTCCTTCGCGAATCATCGCTTTCCAATACCCACGATCAAATTTTATCGTATCTTTTACACGTATTTATATACATATTTCAATAACGTACAATAACTACGCGTTGACAATAATTTAAAGACAATTCTCATGTATTTATACGATATATATACAGAGATTTCCGTGTTTTATGAAACAAGAGTAACATTTTTCTTACAATTCTAAATTTTTTAATTTATTGTTTAATTTATTATTTAACTGTTACTTTAACTTGCGTGTAACAAATTGAATTTTTTCATGTAAGTGCGAATTGTTATCGACACTTGATTCTTGTATAAACGAAGTTGTCATCCTCGCAGAATGTAAATTGACAATTGGTCATTGTTAACGACATTGATTATTACACTTTCTTAAATCTCCTATATTTTTATTTATAAAAATAAAGAATAAAAGAAAAAAACAGAGAAAGAAAATGTTTAGGTCAAATTAATTTGGCATATACTTGCTCTAAGTGTTAAGATAGCTCATGACCGTGGTTTGCGATAGATCGATGCAGCGGTGCATCAAGATGGACCTTGAGAGATTGGAAGGGGTTTATTTTATGCCAAGGCTCTGCTGTGCGCACGCGGCGACATTGCGCGAAGTCACGAATGGTATAATTGAAAATCAATATTTGCGCTTGGTTTTAGACCCAATGTATGCTTTCTCCCCCCCTCGATCCCAGATTTTCTTTTCTCCAACCAATTTCTCCCTATCGTTCACGATACTTGTTCGAAATCTGTCGATTGTATATGCTTTCGGCTGTAAAAGCGGCTTAAATTGTGGGTAATCGCGATCGAATTAACGAAATATTCGTTTATTTTATTGCGATGTAAACGCAATCTTTATCTTTTTTTATATATCCTTATGTACTTTCGTGATTCATCGCTTTAACTTGGCAGTACGATACATCATGGACGAGCCACATATTTGTCATTTGTTATGTTATTTCATTTAAACATATGAAGCAGTAACATAGTTTGAGTTTCTGCCACTCGGTATACATTTCGTATTTTCTTCGGCAAATTACATTTGAATAAGTAAACAAAGGCTGATATTTTGTCAAATTTTAATTAAAATATTTTAATTGAGCATCGGCCGTCTCGACATTTTGACTATTTTTAAACAAGTATTTTTATAAAAAAAAAAAAATATATATATATACAGTCATTTATTCGTTGAAGATTCATTAACACACCGATATCAGCCTGAATCATTATTTATTACGTTGAGAAATTACCACATGATATCTCAACCGTAGAATTATTTTTACAATGGGCGACCCATGTTTTAGATGGACTTTCGCGCTTTCACGTTGGCGTAGATAAGCGATTTTTTTGTTGAGTTGAAAACCGTAGACAATTGTTTCGCAGTTGATACAGTGAAATATTAATTTAGTTCTGTTTATTTATAGCATACATGATACGATAATTCTTTATTTATATCTATTTTTATTAATGTGTGTAATGAAATAAATTAAATTAAAAAGTAATATTAAAATAATAATATTAAAATGTAAATTAAATTAAATTAAAATGTAAATGTAAAAATATACCGTAAAAATGGAAAATATAAGATATACTATACTTTAAAAATATATTGTGCGCATTTTATCAATTTTTTAATTAATAAAAGAAATGTACAGATTTAAATCTTGTACTGTAATGTGGACATACAATTGTATCAGAAGTATCAATTTATATTAAAAAATTTATACTTTGTGAAGATTGAACGCGACTAAGTGAAAGCGTTAAGGAAGAAATAAAAATGGACGAAGTCATTAAGTTTTCGTCGTAGAAAAATCGCTCGGTACCACGCCGAACTTATTATTAGTCTTTGCAGTCTCGCGACGTGCAAAAGTTTGCTCGCTCTCGAAGTAGTATAAACGGAAGAAGTAAATCGTCAAAAGGTAGCATGCGCTCTTTTAGAAAAATCGACTCGAAAAATCTCGAGCAAGCCTAGCTCTAACTCTGTGAAACGCGAGGAAAACTTTTCGCCCCGTTTCGCTATGTGATCTCTCCTCAATGACGCGTCTTCTTCGCGAGTTTGTCTTTGAATGGGTAAAGACAAATTTTTAATTTCATCATTCGCTCGCTCTCAAAGAGATTCCATGCTCATTGATATTAATCAGCTGTCGTGGAAGAGAAACGATGAATCTTCCGGCTGCGACATTTACATTCCAGATATTCCGTTTTGTTAATTTGTCATGACCGGATTATTTGCTCACGAATGTTCTTTAAAATTAATTATTCACAAGACCGTTTTGAAATTTGGAATGAGCTCTCCGAACCGCTGTCAGCGCCTGTTTTCTTATCGCGAAATATATAATGCGTTTAACTTTCAAGCGCTTTCCCGAAGACCGATTAACGAGATTCGTATATCTCGCGAATTCGCTCTTCTTTAAACACGTCAGATAAAGCAAGGATCTGTTATTAATATTGCATATCTATTCAAAGACGGAATTAATGTATTCGCTGCTATAGAAGTTTTCACTCGAACAAGTGCTATTACGACTCGAAATGGTTTGCGAAGCAGCAACATCGACACGGTCGCTTCATTAGACACGCGTTGGCGAAATTGCAGTTTCGTCTATATTTGCCCCTCTAAGTCCAGCAAAACGTTTCTCATCTGCATCAAGGCGCGTTGTTTACACGCGCCCACAAGTCGTCTGTCGTGTATCGTATATATCGTACACGACTAAATTCCTTCATAAAGAGGTTCTTATATAAATGCACGAAAATACGCCACTCATGAATCATGATCGTTCCCATGTAACTAAAAAGAATATCGAGATTTTGCGTATTATTATATATTATTTATAATCAAGAATCTTGATTTTTACAACAGAGGTCGATAAAAACCTGATACACTTCAAAGCAAATATAACAAAGGGGAAAATATTTCGAAAAATGTGAGTAATATTGGAACGTTTGATTTTATAAATAAATAGTAACAAATATACGCTACACAAATAAAGCTCTACAAAGAAAATAATATATATTCGCGAAAACAATATCATCAGAGAACTCGAGAGAAGCATAGTTCGACTGTATCGAAACGCTTTTCCTGATCTTTCCTGCATCTCAATTGATTTGAAAGTAATTGCTGCTGATTCTACAATGGTGCGTCTTGCCGTAAAGTTGAAGGAAATCGGTGGAAAATATAATGTTAAATTAACAGCCGATCGATATTCGGTAGGTCATGTGAAATCTCCGTAAGCGAAGTTACTGGCCAGCTTTACAGTAAAATCGGATAATACCAGGTTTTTCATAAACGGTAATGCGTCGTATCACGCAGCGCGTGCTCTCCTGTGGCGCTTTTAATAACCGACACGAAAGGTCTGTATTACGAGTAACGATGGAATAAAAAAAAGAATATGATAACCGTAGCGTGACCTTGCGATACGTGGTAATAATCACTGGGCATACCGCGGGCGCAAATTGTACGCGCCCCGAGGAAATTAGTGTTTTACAGCGGAGACTCGAGTGCACCAACGTAAATTTATCGGGCGCGCGTGAATCTAACAATAAGTATTCCCATGGACGTTCGTGTCACCGTGTAAAACATACGACAGTCCGCGTGTTAAATCGCAGGAACAATGCGAAATCTTTTATCCTACGCGATGTTGTAATACTACTGATCGAAGCGAAACTTTTGCAGTGATTATTAAAGAAAAGTCGAGCATTAATGTTTAATCACCTCACACATATATATACATCGTACAATAATATTTTTCATATTAATTTGTCTATATATAAAAATGGAATAATAAAACATATATAAAGATGAGAAATTGTGTCGTTAAAAAATTAAAAATTGAGCATCTCTTTCTACCAATTCCAATAGCAATATTTTTCTATCTAGCGAAATGTCTCAAAAAAAAGTTCTACATGCATTGCCTTTTAGAATTTGCGGGAAAGATTCATAAAAATGTGTACAAAGAAAAGGAACGAGATAGAAATTGAAATAGAGCGGAGAAACTGGAGGGATCTAACGGGCTGCGAAGAGTAATTCTCGAACAATCCTGAGGGACGAAGACAATTAAGCGGCGTGGTCTGTTTATTTGTGCGTCTCCGGCAAGGCTTGTCGAGAATACGAAATGTCGTCAGGAAGCGGGGGAGGGATTAGCGATGATGACGAGCCGCGCATTTGAGAGCTGGGTGGTTGCGACATCGACAGCATCGGTAGGGCTGCCGTTGCAGACTATAATAGCGTCAATAGTGCTGATTATGTGACCGCATCCGTTCGCGTATGCGTCGTTTCGTGTGCATGTAGGAATACCGGCATTAACGTGTAGCGTGAATAAACCCCCTGGTTCTGTCCCCTTGCCAGGACCAAGGTGGCGTAGGGACAGGTGGCAGAAGGGAAGAGAGCTTCGAATTTGAGAGCTCGTGCGCGTCGCAGCGGGGGCGAGTGTGAAAGCTACGAGCGATCGGCGAGGGGACGGCAAATGAGGTGACAGTAGAACGGGAACGTATTGGATCGGACGGACGTGTACACGTACGTGCGGCCGTTGTCCCCCACGTGAGCGCGGTTCCAGCGCGTTCTGAACGTTGGCAGGATGAAGGGTCATCGAGATTGCACTCCGGGACTCTCTTCAACGCGCCGATCCGACCGTGGAGAAATTTCAACGTCGCGACGCGGATAACGAGCCACTGTTCGCGCAACCGTCAACTTCCGTCCTCATTTTCGTTAGATTCCGAGCTTCCGCGAGACGTTGATCCCCGTAATCTATCTTACCGAGAAACGCATCTGATTTTATAATCATCCCATCGATTTTGAAATCACATTTTGCCGATTGTGAGCGTACTTTTTATAGATGTCATTTGAAAAAAATATAATCTCTCGATGAATAACTTATCTGTCTGAAGTCCGTCATCGTTAAAATTAGATAGAGTTTAATCGAAAATCTATGTGTCATATTTAAGGACCATTAACCGTTTCGCGATGAGAGGACGAGAAAATATTTTTTCATTTCAATTTATTAAATAAATTAGAAGGAAAAACTAGAAAGGAACCATACCTAGACTCAAGAGTGAATGGGGAAACAGATTTTGCACATCGTAGATATTAAATATACAATAGGAATAAATCGCGAGGAAGTATCATGAGGATTATTATGCCCGGTATATTAGCCGATTAAAAAGCCGACGTGCACCGGAGAGAGTGGTATAAAAAAGATAAGAGTTATTACTTGAAAATTACAAGAGCTCGCACGGCCGTGTGAAATGGTGCACAAGTAATAGTAAACCCACCTCGATAATATAGCATGATAAGGAGTTGGCGGGTGCGCTTAAAGCTCGAGACGGCTTCGGTCTACTCGGCCTCGGGCCGTTCATCGATCGACGTATTTACGGGGAGAGAAACAATTTCTCTCCCGACGGCTCGTTAGTCCGACCGATATACGTAGTCGATACGGAATCGCAAAGTTGCCACCGTAGTCCCGTATGGGGCGGGAGTGAAATTCCGCGAGGACGTATGCGAACTCGCAAGTGGTTTCGATCGATCTTTTCTGGTGCGGCTTCTCTCTTTCTCTTTCTCTCCCACGCTTCCTTTCCTCGAGAAGCAGGTGCACCTTACCGTTTCGTTTCAACATTCTATAATTCAGAGGATGAGAAAGAAAGAGAGAGAGGGAGAGAGAAAGGGGAGAAGATTGGGGAGAGAGAGAGAGGGAGAGAAAGAGAGCAAAAGAAATTACCAAAGATGTTGAACGATTGCTACGAATCGAAACGAGAACACTGATATATGTTTCATGTGGTTGAAAGTTTTAGGGCTACCGATGATTTTCTTGCATTCGCAAATACCGAAGAGGTACCGGAGCGGCAGATCCTCCGAGAGGAAGCAATCGTATTCGGACCATTAACCCTGATGCAACCAAATCCTAGTATGCCGCATGACAGACGATGGTTTAATCATAATTTATGATCAAGAGTATTTTCTCCGATTTAATACCAAGAGTTAAAAGCATATCCGTACTCATTGTTCTTATGATATTTATATAAAAAGAGAAGGAATTTTTTAAAGTTTGTAAAATTTATTTTCAACGATATACGATAAATAACTAATGTCTAAAAATATTTCTTGTACACGAAATAAAAATTTGAAATATTCAAGAGCGGAATTTTGTTTTTTTTTTTCCTTTTTTTTCGTCGTTTATTATATATCAATTTGAATATCCGATCTATCAACGCGTGTTCAAACCTGTAGTGCAAGCATACATTCTTGCAATATTATAAAAACTCGATGCAGTAGCATAACTATTCGATAAAAATCCATCAACGTGTGATTTAAAATTTCATGCATTTATTATTATTATTGACTTAAAATTTCATACATTTATTATTATTTGTCTGTATTATCAAAAAACGCTGCCCATTTGCCGGACAACGAGCAAAAAAGCTTCTGGCAATAATTTATTTAAATATCCGCGCGTTGGGTATGCGTGCCGTTTTATTACGGATTATAAGCGTGACTTTTAAATTAGCTGCGACAGATGCGCGAGTTTACACGAGGAGGATTTAATTTGCTATAATTCCCCCCGAGTCTTGAGTAAATTGTCGCGTATCGTGACTGTCCGAAAAAAAGTTTCATAAATTCGGGGAGAGAGAGAAGGTGAGGGAAAAAAAATTAAAAAGAAAAAAAGAACAAAAATACGAAAAAAAAAAAAAATAGGAAGAAAGAATAAAAATGTAGGCTGCGACTTATCAGTTTCGTCAACGGTAATGAGACAAGAAACTGTATACTTTAGAGAGAGACTAACTGTACGCTCGAGGTCGACAGCATCTCGTCGCCGATGAGATATATTAATCGCGAAACGGATCAATCAATCTGGAATTTATTATGATACCGGCTTCCTCGTTCCGACAATCCGACATCGGAATAATTTTAATAAAGCACCAAAGTCACATCTCGAGGGGTTATTCATGAAAATCTTCTCTTAGACATTTGAATATCCGTCAGCCACGGAATAATATCGCGGTTGGCTCGATATTAAAAGGATTCGTCGCATCGCGATTATGTTCCTCGCTGGATTCGCGATTGCTTCAACAAAGTTCGGGAAAAAAGCGGCTTATATGCGGAAGTCACGAGGGAGAAAGAGAGATCCGCGGGTGGATTAGCGTGCGGGCAGGTGTCAGCTGGCAGCATAATTAATTATCTCGCGTTACCGAGCCAAAAGTGATATGTTCGGTCGTTAAACGCGGTCGAAAGGGAGCATCGAGACCCGACGGGGGCTCGTTTTCCATCACGGCCCGTCGCGCGATTTCGCCCGCGTGTCGCGATGTCAAGTGCATTACGAGACATGCACTCGTGACGTGTCGCGCGCACTCTCGCTTATAAATCAAGCTTGTCCACCCGTGTCAATACTAACCGGATCAAAGTGAGTTTGTAAAAGTCAAGGGGACGTGGAGATGAGTTTTGCGCGCAGCCATTCTCGTTTCCGCGTCCGCCTCTGTTCCAGACCGGTCGTCCTCTTTCCCGCTCCGTTCCCTGCCACCCATCTCCTGTCTGCCGCTCGTTATACTCTCTCCTTCCGCGGCGCTTATTCATGTGCCGGTAACGCGATCGATGTTTCTGGCACGAGCCATGCCGTGCTGTATCGGATATATGCCAGCAGATAGTATCTGTCCGCATCGCCTGATATCGATTTTCCAACGGCTCATCTATACGCGACTTGCTTTATTACGCATACCGTGGGAATTGTTTGGTCCATTATGGCAAGAACCGATTAGGCGAGAAACCAGAATTAATCCACTTGTGAAGATTGTGCCGAAGACGAAGAGTTCCGAAAGAAACAAAAGAATGAGATTTATCGGCCGACTTCCCCGTAGCTAGTAGTAACAGTTAATGAAAGACCCGACAGTTTTTGTAACAAGAATCTAGCAATCTCACTAATCAACGAAAACCATGAATTAAATTACGCGAATATTACGATTATGTTGAAAATGTCATTTGAATATAATTTAATACACAGTTTGTATGAAATATCCGCACATTATGATTAATAAACATGCAAATAAATATTATAATATATATACAATAGTATTACAACTTTACTCATAATTTATACTGTAACTTTAAATAAATGCGTGGTTAGCATGGTATGCCAGTATACTTATATTAAATAAATATGGTCTACGTATGCCGATAAATATGATAATTAATTCCGTGCTTATTTCCGAAGTGAAAGTATATATATTAATGCGTAGAAAATATCACGAAGTGATTAATGTAGAAAATACGCTACATTAATCATTAACATATCGCTGATTAATCATAATATTATATCAATGAAATTATATTGTATAATAATTAATGGTTTTATATAACAATATATTCGTGCAATATATGGCACATACATTGTAACCTACCGTGCGATCCCCAGCTTTGGCTCTCCTTGATTGCAGGATTTCGGGAATCTGCGGGAATCTTTTCCGATAACGCCCGGTAAAATATGCATCGATACATATTCAAATCTTGGCGTACACTTTTCCTCCTCCTCTTTCTCAATCTTCTCTTTCTCTCACGTTTCGTACCAGTCGTTAACGTTAATCGCCTTCCGATGGTCCGCGATCAGCCGACTAAGGAAACGGCCGGTCGACCAACCACCGGCCAGAGATTTCAAATTCTATCTGGCTCATCCTGTGTATCTCTATCTCTCTCTTTCTCTTTCCAGGCTGCGCTCTGTTATTATCTCTGAACACGAAGGATCGCGGTTTTTCGATGCTTTTATTCTCCATTAAGTTCACTGGCCCTCAAATAATCCGCGAGTTGTTTCCCTCGACAGAATTGTTTCGAAAATTATGGAATTAATAGAAGAGAAAAATAATATTAATTGTATGCGTTAACATCAACTCGCTCGCCTCACGTTCAGGTCATAACTTTTTCCGCTTTTACATCGAAGAACCAAACATATTGTAATCTTAATTTTAATTACTTCTATCTTTTTTCTTATCAAAATATACATAAAAAATATGCATCTAAGCCTCTAATAATCTATATATATATTTATGTAAGCAATAATCAGAATATAAATTTTTAACATTTATACAATCTGTGGGCTTTTCTTGAGGAATAATAAAAGCCGAAAATATAATGAAATATGATTTATTACTAAATTCGCGAGATATATACATTAGGCCATATACATAAGAACGTAATCTTTTTTTCTCGTAAGTTTCTCGATATCTCTCGATAGAGCGGAACAGTACGCACAGTTCTTTGTCTTCGTAACAGCGAGAAACCTCTCGCAATTACCGCCACCATTACATATTTTTTTTCGCATTTCCGATGTCTTTACTGTATGTACTGTATCTCTGTGTTCACAAGCTCGTTACAACTGAAAGCTAACATCGAGTATATCGTCTTTTTTTTAATAATTATATCTCGCGCGCCGAGAATGGAGATGAACGGGCGCGCTTTCGCGTCAATGCATTTCTTATTTACCTGTATTGGCGGTGTTCCCGATATTTATCTCGAGACACGCCATTTGAACACTTCCACAATATATGGCTAAATACTTCCGCTATCTTCCTGTCGGATGCGAAATTGACAACCCGCGTCCGTTTAATCACGCACGAGACTTCCGGGGTACGAAGTCCTTTGTCCCCTCGAGCAATTTATTATTATACATTACAATGCACAGGTATATACAGGGTATATATATATATATTTATATATATATATATATGTACAATTCTCGCTCGGCCAACACCGCCGTAAATATCGGAGATATGTCCTGGATAAGTCGCAAAACATACTGCCGCCCAACGACACTTGAAAGCAAATGAAAAGCTAAGCCTGCTCGCCGTAATATGTAAATGTAAAGTGCCTCGCGTTCTCCTGTCGTAATCACAAAAGACATATCAGCTATATACAATTTTTTGTACGTTGAATAACGGTTAATCGGCGAAAATCATTAGCTATATGGCAAAGCGCGATAATTGGAGCTCGAAAATGACGACGATGATATAACGTGGATTTTATATATTGCTATTTGCACTGGGATTTTTCATATCAACGAGACGCTTTGAATTACTGCATTAAAAAGCGCCCGATGGCGATCGATGTGTTCCTTATTAAAAAATAATTTTGGTCTGATGAAATCGTAATAATAATTATATCGAACTTACTGGTGCAAATTAATAAACTAATAATAGCAAATGATTAAAATGACCGTTTTGATTACTGAGTACTTTTTAATCATACTTCATAATAACCTTTGTTTACAGTTTTTGGTCAAACATTAATGATGTGCGTACGCGCGTATTTGAGAAAAGAATTTTTTGTTGTTCGGATAGCAATGATATAATTTATTCATATGTATAAAATTATTCGAACAACCGTTTACTCGCGCTAATTATTTGGACTCTTGATTCTTAATTAAGAATCGCGGAAGAAAGGAATCGAAGCAAATGAATACTCCGTGTGATGTACTATTATAACGTATATACTGTCACGATGACGCGTCATCTTTTTAAGCCATAACGTAACACGTTGCGAGAATTAATGATAAACTCGCGCTCGAAACTTCACCTCCTGCCTGCGAAAGTTCCGACAGGTCTTTTGCATGTCAAAGAGACACCACGATCGCGCGAAACTTTCTACACGCGTGCCGTAATAATTCGTTCAAAAAATCATATGTATTTTTTCTTTTTCTCACAAATTTTATCGCCGAAACGCTACGTGCTTGATTCAACATTTGCCGATAAACCGCGCGCAACAGCATTCCGGTGCGATTTATGGTCTGAAATTGCTATAAACGAACAGCTGCACGCTCGCATTTCTTTTTACAGGTTCTCGCGACTTTTCGTATAAGCGCCGACGTATACTGCGAACAATCCCACGATCGCGGGACCTTGTTGCCGTTATGTAGGAAGCTATCGATTCTGAAATAGGAAGCGTGAAACTGGAAGAGCTTAATGGTCGTATTTGTTGCGCGTTGTTGTCGATAAAAATGCATGTCAAAGGAAAACGAAACAAAGTGAATAACGTAACGTCCTTTCTGCATACGTGTCTATCATACTTTCGTACGCTACATCGTCACATCGCTGATTCTCTTCTAAAATATTTAATATATCTGAGAAATTGTACGTGCGAATTGTATTATAAAAAAGCTAACGACAAATAAATTTTCACACGTGCGAAGATAAATTACGCGTTCAAATACCTGATATACAAAATAATTCTGCGTACTATTCCAAGTGGATTTTGTGCGTTGTGAAAAATTAGTGTATATACGATTAAGCGCGAAAGAGTTGCTATCACTCGCGAAAATCTTCAGAGATATTTGAATAATTTATTGAATCAATCTCTCCTTGCCAAAAATGCTTTTCACTAAGCTTCAATAAGCGGTTTCTTAATCGCGTAATATCTATATGAATATGCTCTCATCTGAATTTATCGCGAGAATTAATGTCCAACTTTCAATTATAGATCCGCTTCGTTGAGATATCGATATTCTTTGAATGGAGAGAACGTTTCGTTGATACTCGCGTTTCTTACGAGAACCTGGCGTGATATTTTATTATATTTATTATGCGACACACGCGATGTCGATTCGTCGATCGTGGCGACACACACGACTATACATGCGAGACACGCAAAAACATATCGTGGCACGCACATTCGGATGCGGGAATGTAACAACTATTAATCTCGGGTGAAAAAATAACGCATTTCCACGGAGAGTCCTGTATAAATATCCACGTCAGCTGTGTGTACGTTGAACTTTGCAAATTAATCGGCTTATGTGTATGAATCATATTTTCCGATCGTTCGCGATCGCTGATGGCGGCCGCTACCGTTCTGTGTGTATATGTTTATATATATGTTTGCATTGCAAAAAAAATAAACACTTCACGCAGTTCTCGTTATAGCTCTCGTGTTCGTTTCGCATTTTCTGCACGATCTCGCAAGTATCAAATGCATAGGGTAAACAGTGGACCGATAAGTTTCTTCATTTTTTATAAGATTATGATTGTAGAAATCATACTTTCAATTTATCATATTTTAATTTTTAAACATGTATATTCGTTAGTATTATACATTCATAATTAAAATTAATTAAGCACGACATATAAAATAATATAAATAAATTAGAATAATACTATAGTAGGGAAATGTCCAAAAAATTATTATCGTTATTAAATACATATATTAAATTAAAAATAAAATAATTAAATTTTTTTAAATTTGCTTAAAAGAATTAAATGAAATATATGTTAATATTTTATAATTACACGTTTTATAAATTTATTTAACCTTGACATTCTCATCAAATTTCAATTTCACATATTTTAAGAATTTTAATAATTCTTGAATAATACTTAAATAAATTAGAAACAGACGCGAAATGATAGGCAAATTTAATATTAGGCAATTTAACATACATTTTGACACAAATGTCATATAAAAATAAATATATTTTTTTTCAAGGCTTATCATAATTTTCCACATTATTAAAAATGATTTTGCCCAAGCATTACTGTTTACCCAAATAGCAAAATACTTTTAAATTTGCTCAAGCGGATTTTTAGGCATAAAATTGTATTATCGTATGCATTAAAAGGAGAGAGGGAGCATCTATTGGATGTTCGAGTTTCTTCTTGGCTTCTTATATTAATCACACACGTACCAATTAAAAGTTATAATTATAATGAAGGAAGCTTACGACGAGGCCCGATGAAAACGTATCTATCTATCTAAGGATTGTATATATTTACACTCGGTCGCTGCACGATACAATCGATAATGATTGTATTCTGACGACAATTGCTGCGCCCATTATCACTGACAACGATATCACGTCGAGAGGATTCTCGAATTTTGTGGTGCAACATCCTCGACATTTTTTCAACAAACAATCGCACAATTTTATAGTTATATATCATAAAATAATTTGTACATAATAAAAGTTATATAATTTTATGCAAAAGATAATACGTTGTTTTTAAAGCTACTTCCCCGAGAAATTTTTTTCGTATACATGTTGTTCTTTCTCTATTTTCAGATGATGCTTTCGAGTTGAGATAAATATAGACGAGATGAAAAAAATTCAGATACAAAAATACAAAACATAAAATTCACACACTTATTATTTCGTTTAAAAAATACTGTAGATGTCAAAGGCATTGCACCATAATAAAAATTGCACATGGAAATCAATATACGTCATTATTTACATTGCCAGATATATTTCTAGCTCGTTATATTCTCTTTTATTTCACTTTTTAAATTCTCGTTATTCGCTAATGTTATTTCTGTTACAGCAGTAAGACTTACTGTTCTTGTTTTCGAAAAATTTCATTTTTCGTTTATAATTCCAGTTGACTGCACCTCTTCTCTCTTTGAACTATTAGAAATATAATACGTGAAATAAAATTTCTGGGGTTCAAATTCATAAAGAAAACAAAACTTGATCTTGTAATTTCATTAATAATTTCTAATATTACGTTCTATTGCATTTCTATTGAACGTATTTATAATTTGACGAATTTAATTCAAAATTTATTTTACAATTGTAGAAGGAAAAGCTTTTATTTTCCAAATATATCATCAAGATGAAAAATTAGAAAAGTTCCCTCCCATTATCGAGAGTTTGAATCCCCGATTTCACAAATCATGACGCAGATATCGACTCCAACGGAATCGATGCTCGCCGAGAAGGAGTTTCTTGTACGTGCGAGAATTTCGTAGATGTGTCCACTCGATTATATGTCGCGTACTTTCTTTCGCGATTAATTAAACTATCTAAGATTATATATGTCGGGGAGATGGGCACAAAGTATTCTCGAGAACAAAGACGAGCAAATCTATGCTCGACCAGCTCGATATTTTCTCTAACGAGAAGGCACCGCGACGTAAAAATCACGAGGATTGTTCGCTGTTAACGATTAATAATTCTAATATATCCTCCGATTTTTCTCGTCGCAGTTTGCTCCGTATTAAGATATGATTGTCTTTCATTACGAAACTTTTGCCTCTCGCCTTTTGTTTCCTCCATGAATCGCTCTCCCCCTGTCTTCTCTCATGTTAAAATCGTCTCGACGTCCTCTTCGAAGGAATTACACGGGCAGCAGAAATCGTTGTAGGGCCGCTGCTGCCAGCAGACATAGCGAAGGAGTCGTCAGGGTAGCGAGACCTTGAACTGAAACATGATGGAATGAAAAGCTTAGAGATTGATATTTTTCTTCCATTTGTCTTTGATACGACTGTCAGTAACAATTTCACAACTAAAATAGAAAAATTAACAATTTATTCAATATAATAAAATTATTTCAATATAATATAAAATATTCAATATAATATAAAATTCAATATAATATAAAATATTCAATATAATATAAAATATTCAATATAATATAAAATTATTTATTTAAAGCTTATTAAAAAAATTTCTAGTATAAATGATATATTTTTATCATTTACAAATTAATTATTACAAGCTGTCTTATTATTTTGCTTTTATAAAGTTTTTTTTAAATAATATTTTCGTGTCCGATTTAATGACAATTGAATTTCCATCTAGTGGAGAAAAGATTCTAATTTTAACTTGAATGACAATGTAATATCAATTGTATGAGAGACATTTAATTATTCCAGTTACAGACAGTCGCAGATAAAAATTATATAATAGAATAAAAAAAAACATCACTCGTCGCAAATCCTCTGTTGTCACATCAGTGCGAAATAATATGAATAAAGTGCATACGTGAAAAAATATGAATAAGAATTTTGTATGTAAGTGCATGTGTAATTTTTTTCTATAAAAAATTATACATATATTAATCTATTTCGTGTATATATGTGATTTTAAAAAATAAATCCGTCTATCTGCCAAATCATAAATTAAGCAAATTTTTCTTAGTAAAATTAAAAAATATAATAATCGGAAAAAATATAAAGCTCATTATAAGGATACATAAAATATCTAATAAAAATGCGTAGTTTAGAGATCTGTGTAAGCTTGCGCGTATATCATTTATTTGCAGGATTTGCAGGCAATAATAATTATAGATTTTAAATTATAAATTTTTCCCCAGATAGGAGATAATCTAAATCGAGATTGTTACTTCCATGGCGCACGAGTGCTTTGAGACAACTCGATAAGCTCATTTCCTTTAGAGATGCCGTAGTTTAACTGTAACGTGTAACTTTTGGACACATCTTGTAACAAGATGAAACGACTTCACAAACATGATCCTTATTCTTACATTACTGCGCATTTTCAATGCCGATAGCTTCTTTAGTTTGTTGTTAGTTTTGTCCTTATCCGACTCTGTATTCAAATACGTGTAACACGTAAAAATCTAACGAAGAAAAATGTGGTCATTGAATGAAAAATCAATATGTCACATGTGTATGTATGATGAATTACAGTGAGCGTCATAAAATGCGTCACGCAAAAAAATATTTTTACCATAAAAATGTATCCTACTCACGCGTATGTACATGTATGTACATGTAAAATGTTACATACCTGGTACATTAATTCATTGAAATTATAATAAACCAGAATAGAGTCTCTTTCAGTCTCTTTCAGTCTCTTTCAGTCTCTTTCAGTTGCGTTAATATTTTATTATAATAAAAATTTTATAAAGCAATCCGATTGTTTTTCTCTTTGGTGAAAGATTGACCCGCAATAAAGCCCAACGAGAATTCGTTACTTCTTCCGGTAGAAAATAAGAAGAATATTACAGACTTGTGACAACGTGACTGTCATACATCATGTGAAAAAGCAAAACAATGTAACCGCTATTCAGGCAAGGTAAACAGACAGACAATACCAGTCATTCATATGACATAACTCGAGAGTCCTGTTGAATTACTGAAAATCATCTAACTACTCGATACAGTTTTTCAGAGTGTTATTTTATATTCTATTTTTTTTCGTCGAGAACAAGCCAACGAATATGTGCGGTATTTCTATTCACGCTTCGAAGAGAACGGCATTCAGCTCATTCCGGAAATATAAAGAGAAATACAATATCGTCGATATAACATAACCCAGCCGGAGCTATTGTCGGTTCATTCTCGCTGCGTTTCGATATTATTTGTGAAAAGAATAAAGTTACGCGTATAGTCTTTCCGCTTTTCATATAAAAGTTACGCATTGAAGTATATGATCGAGGGTCGCTACTACCTGTCTCGAACGTGTCATCGCTCTTCTATTATTTCTCTTCTGTGATTTTTGCGAAAAAAAGTATGTGATAAAATCTAGGTATTCATATTCTAGCGCTAAAATTTTATTCCATTTTTCAATTTTGTTACTTATATTATTATATTTTGCTTTATGTTCTCCACTTTTTTAAAAATAGAATTGCAAACGCAAAATTGATATTCAATAATTATATGTTAATTGCCGGTTTAATGTCTTATTTTATAATGGCAACTTAATATATTACAATAATTACAATTTTTAAAAAATATGTAATTTAATTCATTATTTTCATTATTAAAGTATTAAATTAGTAAATTAGTAACGCGATAGATATATTCGTGTAGCGTATAATAAATATATGTATAACACGATATTTTATTCTATAGCACAAACATAATTACGTAATTAACAAAATATTACGACAATGTTTTAAAGTGACATTTTTTAAGAGTTATCCAGCTTTAATTCATTTTATTCAGTTAAAATGAATTAAAGCTGGGGCCAAGTCAGACACTTTGGCGAGATTGACGACGCCGTGGCCGAGTTAAATAGCGACTAGGTTAAAGGAACGAGGGAGGAAAAAAGGGGGAATAATTCGAAAAGTCGCGTGGAGGGAAACCAGGACGAGAGAGAGCGAGAACGAGAGGAGCGACACAGGGAGACGATAGGGGTGGGTCCCGTTGATAGAAAGAAAACTGATAGTTGGTTGGAGGTTCGAGCTATAAGGTAGCTACCTCGGCGATAAATGCAGGAGGCGTAGCGACCGTCGCGTAGAGCGCTTCCAAGAACGATTCCGCCTAATGAGAAAATCGAAGATCGTTAAGAGCAATTTCTTCGAGTCGTTCGGCGTCTTTTCCGGTTTGCCTTGCCTCTTTTTACCTGTCCTCTCTGCCTGTCCGTGTCGTTCGATCTGACTTCACCGACAGACGTTATCTCCTTCCCTCTTCCTTTTGCCTGCCTCTTTCTTTCTCTCTTTCTCGCGTGAGGAGGCTCTCCACCGCGTGTCCGTTACCCTTTCGCGTTTATTTCTTTTACCCTTTTACCCCCGTGTCTCGTGCATCGGTCGATATTCGGAGAGGCCCACTTATCTAATTAGGCCGAGTGCCGTTCAACGGGATATTTAACGACCATAAAAGCATGCGACTCTTCGTCACATTTCGTTCATCATTACAATGAGTATGCTCGATAATTCTTGAATGCATAATTACGATAAATAGCGACCGATCGTGACAAATGTTGTGTAGTTATCATCCGATGCTATTATTCAAATAAATTCAGGAATTATTTACGGATTAAAAAAAGGAAATATATCCTCTTGTTGTCTTCTTGTTCGCGAAAACTCATTATACGTTAATCATTCAACGTTAATCTCTCATTTTGGTCACAAAATCGGGGCTTTTCGCGGCATTGAAATTTTACCCAAGGCGCCTCGAGATGATTAAACAATGTACGCGAATTGGCTTGACTTACGTTTGAAATATTTCTAAACGCGAGGCGCCGCCGCGGTTACCGCACAAAACGATTCCGATAACGCGAGCCACGTTTGTATGCGCCGAAATGTTTGTCGATTTACAATGGCGTAGTTATACGGCGGAGCTAGTCAAATGCCGCGTATTATATGCATTGTAATTCCCTCCGCCCGCCCACCCGCCCGCTCGCGGGATTTGTATTGCGCGGCGTGACGCGACAGAACACGCGACTAACGCGCATTTGATTATTCTCGTTACGCATTCGTAATGCATGAATCGTTACGGCCTCGTGACGCATTCTCAAAAATCGCTCGTCGTTGTCGAATCGCGAAAATGTTTATCCGCCGATCGCGATTGTTATACAGGTGAAAGAAATTTCATTTCCGTCAATCACTCGCGCGACGCACGCGCGCGAAATAACTCTCCAGCCGAAGGAATTTCTCGACAATATATACTATATATTTTTCTTTCATTCGGTTAATCGCGTCGCAAAGTGGACGAATTATCGATTATCTCTTTCTTTCTTTTAATTTTTAACACACCGCTCGCCGTCTATAATCGTTTCCGGAATTTTAATGCCGACAACTCGGCGACTGTAACTAGCAAGAATATGGAGCGCGCGACATGTAATAACACTCTCTAAATTACATACGAGAAACGTGTCCGCCGCAGGTGTTCCACTGGTTGCGTATTTTTCGACGTATTTTTCACCGGCATGTACGATCGTATACAAATGCGGTAAATCGTTGATTACTTTTGTGACCCTAATAAAAGAGAGATACGCGCGTTCAAAATGGTGTGAATCGCTGGCTGATCGACTGTGGCGGCTCATTCTGGCAAAATTGACCCGAATCGAAGCGCGATGCTCCAGGCGGAGAGTGCACCGCGCGTGCATCTCTTTCTCCCTCTTGCTCGGCTGCTGCCATTGCGATTTCAACGACCGGTCAGCAGCGAATGTCTGCGCGTTCCCACGAAAAATAGCGTGCTTACATCACCACGAAATATTGTCATCGCACCGCGTGTAAACGAGTGCGCTCGTTTACGAAAAGTCGATTTATGGTCTATCGAGCGAGTCGAAAAATGTTGCGGTGAAACTCTCGTGATACACATACACATACGTCGACACACACACATATATATATATATATATATATATATATATATATATGTCGACGCATGTCCTACACGCACGCGCACGCACACGCACACCCACGCAAGCTATGCACGCGTTGTAACGCCACGCGCGTATCGTGAATTTCTTATTGTAACTCGAATTGCGTGACGCGAGGGATTAGTTGATAAATATTTAACCGCGTTGCACGCCGGGCGTTGCCGGAAATGCGAGTACATACGAGACACACCACTGTATACGATTTGATGAATCACGTATCCTCCCCCCTCTTCCCTCCCACCCTCCTCCACCTCTTCGAATTCGCCGTTCCGATTTTCTCTCTCGACGATATCTCGTGCAAGGGAAACGAAGCGTTTCCGCATCGCCGTAATTTCGCCCTTATTGCGTGTATGCTCCGTATGTATCGATTGCCTTATAACACGGCTTCGAAGGTGAGGAGAGACGGAAAGCGAAGGAAGGACGACGAAGCAGGAGGATTCAAGGGAAAAATAGGGTTAATTTAAGTTAAACACGATAATGAACGACGCGCGGTTGCGAGCGAATCCGAAGAGACGCGACGAGAAAAGATTAAAGTAGCCGTAGGTACGATCGGGCCAGCCCGTGTTGCGCGAGAGCAGGTGGTAACGGTTGTAAATTATTGTCTTAATTTCTCCGCAACCCTTGCTCTCTCCACGAGCTGGCCGGACCTCGCCAGGTCCCACGCTAATTTCGCATGCCAGGAAATAATAAAGCGTATAAATTCCCTCGAGTGGAGTTGCTTTAAAAGAAACGAACAGAATATCGATAATTGGAACTCACTATAGCGAATACAAACATTCGATTCCAAGTAGTGGCTAGTGGCTAGAGTGTGTGATTCTAATTTTACATACTCTATAAAATTCGAGACGGAATCGTATTTATAACTTATTGAATTGTATAAATGTAAAACTATAGATATAAAAAAGTTTGTGCATGTGTAATTGAATTTTATTCTCACTGACTTTTTATTTTCAGATCTACCATCTGTTTATTATCATTTAACTATATGTATCCATGGTAATTTTAAAAAATAAATGTCTACATATGTGCAAAAATTATTTAATTTTCTCTTGAACCTATGATCTATTTTCGAGATCGAGACATTGCTATTTCAAATTACATATATAGTTAAAAAGTGCATAGATTAAATTTCTCATCTTATTGCACATTTGACATACATCTCTGATATGCATTTCTATCTAATAAAATGATATATATAGAAACAGGAAATTTTAATGCAATTATTAATTTTATAGTGATTTTTTATTGTAACCTCCTATTTCTCTGCAAATAGATTTTCTACTCGTATGTTCACACAGTATATTGTACATAGAGTTCTGTTTCTAATATAATCTAATATAGTATTATCGTGTATCGTCTAAAAAATGAAGATTATATATATATATACATCAATCAAACGTTATTTTAAATTCTCGTTTTTTATGTGGGTTTAATTTATTTAGTTAAAAATGACGAGACGCGGCAATTATCATTATCGTAGCCACGCAAGCTTCGAGCTTCAGCCCCGATTTATTCACCGGTTATATATCATTGTACGTGGCGTCATGTAAACTTACCGAAGACCTCGGTGTTGCGCGTGTCGATGAACGGGTTGTTGATGTCGTGACTCGATCGCACCGTCGCTTCGCACCTGCAACAAGACATTCGATCATGCTTCGGGGTCAGAGCGCGATAGTTTTTCTAGGCCGGTCAGACAAAAGGGTAAATTATCGCGCTCCATCGCGCGAAACTCGCGTAAAACGAACTCCTGCTCGCGAGCAAGCGCGATGTATATTTATGGGGTATGTGCCGAGGTGCCATAAGCAACAGCTACGTCGAACGACGGAAATATACTACACGTTGTAAAAACCGATATTACCTGACGTTTATCTTGTCGCTTGCGAGATGACCCGGCTCTAGCTCGAGCAGCAGACTCGATATCGTTGAGTACAGTCCGTGTTGCTCGAACACCATTTCCGAATCGGATTTCACCTGGAAAAAACATCGTTCATTGCAGTAACGTTTTCCCTTGCGGCGACCAAATCCAATTGCATTGAAAGTAACTTTCCGATTTCGAGCATCGGGAAAGAATGAATAAGTTCCGAACATGGAATCATCGATCGATCGCTATTATAAGCTTCGAATATGAATAGACCGACTGTCGTGCTATAAATAAATCTTTATTATCTCACTCAAAATTACTTTAGATTAGTCATAATTTTACGTAATTAATTAACTTGAAAGCTCGTCTAATTTTAAGAGATTGATAAATTATTAAGAAAGTGTAAAAATATTATTAGTCGTATATATTAGTGCATAAATTAGTCTATAAAAGAACAGTTATCTTCGCTTTAATTATATTCGCTTTTAAGAGACATTATTATTCCAGTTTCTAATCCGTGTTAATTAATCGAGATTCTCTCGGGACTAAGAACCTTGCATAAGAAGGACGACATAAATCGCAAGAGCATATGACGCAAGGATACGTATGAGGTAATTATGCATCTAATAAATCATAGACGTAGTATCGCAAAGCCAAGATGCGAGGGAAGAAGAAGGGATGCGTGGAATGCATCGTCTCGGCGAACGCAAAGACATCGAAGAGGAAATAGGAAGCGTAAATGCGATGCCGCAGGCCTCGATAATGCATCCGCACGTTGCTTCGACGTGATTTCACTGATCCTACCGGGTGTGCATTATGCAACGTGATACAGCGAACAAATATCGTTTAGAGACGAAGTTAATATCGGTGCGACAGCTTCGAGATTATCGCGAACTTGATTACGGGATATCGTGTTGAAATGGAATTAAATGTAAACAGTTGTGTTGGCAAACAACAGCCGGTATCGCGGATAAAGTTCTCATTATTATATATGAGATTGCAATCATATAGTAAATGTATTATAGTCATTAACTCAGTAAATGTGAAAAATATAGAACGATTAAAAACTATTTTTCTATGTATGAGAATAAATTTTTCCATGTATGAGAATAAATTTTACATAAATGCTAGAGATGTGAAATATGTTTTATTATTACGTATATTATTTTATATTACGTATATTATATTATATATTATATAAAAGGAAACCTTATTTATTTTAATAAATTTTAATTTTATCATATGATTATTTACTTTTCCCCTCTTTTTCCCTCTCTCTCTCTATCTCTCTCACTCTCCTGTTTTACATTACTGTTAAATTTTCTACAAATATGTGCTTAGTACTTATTACTTTTGATTAAATCTCTTGTTTTATATCTTTCAACACATTTATTTGTAATGTTAAAATTATGTATCATTCAATTAATAAATAAATAAATCAAATGCTGCGTATAATTTTGTAATTCATGAATGTATCTAGAGTAGCAAAAATTGCAATACTAATTCATCGTGGAAACGTTCTTTATCCTTTTTATCCTTATACTGTATTAATATCAGAATGATGTCGCTCAAAGAAACGTACGTAGTTGGCGCGAAGGCATCTTTTTATGATTAATATTTATTACGGTAAAAGATAACGCGCGGTGAAATGTATTAATGATACTTTCCAACATTTCTTCAAACGCGTTTGTCAGATTCGTCGTATTCGTGTCTTGACTTTATGCAACCAGCCAGATATACGGACATCGCTTTGTAATTCAAGTCTTTCAAGTCTTTCAGTCTTTCTTTATACCGTATGTCGTACTTTATGCGACTAAAATTTCCATTTTTTTGCCTCGACGACAATTCTGCTCGCTTATTCCGCATCGTCTTTTCCCTCTCGTTCTACCAATTTTATTCTGTAGGACTTTGTGTGTCCTCCCGTTTATCTTCGAAAATCGAGGCTCGACTTTGTCACCCCCTATTAATAAACCACCTTATGACTGTAATTTCGCGTGTGCACGTGCGAGTTGAACTTTATGCGACTGTGCACACAGGACAGACTCTTAAATATTTCTATCATGAACGAAAAACTTTGGCACCGCCTGTGCGTGTATACGCGTTGAGCAAGATGGGCAACGGTGCGGAACGTGCGAAAGTTGACAGACGAAACTTTGTCGGAAGTTTCGACGTCGACGCTCGTTTGAAGTGCAGAATTTCGTAATTAAGGTAACGAAATCGCGCGATTGCCGTGGCACGATTACGCAAATGGGGTGAAAGGGACGAGTTTGGGTTTCGTTTGAATGTTGTCGAGGATAAGTCGAGCCTCGCCTCGGATGGATAAGCGCGTCTCGAGGCAAGAATGCTGATGATGTACAAAAGGAATGCCGGTATTTCAAGAATGACAAAGATCCGGCGGCCATTACGTTGAAATATTTCAACGGCTTGATATTGTTTCGGCATATTATCAATAAATTTTAACGCGCTCGCTCCGTATTTTCTGCATCGCTTATGAATTCTACAATGCTTCCTTGTCTCTGATTTTTGTTGCCGAGCACCGTATGTCTCTTTGTACAGCGAAAGCACACTCGTTCCTGATACGCTACTCTGTACATTTGGCTGCATATATTCCACTTTGTGCAAAAATACGATGCAATTTTATCATTTCTCCTGGCATATCTACGGCGCACTTATATATTTATCTTTGAACAATTGTCGTCCGGCAGTTTGTCTTAACGTGTGCTCGATAAAAAGTAACAACGAAAAGAGATAAGAAAATTTAAAAGCCGAGAAATTAAATCATTTTTAAATTACTCGGATGTTGCTGAGTCTGTTAATTGCATCCACTGCGATTTGCAATTGCCATCATTTCTGATCACATCTCTTTTTCTACTGAATTATAGTATATATATGTGTATATAACGCCAACAATTTTCTTCAATCTTACAATTTAGATTTTTCTCCTTGTATTTGTGTTCCATCGAAATACAAGCGAGTTTTATTTTATAAAAAATAACGCAATCTTTTGCGCGAGTTACCTTTTCCTTCTCTTATTAGCTTATTTATCGAAACCTCTAGCGTATTTTTGATCGATAATTCATGATTTTCGATTGAAAAATAAGCTCTAATGATAACTTATAGCTTTCTATAATCATAAACAAATATACAATATACGTATATTTTCGTTTAGATAAAAACCAAAATTATCGTAAAGACTAACTAATATATAATATATAAACTAATTAATTATTGCGGAATATATTTCGTCCGAAATGGACGTTTGAAAGGAAGCTAGCTTTTATGCACCGGCTAATAATATTTACTCGGCACAGTAATCCTTGATCTATTATCCTCGCAGATGCAAACGATCGTGAACATATAATATTCATTGTAGTTTCGCAATGATGCTACGAGCCACAATGGCATTTGCTTTTACAGCAACATAATTCATAAAAATACTCGTTCAACCGGTATATGGCAATCCTTGAGTGGTGCCATTTTCGCTGCTTTTATACGACGACCTGACGATAAAGGGTTGAAAGACGCATGACTATTACGAGGTTAGCGATCTGGAAATCAGCTGCCCTCGCTTTTTCTCGTGAATGATTATGACGCGTCACACTGACTTTATCTTTTTGTGTGTAATTAGGATAATAATAAAAAAAACTAGAATATATGCAATTTTAAAGTTATTTTTTTATTTAATTTTCAGAGATACGATATTTTTTTCGATTTATTTTTTAGTTCATACTTATCAAAAAATTAATTAAAATTTGTTTGATAAAATCCACACGCATATAAATAAATAAATATATATATATATATATATATATATATATATATACAATTATTTGAAGATAAATAAATCATGAAACTGAATAACTTGTTAATAATTGTTAACAGTGATATTTAATTTAAGCTCTTTGGAGACGAATTTACTGAAATTGGAAAAAACTTTTTTATCATTTTTTTCAATTATATTTTTTTACCAAAATATTTACACAATTATTAAATAAAACAGAAAAAAATTGGAGAGTACTTAAAACCTCTGAAAAAAATAATATATTATATATGGTCATTGTGTATTTAATTATTCCTGAAAGAATTTTATGCGCTTTAATGTACGCATATGTATACCAATATTCTTTTAAAGAGGTTAAAATATTAAAAATTAAATAGAGTCACATGCGAAATTAAAAATGAATAAATGTAAAGTTTTTATCTGTCGATTGCAAACGTAAAATTAAAACAGAAAAAAGAATTCACGAGTATGCCCGAGAAGGAAACAAAGGTAACAGATCTTTCAACGCAGAAACCAATTTGATCGGTTCTACGATCTTTTCGTCACTTTATAACGACAATGATTCTTCCATTATATGCTGCTCATCCGCGACATATTTCCGAAGTTGGCGAGTGATCGAACTTTTTCCCTTCGCAAGATTACTTGACTCGCGTTAACAGGTTTTTCGAGTCTCGCGACACGAACATTTCCGAAACAATATTACTTGTTAAGTGCTATACTAAACTCGCGCAACTTCTAATGGACGTCGTTGGGAACGTTGCAAAGTTTTCTCGAAGGGAAAACGGGGTAAAAGAGGTGGGGGTATGTTTCCGCGGAAAAGGAAGGCCGGAATCCAAAAGATAAGAGAGAAAGTTTTGGCGCCGCCGCATGCGATCCACTGTAAAGAAGCTCTAAAGAAGCATCGCTCGTTATATTGGCGTAATCTTTAACTCTTTAAAGCTTCACCGGAAAGCATTTTACGCTACGCCATTTGCCTATTCTCAACGTAAGCCCCGAGTTTATCGACACTTTCTACGTTCCGTCTCTGCTCATCACAGCCAGTGAATAGTCTTTCGTTTAAAAGAAGTAGCCCTTCTTATGTATCAAATTGAATACGCGATTTCATATTTTCGGTATTACAACATCGGAAGAAAATCTTGCGAGAAACACAATCCAATTATAATCCGGTCTACTTATTTTACATATATACATAAATTTATTCAAGATTGCAAACAGAAAAGAAACTGTTAGTAATTTTTTATCCCGCGTAAGTTACGATTGTTGTAATCCTTTGCCTTCTCTGCTCGAGATAAGATTAATATTCTCTTTGGAACTTGGATCTATAGCATCTCTCCCTAGCGTATTTAATTGTTCCTATTATTCTCCGTAGGATGAAAATAATTACGAGTCTGCTCCGGTCAAAAACCGGAGCCAAGATATTCGGCATTCCCTCCAGATGATTTTAGCGAATTTCTTCCTTATTCTCGCCCCGAGCCAAGAGTATGTCCGCGTTTTCTTCCCTCGGCAGCCGATAACGATACATCAATATGCATGCGATAGAAGCTACGATGGCCTCGAGCGATAGGAGGATTGAATTATTCGTGACGAGAGAATGGAAACTTTGTAATAATAACGTGAAACGAGAGAAATAAAAATTCCCCACGCCGAATAAAACTCTCCCTCTCTCTCTTTCTCTCTCGATTTATCGAACGTGTCTGTTCTCAGTGCGCGAAAAACAGACATCGACGAACGACAGACGGTGCTAGGCGTGCTAGATTTAAAAACACGAGCAAAGTGAACGGATAGGATAAGAATAAAGCCCGCTCTTTTCTGAATTCATCTGGGATTATCGTGCGGCAAGCAGGAGATAACAATTAAGCGGGGAATTCTCGTGCGAATCTTCGTTCTCGCTCCGGTCGCTCTTCTTCCACCAAACGCAAATTGGCCCTTTCTTATTGTACGCTCTGGATTAATGAGAGAGTCGTGGTCTTTTTCCCGTCGCGTCCCTTCGGGCCTTCGTCCCTTTACGCTTCCGATTCGCTTCAATTCGATTCGCGATGCTCGCCGCGAGGTTATAAACAGAAGTTTGGAGTTGACTGGATAGAAACGAGAGATGGAAAGCGGGAGTAAAATCACCGTGCGACACCGGTATACGACGCGCATTGGAAGGCGCTGAACAGCGGTGTTCAGTGGTGGTCGATGTTACTGTACGAGGGATCCGTTTCGCCGGCCGTTAATTAGAGCTTTGGCTCATCAAGCGTCGCCGTTGCTTGCGCGATGAAATCGAGCTACGTCGCCGCGACGGCCCAACTCTCTCTCAGTCGGCTTACTGTGAAATCAGCTTGCCCGCCGCTCGCTCTTCCCTTTCCTCGCTCGCTTTTCACGCCGTCCGGATCTCGCCAATACTATCCCCGATGCAACACCATCCGACCTCGACGCGTGACCGCTTCACCGGACTACGTTGCTGGTGCTATTTCCAAGCTTTAACGCTATACATATATGTTCTACGGATTTTGTACGAAGCTTGGTCACCCGTACGGCAGCGAGTCGCTGTTGCAAACGCTTTCAACCGACAAAGATACAATAATACGATATCGATCGTCATATTCCATTTTCTCCCTGTCATGTGCGCGCGCGTATTCTACTTTATTTTTATCCATGTTACTTTGGCCGAAACGATTCGGTACAAGATTCGGTTTACGAGCGATGCTTCTACTTTGCGAAATCTTCCCCTTCCGATGCTGCGAAAAGTACTTTTCGAGAAATGTTTAAAAGTGATTACTCACCTGCTCGCCATTAACGAACCATTTGAGTTGCGCGGCAGGATGGGACTTGCCGCTGGTACAATTCAGCGCGAGCACGTCGCCATTCGCATACGTCTTTTCCTGCCCCGTTATCGCTGGGCTTTCCTGAGATACCGCTGCAACAATTTGAGAAAATTGTTAGATTCATATACGATCAATTATTTGAGAAATATAATCAATTATACGTTGTTTATTTTTATTTTAAAAACAAAATGGCATTTTATTTTTAAATTGATTACACGTACGTATTATCTATTATAAATACTGCTATACACATTTTAAAAACTGGAAAGAGAGAGAGAATCTTGTTTTCTCTGTGTAATTATAAGTTAAAATAATCTTTCTCAAAAGATTAAAATTTATGCTATTCAAATAGACATTCTGATATGAAAAATAAAGGAATAAAGAGAAAATTCTTAAAGTACGATCGTTTATCTCGATCTTATTTGCCCAAGACATTTATATCAAATCCCACATTGTTTCGACGGCATAAAAAGCAGCTTCGTCCTTTGGGAACTTTGCGCGGTAAAGCGTATAAAGTCGGCCGCGCCATTAACAAGAAGTTTTACTACCACTAAACGCGTTTATTAACCGAGCTTTAGATCTCGTGCATTTTAAATTTTTCGGCGTATACGTGCCGCCTCACGTTAATGTTCTCCATAATGAAGCGGCCGTACGGTGCGCCGTCGCGTAGACACGATTAATAGCCGAAGCCGAGAAGGTGAGCTCCATAAGAATGCATCGGGGATTAGATGCGCTCGCTTGGGAAACACTCGCGAAATTTATGGACGATGGCTGGAGCAGTACGCATATTTGTTTGACATGTATATTTTCTCCTAGATAAGAATGTTTTTCTACATAAAAAAATCGATGCTTCCTCTTTTTTCCCCTTAGTTTCAACAGCTTGATGCAGTTTATCTAAAACTTTTTGACTAGTTTTAATTAAAACTAATTTTTAATTTAATTTAGTTTTAAGTCTTTCTCTTTTATTTTCACATATATTTATAAAATGTTAAAGTACAGCATATATTTTTTGCTATCTTTTTTCTTTTTTTTACATATCTAAAAATATTACAAAATATATCAAATAAAAATGTTTTTGCAATGGTACAGAAATAAGTTTTGTAATATTTAAATTTTTTTTCATTAAATTTTTGTAATAACGATATTAACAATAACCTTTTTAATCAGGTTTGATAGAATTGAAATGATTGAAAAGATCATATCGACTCAATTTATAGATGATAGATTATGAATATATTCTCAATAATATATATTTAAAGAATTATTTATTTTTTATATATTTTATATCTTTGATAACATTATAAATACAAGACGCATATAATTTCTTGATTATAGTTAAATTCGGTTTTAGTGTGTACGCGTTTTTTTATAGCTAAATTCGATTGCTTATAAAAGTTAATCTGAGACGACCGGATGGTTCTTATCAAAATCACTTTCGAACATTATCATAATAAAAGTATAGCTTTTCGATAAGCTTTCAAAGCCATCGTGACACTTCGTTCGGAATATTCAACGCGGTCATTTTGGATCTTATAATAAAGTCCCTGTCTATCTATTCGACTGGCGTTTCCGCCGGAAATATTGTTTGCAGCGAATGTCCTTTGCTCGTTTCTATTTTCAGTTCATTATATAATTATATATATAATCAATATCATTATATATATATATATTTTTTTTTTTCAGTTGATGTTATCATTATTCATGTATTAAATTAATAAAATTACTAAAGAAAATTATTTTCATAAAAGAATATTACAAATGTTGTTATTTTGAATATTTAATTTGATAAAGTAAGATTAATGTGTAAAATATAAGAAAAAAGAAAAACATTTACTTTTAGAGAAAATACATAATACAAAGACTCTTTTCATTTTTTTTTTTTAAATTTATTGCATTTATAATATAGATGTTAGAAAAATTAGTGAATAATATCATAAAAGTAAAAAATTCTGAAATAATATAATTAAATATAAAATTAATTAAAAATATATTTAAAATAGTATAATTCTGAAATACTAACAACTTTGAAATACTATCTAACTTTAAAATACTATAATATTTTAAAAAAACTTTCTCATGCAATAAAAGATGAATAATTGTTAATATGGAGAACGTTGTGAAAACACACAATTAACTTCTAGCATTTTTTATTAACGTTTGGCAATAAAGTTACCGTCTAACCGATATACAGCACGAAAGTAAATTCAAATAACTCACGCTCGCTTGCTCTTGGTGAAACGCACTGGACGACGGAAACACGAATCGAATTCGCATGTTACCGAGAAGAGACGAGGAATAAAAAAAAAAAAATGCGAGAGCTAGACAAAAATGGAGCACGATTAACTACGGAAACACAATTAGACATCTGTTTTTACGGCATGCTATAGTGAAAAAAATAATTGGATTTGTTACTATTGTTAAAACGTGATTTTAACTTTGTATTATATTAACAGTATCGAGATCAAAAGGATTACATTACCCCTTAAAAATACAAAAAAATCCGTATCGCAAAATGAATAAGTCTTTTTATCCCTAGGTGTTTTTGTTCATTAATTAATATTAAAGCATAAAATAACAGCGATAAGATATAATTTTGTGATAATTATATATTTTTTTTGTTCATTAAAGTAATAACCTTCCTGTTTCTATAAGTGATGCGATACTTTTAACCGATACTGTGTATTTGTACGATAAGTAATGAAATACTTTATTTTTATATGATTGCGTTCAATTTTCTTGATAATGTTTGCAAACGGCACACTTGGAGCTTCAAATTCGTCGCATTGCGAGCGAGAAGTCGCGAAGCGAACAACGCTGGTTATCGATTTTTGCGCGAGCCAACGCGAGGGAGAAAATTTCGTCGCAAAGATGCAGTGGGAGACGAAAAGCCGACAGGCCGACGAAACTTGGCACGACGACAGCCTCCTCGACGAGCTCCTACAACGGTCTTAAAATTCCCTCGTCCAACCACCCTTCTTCCAACTCCCAGCGATCATCTCGCTTGCTCTCGTGCGAGCATTCCAAGCCTCTTTCTCTCTTTTCGTCTCCTTTGGTCCGAAGCGGCGTCGACGGCGCCCAGTTACGGCTTAGGACTTACGACGCCGTAATATTTATCGCGTTTCGACGGCTTTATGCACCCTTAAACTTTAACGTCCGTTCACCGATCGCGCCTCGCGCAAACCACTCGGTTGAATTTCCTGCCTTTCGCGAAAACGCGAGTAAGAGCACGCGTCCATTCCCGCCTTCCTTCATTCGACTGGGATGCGGATAAGACGAGAAATGCGATGTGGTCTTTTAAAAGTAAAATTAGCGATAGAATATTTCACAAGTCGGTGCCTTTCATCGTTTCAGCGATATCAAAAGACGTGCAAATTGAATTCGGACGATAAACCCTCTCGCCAATCACCCTTGACGCGACAACTTAATATCGTTTGTCTGATATTCCTTAAGTATTCGTCTCGCGAAATAATATTATAAATGCATATAAGCCTTATATATAACACAACTGTATCAGAAATTTTATTTCAGCTCACCGATATCAAAATATTTGCAATACGATATTTATATGACATAAAAATTAATCGTGCTTTCAGTCAACTTTTTTCAATACTCTTTCGTCATATTATGACGTGCTTTTGTATTTTTCGTGCACCAAAATAAAATATATAATTATTAATTCTATTAATACATTTCTCTCTGTCTTTCTTCGGCGCGAATTATATGTATTTTTAATATATATATCTCCATTATTGTGAATTATTAACAACATGTGCGAAATTATTTTCGTTTTAACGTTTTTATTGTAATGCAACGTGACACTTTCGCACAAATGAATAAGCTTTGGAGAATTAAGTGAAGAATAAATGCATTTCATTCATTGCATTTTACATTCGACAATATCTTCTTTCTATAAAAATTCCAAAATCCGTTCATCGGAACACATTCTTTACCCACGAATTCTATTCATCGCGAATTTTCAATTCGTTTGCAAACGATAATATGTTGTGACGAAATAATTATAAGGCGATTATATTTTGCCAATAGCGGGCAAATAATCGTGCCTATCTTCGTTGTCGAACCGCCTACATTGAGGTGAGTTAATATCTAGCTCGGAGCCACTATGGTACTATCGTACCGCCCACTTTGACCGTATGATAATCCTATTGCAACAGATACCTTGTCTAGCGTATGCTCAAGATAATTAGATACGCTTCCTTTGATCCTGATAAGAACAGCATACGCATCTACGCGCACGACCGTTTGGATTGAATATCCGCCGTGGATTGATTGGTCAATGTCCGAAACATCGTGTAGGAATCATGTGTCGCGTCATCAACAATCGGAGATGCTAATCTTTGAAAGGAGAATTAGCACGATTATGTTGTCAGCGGATATTGCGCGTTGTTATCGGATTTTGTCTCTCCATTTACTACTTCGTATACTTGCTTTGTTTGAGGATAAATGTACCATATTTGCAGGATCTATAGTTTGTTGTATATCATGCTGATGAAAACGCGTCCAGAAATCAAGTTGCATGGAGATCAAATAACAAAAGAATAGCAGACAAACAAAAAAGGCAGATGACGTTTTCATGCACAGATTATTGATGAATTTGTAACTCCATATGGACACGTACGCATTGTATGTTGGATGGCGCAATCAAATAAAGAGCTGAACGATTAATCAATCAAACCGTTATTCGTTTACCCGCTTGAACTGGTCATTGGAGCAAACGATTATCTGTTTGTCCATCTAATCAATGAAGCGATTATATAGCTGTTTTATATTTTACGAGGAAGGTAACGAAAAAATGTGAAATACATGATAAATACATGTAGTTTTAAAATTAAAAGAGAAATTAATCGCATGTGGTCAACAGAAATTTACCAATGTTTTCCATTATTATTTTGTTCATTAAAACAATGTTTTTTTAAAATAATTTTAATAGTTTGCCTCTAATAATACAATAATTTGCAATACGTGTTAAGAAATTTTAATTTCCAGAGACAAATGTGAAATTTAATGTTACAGGCAATTTGTGAGAAGAAAATATAATTTTGCTTTTATAATTACGATCTTCTCAGTTTACAACCCTTAACATCAATTAGAACCAAAGTTTTAAATTGTACTATCCGATTTCTTTTAAATTGTGCTTCCGATATTGATGTTTTCTTTCGAAACTAGTACACAATTATCTTTTATATTCACGATTCATTTAGTTCCATTACGTTTCCAATAAGACGAATCTTACTCGATAATTGCGGCATTCTCTGACTGGTAAATTGTCTTGCGAGCAATACCAGGTCTCGGTGGCACTTGCGAACTTACACAACGCTGTAATCCGATATCGCTAACGCTTCGATAGAGTTGCCGTTAATTTTGCGAACTAATCGGTCTATAGTAACCACATGAACGTGTAAACGCGATAGGGTATTCATGGTTAGAGTGAAAGGGATTCGTTCCACCTTCAAGGATAATGGAACATTACGAAGGATATGATACAGGTCTCGACTCGCAGTTTCTCGTTTCTTCACAAGGATGGATTCTATCTCTCTCTTCCTCTCTTCCTTTCGGTACATTGCTACCGAACTCGACCACATCGTAGTCTTTAGTCGAGTTACCAAAGAGGAGACGACGGTACGGCCGTGTTCAAAGCATTATTAATTAAACGCGACACCAGTCCACTCACCTATGACCTCCATGTTCGCCTTGCCGCTAACCGAGTTAAAGTTTGGCGCTTCTCCGTTAACTTCGCACTTGTATTCGCCACTGGCGTGAAGGCTCGCATTTTGCAGTACTACCATCTGGTCATTCGACTGTTCTTTCTGAAACAAAAATTGCAGACTCGTTTTAAAATCATATAAATCGTATGAATAATAAAAATAAAATAAAACACAGAAAAGTTATTGCTGTTACATATAGAGGTTGCTTGGAGATATTTCATTTAAGATAATATCCATTAATTAACTAATATTACTACATTGTGACTTTACAATATGCACATGTATATATGTATATTAAATTAAAATTTTTTTTCTCTTTCTCGTTTATCGAATGTGAAAGAGACATGTTACATAGAAATTTATTTTTATAATTGAATTCTCAGTTGCGGACTAACTGTTATATGTAGACTAAATTATAAACTTTAAAAAACATAGGAATAATTTTTAAATTATATTAAATATATATATTTTTAATGAACAGAGAGATACATTTAAATTACATTTAACGTAAAAAATCAGAAATATTGTTTATTTATAACATGTGAGAATTTATTTAATGATATTTATTTAATAATATGCAGGGTATTTATTTTAAAACCAATTTTTTTGTAAACAAGATGGAATTAAAATTAAGAAATAAAAACCACAAATGAGAATAAATTGCGTTAAAATTAAATGAAAGACATAACGCTTGAAATATGTGAAATGGCGAGATGTCTATTACATTTGATAATACGTGGAAAATGAATTTATTTTTACATTAACCAAATTTGCGGGCTATCATAGAATAGAGAATTATAAATTTACAGGACCTGAAGGTACTGCAAATTAAGATGAGTTATATTTAACTCAAATGAAAAATGGCACATTTGAGATATATCTATTCGAGAAAGCGTCGAGAGATGGATGAAACAGAACCGCGATTTTTCCGAACTATTTAATAACATTTAGTCGAGATATAATCATTCGTGCCATTACGGGTAAAGCGGGGCGACAAGACATCGACTTTACGAGTCATTTTGTTTTTAGAACAATGTACTTACGTTACAAAAGGCGGTCGCAAATCGCGCATGATTACCGAGCGTAAGAGTTTTTCTTTATTTTTGCTACAGATTTGCAATTTATAACTTTATAAAAGACTCTTGCATTCCGTATGCTTTTTATTGTATTAAAACGCATTTATTATACTCTGTTTAAACTTACACACGTTAGAGAAAAAGAGATTAATTAGTTCGAGAGCTCTTTGCAATATTTTTAGAATAAAAATTCCTTTAGAAAATTTGATATAAAATTAAAAGCGTATGCAAACTTAATTGTGTACAAAATTGTAAAATTCTTTTCGTGCGTTGCCAGGATATTCGGAGCATAATTATTGAAGAGATTTTTTACATTATATCAAGCTTCTACGCAAGAAAAAAAATAACATCAAATAGGCTTTTTCTTTTTCCTCGCAAACTTTCAAATGCCATGGAGAGTTTCGCAAATAAAAATAAATGGAAAGGTACACAAAGCTTGTAAAATAAAATGGATTTATTGAATTTATAACAAAAACATTTCCCTTTCTTTTAAACAAACATTTCTTAAATTTCTTTATTTTTTAACCTAGCATACACACAATCTTGATTTATGTATTTCGCAATTGATATAAAATATGATATTATAATTCAATTAGAATTCAAAAGAAGTTAAAAAATTTTCAAATTTAAAAAATTAAGTTCACCTATCTATTTAGAAAACAAATATAAGATAGGAATTCAATTTTATATAAATTGATTTGGCTAGTACTTGGACTACATATAAAGAAATATACGCACTTAAACGAACGAGCAAATATATATATATATATATAGTGCAAGCTTAAGAATTATGCGGCGGGGAAGCAAGTCTTTAGGTGCTTGCAAGGCAGAAAATTGGAACTTCTTTACTATTCGAGTTTATGGGCAGTACATTGCAAATATATTCACTATGGTAACTTTCAGTTTTGTAACAAAACTAAAAGCTTTTGTATATTCATGATAAGTTTTTCTCACAAGATAGATTTATAAAAATTGATGTCATCAAGAAATATCAATTTATTTATTGGACATGAAAATTGAATTTCCATATTAAATCTCTTTTAAACTTCTTATTACAATATCATCACAGTTATTAAATTCGTTCGTAGAAAAAATATTTAAAATTTTCATATTCTTTTACATGTAAATTATATATATATATATATATATATATATATATATATATAGAGAGAGAGAGAGAGAGAGAGAGAGAGAGTAGAAATGTCGTGTTTTATCTTTTCGAAAGTAGTGAGTTATAACAGTAATTTAAAACAATTATAATATCATAACATGTGTTTTTTGAAATAGAGATATTTTGATCTAGAATATTTTTTTCAATTATGAAGTTTGAAAGTAATTACGTGGAAAAAATAGAGGATATCTTGCGCTAATTTTTCGCTATGTCAATAAATTACTAAAATACTCTCTATATCATCTATTTTCTTAATTATGGATTCATCTTCATGTAAAATGAGTTTCAAATTATAATTGTTTTAATTAAACCTTCAATGAAAATAATACATAATATTATTTCTAATAATAATATTTATAATAGTTCATCGTAACGTTTAGCTTTGTTCGAGCTACATATTCTTAGCGAAAATGACGGAAAGAAAGGAGTTCAACTATAAATGGAACATATCTACTTCGCAAAAAAATTCAGGACAACCGAAGCAGAATCGAAGAGTCAGATGACCAAGCATGAGAGAAAAGGTACAGTACCATCATATATGTCTGAGGAAATTTTATTACCGGTAGTAACACGTCCAGAGATTTTTCCAGCAGCGGAGAAGTACAAACGCGTCTCCAGAAAGAGCGGAAACGCAAGGAAAGAAGGCGCTCCAGCCACGATCACGTGAAGGAAGTCACGAAGTATAAACGACGTGGTTCCTGCGCGGCAATGTTGACGTTTATCTCGTACTAAAGGCGCTGTCGGACATAGAGTTCTTACGCCGACAAATCAATTTACGTCCCCCGAGAAAAGTTTCGCGAAAACAAGAGAGGAAATGACGGCGAGCAGCGGAGACCGCGGGAATCGTATTACCGTCGACAATATTTCCCACTGGCAGCAATTCGCTCCTCAAACGGTCTGTTTTGTAACGATAAGCTAATAGGTCAAGTTACACAGGTTTGTAAGAATATTATTTTATAAGGAGCTGTCGACTCGAATCAAGCACAATCGACATCCATTTACGTCAATCATCCCGATTAACTCAATCTTACGAATTTTGTGTGTTTTTTTTTATTACTAATTTGGGAGAAACTAATATAAAAAGCTGAATTGTGTGAATCTTGTGATTCTAACATCTTCATCTTCAGTGTATATGTTTTATAAGAAGAGCTATCGAAGAAGGAATAATCAGTTGTTAATTCAACGTTAATTAATCGATATTGGAACAATTAACACACGACTTGCATAACATGTAATCTAATTTCTATTGTAAAACATCTTGATAATAATGGAACTTTGCAAGACAGATGAAGTTACCAAATTACTAGGTTAACACGAAGAGTCCGTAAACTGGTGGTTTACCGGAGCAAGTTAAAAAAGCATGACAGCATAGAGGAGCGCGTGATAACTTGCTCAAAGCATCTGAGATTGTTTGTTGGCTTCGCTACGGAAGTTTCGCGTAAGAGTCGAAGAGAGAGTTAAAGAGAAGGAAAGATTAAGAGAAGAAGAGAAAAGGATTAAGAAAGATGGAAGATTTTCTCTCTCTTAGAAGATAGGTACGCATTTCTAGCACATCGCGAGAGATTCAGCTGTTGATTCGTTCTCGATGAAATTTCAGACTCGAGTTGGCAGGTAATTTCAAAGCTGCGTGCTTCTCTCTCTCTCTCTCTCTCTCTCCCTATTTTCTTCTTTCTCTTGCTTAGGTTATATCCCACGTGTCCTTCTCTCACGGCTTCGTTGCATTCCTATAGAGCACGTCTTTTTCATCATTTTTCCAAGCACCTCGAAATCTCTCTCGGTTTTACGGCGAATTAGCGAGCGCCTTTCAGGCTGGCTGCATCCGTGCTCGATGAAGGTAAACGCGATTATACGCGCGCGCGAACAGGCGAGATGAAAACAATTTTTATATTAGCTGCTTTTCTACGTTTCCGAAAACATAGAGAGATATTTGCTCGGAACCACCCTAAGATGCGAGATTCGTCGTGTATAATACTATTTTATATTAGCCTTAGTCATTATTGGAATATTAGAATAAGCCATGTGATGGAATAATTGCAGAATGAGAAAAAATATATTAGTTTAATTTCCATTGACGTATGATTAAGCGGTCGTATTCTCAAAATGGCAAATTAATGAAAAACAACAGTGAAAAAAAGAGTGTAGGGTAATTTAATATTAATATAAAAATTGAGCATCAAATTATATTTCTTGCGATCATAATAACTTTGACGTAATTTCGATTAAAGAATAATTGATATTCAATAAACGATTTATATATGTGATCTAAATTTTCTTTGACAGATCTTTTTATAAATTTCGAAAAAGAAGCAAATGGAAAATAATGAATATTATAAATAATGAATGTTTGATCAATCATGATTAATCCGATATCAATAACCCGATTATTTTTGCGATGTCTAGCCAACAAGAAATGACATTATTTATAAGCAGTGTCTCCTTTTTAAGTTCAATGTTAAATTGAACGTTTTTTTGCGAAAGAATTTACATTGTGCTTCTCTCATTACATTGAAATTTGTTTTACTTATGGATTAATGCGAACAATTTGTCATCTAATCGATAAAACGTTAAGCCAGAAATTAATTTCAATCAAAATAAATCCAAATATATTATGGACTATTAACTGATAAATATATATATTAACTGAAGAAGAATCAATCATATTGTTCACTTTTGCTAAATACACATACATTTCATAATCTAATAATAACTGAAAATTATTTATTTTATAAATGTTTTGTAGACATGAAAATCGTGTTGTATGTGCGTGTGTTGTGTATGTAAATAGATTTGTAAGAATTATAAATAGAAATTGTAAAAAGCTATTTATAATAAAAGATAAAAAGCAAAATACTTTACAGCTTCTTTTATTTGCCCTGCTTAAATTAATGACGTTAAAATCTTCTTAAATTTCCATAATTCTTTACACTTTAATACATGTCAAGAATCAGACGGCCGACAGACATAATCGCCTTTGTCCATGGAGAGTTTTCTTTGTCGATATCGGGGAGCTATTGGAACGAGCCAGATTAATAGTCCGCTCTCCAATACAGGAGATTCGAAAGATCGGCGGCCCGGCGGGCGAAAGGGATGAGCCGATTCGGCTCACGTAATGCTCGTTACACGTCGGACGATATTAACGAGCGCCAAGAAGAGCGGAACTTTCGTGCCATCGAAAACGTGAATCGGAAGCGGACGCACCGTCTCGGGAATCGAGACGATCGCTCGCAGCGGAACGGAGACTGTCGATTCTCCTGTACTTTAGAGACATGGTAGTTTACTTCATATCTCGCGCGTACGGCCGATTTCTTCGATGAAGCTGTCGTGGTCCACGGCCATTTCCGCAAAAGGATCGAATCAAGCACCCGAAAATTACCGCATAAATCCAAGTCTTGCACGCTGCACGAAATGTCTCAAAATCGGACATCTTTTTCCTTATAATTCGCGACACATTATATATATTATATATATTTTTTTTTCTATCGACATCGCCACAAACAATTTTATTTGATAAAAAATTATTTTATATATATCCTTATGAATAGCCATCGTTTTTTTTTTAAATTTCTGTTACATATTTTTTCACCTATTTTTTAAAGAAAAATTTATTGATCTTCAATTAAAATTAATCAAGAAATAATTTCATTACATGCCTTCCCGCGATCTAAATAAATCAAACAATCTACAAATATTATATAAAATGTTAATTGGATCTTATTGTTAGATACATATTATGACAATAAGATCGTGAATTATATTTTTATGCTCACAATATACACAACATTTGTAACGATCAATTATGTTGGTTATCCTTATATTTCTTTGTTATACTTCCTTATCTCCCTATATTTATTAATAGTTACCTGTCGTAGAAAGAAGAAGACATAGTGTACGCATTTCCAGAGAATAATATTCCAGCCATATTCTCGTTTGTCTTCGCGTTGCACATTTGTGTTTCTTCATTACATTGATTCTATTTATCACAAAACATATGACCGCGATCTCTATAACTAGGTTTCCACGACTACCTAAGCCCGTTTGCGGTCGTAATGACTAATCGGACTTTGTTTATATTATTGCTACTTCGAGTGTAGCGTTTCTCTCTCTTACACGACCTTGTTTATACACATGTTGCATACGTATACACGATGTCTTCGAGTGTCACAGACATAATCTTCCACGATTAGAAATAAATTGAAATATTTTACACACGGATTTCTTACGCATAATACCTCACATTGACCTCACATTGGTCTGCCGCTTCTTTTCTCGCGATCTTTCTGCATTCTTTCTCGCTCTATATCGTATGTTTTACTTTAGTTTCTTTTTTCGAAAAGCGACGATACGATTCCTTTACGATCGAACGAGCAATTCCCCGTAAATTCAGTTACCTTAGGCGATTCGATACGCTATGTTTACATTACGAATGTATACAGAGGACTTTTATACATAGTATGATATTTTTCCTATCGATATCATTAAATAATTTTTCAATTACCTGATGTTAATTATTCATTAAAAGTTTCTTTTTTAATAAAAGCATGAGATTTAGTATCGGTATAATTAGAATAATTTGTAACGTGTACGTGATTGTAAATGAAAAATATAAACTGAATAAGTTTAAGAACGAAATTTTATTAGAATTTTATTAGAATAATAGTATTTATTGTTTCAGGAAATGTACAATATACGGGAAAAAGAAGTAGCAATAAATTTGCAGTTTTCCTGGAAACTTTGATATTGAATTTCTTCAAAATAAAATATTTAGAAAGAGCATAAATCATTGATCGTTTTATTCGATAATTTCTTGCATGTCATAAAGTGAAAAAAATGGAATATTGTAATTTTAATAATGTGGATATTTTCTGTATGTAATATACTTGGAACTTATTAAGATATACTTGATGTACTTATCTACCGCAAAGCGCTCTACGTCAAAGCGAGTATGTAGTCGTAAAGGTAATTGCACTTTACAGTTTGTCCCATGACACAAAAGGATCTCGTCCATAGATATTAAAACGTAAGATAAGAGAACAGAGAAGGAGAGAGAGAAAGTTTATGTAGTTATCCGTCTTATTTCTTATCTTATTTCGCGTATATAAAATATTGACACTAAACACGCGCGAGCAAACTTGATGAAAAGGAAAATTGCAATATTATAAAAACAAGGATTACATACGAATGGGATTTCTCATGTTTAAAAATAATTGATTACAAAAAAATAAATCGTATAAATTAAAAATGTGTGTGTATTTTCTCTTGTATATTGAATAAAAAATTGACTCAATATTTGAAGAATATATATAGTCTATTGATTATATTTACAAAGTATTCCATTTGCTGATATTTTCTTTTATTAGGTCTCTCAGACATTTATAAAACCCATATAAAATATAAAATCAAATTCATATGGATTATCTGGTTTGAATTATCTGCATATAAGACCGTATTATGTGATAATTCGTGGAACATACGAGCTGTTATGAATCGATATCAATGAAAGTTTGAGCGGATTAAGATTGAGTGACGAGGATAGTCCCTGTCAAATGTGGTTAGCCAAAAAAATCGAGCTATGAATTTATTAGCAACTCGATTTTCCTGTTTCGCGGACACGTAATCATATCACCGACATCGCATGTCCATTAAAAACAGTCGATCTTTTTTCAATGAGCGTATCTATATCTGTTGCATCACGACCTATATCTGTTGCATCACGGCACAACGCGGGATACATCATCCTCGTGCAATCTCTTTTCGCGGAGATCTCTGAATTCAGCCTCATCTACTCCGTAATATAAAGAGTAGATTGGCGCCGCTAAATCTTTGCGGAAAGCCGTAAAACTTGAGCGCTCCCATGTACGTTGTTGAACACAATGGCGGTCTATGATATACGATGCACATTCCCTCGCGCTATACAAACCACATCGCCTGATAGTGTACCTTGGTCTATTTTTTTGCCAGATCTATATAAAATGGGACGAAGCACATTGATAACGTGATATGTGATTGGGTGCTGTTACTGATTTTTAGAGTCTAAATTATATTACGATCTATTTTAATAATAATAAAATTAACAGTCTCTTTCTATTTCATACTTATTATCTACAAAAAAAAGATATAAATATATATATAGATTCTTAATAATAGATTCTGTATAAAAAGATCTCGTTATATTAGTAAAGATATTATGGAAACGGAAGAGATTGGATTTATTATATGTTTCCACGAAGATCTTTTCATAGAAAAAGAGAACAAAATTTGTAAACTATATGACAGATAAGAATGTAACATAATAATGTTTTATAAGGGCAAAAAGTTTATTTTATTTCTGAGGTGTTAATAAAGAAAATTTTTGCAATAACACATAATATTAATTATACATGTTCAGGTGATTAATCATGAAATTGAATTAATTTATGCTTCTTTGAGGATTAGAAATTAGCGAACAATTTTTTCTCGACAAACACAGATATTTTTGTTAGTAACATAAGAAACTCGCGTGTTAAGCTCCTTGTTGAAAAAACCGTTTATCGAATGACGGAACAAATATTTTTAAAACGAAGTTTGCTCATCGTTCGCGGTTTCGTTTGCGAGAGGACCGATAGTTTTCTCGTCGCTCCGATTTCTATAACCTGTGACGTTAGAGCAAATCTTTCGTCCCCCTCGTTCTCCCTTCCCCCTTCCCCTCTTTCCTCCTCCCGCTCGAGCGAATCGAAGATTTTTCCCTGAAATTGGTATCGTAGATCAGGTCGAAAGCTCCACTTTGTTTGACCCGAAGACTCTCCAACCTGTTACCCGGCATCTCGGATATATCGACGTTTAAGACGTATCTGCAGGAGGTCGCCTTCGAAAAATTTATCGGGTACTCGCGATAGATTTCGAGATTTGTCTCAAAATTCATCGTCCATGACGCATCGCTGCCGATGTGGCGGTCTTCAATTCGATTTATTTGTCTGTATCTCCGATCGAGTTTGAATTTCATTGAATGATTTATCGAAATGGATGCAAGCGTAAATCTACGTTTAAACTAATCCGTTCCTGTTAAAATATTTCACATTCGGATTACAGACATCTTTTATCTGTGACATACTTATTTGCTTCCATTCATAAATGTCATTTGCCAATTTGTCTATTTTTTGGATTCGAAATACGTCAATATGTTTATGACAAAAATATAAAATTTACTGTTTTTTTTAGAATGCGAAATGCGCTCTTAATCAAAAGAAGAACATTGTATTCAATGAAATGTTAAAAATTCAATATCTAAAAATACACAATAGCGCGTTAAAATACAATGAAACACAAGAGGGTATTTTACTCACATCAACTTTAACACCATTGACGAGATAAGTGTGGCCTTCTTTCGTTTGTAGTATATATTTGTAGAATACCTCATCGTCCTTATACCATGTAATAGCATAGAGATTGTCTGTCTGCGGATCGTATCTGAAACAAGAGATTAAACGAGACATGTTATTAAATGCATGTCAAAACTGTTAATCGAATAATTATTAGATAATATATAAGCAGATAAGCCTAAACTCACAACTATCCTTCATTGTTGTGATAACCTCTTTCTCTCTCTCTCTCTCAAACACTCTATTCTATCTCACCATAATCTGTATTTTAATAATTCATAATCACATCGAGTTTTTTTCATATAAGATAAAATATATATGTGATATACATATATTTATAATATATTACAATATATATTTATAATATATTTATAATATATTACAACTATTAATTTTGTAATATTTACAGAAAATTTGTATTAACGTTTTTAATATGATACTTAGAAATGGATTTTAAACTGGTAACGTTTCTTAATTTTTAAAAATTGAAAAGTCAAATACGTGAGGGAAAACATCAATCGAATCCGAGAGTTCAATCTAATAAAAAGAATCTATAAAAAGTTGCTGAGAAATTGAAATCTTTTTTTAAATATTTTCACGATATTTTTACAAATAAAATCTGAGAATTTTATATAGTTATTATTAGAAGACAAATAAAATTACAAAGCCACACGGAAAGTTTGCATGCAATATATGTGTGATCGTTTCATCGTCTTCAAATCTTTATCGCAGATTGGGTCAGAACCTGAGAGCTAATTGTATGGGTCTTTGCATGGTCGACCAATACGCCTACCTTTGCTACTGAAGAGTACTTCATCCATCTATTCACAAGCCGCTTTTATCGTGGACGCAATTTACGTATCCAGGGACTAATAGGTTCTGCGGTTCATTCGGTACAATAGAGACGAGTCATGGAAACGAACAGGTACTGACGAGTCCGGAATAAAAGTGAAATGAACGCGCGCCCCATTCGTGCGCCGGCTTCAGATCGTATCCTTAATTGCTCCTCGTTCGATTATTTCTATCGTCGAATCGCGCTATTAATTGAATCGGTTCTCTCTCGCTTTTAAGAGTAGCACAAATGTATTTTCTGGACCTCGAACTTTAACGTGTTGCTTATTGTTGTACAATTAACAGATTGCCAACGAGCGTTTAGTTTGGAGTGGAGCGTCTGTGGCCTCCTCGATTTCTCTTTATGAAGTTTTAATAGCTTTCCGGAAAGCAATTTACACATGGACGTGCATTTACATATGCGGCGAACATGCGTTAATATTTCCGAGTGCACTAATTTCACGCGATTAAACATTAATCTCACGGCTGCGCCTTGTGCCAAATACTATTCAAATTGACACAAGGGAATACTTTTTCAAAATGTATTTGGCTGTACTTTCCAGAATTAAAAATTACAAAATTCGTAAAATCTTTAAAAACAAGCAATTGTTTCACACACACGTTCCAAATATATAAATTATTTTTTGTCAAGAAGTGACCAAAATGATGGTCATATACGTCAGAAAATTTGACTGATGAGAGAAAAAGTGCCATTTTAAAAATCGCTCGCAGCAAAGGTCTCTCGCATTCGTTCGTTGGATTCTAAAGGCATCGATCATAAACGAACATTCTCAAAAAAAAACATAGTTCGGCGTTCATATATTGTTTTAATATAATTACATTCCACAGGAAAAAGAGAGATTGAGGAGATAATTCGCTTGACGAGATTCGAATGTAAAGCAAACACTAATTGTAAGCAATAATTCACCAATATACGTGATCGAAATATACTATCGCAGCAATCTGTCACTTTCTTAATCGAGAATTACCCTTATTGCATTCGAAACAATAAATTAAAAATCAATTGACTGCATCGTAATTTTAACTGTAATCAGTACATCTCTTTTATTATTACACGTATATGTCATAATTATCATTTTTCCATGTTCGAGCATCTATAAAAAAACGCTCGATAAAATTCTTGGCAAGATATATACGGATCTTTAAGTATATTGTACTTAATAAATGCGCTGAGATTATTAAGTCAAAAGTTAGTAGACAAAATGAGATCGACAAGTACAACTAATGAAAGCATTATCGTATTTCTCCTTTGCTCGAATAATAAATTAGTTACAAACTCGAGTAACGAAATCATCTTTATATCTATGTTCATTCGCAATTAAATTCTACCTTTGATATTATGTTCGGAACGATTGATCCGGTCGGAAGAGGTGCCTTACCCCACGACCGCGCATTTGTCGTTTTCGCTATAATCGCCGTTCTGGATAGTCTTCCCCCACCGTTCCATCTCGTTAAATTGCATTTCAATAGAGTTTCTCAGTCATGCTCCGATAAACCTTTTGAGCGGTTAGCTCGCCGGTTAGGACAAAGGGAATCTCGTCTTCGATCCCGTCATTGCCATGTTCTTACGAGTGACGCGTTTGCAAAAGTAACCGTATGCGCTCTCTTTCGCAATCGGTCCATATTCATCAAACGAAAATTTATCACGATATTCGTTGCCCGTCAGAGTAAAATCTTGTTAAACGAACATAATTAAAAGGTTAATGAGCATTGAATGTCTCTCGAATGAATATTAAAAAATTTATCCAAATTTTCTGCATTTTGATGTAATTGAATGTTCGAATTCAAGATTTGAGATTAATATGAATATCAGAGATTTAAGAACGGTTTATAATTTATACAGAATTTATTCCGAAAGAGAAGAATATCTATATATAATGTAATGGTATTTATAAGATCGGTAAAATTTATAAAATTTTAAAAGTTAACATCTCTTTCAAAAGATTTTATAAAATATACGTACGTTATTAATCTGAAAAAATAATTTTACAAAGATAAAATTGGAGGAGAAATTGCAAAGAAACAGAAGAAATATGTAATTAACTTATCTTACTCATATCTTTTTTCTCTTTAAACATGTTGTACCTCAATTGCTTAATTTATATCATATAAAATACTAAATCATTTTAAAGCAGTTTTCAAGCTAAAGTAATTTTATTTGTCCCAACATCTACAGTCAAATTTTATGAAATCTGACGAGGAATGCGAAAACAAATAAAGCAAAACAAACAAGCAAATAAAGCAAAACAATATCAAAGCCTTGTTCCAAACTATAAGATTTGAAATAAGTTTCACAGAAATAAGATGGTCTTTGCGAATTGCATTCGTCTTATGATCTCGTCTTCTGGTTATATAACGCAATCCGTTCGAAACGAACTGCTATCTCATTTTTGCATCCTTTTAACTCTTAGCGAATAATATAAAAAAATCCCACATAAGAAGATACAATATATATTAAAGTACCATCTCTATTTATTGAGTCGTTTCATAGAAATAAGATGCAATCGAGAGCCACGTGGTTCGCAACGAAGATTCGCGAGCGAGCAAAGTTGTGCACCGGAGTAGCATCGGAGAACATTATTCCCCGAAGAGAGGATCGCGCAGAGGTAGGCGGTTCTCCTGGTCGCGTCGGACACGTCGGATGCGATAATGCACGCTCGGTCTCATTGCGCCGTTGCACCGTTGCAGTGACGTACCCTAGGGGAGCATTCCGTGGGCTGTACGTCGGTGTCGGTAGCGGCTCACTACTAGCGCACCGCTACCCATCCTCCCTTCCTGCCTCTCATCCTGGCACATGCAGCAAAGCCCTGGAAAAGGGATTGCCGCATTCGAGCGTAGGTGCACAATTTCGAGCCCTGCGTCGTGGGATTGATTTGCATTCTCCGGCTCATTTGCTGGGTCGTATCCTGCGGGATTTCTTCCCGCTCTTCCTCTCACTTTCCCTCCCTCTCTTTCTCTGTCTCTTGCTTTCTCTCTCTCTCTCTCTCTCTCTTTCTCTCTGTTCCCACTTGTTCTCCTCTCCTCGTTCTTGACTTTCCTTTCTTCCTTTCTTTATTGCTCGTGCGATATGTTTTCTCAATCCTTTACGAGCCGGTCGATTTCGCCGATCTCTTTCAACAAATGTAAACTTTCTCGTATTTTTAGCAAAGCATTATTTACGTGTGCTTTCTGCTTTTATTCTATTCTTTAAAAAATTTTTTTTTCTTGAAATTTTTAGACCAAAGGAATAAATTTCTCACTAGATATATGTGTTGTTGTTTCTTATTTTAATTCAATATTGGCTTCATAAAATTGATAGCGCTCATGCAGACAAATAAATTGATAGCGCTCATGCAAATTGTTATTTGAATTGGAAAAACCAATGACCTAAATATTATTTATTATATCAATATTACCATAAACCATTATATTGTCCCGTTTTTTATGTATTCGGATATTCGGATATTCATCAAATCCGTGATGATATAGTTATATAATTTTAATTTAGTTAAATATATATATCCATTCTCGTTATTTAAATTTTATGAATGCATTCAACCAATTCGTTTATTACGAATGCGTTCAACGAATCGTGGGTTACGTCCACACATGTAACAATATTTTAATAATTTATATGAGCGATGTGCCGTGTATATATAAATATTTTTTTATATTTAAAAACGCGGAGAATGATATATTGTTGACGGCAATTATATTGTTTGGTGACGCATAACAGGATTCGAAATCAATTTGATCAATGTTAAATCAAGTCGCACTGAGATTGTTCGGGCTAATAAGATCGAGGAAAATGTCGCAATGATAAATGAGATTCGCGGGGCAATCGAGGCGAAATTCTATGATTGGACAGCGCGAGAATGGAGAACTGTGAAACTCATACTAGGAAATTCTCTGTGGTGAAATTATACGGAGGAAGGAATATGCGTTATAATGTTAAAGCTAACGTGCAGCGATGAATCTTCAGCCTTTGGGATACACTAATCGCATAAATCTCAATTGTGGAAAGTATATTAGAATCTCTCAAATAGATAAGAGTACTAAGATGTGATTTAATGTTTTTTTATTTTTCCTTTTTAACACGAAATATCGGAATTTAACCGTGACAGAAAGTATATTAGAATCAAAAAATTAAAGGATTTCAGAGAACATTAGTATTTTATGTTCTCTTTGATTAGCCACGTATTCCCATTCGAATATGGAACATCCAATAATTCAACTAATGGCAAATTAGCGGTATACTGGCTTCAAAGCTTTGTCGTTAAATAAACATGTTGGGGATATTAATTAAAATGAGGCTGTCAATCTCGCGGCAACTTATGCGCGTCCACACAACAGATTGGTACACAGACGTGATGATACTCAATAATTTCGGTCGTATGATTTTCTACATATTATCGCTAATGGATACGCGATTAGTGTAATCAAGGTTTATTGATATTATATTACGCGTACTGTTTCTCATTTTAAAATATGTACAATACCGCGCTATCATAGATGCTAAAGCAGGATTTGCGCATTCATAATAATTATTGGATTTGATTTATACGCATAAGAATTTCATTAAATCACTATCATTATCATTCAATTAGATGCTATTTCATCGTTATTTAATTATATATATATATATATATATATCTTAAAATTATATATAAATTATTATATATATATATATATATATATATATATAATTAATATTTGTTTGGCTACGCATCCAATTTACATTAATTTTGCGATGTTATAATATAATATATAATTTTATATATTATATAATTTTATATAATATATAAAATTATATATTATATTATAACATCGCAAAATTAATGTAAATTGGATGCGTAGCCAAACAAATATTAATTATATATATATATATATATATATATATATAAATATATATATATAAAATTATATATTTATATAATATATAATTTTAATATATAATTATATAATTTTATATATTATATAAAATTATATAATTATATAAAATTATATATTATATTATAACATCGCAAAATCAATGTAAATTGGATGCATAGCCAAACAAATATTAATTCGCGCAAAAAAAATGAAAAATGTCATATTCATATGAGATTCGCATTTAAAATTTCTAGAGTGATTTAATTCACTGCGAAATTTCGACATAGAGAATCGATAATGAATCGGGGTTGACGATTTAGATGCAGGCGCGTCAGGAATAATTTTCGTTTCTAGAGAGGTGAATTGTACGCGTGAGAAATTGCTGCTGTAGAGGTAGCAATACGTGGAATAAATTGATCGGAGAAGTGAGAGTAAACTAATTTGTGATTTTATGCGTATATCACGGAAAATATTTTGACGTTTGTGTCCTCTTTAGAATGTCCATTTGTTTCGTGATTGAAAACGATTATCGACGCATTGATTATTATCAAATGAATAAAAAAAATTATTCGTTTATAATTCAAATATGCTTTCGGTTCAAATTATCCTTCATTGCCTGACGAGACGATATTATTGACCTAATTTCTCAATGCTCTCCGTGATTTAATTAATTAGATGTCTATATGATATACATATCTATGATGTGCATATTTGATGATATAAAGATGAAAGATTCGGTAAATAGTTTAGTAATTCTTGGAAAAGAGGTAATTTCTCTGAAAAGGAGATTTTCTCATCTCGATATACTTTATGCATTTTAAGTCCTTCATTTCGCTCAAGATATACAAAAATATATGTTTCTTGCGCAAGTCGAAAGAATATTTCTTTTTTGAATATTTATCAAAAATTCTTAGATAATAGCTATTAAGAAAATTAAACGTACTATCGATCGCAGTTACGAGCACTAAATTGCACCATCCGATATCTTTTACGAAGCCAGTTACGTAAACATGAGACGACGTCTTTCTACAAGAGCTCTTCCGTACGTAATGTATCACGATTCAAAAGTTCTAGTTAAGCATGCAATATTAGGTACAAGTTTGCAAATCTATGCGGGAATCTAGAAGCTTCGTTACATCTTTGCCGTTTGGAGAAGTGAAACGTCAATATCGCAACAGAATCTCCTCACTGAAAGTTTCTGCATCTGACAAAATAATTCTCCAAGTATGGTCGCCTCGAAAGAGACTCGTACATCTTCGTATTGAAGATACGAAACTCATCAGTTAAATTAAACGTATCAAATCAATGTGAATTACATTGCGCCAAGACACATACTCGTGATAAAAGAAATTACTTTAGAAGAGACATGAAGTGAGACATAAAATTATTGAAAAGTGAATTAACTCGATTTATTAAATTTATATTATTAGTAATTTAAGATATATACTTGTCTTTTTCGTTGTGAAATATGTAAATATAATATATATTTTGTGTGTGATTTATCGATAATAATATCTTTATAATATTTTTATCAAAAATTAATTCCTCAGAAGAAGTACAAAAATTATAATATAATATAATGATTTAATAAAATATAATTATAATATAATGATTTAGATACAAACAAAATTTTGCTATTCGTACAATATAAATATTTATACATATATTATTTGAATAATTTCCAAACATATGATAGTTTATTGTCACAATCTGTACTCGAAAGGTTAAAATAACGTAAAAGGGTAAGAGTTCAAATATAGAAATCATGGGATGAAAGAGATCCGTAGAATTTTCTTTTCTTTTCTCGTTTTCTCTTTTGTAGCTAGTTTAACACTGTTGTGTTGTACATCATCGTCTTAATACACAACCAAATGTAGAATCAAGACTTCAATTTTTACGAAAGAAAACCCATGAAGAAATAAGGCTGGAAAGTAGCGCCATAATATAAAGTACATCTTTGTTCTTTCTAAGAAAAAGAGCGAATAGTGTAAAATGTCGTAAGAGTAATTTCACACGGAATAACATGATGCATTCTAAAAAAACAAGAGAGAGAGAGAGAGAGAAAGAGAAAGAGAAAGAGAAATACCGATTCCTTTCTCTTTAAGATAAAGGACAATTCAATTACTACATGAAACAATTGTATAGATTGTTTTCTGCGGAGGAAATAAAAAATTTATCCAAGTACTTAATAGAAAATTTACCTGTTTGATTAAAGGTAACTTTAATGATTTTTTAAGATACAAATTTTAAAATTTCGTCTTTTGTAAGAATAATTAATTGAAGAACATACGTGCAAAACATGTTCAAAAAAATTGAAAATGAGTAAAGCATGATTTTGAATTGTAATTCTTGATTTATTCATGTTTTTTAAATCTATTTCATGCAGAATTACAAAAATTCTAACTATTATTGAAAAAAGATTAACACCAATGTTACATCACTAATTTAAGTAGAAATAAATTTTTCCTTCATAAGTTAAGTTATAAGGATATGTTGCATTTTACATGCATGCTCCTCAATTATATAAAAATTAATTTACATCAAGATTTTATTTGTGCGCATTTTTGCAGATTATTTATTGAGGGGCCCAATCTTTTCACGCTTCAATATTATTCCTAAACTCATAATTAATCATATTATTCATCTCTTCGAAAAGGAATAATATATTTCTGATTATTGTAAAATTTTGGACGTGGCAAGGGAATATAAAGAAGGGAGGAGCGATTACTTGCACCTGTTTTCTTCTCTTTGCGTCTCTCACTTTCTCTCTTATTGCTATCTCAAGATTTCATTCGTTGCCGCTGGATCGGCGTGCCAGTCGGATTAATGTTTCAGAAATTCAATTACGAGTTCCTTGACAGCTGTCTGAGTCGAGTAGGATCCAATTAATGCTCGCGATGCAGTCGTCGTTGTTCCCGCCCCCTTCTACCCCGGCTTCGTTTAAAACATCGAACTGAAAGTGCCGCGGAGACAAGTACAATAACGCGCGTGAGAGGGTACGGGTATCTTATAAAATGTAGCGAAATGACGAGAGCGGGTTGAAAAGCTGAAGTGTCTCGGTTTATACGATAGTCGATGCGACGTCGAGCCACGTACTCTAGGGAGCGCCCGGTGATAGGACGAGGACGAGGGGATAAAAGCGTGAGGGGGTCGCCGATCGAAGGGAGAAAACGACGACGCTCCGTTCTACTTTCTCCACGATTTCTCGAGACCTGGTGGAAAAAGCGTGTGTTCCAATTTGCAGGCGCTTCGCGCGCTCTCACAGTCTCGTTTACGACGTTACGTGGAAAGCATATTGTTTCCTCTGGCAAATACGATACCCGTTCGGCGGCGAATAACGTTGCGAAAACCGCGCCATACAGTATGACAACATTCGAGTGTTTTGCGTGCGATAAAGATATTAATTGCAACATCGCGTCCAAAAATACCGACAATATTCGAGAAAATGTCACTGTGGGATTTTCGACATACGCAAAAATAGCTTTAACGCATTGCATTGTGCGCTTCTTTAGTAAAAAAAATATGTTTATTTATATGTCTTCGCGCACGTGTCTTTATCGAAAAATAAAGATACATTGCAGGAAGTGTGTGGGACATATGGGCGATACAGATTAACGTAAAGTGCTTCTCATGCGACGTACATATAATGACACTGCATGCCATATTTTATGGAATTTGCGCAAAACAAGTATCCGTGTCATACTTTAATGCATAAATTCCGCGGAGCCTTTCGAAATACCATCGCTGTTATCCATAAATTAACATGCTATCCATATAAATGATAATACATAATAATACATTGTTTGAAAAAATATAATATGTATTAAATATAATATGTATTAAATATATATGTATGAAAATTAAAGTGTACGGTGAACGGATCTCGAGCAACTAATTGAATGAAAGCATACTTTGACAATTACGCGCGCGCAAATCTTAGTACCGTAGACATCTAAGAGAGAATGTTTCCCAGCAAGATAAATCAACCGTCATATAAGAATAACAGAAAAGTTTGAATTCAATATCGCAGCACTGCGCGCGCCGGTTCGCGTTCGTAAGTTATTGAGTTTCAAAGTGCAATAGTCAATTCGATGGTACGTGCCACGCGTACATTGCCGATTCGTCGGCGGTCGATGTGACGAATTTTACTTCTGAACTTTGAAATCCAATAATTCACGGCTCGGTCATCGAATCGACGTGTTGCCGGACGGTTTGCCGAGTTTCGGGCAAGCTCATCGTTCTTCATGCGTTTCGTTTCTTGCGACGCATGGCAGACTACTCCGCGAAGCTGAATTTATGGGACTCCTGTTCCGACGATGTACATCTTGGCATTAAATATAAAGTCAAAGCGACGATATTCATATTCTATGCAGGGATAAATCTGCGAGTTCAAATTTCGGTGCTCCGTAGATATATCAAGATAATCTTTCTTGACATAAAATAGAGATGAGAAGAAAAGAGAGAGACTACTTTTGAATAAGAGATGTTTTTAAATAATAATATTTTTCATGTTAATTTGAAGTGAAAATCTGTCTGCCGCTTTTTGGAAGTGTTATATAAATAATCAATACACATACATAATATATGCAGATAATTTTCAAATATTTTCCAATCATTTTCAAGCTTTAGACAGAAAATGATAGTTTTCTATTTAAAAGTAATATAAGAGAGAAAATATTATTATTTAAAATAATCCTCGTGTACAAAATTGTTACCTTCCCCACCACATATTTGCATAATCATATTAACAATTACTATTAAATATTATTCTTTGATTACCCTGTATTTAAAATAATACGCGAAAATCGTAGATGTCCTTTTTTATTTGTATTTTGTAGGCTGTAAGAGTTTGTTAAAAAATAGATTGTTCTGTAAAATATAATTTACTAATGCGTTATTAATCTATTAATATTTTCAAAATAATTAGCTTCCAATTAACTGATTATTTTTAATAATTTTCACAGAAAAAAGTTTAATCGATGCAAAAAGATGAAAAAATATTCTGTTGCTTTCTCGTTACAATGTATAATAGAATTTTTACACACAATTTTTTTTTATTATATGTTCTTAAGAAACACAAAATACGTTTTAATATTATCATTAAACTTCAATATTTTTCATATAATTCACATATAATCCACCTTCAATTGTAAAAGTACAAAGAATATTTCTAATATATTTTTGCAGTAATATCTCACACTAATTATATTCTTAGTAATAATCATTAAGTACCGCATCAATTACGACGTTTAGATCTACGACGTGTTGACTAAACATCATTACACCAATCTTCTGCTCGTCCCTTCATCTCTGTCTCGCCAAAGTATATAATTACGCTTTAATTATCTTCCGCTCGAGGTGACTCCGCGGTTCCGTGTGAGCGGACGTTCGTGTGCGACTAAACACGGTGACTACACGACTCTTACAGAGACTAGACGTGTATACGTCCATGCGGCACTTCGATCGAGCTTCCCTAATAGAGATTCCGTGAAGCTTGTCGTTTCCTACCGGAAGAAACTTCGATTTCGTGATAACTTAGGGTATGCAATTACCATCCATCTAGCGGATGACTTGGGCAGCCAAGCTGGTCCCGATCGAAGGGTTGGAAAGGATGAAAATATATTGAAGCACATAGATTATAGGTTTATAAATCGACAAGTGGCAATCAAAACGACGGTGCAGTTAAAATTCTTAATTTTAATTGTATGGATAATGATTATGTCATATAATCTTTAAATATTATATTTGAAAAATGGGCCACAATCGCGTTGAATTAATGGATAAACAAATAAATAAGCAATAAATTTTAATGTCAAAATTAAATTAAAAAAAAGAAATAAATAAAAGTTTAGATAAGAAACGAGAAAATTTTGCAAATTGGTATGTCTGATTTCCCTATTGGTATGTCTGATTTAGCAATTTATTATTACGATTTGTATCGTTATCATCGAGATGCGAGCGAATCAAATACACGAGCCATGCGAACGGCACGTTCGAGCTATTGTACACATTCGTATCGCGAAGAGTAAATCGATCTGTCATGTATATTCGGGAAGCACGCAAAGGAGTGGAAAATCCATGGTCGTTGCCTGACCCTACGGGGACCTTCAAGGTGCTCTCCTTCCGCTGGCAACCGAATCGCTTATCTCTTTCTTTCTTTTCTCCGCGTTCCCCCTAGTTTTCTTCCTTCTTTCTCCGTCCACCCACATTCGATGACGGATCGTTCTGCTGAAACGAGTTTTGCTGACTAACGGTTCGCTGTTTCTTTCGTTCTCTGCATTCTCGTTCTTTCTTTTTTTCTCTCTCTCTCTCAACGGAGATCCGCGGCAGCAGCAACCATCACTGTCAGCGATGGAATTCCGATCGGAAGATTAGAGAAAACGATCGCGTGGCAGCCCGGCAATCGTCTAAAGCGTCCATGAAGAACTTACGCGGAGAAATCTCGCGAGAGTTACGACTCTCGCGGTCGAGTTAGGAGTCGAGGGGCATCTTTTTCCAACAGGAAGAAAGTCGCTGGCGAGAGATGGGAAAGAGAGGAGAGCGAGAAAGAGAGAGAAAAGAGCGAGAAGTTTACCCGCGTCGACCCATCTCCGCGCTCTAGCGAATAAATAAATAAAGTACGAAGAGACTGAAAAAGTATCGAGATTTCTTCGTTGTTCGATCCGGCTAGCACATCTCAACCTCCTTTCTCCCATCTCAGTTCTATCTTCGCTCCCTCCTTTTTCTCGTCAGCTTTTATTTGTAATTTTATTTATCGTTTTCCTTTAACGTTAACCGCAAACTCGATACGTACTTTATTGCTTCGCTTCTTACCGATGCCTTTATGAGTTCCGCTTACACGATTTACCTTTGCGGGGTAAATGCGAGAAACGGCTTTGTCTACCTTCATATTGTCTCTTCCGCGGCCGCATTTCCCGCCGGATTTTCTCGGGGGCTTTGCTCTTCTATTTTCCGTTCGATCTTCTCGCTACGGTATCCTTTACTTCCTACAGCACCACCGACGCGGTCTTAATAATTCCGGATGGAAATGGATTTTGTACGAGCGCGTATCCGCGCCGTCGATGCAACAGTGATGGTATAGTTTTTCGCTTTCGGCGCACGTGTAAAATCTACTATCCACTGGGAGGTCTAGTCCTTCATTACGATCTACCATTTGCGTTGTAACGAACGAACAGTGGTTTCGCCGCACACCGCGCACTCTGCGCGCTGTGCATACATATAGAGAATTCACGCCCGTTGGCTTGGAACCGGGGTTGATATACATTAGTGATTATGCCGCGATACTTCGGTTTTATTGTGCGGTCCGTATACCCCGACGAATTATTTAGCGAGCCCTGCGCCACCGAACCGGTCATTTATCGTTGTTATATCGCGGCGGGAATGCCATTGCGAGAGATTCTACAGGCTGGTCATTCGAAAACTGATCAAATTAGCCTTCAGAGCCCTCTTTACGTAGGTATAACTTGATTAATGGAGTAAATCAATTGAATTATTGAATGCAAAACTAACGTAATCACGACCGGTGCAAATTACGGGAACTCGACAATCTAAAAAGAGGTTTTCAATTTTACCGTAGGTTATGTATTTTTATTTTTTTCCTGTTTTGTATAGCGTTTTTTATCGGTTGTTTTTGAGAAAATAGTTTTTTTTAAGAGTCGCTATAAAGTCTCTCTTTTTCGTCCGATGTTTTATTAAACAATATCTATTTCTCTCTCTCTTTTTTTTTACTTTAATATAAAACTCTTCTATACATTTTTTATTTCAAAAGATTTCTTCATCATTCAAAAATCACTTTTATCGATCCTAATAGTTATAATACCTAAAAAAAAGATATTAGATTTTTAACGAAGTTTGCCGAACGAGATTTTGTTAGGTCGTCGTAAAATCGGAGGTTGTAATTGGAGAGAATAATGAGGGAGGATGTGCCGGAGCGAGAAAGGAAGGTAATAGGTGCTCTGAGAGGAGGAATGCAGAAATTATGTAATGAGGGTGAAGTAGCGTCTTGTTTCAACGAGATGCGCATTATCTCTCTTGCGTATAAAATAAGAGTGTGTATTGATCAATAAGTCGCAGAATACATCTTGGCAGTGCATGCCTGTTTAACACGATCGTGTTTACGTGCTTTATGAACAAAAAGCAAGCAAGAGGCTTTGACTTTTCACAGTGAAATTCTCCCTGATATTTTCATAATTGAGTGCTTTATCGAAAAAGAAACCGAGCGAAAAATATAAGAAATAATAAATACGAGCTGGGGTCGACTGTTTAATATTTTCTGAAAAGAGCATGGATTTTTTCTTTTTAAATATACATAATCATAAATTAAAGACAAGCATGTTTTTATAAAGCACTTGTGATTTTTTCTATAAGCTAATTGACGCCAATTATAATATTTATTTTTCAATTCAATATTACATAATATGAGAAATAAATTGTAATTCATTTTTATAATAAAAATATAATTCTAAATATAATTGCGTAAATCATACATGTAATAAAATATAATAAGTTTAGCTTAATTTACTTGAATAAAGAAAATCGTTTTGCGAAAATTTTAAGATTTTTTTAAGATTTTTATATTGGTACATAAGTGAAAAATTTTGGATATTTTTAAAAGTATAAAAAATTATTTATTTATATAGATAGATATAAAATATGTACAAATAAAATTGCGTAAAAATAAATAAAATGATTTTATTTTATTTTAGCAATTGCACAAACTAAATTTTTAACAACAATAATCAAGTAATCGATGTACGGATATGAAAATTAATCACGCATTACTAATTTATAACGATTTAATTTAAATATACTAAAGTTCAGATACGATATATTTACCAATATTAATTGATATTAAACCAATATATATTTTCCAATATTAAGAGAGAAATAGTTTTGTAATATTTAATCATTTAGCTATATAATTACTTCATCTTTAAAATTCATATATGACATTATGATAAAATCTTGTTACCACGATCGTGGTGGTAAAGCACCACGATAATCTGACAGAAATGCGCACACGATTGCCAATATTATGACTTTGCCAATATTACTACTTTGCGCGCACAGAAAGCAGTTGATGTTTATATGGCTTATATGGCGAACATTCTCACCTGCATTCCAGAAGTGCGGTCTTGCCTCTGAGGATGTATGCCGGGACATTTATTTTAAGTAGCCTCAGAGCGGCGACTGAAACAGAAAAAGAGAGAGAAGCTCGCATGAGATCACATAAATGTCAATTGCGAGTATATACGTCGTCGCCCGGGGGTGTTATCGATACGACGTCGTTGGAAATGCGAGACAACGATTTCCCAAGTGTTCGATTATAATACTGATAATAAAAGAATGAAACAAATATATTTTTCGTTGTAAACATCTTGAAATGAGATTTTTATATAGATTTTTATAAATATATTTACACATATATATAATATATTTACATAAATATATTTATTTGAAAGAAATATAACTCATTTTTCGATGTACGAAAAAATTTTACTTTTCTGTGCGCAAAGTTTACATAAATAAATATAAAAATGATAAAACTGTTGTGCTTCAAATATTTTTCTGTATACATTTTATAATTTTGGCGACATCCCTGTTTATAAAAAACCAAATATTATCAATTAATTAAAGATTTATTAAATCAAAACATACGCTGCAATAAACTGTAGACAAAAAATATTTTTATACTCTTTTTAAATAATTATATTATTTTCTTTTTTATTGTTTTCATTACATTTTTTATTATGACACTTTTAAAGCTAAAAATAAGGAAAAGACTATTGTAATTTTTGCTAGTTATAGATCAAGTTATATCACGTCAGGAACTCATGCGAACAAGTGCTACTTTAATACTATTCACTACCGGCATGTAGTCTGACTTCAGTGGAGAAGATTTTCAAATGCAAGACGCTTTCTTTCACGCCTAAATCAGTAAATCTCTTGACCCACTGCCAAGCACACAATAGAAGCATTAAAAAAGCGGTACTATGGGTTACTCGACCTACCGCGAATCTTTTTGTGAACAAGTATCGCGTCGAGCTTTCAATAGTGACGAGGGTCGACAAAGCTTGAAAAATTGTGCCGTGATTGGATGATCCACAGAATTGGAAGTAGATCGCACAAGATACTTAAAATAAAGAATAAACTCTATTAAGATACCTTTTGCACGCTATTTATCCTCTATTCCATCTCTCTATCTCTCTATTTCACCTCTATCTCTCTTCTTCCATTCTCTTGACATATTCAATGAGCCAAATACGAGGATAAAATTTTTACGAAACGAATATTTTGAGAATTTAATGAAATTTTATACGATTAAAAAAATATTTTTATATCAAATGACATCTATATAATTTTGGAAAAGAATATTGATAAGGTAAGTATTGATAAAAATTAATATATAATATATCATCCAGTTAAATGATTTAATTAAAAAATGATATAATTTCATATATCTATTGACATATAATTATTATGATTCTTTTATTTTCTATCCAAACTGCTCTTTATTAACTATTCTGTATCTCAACTTAAATTAGAGAATTTGAGAGATGATATGCGAGTAAAATTAATGTCTTATATATAGAATATCGAATTAAATTCTTCGCTTCTTGTTTCAATATTTGATATTCCTAACACATTTCTATTCTCGTCAGTTGAAGGTAAAGAAAAACCTTCAAGCAGCCGTATAGACATCTAACAATATAAGTTCAACTCTTGTATTTTTCTTAATGTGTAGAATGTATATGTGTAATGTACATAAGTATATGTAACTACAACAACTAATAGGGTCGGTATCTAACTTTATCGTCATTGTCGTCGTTTTGTCGTCATCGTCGTCGTCAGAAAGACGAAAATAGAAAGTAAAAAGGTTAAGAACAAGAATTCCGAGGCAGAGACAAGCTGAAATTTTTAGTATCAGATTAAATGTAGAAACTAAAATATTCCAAGCGCGCCAAGTTTTCCTTCGTTTTACGCTTATGTTCGTAGCTATATTTGTATTTGTGTGTGTGACCCCTAGCTGTTTCATATTAAAAAAACAATTTCATATTATTTATATACATACGTGTATATATATATATATATATATATATATATACATATATATGTACATACATACATTAATATATATATATATATATATATATATATATATATATATTAAATTGCCGTGGAATAAAATTATATTGAATAGTGGAATAAAGGAGAATAAAGACTTATATTTACATATACGCGTATTTTAACATAATAATAATGTATGTCTCTAGGAGAGAAATATGTGTTTAGTGCGATCTTCTTAAGTTAATAGCAAAAGATTGAGTCATCAATATAGTATATAACAAATTTTATTTCATGATCGCTTCGCCAAATGAAAAACTGACGCAATTAATATAAGATAAACAATTAATATAAAGATAAACCGACGAATATAAATAAATTTTCGTAACTTTAAAGGGTATAAATATCTTGAAACCTCAGTATCGACAATTTATCATCAACTTAATATCATCAAAGTTAATAAGGAGTATCACATTGGAAAATTAATTCCATTTTCAATTATTATCGATATCCGATTTCATATCTATATCATATCTATATTATACTGCTTTTCTAACTTTTCAACTAAATAGATTTCATTTCGAGTCACAACCGCAATGTCTATCGACTTTCGCTGGTCTGTCGATCCTTTAGAGCCTCCGACATGGTTTACTTGACATGGTAAGTACCAAAATTCGAACGTCACTTCGAAGTATTCGCTCGTCCTAGGATATGTCTAAACAGTTTATCCAACGACGCGCGCACGAGAAACGTCGAGCAAACCAAAACTTTCTGCGGAAACGCGCTAGCTTTCGTAATTGGAGATGGGGAGGAATAAGTGGAGAAGGACTTGCATCTGCCTCTTAACTGGTAAACTAGTAATGTTCATCTCAGTGGAAATTGTTATGCCCTGTCAGGAACAAGTTGAAAGTGATGTAGGTCCGAGGCAAATCCGAGTTTCGAGATCACCCTAAGAGGATTAGATAAGAGAGAACTGCCCACAACACCAGTCTAACACATTGTGTGTGGTTTTTAGAGCATTGCAACGAAAATCGATACAATCCTCCCTATTCCATCGTGTGTTTCCTTAAGTATTTAAGCTTAACCCTGATACCATCCTACAAATAAATTATATATAAATTTCCCACCGTGATTTGCAAATAACGTGAATTACATTATCTGAAGAAAATCACCCTTCATTTCTAAAATCACAATATTTTCTTTTTTTCTTTTTGCGGAAATCTTCATTATATAATTATCTTTCTAAATGCATTCTTTTTTACATAATATCTGTAGGAATGTCGACTAGTTCAATAGACAGCAATTTGTGCAAAGCAAAATGTGCACGTAGGGTTATTCGTCTACGTGATCGTCGTGCGATGATAAAATTCAACGGGTCGACACGATTGGAACTGGACAAACGGGAAATAACGAACGCGTTCCGCGTTAACGATGCGACGTTACGCTATTATCCGCAGATCGGAAGGAGAAGTGACCCGATTGCATCGCTGCATCAGACGAGTGTAAAAAAATTCGTAGATGTCCGATGAAATTGCAGCTTAATCGTGGGCAACGCGATGCCCGACCAGCAATATTGCGTTTTGCCGATTGTCGACGATTTTCGTTTCACGACGCATCTCTACAATAACGTCATTTCTAGTGTGTGTTTCGGCATCGTTGAATTACACGAATCGTGGCTTCAACGCAGATAAGCGATCTCGGTTCGCTCTCGAAAAGTCACTTTTGGTCCTGACGCCAACCGAGAGACTGCGATTATATTCCATCGAGAGGATCGTGCTTCGATTTAGCCCGAGAATTAATTGCATCGGGATTCGGCTTTGCATAGCCACCAGAGCCATCACCTCTTCATGAAATTCACCAAGTTTGAGGTAACGATCACGAATATCGTAGGCTTTCTGTCTACGATGATTTAACGATTTTACCAAAATTTGCATTGTGAATGTTTAATAATTTATAATCTATTTCTTTGATAATATCACGAATAATGATAACTTATAAATGGAGTAAAATTATTAAAAGAAGAAGAGACCCAATGTTTCTATACAAATTTTAATTTTTAATAGAAAAGAATTTTAAATATATATATGTATATGTGCACGCGTGTTGTGATAGTATTTTAAAAGAAGTATAGAAAACTCGATATTTCGCTGCAGAATCACTTAGATTAATTAAACTATTTATCATTAAAATAGAAAGTTAATAAGAAAATAGAAAGTAAATATTAAGATATTTTGTATTTTACATATATGTATATAAAATACAGAATATATATATGTGTGTGTTATAATATATATATAATGTTTTATTTGTATTAACTTTTCTCATCCTACCAATTTTCTGCTTCGTTAAGAGAGCAAATAAAATTTCTTTACACGATTCGCATAATTTCATCTGGATTAGTAACTTAGGCGAACAATGCCACTTTATCAGTCAATGTAACCTTCAAGACAACAAGAACTACCCGTTCTTGTTCTAAACGATGTTAAGAGACACGTTTCTCGCACGGACTATGCATTACTACGTTAGTGCGGGTTATATTGTTCTTGCATTAGACAATGTGGGAAATGCTATTTCTAAGGATACGGCAGGCTAATTTCGCTGTAACTTCTGTTGACATGCTTCCTGTGCTGCCTTTTGCAGCTGCTAAAGATGAAATGAAGAAATATGCAAGACTATAATATATCTATTCTACAATTTTCTGTCAAACGTTCATTTAGAAATATTCACTTCCTTTTATAAATTTAATATTTCTAAAATAATGACGGTATAAATTATGAATACGAATAAATATACATTTATCACATATAAACACATAAATAGGCAAATTTTAATACTTATTCAAAATACTTAGAAAAAATAATACACTTACACTATTAATTGCTTTATACGAATAACTATATTAATTTATCTTTTCAATTTTGTATAATTATTAAATCTATTTGATATAACACTAGAGAAAGATAATGTTCCTGAAAATGAAAAATGAATAGATAAGTTTCGTACCAACGTTTTATATATCCTTCTGGAAATAAAAATTCCTATCGCTCTATTCGTAGATCTAATAATATTACATACACTTTAACATAAAATTATGCAATCTGCTTCGTTATAATTTATGGACATTGTCTGCTATCGACCAGAATTTATTATCAAACTTTGCGCAATCTGGCAAGTCCATTCAATCACGAAGTCATTTTCTATTCTATATTTTTTTATCATATTTCATGTCGGAAAATGTGGAACTGTAAAATTTCTGGTAAGATCTTTATATGAATATATTTTATAATATATTAAATATAATATATTAAGGAATTAAGGACGTATATCATAAAGTACAATACCTGTGCATGAAGAACGTGCGCATATAGGAACGACGAGGGAATGCAGAAACACTTCGCGTTCTATTTTAATACCGACTTATCTAAGAGCGCGGCATAATAACGCACCTAAAAAAGCGCTATCGTTAAAACTTCTTGCGAGTCGGGAGCACGCCGAGGTATCTTTAATTTATGCAGTGTCCGCGTTTCGGGCGTTGCATTGAGAGCGGGAGAGAGACAGAATGGTCCGCCGCGTTACGGTGGCTTTCCCGGAACGAAGTTGAAATTCATTATAAGCAGACATTAATTTTACGCGGATTAATAACGACGCTTCCCTGTCCTTTATCACGAAAGGAACACCGTGAGTCAGCGCCGATGCGACGCCGCGTCTCATCCTGCTGTGTTTTAATTAATTCGTGCCACGCGCACGTGTTTGTGTAGCCTGTCATTTCGTTGTTGTCTTTCAATTGGCTAAACGAGAGGGAAGAGAAAGAGGGTGACCGAGCGAGGGGCGATCGAACGAGGGGTGCAAAATTATAGAACAAAAGTCAAATGCCACCTAAATGCCATATAAATATGTTAAATTACGAAAGAAAAACTTTTGAAATTTCGTATTACTTATTTAAAAGTACTAATTTAGTATCTGAAGCAACACTCAGAATAGAAATTTAATTGATAAATAAAGAACGTGCAACAAAATGAGTTGATGGAAAGAGATATCTATGACTAAAAAATTTTTAAATTTTTACTTATTTTCGAGATTAAATGTTCTTCAATCAGGTGTATATATTCTTATCTTCTTTTTTACAAATATAAAAAATATTATTTTATTATTATCATCAAAAATCATTTTCAACATTTTAGCTCTTCAATCGGATAACTTTTATTCCTCGCTCAATAAAACCGCTCAATTTATTGCCATAAATATCGAAAAATCATTTGACGGACTAGCACCGAGTGCGCGATCCTCCAGTTTGTCTTGATGAATCGAGGAATGATGACTAGATACAATAGTGAACCGAGTGCGCGATCATCGCTATCGCTTTCGGCGACGATAAAGTAGGATCGCTTATTTCTGTCGAGTCAAACCTAATGTTTGTTGTTCCTTGGTGAATTTACCGCACTGCGCCATTACTCGAAGGCGAACGAGTTACGATGTCGAATCGATGATATTCGCCTGCGCGTCATCGTTTTCGTGCGATCCGCCCCGAGGCCCCTTGCTTTTCAGAGCCATCGGTCCGTCGTCATGCCGGTTCATCGCGTGCACACGTTTTTTTCTTTTGCGCCCTTTTGCCCGTACTATTTTTTTGCGCGAAGTCATTACCATAGTTACATCGGAACTCTTTCATTTCAAAAATTCCGCTTGCTGAATTCGCGCTAAATTAGTTTCTTTATATTTTCTCCCCGTTATATTATATTATTGCTATTTAATTAAAGCGAAACAATGTGTGTGTTATTTCACATGTCGCACATATTTTATTGCCCTATTTCTCGAGAAACGGCTGTATAACAATTGTATCGTATGTAAACCGTAAAATACTAGTGTTATTTCACTTCTAAGATATTGATGTATCACGGTTCTTTGTTCTACCTCTCCTGTGTGCATAACAGAAATACGTCCTGAATAATTCACCGGCATTTTCCGCGCGCGTAATAGTCACTTTGTCTTTGATTCTCGGCATTCAAGCGCTTCGTCTTTGCTCTACTCGCGCGATCATTGTCATCTGGTGCCAGAGAACAGAATTACTTCTCGTCATTCGCGATACTAGGTAACTAATTGACAAAATGGCCGCATCAGGACTCGCATAAATTTGCTACGTCAGCTTAAACAATAACGTTAATTTTCTTCGCATCATCATCAATTTTTTTTCCATTTGATGAATTAGCATCTCGAGTCTTGAATCTCAATTTTGAATGCATGAAGTTAAGATATGTATCTCTGAAAATAAATCTCGGAATCATATATGTACATGCATCTTTTATGAATCATATGTACATCGGGTATTAGTTTCGATCTCTCGTACATAATTCAATCAATGTAAAATTCTCGTTTTCTTTTTCTTCCTTCATGTCAAATCAATAAAAATAAAAGAAAATATTAATTTATTTTAAATAAATTTTATATTTTAATTATTTTTCAGTTGATAATAACTCGAGAGAATAAATTTTTCAAGAAACGAAGATCTTTTTTTGCAATGGATTAGCAGAGAACTGAAGATGATCGAATTTTGAAGAGAAAAATAAAAAAATATAGTATCTTTTGCAATTGTGATTCTCGGTTATAATGTGGATAACATTCGCGATTACTTGTGTGTCTGCAGAAAATTTAATTTCACAGAAATTGCTTCGGACGATTCCTTAATGAATCGGTGGAAAAAAACTAAGGACGGAAAATCAGTCTAAAGTAGTTCTGTCTGGAACGCGAGAGATTAACGAAGGAATAAGAACGTAATGTAAAAATACACAACGAGAGAGAGACAACGGAAACGGGAGAGAAGATAACGAAAAGAATCGCGTATAAAATTGTCGCGCTCGCGCGACGAGCAATAGAACCTTTGTCTGGCGACCGCGCGGTGGTTGAAATAAAAAATAATTAGTCGCTTTCAGCTTCTAGGCGATATACCGCAAACTCCTTTGCGCTAGAACGAACGGTTAAGCTTTCCAGCTTGGATAAAGAAGGAATTAACCGTGGAAGTCCTTTATATCTATCCGTCGTCCACGCTAAACGCGCTTTCTATTGTAACTCTCGGCTTCTACTGTATCTTATCACATTAGATTTCAGCAAATGTTTGCCAATTTATAAAACGTGATTGCTTCCTTCTTCTCTTTTCCTTCCATAATACAATAATTAAATATGATTAATGATTTTTATAGAGTTTTCATCATCGTACAATATACAGAGATGAATCAAAATTATTTTTTATCATAAAAGACGTATCTTGATGAAATAAATCCAGGAGGAATAAATATTTTAATAATCTAATCTAAGTGACAATAATATAATTGGAACATGTAATATGTCAGATAATAATAAAGAGTCTAAAATTATGATTCATAAATAACAAAAGGTAAACATGAATTAATAACAACATCGATATCCGATAAAATGTCAAGGCATCGCTATGCGCTATGCTGTAATATTTAGTTTATCCGAATAATTTGATATTCCGAGCGCTTATCATCCTGTCACAATAATTTGCCCGAGGACAGGCGGTAAAAGTTATGAGTGCTTCAACGTGCGCGGATATACTAGTTTGTTTTAGACTATTCTACTTATCGCGCAAGAGAGCTAACTCTTCCCGGACGTGTGCTCACGTCGAACAAACTTTACGCGTATTCCATTTTCCTTCGCTCCCGAATATACTACATAGTTATTCCAATCATCCCGACCGGAGCCGTCTTCAAGCATTTGGCCACCGTGGGCTAACAAAATATGACGCCCTAGTGGAGCGTGAGATAAGCCGCTGACTAAAAGTTTATACATTAATTCCGCGTAAAGTTCGGTCATTAAATAATAATTCTCACTAGTGATATATTATTAAATTACCGGTGGAAACGTTACGCGTGCGAAAACATTGCGCAGGCAATTCAAGTGGAAAATATTTTTCTAAAATCGCAATGTGTTTATTGGACGCACAAAATCGATAAAAACACTCCTGTGTCCCTTCCTCTCTCTCTCTCTCCTCTTCTCACGTGATTAATGTGTTCATGGTCGCAATCAAGTTTACATTGGCAGGTGCAGTTTTTGCGTTGCAGCGCGATTACATTTCATAACTCACACCGTCAATGACAAGTCCATTTCTTTCCGCGGGATCGCGTTTGATTAACACAAACTAGATTGTATCCCAATAAAGAGAAGTACCTGACAGTCCTCTTATCTTATCCCGTACTACCTGTCCGAGTAGGTTGAGACTTGTACTCTGGTCACGCTACATGCAGCGGATGCGCTCCTTATACACCTCGAAATTAAAGCCTCGGAGAAGGTAAGGCCCGGAGACACGGTAAGGCAATGGCCGGCCGAGCATTATCGTATTTAGATGAGCTTCACGTGACTGGAAGAGCGATGCTCAACACATTAACGTTTTCATTATAACGATACGACGGGAATCCGCGGGTATAATCCCCGAGTTTAATTGTCGCGCCGGCGACAACAGTCGTGACGCGATGCGTTTCTCCCGGTTTTCCTCTCTCGTGCCATTCCGAAAATCTCCATTCTCTCGGGCACGATTTAGCTATGAAAAGAGTTCACGACTCCCATGCGCACTTTTCGCAGGACTGTATCGCGGTGAGATTTTTTTGAAAGCACCCCGACTAGTAGCACTTACAATTAGCGGTGAGCAAAAGCGATTTCGGGCTAATCGTGACAAGCTCATTTAAATAAATGTGTTCCTATATTTATTTGTTTTTCGTTTAATTTTCTGATTATCAGTAAATAATAATTTATAAATAATAAAGCCTTTATTCTCTCTTTCTCTCTTTTCTCTTTTCCCTGTGGGGCTATATAATAACATAAATTACTTTATCTCGAAGATTTCATTAGCTCTATTGTTCTATTTTAGGTCCCTGAAATTCTAAACGAGCTTGCGTACACAATCGCTGTAATATCGCGAGAACGAGGATAGAAACAAATGCCGATCGTTCGCGTTATTACACGTAGCACAGATATTAAACACGGCGTTCACATTTACTTTCGACGTAAATATAAACCGTATCCAGATCGAATATATATATATATATACTACTCGCAGTGCTCGATATAATCCTCTCTCTCTCTCTCTTTCTCGCTCTCTTTAATTACAGATATTCGCGAGAGAAATGCAATATTTTGTAGCATTATTTCTCCTTTATTCGTTGCGGAAACGAGCGCATAATTAGACATTCAACCGCAGAAAGTTTAAGTTAATGTGACTTTAAATTGATGTCTAGACTCGCGTTTCTCCATGAATAGAACAACGACTTCCATACGATTATTTCGTCAATTTGTCGAAGTAATTGCATATACTATATATGGAAATAAGTTTTTAAAACTCTTCACGTGAATTCCGTGTTAACATTCATCCGGAACTTCCGCCGTCTGTTTCAAATAACAAAGAATTTTCGTTAAAAGCTTAAAAGATATAAAGCTTGCAAAGATATAAAAAATTCAACAAATGAGATTTCATTTCAGATTCTCTTTCGAGATCATTAATAATTAACTGCTCGTCAATTATTAATCTTCATTAATAATTTTAAGATAGTAAAATATTTAACAATTGATTTCTTAATATTTGCTTGATCGTGTTATTCTATAATATAATTTCCAAAATATCTCATATATAATAAATCATTTCAAGATTACAGAAAAGATAATATGTTTTTAATTGGATACTATATTGTTGATCTATATATATATAAGTTATAAGATAATGTGTATTTTTAATTGAATGCCATATATCTGAAATATAAGATGTAAACCGAATGAGATATATCGCGTGAGGAGCAAAAAGAAATTGGTATTCTTAGACAACAGTGACTCTACAGACTGCAGCCATATATCACTGATCGATATATATGCTGCATCACTATCTGAGAAACTTTCTCTTGTGGTTAAACTACTTCTAAACTCAATATCGCTGTTTCGTTACACGCCGCTAAGATATGTACATGCACGACTGCATATTGGCAGCCGCATTGTCTTGACATTGACGAATTGCCGCATGCTTTCCTCCTCTCGGAATTTAAATGCCACCATCTAAATATTTGAAAACAAAAACTTTCAATCGAAAGACGCAGTTGGAAGAGAAAATTCTTCTAATGAAATTGCTTCCGGATGTACTTTGTTCATCACTTTTTACACTATTCAATCTTTATTAATTCCTTCTTAGTCATTTCTTATCGATTAATCCATTTTTAATTAATTTTCTGTTCGGCAATTAACAAACACTTATAAATGTAAATATTTATGTAATATGTAAATACGTAAATATTTATATTTTAAATATTATTTAATGTATATTTATTGTATAAATTATATAAATATTTCATTATCAATATTTATAAAAAATTAAACAATCTCAGTAAAAAACAAAAAAATTTAACAAAAATTTCTATTTCATTTTATCCACAAAAAAGGTTACATATTGTGTAAAAGTTAATAAATATAGCCGCCGGAAGCATGCGTATTTTTAAGCAGCGAGGAAAGGATGTGTAAGAAATTTGCTAATATACCCAGTGAATCGAGAAAATTTGTTTAATCAGATCACCTGGCAATTTCCGTTCTCCCTGATTCTCCTCCCTCACTGATTGTCGCTAGCGACTCCGGGACATACGAAAAGATAATTGTTGCCCGCGGCTGGACACAGTTCGTCGGATAAAGTCACCTCGTTTCGTTTATGTCTCTTGTACGTGTTCACGCTCGCGCGCATACACACCTACGGTAGTTATAGTGATAAATTTGTTCGGTGATAAGAACCCCGATTTTTGTCTTTACGACTCCCGGTGGGACCGGGCACGGAATCCGGGGAAAGGGTCACTTCCGGCTCATGGCGTGACTGCTTCGCGCCCTCGGTGCTCACCCGACGTGGACGGTAGAGACTATAGAGGGTTCCGGAGAAAGGAAGAAGGGAGGAAGGACAGAGGGGAAGAGTCGACGGCTCTCTCTCTCTAGTATAAACCACACCGTTATATAACTCACATATAATGCCATCAGACGTATTTCACCCTCGAGAGCGCGTCTTCTCTCTTCGTCACGTTTTCCACAGGGGGAGGGGGACGAAATGCTGATTCGGGTGCGAAAAGACCAGTCAATGCTGTTGCGAGACGGAAGCAGGGAGGTGTTACACGACGACGGAAACGTCGAAGGCGAGGGCGTTCCGCCTCCATTGAACGAGCAGGTAGTTTTTCGCGTGCTTTATGACTATCGATTCTTCCAGCTGCCCCCGCGACACCCATCGCACTAGTGCGTCGAGACGGCTCGACGCGGCCGTCACATGCTAGCTGCTGGTGCGTTCTGTCGCTGACTCAGCCGAAACGCAGCCCGACATTAATATTAATTACCGCGGCACGAGTGCGCTCGTTGTCGCACAGGTTGGCGTTTTTCGAAAACGCTCGAACGAGCTCGTATAACACGATAATCGCATTGCGTCGTTGCGATCAAAACGCTTTGCAAATTATGTTAATGTCGGGCGTTTTAAGCATAACAACATCCAATAAATGTTATAATTGTATAAATGGTTGGGATAAATGAATTGTATCAAGTGATTCAATAATCTCTTAAATTTTTGGGACAGAAGAAGAGGTAAGATATACTGGTGAATTGAGTTCTGTTGATGAAATATTTATGTGTTACTTTATGCACTAAAAACAATACGGATGTTTCTCACGTGCACAGAATAACATGGAAAGTGGTTACGTTGGGCACGTTTCATGTGTCATTCTCCATCAGGTGAGAATAATGTAGCACCTTTGCAAGAGAAATATTTATGAGAAAGATAATTGATGAGAAGATGTATTTCCGGCCATAATAATAGGTTTCGCCGATTAACTAGTTGTTAATACTTATTCGTGTAATGATCATATAAATATTTTATTATTGTTATATTGCATCTATATTTGTGCGCTTATATGTGTGTATATATTTAATGCTATTTAATTCAAAAGCGCAAATTTATGATGAAATGTATTGATAAATGGAAAACAAAAAATAATTATGATATAAATGCAAATTTAACCGCAAGAAAATTTTAAATATATTTTAATCGTGAAAAACGTTGCAATTTTGCAGAAGACAAATTTCTACATCTTTAAAAATTTGCAGACTATATGAATAACTGAAAAATAAAAGAAAATGTAAATGATTCTTTTCTTATTTTGCGGAAGCTATGAAGTAATAACTTGCATAACAATATATACATACACTCATTCTTAACAATTTATTTTGTAAAAAGGAACTGACATAACAATGCAAAATAATTAATTCAGTAATGCTAACATTTCAGTTTTATGATAAGAGAGAGTTGTAAAATTTCCCGGTATATAATCTCCAAAGCTTTTATAAAATTTTTCGAAAAATAATAATGCATTTAGTTTTCCTTATTTTTATTAAGATATACGTATGCTAATATTTTTATATTTTTTAAAAAATTAAAAAAATATATAAAAATATTGCAATATATACTTTATTTTTTCTTTCACTTTAAACACAATATAACAAGTAATGATCAATGCGATTTTACGGATGAATCAACGAAAGCAATGTATTAATATTAATATTAATATTAATTAAAATTTTTTTGTCCTTCTCTAAAGAAAATATTAATTCAACTAAAATTTTTGCAATTATTTTTAAATTGTTTTAAAAACCAATCAGCCTATATTTTTTTATAAGACCAAGTTGTGTACTTATACTACTTCGCATAAAGACGCCAAGAATGGCAAAGTACATATAACCCTTCCGTTTGCGGTAATAGCGAACAAGAAGGAGACCGGAACGGAAGAGAAAGAGAAGGAATAGTAAACAATGACCGACCATTTTCAACTGTGTAAACGGACTTAAACGCAGTTCAACGAGGAGTAATAACAAAAATGAAATCCGCAATAGAAATGGAAAAGAAAGGAGTTTGTTTTCGCATGAAATCTATGAAAGAAACAAGGTTGCAACGGTTAACGATGTTAAAAATGTATTATTTCGTTGCGATATAAGTGTACCACTACTAGTCTCTTTGATGGCACGAGGTAGGCGGAATAAATTAATCGTTACACTAGAAAGTTCCGCGATGGATCTGATAAGCTTTGGAAATATGAAATTGGGAACTCTCACGCAATTATAACAAATTCTATCGGATCAATCTTTATGCTTCTTATAAAATCTTATAAAAGTGGTAAACATTTTTTTAATTTAATACACGTAAATTAATATATGTTTACATTGCTTAATTATATTAAGCGTTATATTGATCCATAAAGGCAATATATATATATATATATACACACAAGTAAAGAGGAAATAAGCAAACATTCATTAAACAACTCGTTTATTGCTAAATTTAGGTCATATTTTGTAGCTTGAAGATACTTTAGTATTCTTATCCGGACATTATCATTTTCTCATTATTTATAAAGAGAGTTCACAGGATTAATGCGGGCTTTTTTATTATCTCCTGTGCATTTTAATATTTTTAAAAGTCCGAAGCGTTAGAGAGAATGTATCACAAGACAACCGTTATAAAGAGGCGATTTAAAAGCCCGAAACCTACGAGCCATTTCCCGTGAGAATTCGCAATTCGCCAGATTACATTCCTCAGTACGTGCAGCTGAGAAGATTCGAATTCTCGGTGCTGTTTCGCGCCGCTTCCTTAAATTGGCGATTCCAGGTGATTTGTGGACGATGTCGCGTGTACCACGAAAGCACGGCAGAGATTCCTTGTAAAATCCGGGAAGCCATGGTCCACCGATCACTATGGTGCTTAAGGTCCCTCCGACCACGTCGTAACAATGTTATTGTGATACGACAATACAATCACGCTTCGCGTGTCGAAAATAGTAGAAAAAAAGGAAGGGAAAAACATCGTTGGTCGCGTGATTAAGTTTCGCGCCTGTCAAGGAAGGGCGATATTGCATTGTCGTGTGAGTTCACGTACTTTTGCTGTAGAGCCGGACAACTTTTCGAGTGCTTTCAACCACGAGAGAGGACAAGTTTTCGAGTGCTTTCGTGCAACGTTCTACTGCGTCACCGATCGCTCATGCAGCGTATCACCAACTGACGTTGTTCAATGTATTTGAATATTTAATGAGGGATCACATGTGGTGAATTAGCACATATTGCTCGCTTACTATGAGAACAGCCATACTGGCATACGTGTTTATCGTTAGTAATACAGATATATCATATGTTTGTGATAATCCTTACTCTGATATTCGATAAATCAATTCTCTCTCTCCCTCCCCCTCTGCCCCCCTCTCTCTATGTATACATATATGTACATATATAATTTTAGGATAAGTTTTAATATTATATATGAATTTAAAATACACAAAGTATTTATAAAAAATATTCATAAATAAATAAAGAAATAAAAATATGGCATTTCTTTCAGCTTTTAAGAAGAATTTTAAAGGCAAAGACAATATTGAAATTATTACTGCATATTGTAATAATATTCATTATTTATATTAATATTTCTCATAAAAAGTATTTTTCAATTTATCAGTACAATTTATATCTTCAATGTAATATAATTCACAGACTGATAAATATATAGGCAGAAGTAACAAAAACGTGCGCACAATTAAACCGAACAGGCAATTGTAATGAATGTATGTTTTATATTCGTATTTTGTATTCATAGGAATTGTATGCGTGCACGCTTGTATTTCCATTATTGAGAATAGCCTGATTCTTATCAATGTTTTAATAATGTACTGTATCAATGCCAACACCAAATAAATAGCTTCTATATTCGACTTTTTAAGGCACTTTTCAACGTTATCGAAATTGATGACAGATGAAAAGAATTGCGGTTGCGATAACAATGCTAATAAGAGTACGTATATTTTCTAACGAGAAATGTTAATTTCGCAGTTTTAACGCGCTATACATAAATATCATTGTATACTGTTCATTCGATTGATGTATAAACATTGATCGAGTAGTGAATAAGCATACTTTAACAGCTTATTGTAATCATCTATTATAACAATCTACAAATTTCAATTTATGCTCAGCCTCATTGTTATTATAATTAGTATCAATATCATTTCCAATCTGTTATTATAGTAACATGTAATATCCTACATGTTTGCTATTGTTCATGGTTATTATTTATTCTATTATTATTATAGAAAGGAAGTATATAGGAAAAAAGGATTAAATGTATCATACGTTTAATATATAAAATGTTATGATTGGTAATTAAGAGAGATGCGTTACTCATTTCAATAATGTACAAAAACTGGAAATATCTCCTCATTGAAATAAATATAATTTGAAATCTGTTAAATTCTTATTTTTCTATTAATCCTTTACACTTACGTATGTTTCCCGTTAGCATTACTAAATAATCTTCTTAGGGAAGGAGTCTACAAACATAACACTATATCGTTGGCGAACATCGTCCATGGAATTCAGGATTGTTCTGGACTAGGGCCAGATTTTATCCTTTACACATTTCTGTTCGGCATCTGCAAAACTTTCGTGTTTTTTCTTTTATATTTACATCTGTTTTTAATAAATATCGGTGATTGCGCTTCATAAATTTTAACAATAGTATTCTCGTATTTTTTTAAAAATAATTTTAGTTGGAAAACGGCAAGTAGACGCATCTCTAGAGGTAAATTTTTACCCCGAGAAGCACGTGAGCGAAGATAGCACGGCGTGTACCGACTCTCATGAAATATGAAATTTCTCGCATCCGTTGCAAATCACGGAGCACCCCTAGAAATTCAGTGAAACGTTACGGACGGGAGTGCCAGACAAAAGTGGTTCTTTGAAAACGGGTTTCTGTCTCGTTACATGACGTGAATTCTTCCCGTTACGAAACATGGAAAAACGAATGGCAAATTACACGTTAGTGGGAAACATGTATATAGCGGTCACAAAAGCGTGCGGCAATAACGTGCAAAAATAATCAAGGAACAAAAAATGAATCGACTTTTTTTCGGCGTATTTAATTCATCGTACACTTTATTCATTCATGCTCAATGAGCATTACATGTATATGTAACACTCGTGAGATAACTTCGAGTTCAACGAGCGGCAGTTGTGTTACGTGCCTGGTCCTGCTGTTGTATCATTAATATTTAACGGCCTGAAAATTTGCGAAAATTTGGCAGATATGTGTCGCGAGCGAATTGCGTAAAAGCGCATATCGCGTGACAGAGATAGTTTTACACAAGCGGGATAACGCTTTTTGTCATTCGGTCCGGTAATTAGACGCGTATGTAACAATTTTCGCGGGAATTAAATACAGATAGGCGAGAGAGGCGCGCGGTGCGCCAAAGTCGGATTCAGCGTAGATAACTAGGACCAACTAGAGCTCCCGTTTATATCCTGTTACGAGTAATTATGCGAAGGGTTTAAAGTATACTCCCGCGTGTTCTGTTCGGCCGTAGATTCAAATTTGTCCGGTGCATTGTACAGCCCGCAAAAAGTGTTATACGCCGCCGCTACCGCGGCGAGGAAAAATAAGAACGCGTGAAATTTACATTTTATGTATCATGCTTTTGCACTCTCGGCTCTCTCTTCCAACATTACGCTTCTCTCGTCGTTGCGGTCTCCGCGCTGGGAAGTATTATTCCTAATTACACCGGAATACGAATGTATATATATATATATCTATATATATATAATACGATGCTGCTTTGCACGGCAGCTTAGCTCCCGGCGAATCGTTGCTTATGCGAAAAATAAAACACATCTCTCGAGAATTATATTTGCAGAGGCAACTATAATTGATTCTAATTAACCATGTATGTATCTCGAAGATGTATAGTTCAATTTTTCATGTAAATTAGTAGAATTGAGTGAAAGATATTAAAAGTAAAAGTTGTGCGACTTAATCATTTCGAGTCTCTCTCTGTCTCTCTCTCTCTCCTTCTACGTAATATAATTTTTTATTACTTTATTTTAGTTTAGAAAATATAAAAAGTTTTCTTACATATTTTACTCTGGAGATACGTTGCAATCGATGGATAATTAACTCAACTTGAAATTGACACAGCCAGAAGTTTGATCGAAACTACACGCTTGTAGGTCACGTGAATTCACGATACGTCTATTTGCGTGATATGTGAATTATGCAATCGAACTTGTGTGAAAAGAAATTTAAGTGTCGTGTATTTCAAATGGCGTACTGAGAAATTGAAATGAGAAACAGAAATGTGTGTATGCATGTACGCCTTTGGTCGCGATCGGAATGAAAATCTGTAGAGAGTCTGCTACTAGAAAAACGGGACGAAATTAATTCGCGTTGGCGGAATCAGTTTGAAAAAACACAGACGTGGCAGTAGCCGCGACGAGAGATAAGGATTTGTCGCGAAAAGCGTAAATTATTTTCCTCTGCCGAGACAAACGGAATTGCTCCGAAATTCATGGAAAAGTCGGGCTGCCACTGGCCCGTAAGTTCGTCGATTTATTTCTTCGTCGGGGTACAATTTGCGACGTGAAGGCTATTATCCCCTGTCCCTCTCCCGCTTCTCGGAAGCGGTCTGGAATATATACAACTGTGGTGATAACGCTAGGAATACATTTACCGGACTAATTCAGAGCTTCGCCAGCGCTTTTACGTATACGTCTCGCCGCGCGAAGGAATGCGGTCGAAAGAAAATAGAGAAATTAATTGAAAACGCGAAAGTGTATGTCGGGGAGTTAGGAAGAGAAGATGGGAAGAAGAAACGGAAACTCTCGGGAAATTTAGCCAGAATCGGCGTTACGTTTTAAATTCCGTAACAAGGATCTCCAGACCACATTCCAGCGGTTCGACGAAGTTCGACCGGAATTTTTCTCGCATTCTCGCGATTGCAGAAGAGGATGAAGATAAATTGTGAATAGAATCGGTTGGCTCGCTTATCAATGAAACACATACAATTTGACACGTGCATTTTTTTAACAAGGGACGACTCGTTAAGGGATGCGCGTGTGTTGGATTTAAAATGAGTTTTTTCGAACGGCAATTGTTTCTTGTGGGATTGTAAATTCCCATCAGAGGATTAAATATATTTTTTCCTCCGATGTATACGAGAAACTGGATAATACACGTAGCGTGAAATGAACGGTTTACTTAGCCCGGGACTCGGACATCTATAATAAAGAGATGTTTCGTTATCGCGTGCGCGAATTGTTTCCTCGTTAATCGGTTCCTTTCTTAGCAGGATTATACCCTTGGTATATTACGTATATCGCGCAACATTAGTGGAACTTACTTGGCAAACAGCGTAATGGAAAATATAATCCAGAGGACTAAAAAATCTCCACAATCCCGACCGAAACGAAAATAACTTCGCGAACATGGGATCATCGGTTTCGATTTCCCTGTCTCTCTCTCTCTCTCTCCCCCTCCTCTCTATTTCGCTCATTCGCTCGTTCTTTCCCCTATTTTTCTCCGATCCCGAACGCGGGAGGAAAATTACACGATCCCGGCCGTAGAAAACGGGAACTCGATTTACATACCTCGATGGACCGGGAATCGCACGCGGATCAAATTACCAGGATGGGTCGGCGAATGAGCGGGCGAGCGAGCTTAATTAAGCGCGTGCGCGCGCGAATCGCGCGAGCGACACCGCGCGCGTGATGCACACTTCGTTAAATTTTATTCGTCGTAATTGTACGACTGCGTCCCGCCGCGTACGCTGACGGTGTCACCTTTAATTACATCATCTGTCCTGCTGGCGGCGACGGCGTCGTCGAAACTACTTCTGTTTTCCGACAGATGGGCTCTAAAACGCGCGTGTTGAAAATCGCGGAGAAAAGGAAACAAAGGGTAATAACGGTATCCGATTGTGAGATCGGGCATACGACTCGGCACAGTCGGTGGAGGAGGCGAGCTTAATACTCTTGTCGTGGCGGTTCTTCAGTCGGACGTGCTCGTTAGTCAGATGTTAATGAGCGGAATCTTCATTAGACCGTTTTATATCCTGTGTCGGTCGGTTTGCGAAAAGCGAATATAAAGTTTTGCGGTGGCGTCGCATACGTATGTAATGCAGGTCCGTGTAGCTGGAATGTGGAATGAATTTTTATATCATCTACCTCGATATTATTTTAAAGATACACCATAATAAATGCTAAGTATTTTCGAAAGATCATAAATCATATTCGCGAGTCAATTTGCGATTTTAAATCGGTCCGACAACGTTAATGAAATTACACTTTCGCGAATCGATATTCGTCAATTTATTTTAAAATTGTAATGTAATGCGGACTGAAGCGATTCTGCGCAATGATATGAAAATAATATTCGACAGTGAAGTCGCGTGAGTGTCACAGATCAAATTATAAATATACTTTTTCATATATATCGTTTCGTGTCTTTATGCGTCGTCTTCGTCATGTCAATTATATAAAAAAATTCTCGTCTTCGTCATGTCAATTATATAAAAAAATTCTCTCATTTAATTTTGGAAAATAAAAGCTTACGTGTTAATATCGATGCAAGCATTCAATATTGTGACCTATAATTTAAAAAAAAAATGCAAAGATACGCGAAAGGAGGAATGTAATGTAAACTGGTTTTCAAATAATATCCGACTTTCGTTCGTTTGTTATTTATTTGCGGGAGCCGAAAAACGCGCGAGCGAGCGCAAATTGTTTTAAATTGAGTTCTAACAAATTCACCGATAATTTTGCATTCCGTTACACCCTTTTAAACCCGTCACTTTGTTTCGCCATTAACGTCGTTTCGCGTGACAACGTTATGACATTTCGTTTCCCGCGGAATTGAAAATTACTACCGCACGAGCGCCGGGCTTAAACGGTCCCGGCATTGCAACCTGAATACTTTATGTAATGTCAATTATTTGGCCGTGGATTGGCAAGCGTATCGATTTTGTCGTCGATTAAAGCGCCGAGGCGAGCTCGATCTCTCGCGAAAGCCACCCGGCCACGTTTGCAACGCGACACGAAATAGTTTCCAGTCGCGCTCGGTGGAAATTAACATCTTGGATTGCTTCACGATCGCGGGATTTTCGCGTAGTCGAATCTTATATTTATCACCTGAGCGGAAGAAGCTTTACGGGGAAAATTCGAGGATGCAAGGAGGTAACGAAGGGAAGATAGAGAACCGATAAGAAAAAAAAAAGTAGATTGGTTGTGGCAGTAGAAGTCGAAGATATAAAATATGCAAGCGTAACTATTCGTATAATGAAAGAAGTTACCGATAAAGACAGCGAGAGAGCTGACTTTTAAACTGGTGCCATTAGCATCCCGAAAGTAAAAATTGTGAGAATTAAATCGAACGTGGATCGCGTAATGTAATATTATCGTCGAAAGTTCCTCGACTATTATTATCGAAAGAGCGACTCTTTCGTCCATTGATTATTATTCAATAATGAGGCTGCACGATTTTAACTTCGTAGTTCGCTATTTATCTTACACTTTAAAGATGTAACGTAAAATAGAATTTTAATGCAACAGTGGACGCAACTTTCTTCAAGAATAAAGAAGTTTTAAAATCTTCCGATGTTACCAGACGGTTAGTCAGTGTGCGATAATTTCGCGAATATTAAAATTGAAGATGAAAAATTACTCTTCTAAGTGTTAAATGATAATATTGTTCTTATTCATCGTAATGTACAGTCTGCTGCAATCGATTTAGCGGTGCGATCGATTATAAAAAAATTACGTGATAAATAAAGATAATGTAAAGCACGCAAACATTTTTGACACATATATGTATATGCAAACGAAATATCGAATTATAATGCGTAAATGTAAAAAAAGTAATTTTAAAATTAAAATAATGATCATTTTACTGGCAAAAAGAAGAAACTGCACTCCCGTTTCTGCTTAACCCATTGTGGACATTCGCTTTCGTTTCGAGTAGGTCGAAACATCAGGAGCTTGGAAAGTGCTGAGATCGCACTTGGTCGAGCGCCCTTTCACGAAAGTCATGGGAACGAACGAGCGAAAAAGAAAGAACGGAAGGAGGAGAGAGAAAATGCAATCGGAGAGGTGGAGAAAGCTATTAGAGCGTACGTTTAGCCAATGAGAATTTGACGATACTGCTTCACTCCAGCGAAAGCTCGTGTCAGGGTAATTACTGAAACTACGATTTGCAATCGATAGTTTTTCTCTTACAGCCAAGAGGAACTTCTTAAAAGCTCTTTCCTTTTTTCTTCGTGAGAGAAAATAAGAGACGAAGTTAGCGAGATAGAAAAAAGCAATACTTATGTATCTTTCAGTGATTTCCTTCTAATTGCTTTTTTTCCAAATCGCCTTGTTTTAAATTTTCTTCCAATGATTCCAGTATAATTACGTAAATTATCTTTCAAATATATAATTTTCACATATATATAAATATTGTATAATATAATATATACAAGGTGTTTCTTAATAAGGGCGAAAAATTTTAGATGATTTTTTGTGAAGAGTTTTTCATATAAACATATATCCCTTCCTGTGGAGTTACACTCCTCTAAAAATGGGGGTAAAAATTAGGTTTTTATTTTATCAAATTTGAAACAAATTAAAGAAATAAAATTAGATGGATATTTTTTAGTAAAAAGGTTATTTATTAATTTCTTTCAGTCTCCTATATTGTAAGGAAATCAAACTAGCCTCTATTCAATTTTTTATTCGAATTTTTTAATGTTTATATCGAAAATCCCTTAATTTTTGACAAAGAATCATCTCCTAAAATTTTTCGCACTTATTAAGAAGCACCCTGTATATATCATAAAAAGTATATATCGATTTGTGTATTAAATATTAAATACTTTTTTCAAGCAGTGCTATTTTACTCAAACTAAGGTCTACGAAAAAAGTTTGACGTTTCCGCTTGATGACGTTTGACGAGCTTTTTTCAATTATCCATCGAATGATAGCTTCGATAACATCGTCTAATAGTGTTTGTAGGTTAGCTGAGTTTTTATCTTTAGATGAAAATACGATAATGTAAAATGAAAAATGAAGCAAAAATACGATGCGGGGCGGAAGATAGAATTCGCGTGCATCGGTACGATTAACGAGGGGAAGGAGATTTTGCAGCGGCAGCGGTAGCGACAGCGACCGTCTTGGACGCGAATTGCGAGAGCGGCAACACACACGATACACGATACAGGGGCAACGCTATATAACCGCATCTGCCACCAGCATCCGGCGGTCACGAAACAGAGGAAGCTGAATGAAAAAAGAATGAGTTAGAAATAATTAGCGAGGTCGCGTGGAGTTGCGCGCGGTCGGCCAAACACAGATGCGCACGTCCAGTATGAAAAATTAAGCGTCTTTCGCTTCTCTCGCGCCCGTTCTATTTCTATTTCTCCGCCACGTCTCTCGACTACGCTTTTTATTCCGTCCGACTGTGCGCGGCGCGCACGCCGCGGCTTTATTTTCCTCTCTGTTCCGGCTCTTTTTCACCGCTAACGCCGCCCCGAGTCCCGGGTGCTTTTCCTTTTATTGCCGCGCCCAACGTTCGACGATCTCGCGTGTCCCGACCAAATTTAGCCGCGCCGCGATCCCCGATAGGCTCTATAATTATCCCGTTTTATCTTCATCAGGCGAACGGACTACCTGCTCTGGGGAGGCGGCGAGTCGCGCGGTCGAGGAAGCGATATAACTCGCCTCATTGGAGTGCGTTTTCGATTTAAGTCCGGCACGCCTGGACGTTTACATTCTCGCCGGCGAGTAAACGCCGAGAGAATTTCGAAGCGCTCTATCAACTTTGAAAAGGCACACTTTTATGTAAATGCGTACCGGATGTGTAATTACTTGCGTTCAATTTTCAGTATTTTTAAATCTTACTCTTATTTCATAATTTTATTTAGATAACTCGCGATGTAAAAGAATAGTATATTTATTATTAGCATTAATATATAATTAATATAATTATAATATTGTAATTTCTCTTCTTATTTCTTTTTTGCTTCTATCTGATCGCATCTTCTTGTGGATAATAATGTTTGTAAATACACCTATCTCGTTACTCTCTGGATATTGGATTAAAGAGAAAATTTGTCGAGAATCCTTCGTGATAGTCATCCGGATAAATCGGCCCTACTCTTTAATTCATCTTCGTTACGCGCGTCAATCATCCAGTCGCGCTTCCTTCGTGCACCTTCATTTTTCATCTCTTTTTTTTTTTCGATCGATAAATTACCGTGCAACACTCGGCAATTTCGCTCCTTTGACATATTTTTATCACGAAGGAGTTACCTATTAATGCACAAACCCACGGAAGCTCGACACAAGAGGCATAGATTTTTGCATCCGAATACTTTCGGCCTCGCACTTTTCACGCTCTACGACATTTTTGCACGCTCGCGTGCTTTTCTCCGAAAAACCGAACATTTCTCGCTACATGAATACGAGACCGCGCGGAAAAATTCAAATTCTAGGAACCTCCGCGCCGAGGGACGGGAAATTAAGTTTCGCGCATTTCAGCTTTATTACATCGGGGGACGTGAAAATGCATACGATATTGTGAGCGGAATGCCGAAATGTCCCGGAGCGCGCTATTGTATTTTCTTCTTCTTCGAGTCAGCCGCCAATTTTCGGTTTTCGATTTTTCAATTTGTTAAACTTAACTCTCACCACGCACTCTCGATAAGGTCGCTTTATAAGTTCATACGTCGCTTAATTCCCTCGCTCTCTTTTCCTCTGCGTACACTTATTAATGGCATGATCTGCATCATGTGATTTGATATGATTTTGCACTGATAGGTTTTTTTTACAATTATAACAAATGCATCAAATTGCAGAATATTATAGATTCCAGGAATAGCTCAAACGAATGATTTCCCAGTTAACGTTATTTAACACATTCGTTCGTCCGCGACATTTAATTTTGCGACAATAATAATCGAATTAATACATGTAATATTATGACATTAATAAATACTTCTTCAGTTTCATAACAAATGCGTTATGAAAAAAAAGTTCCTACTATATTTCGTATCTTAAATGAGCTGCTCGTAGGTCCCAGATCGCCGTAAATCGGAGAACTTTGTGTACTGGCGTTTATACACGCGCGTGGTGTCATATATCCAAAAGCCTCGAGGCCAAGCAAACAAGACAAAAATAAATTGCCTATAGAAAATTTAATTACCAACCTCTTGTCGATAATTCTCTCAAAATTCGAATATACACAAAATTGTTAACTCTCGTTACACCCGCTAGTATCATTATGTTGAAATTTAGATCTTCTGAATAATAATAAAAAATTATTTTATAAAAAATTTGTATTATAACAAAAAATAAAAAATGGGAGATATGTTTGTATATAATTATATGAAATATGTTAGATAAAAAAATTTAGTAATGATTAAAATATCCGTACAAAAATAATAAAGTTTACGCAGAAAAATCTTAAAATATTTATGTAAAATATTCATTAAGCAAGATTTAATATTTTGAAGCAAAAAACCTGTTTTAAATAAATGAAAACAAACTTTACACACGTTTTTTCTCTGCGAATAAACAAGTATAATTCCTTGTAATATTGCGATTAATTTGTATCTGACAGATATTTTAACTTTTGTAGATTATGTATAATATAAACATAAAATATATGATGTAATATAAAATATATGAAATATATAAAATATATAATAAAATATGTTTAAAATTTACTGTACTTATTTGAATTGACCGATTACATCTCGCAATTCGTATTCTTTTTTTCGTCTAACTAAATAACTGGCTTATTTTCACGAATAAATTCATCCGAGAGAAAGGAATTTTTTAACATCAAAGTGTTTGAGATATATCTATTATTTATTCGTGTTAACCAAGTTACCGCAGACATCCATTCTGGATGCGTCTGTTTATGTATTGTATATGTGATATTCAAGTTCATGGTTTTAAAATTTCATATCGTATACACGATGCACACAATTTCTGTATTGATATGTATGTAGGGCAATGCATTTTATCCTCTTTACTAGAAATGTTTTTCATTTTCTGCCGTAGATACAGTAATATGTAAAGAAGGCTCTCCATAGGATTTCAAGAAGAAATGTAGCAGTTTCTTTACTTCGATTGATTTCTCCATATCGTATCGTATTTTTTGTATATCGTCGATCTATTTTTAATTTCGCTTCGACATGGCGTCAATCATGGAAATTGTTAATAAAGAACAAAATTAACATAGACTTTATAATTAAATAATTATGTCCTTTTAATGACTTAATTGTCAGACGCTCGCCTTTCTCATTTTTTTCGTTAACAGTTAACTTTTCATTTACTATATAAAAGTATTATAATTCTAATAAAGAAATTTACATTAATATATTCAACATGCATTTCGCTATATAATTCTTATTATTTCCCCGTTTGACGTATGAATTTTATTTGATTTTCTTCGCTCGTGAAATGTGTACGTCAAACTTTACTGTCGCGAGCTTTCATAACCGTTATTTCACGAGCCGACGTGACGGAAGTAAAATCTGAGAAAGTGATGCCTATAGATATTCACCGCAGTTGATATATAACGCGAACGCATCTTCGTATTCGCGGTTACTTAATCTCTTGCCGATCGTAACCTTTTAACTGCTCCCGCGCTCGTTTCGTCTCCGCCCATTTAATTTTGACTTTTACACCATTTGCCCTGCCTTAACGTGAGATTTTTATTCCGCCACGGGCGTAACGCTCGTTCTTCCTCGTCACCTCTCTCCCTCTCCATCTACCGGAACGTAATAAATCCCAGCTATCCCGCACTTTGCTCTCTTACTCAGTACGCAACCCTTGTCTCTTTCTTTCTCTTTCTCTCTCTCTCTCTCTCTCTCTCTCTCTCTTTCTTCAAGCTCCTTATCTACCTTCGTTTGACTTCTATCTCTTTTACACCGCATGCACCTTTGCCGTGATAACTGAGCAGGAACGACGAAACGTAATTAGAAAGAACGCCATTTTTAAATCGTTCCTTTCGTTCCACCCTTAAAAAATGAGCGCGGATGACCGTCCTTAGCTTTTCACTCTCGTCAGGGTATGCATTCAGATTGAGGACCAGACCAGGAATAGGAAAAAGGGAGATGAGATCATCGAAAAAATGGCGTGAGTGAGATGGGAAACGGCCATTTGGAAATTGCAAGAGCTATCAGATACTTCGGTATAGAACGACAGAGGAAACTTTGGCGTAGAGACGAGCTTGTAGCCGGCTATGTACGCTATAACATACATCAGTGATTCTCAATGTGCTGCTTGCATTCTCTAGTAGTAATTTTAATTCTCTAGTCTCTTCGTCAATGGAAAAGATCTTAAAAGCTTTTGAAATCCTTGCATTTAATTTTTAATCAAATTAAACATTAATAAAAAAATTTTAAGCGTTAATAAACTTATTTACCTTTTTCTCTCCGTTAAATTAAAATTTTTTTAAATTAAATATTACTTTATAACGTTAGAAGAATACGTGTGTATATATATGTATATGTGTGCGTTATACACGCACCTGTATGTGTGTCTAAATGAGAAAAAGATTTTTACATCGTCCGTCTAGGTTCGTTAGAAAACGCCAGCGTTTCCCAAATGTTATTTCTACTGCGAATTATGCAAGTTACGCATCTTCTTATTATCGCGCGCTGGTCGTTTTTACAGCATTTTTATCCCGCAATGCGTCATAAAACTTGCACTTTATCGCGCACCGAATTATGCGCCGCCGTGAGAATGCAAAAAGCTTTAAATAAATTTATGCTTCTTGCAATACAGCGAGGTCGAGATATTAAAGTTTGAGAACCTCTACGAGTTATATACCGTCTGTGTCGTACGCATCTTTGGTTGTTATGGTCTTCATGATAGACCCATTGAGCTATATATACCTTAGCCGGAGGGGTAACGACGACAATCAACTCTTGAACCTCTGGCTGTTAAAGACGGGTCGCGAGGAAAGCAAAACTATCGTCTACTACTCTGATTGGCGTTCAATATCAAGTCTGGGTTTATAATTTGTACAGTTACGTGATCGTTAATGTTAGGGTATCAAATTCGACGAACGTCACTTTTGACATGCGTGTTCAGCTATTGGTGTTTTATCGGTTCCAGTTTATTTGCATGATTTGCAGGAAAATCGAGTAGCACTAAACAGGCTGTTGCAAGTAATAATAATTTTAACAGCAATGTTTCGTTTGCGATACGATAGCCACGTAACCACTCGGTGAAAACTAATCCTTCCGATTGCAATTCTACACCGGATTATTTCACGTAATTACGAATTATTGTGATACGTAGTAGCTGTATTTCATGCTATGTTTACTCATGTCCATTCAATCATCTCTCGTTTTCCACCAATAAGAATTTTAATTATTTCTAATATACCAATAATACAAAATGTATAGTTTTTAATAATAATCATAATAACACAAAAAATATATAGACAAATTATTATTCCATTTTTTCTAGCAGAAAATTGTCACAAGCAAATTATTCAATTAAAAGATAATTTTCACAATAAATATAGAATATATAAAAATATCAAATTATCAAATTTACATCAATAACGGTAGTATAAATAAAGAATAATTACCATAATGTAATATAAATGTAATATGTTCATCAATATACAAGGTGTATCAGAGCGATTGTAACAGCAGTTTTTTGAGGAACAAAATAATGAGAGAAATCGATTGGTGTAAAGAAAACTCATAGTTATTTTTGAGAAAAAATATATAATTCTTAATTCTTAATTGCAAATTACATATTTTTTTCTAAAAAAGAACTATGTGTTTTCTTTACACCAATCGATCACTTCCTCTCTTTATTTTGTACATAAAAGCATTAAGGTAATATAATGAATCCAAAAATGAATATCTTGCTAGATATTTTATGATTTAAAACTAAGAAAAAAATAAGAAATGGTAAAATTAAGAAATTATTTCAAGCCTCATATCTCGAAAAGTACTTAAAAAGTACTTAAAAGGTACTTAAAAGTACTTAAGAGAAAAATATTTTATTATAGTGTTTTGGAAAGCTCTCGAGGTAAACTACAAGAATATGCAATAAAAAATGGGGTTTCCATTTAAAAAATTCAAAGTATTTTTTATGTGACCTTGACGGTGCTATTCAAACTGATATGATCATTAAATAGGTTATTTTAAGCCTTATAACTTTTGTATGAAACATTTTTCTCTAAAATGCTTAGGTTCCTCAGAAAACTGTTGTTACGATCGCTCTGATACACCCTGTGTACACATGTAGTATTTGTGTATGTATGCATACACATATACAAATGTACCTCAGAAATTATCCTATGTATTAGTTCCTATATATTAATTCTTGATTCACGATTATATTGAATGAAATCATGATCACATTTGAATGATAATGCGATAATAGATAATACGATAAGTATCGTAGAATTAATTCAATCTCTACAAATAGCGCAGTAATTTACAACAAATTGAAAGATTTAGTTGTACATTAACGATTTAATTGTACATTTCTTGTCTTTTAACGGACAAAAAGATACATATTTAACAAAAAAAATTATATATTAAACTCAATCAACATGCATCAATTGAATCAATTCAATCAACAGCTATTTCGCGATATAAAATCTCGGCTAAAGGATAATTTAAAATGTATGCAACATACAACGCAATTGAATTTTTATCAGACTTCCAACACTTAAAAGATTTTTACGAGCGAGGTCGATTTTCGTGAGTGGTCTTTCGCAGTCTTTGTGGCTCTTTCGAAGCGCGTGCTTAAAATACAGCGCAATAGTTAGTATCCTTAACGGCGAATAAAAAAGGAAATCGCGGAGAAAGAAAGAAGGAAGTGCTTATCCTTTAAAGCGGATGTAGTAGAGGACATTACACGCTCGGGGGATCGGAACAGGGCGCATCCATGTGCTCGCAAAAGCACAGCTCGTCATAAGTGAAAGCACTCACCCTCTTGCCTCAGCAGCATCACGAGCAGCAGCAATATAAAATCCATCGCTCGACGGCGTTCGCGCACTTTCTGGTCCATGGATTCGACTCGTAATTATCACCCAACTGCTTCGGCGATCGACGACGATCTTGCCGACAATTTTCTTCTTCCTGGCGTCAGAGAGAGAGAAATGCCCCGTGATAATAAGAGCGGGAAGAACGAAAGTGTTCGCACAGTGTTGACACGGCGGGTAGCGTTCTTTGAACGCCTCCCACCAGGTTACACCAATTATTGAAAGATTAACTATCTCTTTCTCACCCTCTCTCGTAATTTTCATTTATCGATCTCACTGATGTAATTATTTAAAATCTGCTCATTCCAAAATTACTTTCAATTGCACAATAAATCAATAATTCTTGTTCTTTCTTAATAAAAGTTTTTCATAATTATCAATTAAATATATATATTAATATATATATATGCTTATTTTTTTATTTTAATTTTATAATAATTTTATAACACTTGATAATGTTTGCTTACTTTCTTTGCAAATAGTTAATCTCTCTTATTAAGACAATCATTGCATTTTTCCATTTATATAAAACTCCCAATCGCTCCAGTAGAATTGAATCGTTATCAATGTTATTTCGGAGGCGCGTTCGCGGCACGGTCTATAAGCGAGAAAGAGTCGCGAACAAACACCTACCATAGAGACAATCGCAAAACTGATAGCGAAAGGGAAAGGGAAGAAAGAGGAAAAAGAGGCGCTCGTCAGGCACGCGCGAGGATGCCCATCGCTGGTCTTAATTACCGACGATGTTCTTCGTTATTCCACTGTCAATTAAATTTAATGATTGCCGCAGGTTATTGTGTTTTCATTGTGCGTCCGACCCATGGAAGTACCGTATACGCAGTTAACGGCGACCCCCTTATTACGCATACGTTTACTTACGCATCGAGGCGTGTCTTTCTCTTTGTCCTGAAAACATTTCGATCGGTTGTCGACCGAAATACCCGAGGGAATCCAGTATCGGATCGACATTATCGACATTATCGACACTTTTTTCATCGTTCTAGCGCACTTTTGTCGAAACTGGCCCCGCGCGACGTTTTCCTTTTTGCACCGTCAGTTAGAAATTTTTCGCAATTGAAGGTTCTCCTTCTATTCTCTCTCTCTCTCTCTCTCTCTCTCTCTTTACCTTAAGGTGCTAAAAGCGCTCACTCGGGTCGAGTGCTCTTCATGTTCGAAGCTTTCGGTCGAGAAATTCCGGTAATTCCATGTGGCCCGCCCCTTAACTGCATTTCGTCGTCGCAAGAAGTCGTAAGTCAAAGGGCAACGTCTTTAATTCGCGAGGAAAATGGCACGCTTTTAAATAGTCGACTCATTATAAAGAGCGTAGAGCCGAATTAAGGAGCATAAAAATTGCTACAGCGCATGAATAAAGACTGGGAATTCCAAAAATAGAGACGAATAACCAATCTCGTTCCTTCTTCCTTCTCCCACCCCGAAACGAGCGAGTTAATCCGATTAATAATTACTAGCTGTCAAGAGAGTGAGAAGGCTGTCAAGGCAGTCTCGAATGCGATACGATCCACGTAGTACCCCCGAATGAATTTATAACGAATTTCAGGAATAATCCCGGGGCCGAGCGGACGAGAGAAATCTCGGGCGAGCTCTTGTCTGAATAGCCCGAATCAGTCGAGAATACTCGGCGATTTGACGGGGTTTCCGGTAGCGGTGGTGGACGAGAGGAGGAGAATGGGAGGAGAAGAAAAGAGACGAAACTGCCGTACAACTGCTCCTACCCAGACGCCGGATGTGGATTTTAAATGCAACTTGTTGCCGAGTTTGCGCTGCAAGTCCCAAGCGTCCGGCTTGACAGTCGAGACGCCGGCTGAACACGTTCTTAGGAGGAAGTTGACGGTACGTACGCATGTTTCGCCAATCGATCGTCGTAAAGAGATGTACACAGATGGAGATAGATAGAGGGATAACGCAGAGGTTCCGGTTTACCGATGCACAACGGTCGTTGCTAATGAGCGTAGAGATCAAACAGGATGTTACTGTTTGTCTAACGCGGCTGACCTGATGCCTAACTTTGGAATAGTGATTTGTGTTTATAATTGGGATGTATCTTGCGGGGATTCTGTTTACCGATGATATCGTCCGTTTATCCGAATTGCATGCACAGGATGTATCGGAAACCAGCTGCTTTTCTTAGGTATCTCGCTATTGAATTCGGCATTGTATCAGTATTCAATATCGAGTTAATTTACAGGAATAATATTACATATTTGAATCTACGATTTAGAATCACAGAGCAGACAGAAATTAATAGAAATACAATTTGTTCTCATAAATGTTTCAAATATTCAATTGTACAAACTGCAAAACTGGATCAAATTTCAGTTAAAATATCGTTTTTAAATTTACAGATGAAAACAAGAAAGACACTGAGCGATGCATCCATTTCTTCACAATCTATCGTCAAAGACACATATCAAAAAAACAAGTCAAAGAGAAAAATGACAGGTCTAAATGTGATGGTATAAAATTTACGCGAGATACAGTGGATAGATGGCAAGTTGCGGACAAAGTGAAGCGAAAAATATTGTTTCTTCTCATGGTTCGCATTGTGTAGGATACACACAATTTTTCTCGGAGCCACAAAATAGCCTCACCTTCACCACGTTCGTAAATGATTCCAAGTTTGAGAATTCGAAGGGTCGGCCAAAACTTGCACGAATTGTAGCGCGCTGCATGGTTTATTTATTCGCGGCGAGGCTATTCTCGTTTTCCCACCTAGCTTCCTTTTTCCCTCGCGCCCACGTGTGCGGGTGGCTACCGTGCGAGAACACCTTACACGCAACGCTCGTCCCGATCGTGTATGGCATCGACTACGAGAATCGATTTGTCAGCGGTTATTCCCCTTTAGATACATCCGAATAAAGGGCGGCGTGTCAGCTCGTCCATTCTTGACTTATTCACACCACGATACGTTTGTTGTATCTATATCTTTGCCTTCCCTTCCTCGCGCATTTCCTGAAGAAGTTCCTCCATCGGCGGAATATGAATAAACGATAAAGATTTTTATCGTTCGAGACTGTCCCTTTCACAATCGTGCGATAAAACTTAAAAGAGGGTCCAGTCCTTCTTTTTTAAAGGAAAATATTTCTTTCAACAATATGAAGAATCTTTGCGATGAGATTAGTTATTCTCTCTCCTCTGAATATTTTTTCGTTAATCTTTAACATTGCATCGTTTAATTACGGAAGCTGGTTCGTTCACTTACACTAAAGCAATTTTTAAATAGCAAATTCCCAGTGAAAGAAATATTTTGACACGATTTCACGTCGAACTTTCATGTTAAGAGTCTGTAAGTCCCTTGATAATTTTACTATTTCATAACGTAATATATCGAATGCCACCTTCTTAAATTTTACACACGTCCGATCCTGCCGATTGTTAATTTCACTCGCCTGTGATTTTTGCAATATAGTCGCGATATGGAAATATTTCCCGGTATCACCGTCGTCGATTCAATTGTCGTGTCACTTCGATCTCGCTGCTCTCCATAACTACCATCTGCGCGACACCGTTCTCGTTCTCGAATGCGAAATTCGAATCCCGCCATGCGTACTTTTTCATTGCTCCTTTTTCCCTGGAGCGTTCGCTCTCTGTCGCTCGTGTTCCATCGATATGCATCGGCATACGCTCGATGAAATCGCCCGATCGCTCATATAAAATCGAAGTCGATGCACCCACCAGGCGCGCTTTCCATTTCCGACTTTGTTCTTCTCGTCATAATCAGCCGTCGATTTTACCGATACCGATAACGGATGGCGTTCTTTATTATCCTGCTCGATTTTAGGCGACGATTCGGCTCCATATCGCCCTTTATTCCTTGATTCCAGTTAAGAAGGACTTTCCGCAATTTTGCCGGAAATATGAGGGGCGAATTTCCGTCTCGATAATCAATGTCTCAATCCTGCACAGCATCCGCATTCATCGAGTGGATATCCCTCGTTTGTATTCTTACGACGTAATAAATTTCAATTGGCCTTCGCGCGAAGTGAGCCTTCCGGCCTTCAGATTTTATGAAAACGTTCTTTTTTGCGATATATCAATTCAATGTTTTATTAATTTTATTTCTGAGGACTAATCGCCGTGTAGGAGAATTTAATACTTATGAAAACAGTACTAAACGGAGTAATATTTTCTTATTATATTTAATATGTTTATTATAAAAAATGAATCTTAAAAGCAACAGATTCTTGTTACATTAATAATCATTCAAACTATGTCAACTGAATCCGCGTAGAATAAACGATGAGCTTTAATCAACCAACTTAAGCAAACTGCACGGATCGCTTACTCCTGATTTGCATAATTTTCTAGATAAAGGAGATTTCGCGATGCATGTATAATGATATGATAGACAGGTTAGTCCAAGCTTCCGATCGATTGCGAATTTGTGATATTATATTTCTTTCGAGGGGATTGTATATATCTCAATATCACATATACCGTTGGTTAATTCAAATATATTATAATAATATTAATTCAAACGTATTAGACCAATCTACGTGAATGTATGGGATGTGTACGCGATTCGCATAATTCTGCGCGCGTATCTTATACATCGCTAAAATGCATATATTAACTCGATCGAGATTCCAATGGATCGAGATTTTGCGAAATCGCGTTTATTTCAGATCGCGTCCGTTAATTCGCATCGCTAACCGATTCGAAAATCCCCGATTGCGAGTCTCATCATTTCGCGGAACATAATGAGATATTCCGGTTGCGTATCGTATTATGCACCGACATAATGGACCTGTTATAAACTCGTGCAATATGCAATCGTGCCTCCGATCGGTATTGAAATTTAGCGTGACCGCATTTATATTTTGAACCGCGCGGACGCATTAATTCGCCTTCCTGGGCGATTTGAGGCCGCGTCGGGGTGCGCTGCCGCGGTTTTCAGCCTACCTTCGCGACCCGATCCGGGTTAAGAGCGGCTCGCCGCAATTCCGGGGACAGCATCGAAACTCTTCCGGCCGGCTGGTTTCATCGCGCGACCAAGCGACCGAAAACGCGAATGCGGTTTATATGCCCGTTCGGATCCTGGCGGCGGCGGCAGCGGCCAATGATTGAAATTAAAATTAGAGATAGCGTCGCTCGTTGTCGCCCGCAGCTTGTGTTTTTCCAAACGGTTTTTCCATTCGCGTGCACGTGTTTACCCGTAGGGGTCGACCCGCGCGCGATCGAGGGAGATATATAAAATCAACGCCGGCACTCGACGCGACGCGATTCCGATTCATCCGCACGCCACCGTCCACGAGGGGGAAACGTCATTATTGCGCGCGCGTGCGAATTAATCCGAAGGAACGCGTGAGCTCCGGTTGGAATTAATTTCCATCTTCTCGCTCCGCGTCGAGGCGAACTGCGTCGACGATCCTCGGCGAAACCAAAGGATCCCGAGGGATTAACGTTCCGAGTTTCCAGAGTCAATCGCTCATTTCTCAGTCGCGTCGACGACGTCTCGCGTCGTATATTCTTCCGCACAATAATCTTCGCCGAGAGAAGGAATGGAGAATTGTTCTCCTTCTCTCGTCTCCTCACTTAACACGCGCGACAACTTTGGAAGTGGCGCCGCGGCATGCGCGGACCGTCGTCCGGGTGAAAGTTCGCGTCGCGGATGGCCGATGCGGACTACGAAAGCTCGACCGCGCGACGTTTTACCTCCGTACGGCGGTTCGTAGCACCTGAGCGCTTGCGCATCTCGTGCCTGACAGGTGCAACTGCACGCGCCGAGTCCACGACGATCGCCGACGAACGCCGAGGCGCCAATCAGACGTTGAACGCCGACATGGAAGCGATTATTATCCCTTTGTACTTATTATTATTATTGCTACTACCACTATTATTATTTCTATTATTTCTATTACTATTATTGTTATTATTATTATTATTACTCGACGTTGCGCCAAGCAGCCTGAGCAGCCTGAGCTCTTTGATTGCAATTGTCTATAGTAAAATTAGAGAGAGAAAGGGAGAAAAAGCACTTATCGCCAGCGACACTTGCGCGCTTTTAGAATCGTTTCTGAAGGCGTCGGTTTCGAATAAATTTTGTAGATTACACACGTGTAAAGAAACATGTTCCGTATCAATAGTGTTATGAAAATAATTATTTTTTTCTCTTAATTAAATTATTGATTAGATAGATTCTGATCAAATATTTTTATTTATTATTATTATATTATAAAGGAATCATTTGTCATACACATACATTGCGCGCGAAACAAATTGCAAAACAAAATCAAAAATATATTTTTTAAATTGTTAAATTTTTATATAATTATGTCATAGACATTTAATAATGTTGCAGAGATTGAATTGAAAATTAAATAAAAAATATTCAAATGTTCAAAAAAGTTATAAAAAAAGAATAATACAAGAGGACTGTGCATACCACTGTGATTACTATTGAAGTTACATTCAAGTGAATATATAGGTACAACTTGTAAATTTCTCTGCCTTGAATTCCGGATGTTTGCGCTTTGTGAATATTTAAAGAAATATCATTCTGCATACAAAAGAGAAAAGGGGAAAGAAAGATGTGATTCTTCTAAAAAAATTCTTTGCAAGACTTACAATTTGCTGCACATATACATAATACACATGATATACACATGGGATCCTGTCTATTTTTTAGATTCTACATTTAATTGCGGTAGGATTTTGACATACGCATACATTATAGAGAAAAATTTCGGAATGTTCGAAAGAATTATGACTACAGGGTGCAGTGACATAGAAATACGATGCGAAATGACTAGGAACGCTGAGAATTATTATTGATGCCCACCTATGCAGACGTGTCGTGATACTGTTCTCGGTGATTATAGGATGTCGTCGTAAAAATGAGGACGCTTGTACCTACGTTGGCAGGTCGAGAAGGAACAGTACTTTGATACGACTACAGTTATCGACGAATCGGCGAAACGATAATTCTTCTCGGCCACTTTGGGATATATCTTCCGAGTAATTTACATCGTACGCCTTTCGAGCGCCGAATTTCAAGTCGCAAGCTATAGTCAAAGCGTTCGTCCGCAGACTCTTAAATCCATCGTACTTTCGTACTTTCGATAGATCGATATCTAAGCGAGTCACGACGGCGGACTCGCACTATGCCAAAGTTTACGAAGCAGAGACGGCTGTCTCAGAGAACACGCGTCGGATAATTCTATTGTTGCTCCAGCGAACGTGCAACTTGTACGTGACCTATAAGTTATATACATTTAGTTTCACGTCAGGACTCTTGCGCCCAGCATTACTCGTTCAATTAATTGCCCGAATACTCGTGAACGGTCTGACATTCGCGCGCGTTCAATCGCGCACCAATTCGCTGATTTGTTTGCGTCGACTATTTATATGCATTGATGACGATCGACGTTTAATGTACAGTTTAATCGCTCGCAGAAATAATTATTCCTCTATCTCTTTTTGGTTTTCTCTCGTATTATCATTTAATCCCAATAGAGCATAAACATTTTCCTGGTTGTTCAATTGAAAATTGACAAAATTCTCCACAATAAACATATCGATGATTCGATCATTTTTCATATGATAAAAAATGAGAAATGATTGTGTGAAGCAACGATATAAGAAAAAAGGATGGGTCTTGTGCTCAATGATACACGCTTTTTTACATTAAATTTCAAATAATATGTCTAACAATTTTATATAATGAATAATAAATATAATTGTAATAATAGTAATTCGCGAATTGTCGACTAAAATTATTATTCAATATAACACAATCGTGAAATTCGCATCGGCTGACCCGTTCACTTGCTAGCCGCAACAGACGCCCGTTCATTAGTTTCCATACAGATCCGGCCTTGAACAAGGAAGGGGAACACCGCAAGAGGTTGAAACTAATTTTACCCTGTCTCTCTCTCTCTCGCTCTCTCTCTCTCCCTCTTCTCGGTATTCACTGGAGAGCACGTTTGTTCTACTTTGCCGCGGCGAAAAAACGATAGCGACGGCGGAGAAAATATCGCGATAGAGACTACGTAATGCACCGCGCAGGTGCATATCCGGATAGCTTGCATATTTGCGTACGGCGGGATGATAATCTCTTTTCGTTTGCGCGGATCGTCGTCGTCTTTGCCCCCGGAATTTGCCGATCTTCTTTCCGGTCGACTTCGCCCCCGGGCCGCAAAACCGAAATTGATATAACAGCGCGTTCCACGCGTTACCGTAACCGGTAACGGGTAGCGGTTACCGTTAAACGCGCGTTCGCGCCCGCGATACGCTTCATCTCGCCGACCGGCGAACGAGGCGCATACTCGAGACGAAACGAAATTCCGAGGGTGGTGGGATCAAAGGGCAAGGTATACCTTCGCATCGTTTCGTCTTTGCCTCTGTTACTCGATATTGCGCCGTGGGGCGTTCCAAGGAAATCAAGCCGCTAGGTTAATATTAAGATAAAAGAGAACGGACGCGTAATCCTTTCTTTTTAAGTAAATCTCCACATTCTGTTCTCATTTGCATTTTTCATTATAAAAATACAAATGTATGCATAATTTGATTATTCTGCTGCGTTATTACGTACCGGCTCACGTACCTACGGTGTACGCGTATCTGCGTTTTATATATCTTAATTTTATTTTTATCATTAACATTTCTACAAAACGCGGTTGAGAAAGATAAATAAAACAATAAGTTACTCGTTACAAGATAAACGCTATCTCTTTTGCAGGAAATGATCGCATTTTATAGGAATCTGTTTCCGCTTACTAAGCTGCCCTTTGTATAATACTTATTCCGCGCAGGGGTAGACTCGCCGCGTTCGGTCGTTCCTCTTTAGTCGGCATTTCGATATAATCGGCAGCGTTTTACTTTGACAGCTCGTAAAAACCAAATAATTTACGCCGTAATTGCACGGTTATTAACGCAATGAATGAATAATCGGTTTACGCGACCTCCAAGACCGGAGGATCAATTGAATCTTTGATTTGCGCGCATTCGAGAGTCGGTACTCACGGTTGAATGCCGTTGCGCCAATTTCTTACTTCGCGCGTGCAAATTGATGCGAGAACAAAACTACTTTGCAATTATGCAAAGTTTCCCGATAATTCGTAAATTTATCGGAAACAGTTCCGTGACACTGAATTAGGACGCTTTGATAATTGGCGCAAAAAAGGATAAAAAAATTATTATTCTATATAACACTTTGGTTGTCAAAAATAAAAACATATAAATAATGTCAAAGGGATTTAACCATAAAGATACTTCATATTTTGAGAAGAAAGGAGCCGACGAACAAAAAAAACGTGGAAAAAATGCATAGAAACTTTGCAAATAAAAATAATCATCAATCTAAAGAATATGTTCCATGCATTAAATATCAATCAAGGCAATCAATTATCGCAAGCAAGAAGAGATAGCGTAATCATATCGGTTTCACTTCTTCGATTAATTGACAATAGTTAATTTAATTGTTCGCATAATTTTTGTATTTGCCTACTCGATCAACGAGTAATAATAGACAACCTTCTTCCTCTACAAGTCTAGCTCTACGCAGACTTGTATTATTTAATCCGAATAAACAGGAGCAAGAAGATAGTATTGACCATCTCTTTTCGCAGTTTTTACGGATCACCCGCAGGTTGTAAGTTCGCTTCCAGAGCGACTCGGTCGTCTCGAATTCAAGCGGCGGTAACCATTGAAAAGGGATGGCAAAAGGAGTGGAAAAACGGGCTGTTAGGAACGAGACAGACACGGAGACACGCAACTCGGGGGTAGATTCCAACGATCTTTCCTGCAAGGAGTTAATATTTATCGAGGCTGTAATTTTCTCGAGACTCCCCGAGACTATCGCGGACCGCCAATGCGTACGACGACACGGCTCGATGAGCTGCAACGAAAGAAAAATAAGAAAAATAGTCGAAACATCGGGGTTAACGTACATGGTTACGTTGACGTAAATTATTATACTGATGTATCTTTTTCACAATGGCTTAATGTCCAAGATTTATTTCGCGACATAAGTCAAATCAATCATTTGCAAAAAATACATGACTCTTTCTCTCGCGTTTTTTTAATTAATTCAATTCAATATGACGGAAGAACGGTATAAACGGTGATTTAATTCACACATGTTGTTTACGAGAAGAGATATTGAAATTTAGTTTTTCACGTCGCATTGTGTCCATCGTAAACATAGTTTTAAACTTGGTAGCAATAATAACGAGAAGTATTTTTTTTCGATTTGCGATATGACGCGCGTTTCCGCGCAAAATCACACATAGTGGGTTATGATTTCTAGGTCGCCGACTGCAAAACGTACATCATTGCACAGAGAATAACGTGCTTTGGTGATACAGAACATATCTCCATATGATGCACGGGCAAACCACATATTTCTCTACCTGGCAGCTCGATCTACCAGTTTTATGTTTTCTTCCATAAAAACAGCTCGCTCCCTTTCACACGAGAGAAAGTTCGAGAAACGAGCTGTCGTCGGTAACCACAACCGATATCTACTTTTTATTGCAATATATCTTAAAAAGAAAAAATCAGTATCGTATGAAAAGAAATATCTTCATGAATGGTATCTTTATTCGCTATATTTTTCAATCTTCTTCGAAATAGTAACTGATTGACGTATTTTTAGGACGTAAAAACTAAACTAATTTCGAAATCAGAAAGAAAGTAAAAGATTTGTAATTATAAAAGATTTTTTATTGGTTTTTATAATTTCCAATAAAACCTTTTAGGGAATTTTGAGAATTTTGAAAATTTTCTTTTTTCATATCGAGTGCTGATTTTATATTTGCAATGCATCGCTATCAAATAAAACGATTCGATATAATTCTTTTCTAAATTTTTGTAGATTCGAGAAAAGTCGCGGCAAGAGAAGGCGATCGGCCGTTTAATCCTACGAATCGATTTTTCATTGTCAACAAATAGCAATCAAATTTCTTGCGAGGCAAACAGAAACGACAGCATAATTAGGCATAATAATGCTTGTGATTTACGATACCGCACGTGTAATATCGCATGGTATCGAACATTCCTAGCGCCGATTAATTGATCCAACAATGAACACGTCGCGTAGAATTAATTTATAGAAGTGCCGATCATGCTCGTCAACAAGTGGCCGATTCGTCGACTATCGTTCGAGATAATTGCCAGAGACGATCTGTGCGTATGTTGCGTATCGGAGTTGTAAGCGCTACTCGCTTACACACATTTTCGACCTCACAATTCATTCTGGTAATCTGAATAAACAAACTCCGTGGATCGCGCAATGCAGAGATTTCACGCTAAATTTTATGTAAAATTGCGATTGTGAATATGAGTAAGTAGCGGTACAAAGAAAGAGAGAGAGAGAGAAAGAATTCACGCTGCCTGTGGTAGTTTATGAAGCCAAAATAAAAGAAGAAAGAAATGAATAAGCAAATAGAAGAAGCACAAAAAAGTCAAATCAACATTTACTAAAACAAAAGGCAAAGTAATCTTTTAAATTTCTTTGAAAGCAAGAGAGAGAGAGAGAGAGAGAGTATGAGAAGGAGTTCTTATTAGAAATTGTAGAATATTCCTAAATTTTAGAAATTGTTAATACTATAGATATTGCACGAGTATTCAAATAGGATGCAAGCAATTAATTTCAAAGACGACGATATATTGTATTTGCGCTGCAATCCGCAATGCAATGTTATAACGAACATTTTCCGTAATTCATAAATTCTCGCGGAGATGTGTTATGCTTGAACTGCGGTGAAAAGCGAAGAATAATTCGTAAAGCAAATATTTACTGTAACTTATATTTATAGCGCCGCGCGCGCGGGGTCTCTTCATTCCGCGACTTTTTGCCGCGGAGAACAGTGTGGAGAATAACGGAAAAATGCGAAGACAACGGCGCCGCGGTCCTTCGGGAGATGCCAAAAATGCACATTTTATCGAGCCGGTATCTTTGCATGCACGTTGGATCCGTGCATGCATATTTCCCGGCACGTTTCCGCCGGGTATCCCAATGTTCACGCACGTACCTTCTTCTTGAGCCCGGCTATCTGGATAAATAAACCGTGCAAGGTCGATCAAGACTGCATATTCATGGAAGTTCAGAGAGGCGATTTATTTATTTTTTTTTTATTTATTTTTTTAGGTTGCGCGAGATGTTTTAAAGTGTGTGGACCGGATAAAGATACGTATCCATCTCGCGGATCCGGTGGCCATGTGAAATTTTTCGAGCGATACTTCTAGAACGAGCATCGTCTCAGGTTTTGTCGCATGATCTTCTCTATCGAATACAAATAAAATGCTTCTCAAACATGTATATTTCCGGACCGTGCTTAAATTACATGAAGTTGGTTCCCCACGCATGGAGTTTTCGATTCGTTTGTAAAAGTCATTTCTTTCGAATGTGTTTTCATGTGTCCTTCATCCTGAGTCCGAGAGGTCTTCCATTTCGCGAGATCTTTTCCATTTCTCGAGCGAAGAGAACTATCTTCCGGTTTCTTCGAAAATACTTTATGTATATCGAAACATAAATGAGGCTACCACATTTCGTGCTTATACAAAATCACTCTGTTTCAGTGACTCTACCTATTTTTCAAAAATAAGGTAGAGGAATGAGAAAGGACCAATTTTTATATCTTTTCCCTTTAAGATTCTCAGAAAGAGAGCAAGAGAAAGAGAGGAAGAAAAAGTTCGAATTCATACATTTGTTTAGGGCTTGAAATGTTTAGAACCTTGACAAAAGACCGCCACAAATATCGCGCCGTACAAATGTGTCCCGGGAAGCATTCTCGCTGATTGCATCCCTCTTCCTGGGGAAACGTAGCGGAAATTACAAATTTGTGCGTCACGAAGAAAATATGTAATTAGGAATATTTTTGAAGTAGAGTCAGAATGGGAAAAATAAAGCTTCTCTCCTCTCGTGTCCTCCACACGCCGGGAACCGTGGCGCAGCTACGAAATTAAGTGCGGTCCACGGCCGCGGTGCACCTTCCGGCAGTTTAGTCACCGAGAAAAGAGCGCACGGGAGGAAAGGAGAAAAAAAAAGGGGAGATGTGAAAGCACGACTTTGTCCCCTCGATAAGCGGATTCTCCGATTCGCCTGGCGTTTTCGCGAATTTCACTCGACCGTTCTCTCTCTTCCTCCCTCTCTCTTGTTCCGCTATTGTGGCATACGAAGTACGTGGTGCACGAAGAGCCGAGCAATTTAGTGAACGATGTACTTAAAATCCCCGACAATGTCTTCTCTTTGCTTTACGATCCTACAATACAATGCTAGCCAATTTTTCAAACGATAAATTTTACACTTAATGGCGACGTACTATTCGTTTATCATGATCTTTCTTCGGGCTTGAAAATTTCATAATCGAACTATAAATTAAGGCTGACAATTTGTCGGTTGCTTTATTCGCAAAATTGAGAAAGTTACATGATGAAATGGCAACGATGCGAAACAAGAGAGAGAGAGAGAGAGGAAGAGGAGGGAAAGAGAAGCGAGAGATCGAAAGAGTACGAGAGTAAAGCAAGGATAAAGTTTTGCTAATTTCATATACACAACGAAAATCCTCGTTTCTACATTCGTAGGCGATATGTTGGCGTGTGAGTAAACTTACGATCTAAAGGTCCATTCACACCCGCAGGAAAGATAACTGCTCGAAACGTTCTCGAGTGCAGCTAAAATATAATAAAGCAAAGTCGAATACTTTAAAGTATGGCCTAATAAAGCTCAACAAGGCAGTGTCGTTGAATTAAGATAAAAAGTCGAGGAAGCCGGAAGGTAGACGAACCACAGTAAGGTAAGAGAGAGCGGAAGATTTAATAAAGAAGGAGAAAGAGCGGATGGACAAAGAGGAAACGCAGCTAGTCGCCTCGCAAACTTTTGCTCGCTTCATCCATAAATTCTGGTAATCGCGCACTTAAGGTGTACTTTGCAAGTAGGAGAGAAGCGCAGTCGAAACGCAGTCAATGTATCTTACAGGCGTTCATTAACAAACTTACACAAATTATACCAGTGAAATTCTCGCTCGCATCGTTTGCTCGCATGGAGCACTTATCGCGATATAGCTGTGGGACGAGAAACGTTGTGACGTCATCTTAATGTATCGTTGCGCAACCCCCCTTTAATAGCTTATATATGGCGCGTTCCGCCGAAACGCAAGCAACACTCGGATAGTATGAGTCTTTAATCAATTATGCAAATGATTTGCGGACGACTACTGTATATCCATCTCCCCTCCTATCCCTTTCGTCGTGTTAGGACGCGCAATCTAGATGTTCTCCCTTGTCTTTGTCTCTCAGGCTTGTCCTGCGCATAAGCTCCCCACGGAAATATACGTTCCGCTCTCTCTTTCTTTCTCGCACTTTTCTCTCATTCTCCAACAGCGTCGACCCAGTTGGCATGGTTGTTTATTAAAACTTCCAAATTAACCAGCTTTAATCGTGTTTGTTTTACGCTTTTTGTTACCTCGGTACATTATTTATTACGGCGAGCCAGTCCTCACGACCTCCCTCCGGTCTTTAATCCTCTCGCACAAATCGCGTCCGTCTAACCCCACCTCTCGCACTTGGTTCTCTCGTGCGCTTTCATCCGCCTCTCTTTCATTTTCTCGCTATTCCACATCCTTTTTCTTTTGCCATGCCGTTTACACCATCCGCCGAGTATCGTTCAACTCATCGTAACGTAGTTTTGGCCTTTGCACGAGTACCCTTTTACCTTTCTACCTGACAGCTCATCCGCGTCTTCTTCTCCCTTGTCGTTCGCTATTCTATTTTATTCCACTCTACCTCTTGTTCTAACACACATTTATTTATCTTTTGCATTCTCGCGTCTCTTCCGTTTTCTCATGTATGTCCAGCGAGTTATGTTTCGCACCCTCTCCGCGGAAGTTTAAATACTGAGTTACGTCTGTACTGAGTATGTCTGTGGTCAAGCATGGACTTATGAAAAATGCAAATGATGTGAAAATGCAAGAGATAGAAAGGATTCTGTTTCGAGAAAAAAACAAACTCAATCAGCACCAAAAAACGAACGCGTAATAAAATTCTTTGCGTTTCGTGCTTATTATAATATAATATGCGTGAAATAATTTGATAATTTCAATTTCCGATATTTTATAATAATTGAAGTAGTAATAATTTATACAATAAAATTGAGGTAATAACGGTTTCGACAATTAAAACAACAACAGTTTAAATGATAATAATTTGAAAAATGATAATTTAAAAAAGAGTGAGACACGTGAGACTGGAAATAAAGGGTTGCATGAAGCTTCGAGGTTCAACGCGCGTGCTTGTATGCGCGACATAGTTTCGGAAACTCCAATGTTGCCGTGAACACCCGCGAGACTCGTATCCTAGGACAAACTGGATGAGAAACTGCACGAAACGCGTTCAGACTAAGATCTAACGGGGAACATGTGCTATGTGTATATAGCGTACGTATATGTACATGACTGCGCTCGCATCTGCCTCAAAACGTGCTGGATCGCGTGTTCTTTAGGTATTTCCGTCCGCATAATACACGACGAGTCGCGTTGCGATCGTTGCGAATAAAGAATTCAGACTGGTTGGTAATAATCCGCGAAATCCAATTGTTCACTTAACGACGGAATGGCACGTTGCATATGACATTTCGAATCTGTTCGTTAACTTTTAACGCTCCACGATTCAACGAGACATTGGAATCAATTTTTTATTCGCTAGGTCGAATAGGAATTCATCGAATAAAAACCGGCCGCCGCGGCGAATGATTCTGGAATAATCGTTATCGAACTTGGATGGCAGTTCGACGATGAATCGGGAGTCAGCTGACCAAGATCCACCGGTAAGTACATCCCGTACCTCGAAAGTCGGCCGGCGAGTTTGTGCGCCGGGACTTCCCATCGAATTAGAGAAAAGTGTTCTCACGGCATCTTGCGCACTCCGCCACAAGGACAAACTTTTCCGTTAATCTCCTGGAAACCCCTGCGGGGCGCGATTTATCGAGGATACTCGATACGCGGAAGCTTCCTCGATTCTCGATTTATTCCGGACTCCTCCGAGCCCCGTCCGTCGCCCTCGACTCCTCCTTCTCTCCGCCTCCTGATTCTTTGGCAACTTTCCGTCCTATCGGGGCCACGTTTTTTCCCATTATACTTTGCTCAGACGTTTTACAATGAGGCATTTGTATATTCGAGAGGACAAGGCGGCGGATCTCGAATTGCGCGAATACGCTGATCGTGGGACATTGTGCCTTTGTTTCAAGATTTAACATGATGTAACTCGGAGTCAGGAATACGTTAGCATGAATGGAATATCTACGAGCTTCTGGAACTTTGGAAGGGATTACATGCGTATCTTGAATGTATCGGTATGCTATTGGATTGCGATGTTAATGTTAAAATATACATTTTATTCCTAAACTAAATTTTTCATATTTTTTAATTCATGGATTTATTGATAAAATTTCATGTCATTTTGAGAAAAAAATTTCATTGAGTATCATATTTTTTAATAAATTTACGACTGATATATTTGAAAAAAGATACAGTGTTTTACTTCGAAAGAATATAATTTAAATAACGTTCCATTGCGATAACAAGTCATTGTATAAAAGATCAGAAAATATCCTGCCCGCAAAGTCAATGTAACATCTTTAAAATTTGCATCTCTTTGATAAATGATACGAGAGCGAGAACGAAAAATCCGCAGCGGCTTAACTCGAACATGTTTTGCGGAATTAATGAATGAGACCGCGGATCGAAATTTCCAATTTGTTAATAGCGCTATTCTTTTTCGCATCGATATGCGCTGGTCATTTGAATATTAAAGAATAAAAATAGAGAATGGGAAGAATATGTTTTGGTAGTGACTGAGAGAAACGGATGTTAACTGCTCCACATGGGAAACGGCGCCAACTCGAGACTCCCACACTCGGCTCATTAACTTGAATTATACGAATAATATTTTCTTGCCTAACGGGAAAATCAATGCGTCTGCCGGAGAGATGCATAATTCATGTCGTAGTATCAGACAGATCGAGGATTAATAGGCCTGATCGGATGCTCTGCAATCGAACATTTACCGTCCTTTCGCTCTCTATTCCTCTCGTTCCTGCTCTCCTTTCTGCCCACGTTACGTTACTTCATTTCAGTTAAAAGAAATCGATGAGCTATACCGACGAGAGAGCTTTTAAATGATTCAGGATATTATTAGAACGGTGTTTCTTTTTAATTCATTTCCCAATATTATTATCTAATTCCAGTCGATCGTCGAAAGGAGAAAGAAAGGATTATTTCGTCTTGTAGTGTCCTATTCAATATTCTATTCAATATTATTTCTTAATATGTTCACATTGTATATAACATATAAACAAAACACAATTTAATGGACCAACTTTTAAACATCGTTGCCTTGGTGTAACGCTCCTTTCTTTTTACATCCACAAAAAATTGATTGCAGAGCAAGAATTTAATTATTCTTCCTGGGTACACGGTTTGTGCCGGCTGAGTTCGCATCAGAGGAAATATTTAACCTCTTCAGTTTAAATAAAAGTCTTGTCGTGAGCTGCAAATTAACGATTTCAACAATGACTTGACTCTTTCGCTTTTTTAATCGTCTGAGACAAAAAATGAATAAATACAAATAGAAATGGAATTACAACCAAATCTTAATTTCAAGGATTAGAGAATCGTTCCTTTGAAAACTAAATTTCTACTAATTAAGAATTAGCAAAATTTTATTCCTACTGATTCTTAATAAAACATAAGAATTATAGAAGAATTATTTATATTCAAATTTTATATATTCTATTTATCGTTTTAGGATTTTCGGCTCTTACAATTAAATAAAATGAAAATTTGATTACATATCGGAAAATCAACAGTTTGCTCAAAATTCTAACGGTAAATAATTTTAGCGCGTATACAGTGATTGTAAATACTGTTCGTGATCGGTATTAAGATTTAATCGAAACGAGCACGTACCGACAGATAATTCAACGGCTCGTCCCCGGAAGTTAAGTGACGTGACGTAGAAACTAAGCACAGCTGGAAGGAAAAAAACAGTCGGCGGCTGGATTTTAAAAGAGCGGTCGAACGGTAGGTTGTAACGCGGTTAACTGCAGTCACGAGTCGACCAAACTTCGATAGCACGGGCTAAGAATATATTTCAATTGAAATCGTTAAAAAGTAGTACGGCAAAATAATACGGGAAGAAAAGAAAAGAGCAGAAAAGAGCAGAACGTGAAGAATAGCAAGAATATCTAACGTTGAAAGAAGCGACGTGGAAGCGCAATTTAGCCTCAATGTTATTCTCGAAGCGTTCGTTAATCTCATTACGAAGTCGAATATTTTTAGACGCGTTTATTTCCATATCCAGCAATATAATTTTTATTATTGTAAATTAGATACATTCAAATGAAACACAGATTAAAATTTTTATGGAACATAAGTCCACGTTTCAAAAGTTGAACATACTTGATTTAGAATTAATGTTTAGAATTTTTAGGATATAAAGCACGATGAAAAATGGCAGGGCAAAAAAATTTTAGGACGAAAATTATTAAGGAAATAAAAAAAATTTATTGCGCTTTCATCACTAGGATATTTTAATGTTACGTCACGTGCATGCGCGCGAGCGTAGTCGCAGGATTCAGTGGAGCTCTTCATTTATACTTTTATAAAATAATTTTGTAATGTGTGTATATAAATATATTTTTAAAATGTATCTCTTTACGAATATATTAATTATGCAAAATGTCCTAGATTAATTATATTTCTTTTCAATTGCAGGATTTTAAATACTTTTTATTGAAAATTTAATACAACGTTTCCTGTAATATTTAATTTTTATAAAGAGATATCTTAATAATTAAATTTTAAATTAAGATTTTTTAGGTTGACATTTTGTTTAAAAATATCTACCTAAGAGAGAGAAAAAAGCTATGTAAGGAATAAAATTGTATTATACATTTCTCTAATATGGAAGCGTAAACAAGTTTTTATTTTTTTTGTTTTTAAGTTGAAATAAAATACGACCCGAGATATTTTATTTATAAATTCTTTAACTTATAATATAATTTTTTATATATAAAATTCTTATATAAAAATTTAAATTTATTATCTTTTTACGTATTTTAAGAATGAAAAATATTTGTAAATTTCGATGAAAATTTGCTTATTGTTCGCTGTGCTCATCCGTGCGATATTTAGAAACCTATTAAACATTTATTTTTATAATCATTTGTTTCCTTTCCTTTCTTATAATCATTTATATATTTCCTTTCCTTTAGATTAGATTTAACTATTAAAAGTTTAGCATACTTGACTATTCATTTATATCATAGCCAGTAAACGCGATAGTATACATTTAGATTTCTCATACATATTAAAGTCTATGTTTACATCAACACATTAGAAATTCTGTGCTAACATGGTCGAGAACTTCCTCGAAATATTCATTACTCAGTAAAATCGCTATCATCTCGCACTTTTCTACAGTGTCATTGATTGATAGTCTAATGATAATTAGATTAAAAATAGGTAGTTTTGTTGCCGTTAAAAATAAAACATTGATACATATCACATATATTGTTTTAGAAATGTTGAAACATAATTTTAGAAATAATTACTAGTTTAATTACTAGTTTAATTACTAGTTATGCGTGAACGATAATTTATTATTAAAAGAAAATACTCTTATCTTTATATTCATATAAATGAAAAGGCAGAGATATATCAGGTTGTTTGGACTAATTGCGAGATTCTCTTAATAAAACCGGTTACACTTTAAATACGTAATAAAAATAAACGACCGAGTAATTTTCTCTTTGTTAAGCGGCGCCTCTTTCCCATCGGCCATCGTGCGATTCAGTATCGATTCAACGGGATTTTTAATTTCCCCGAAAGCCGTGCGGTATCCTATATAGCGTGTCACGTGGCCCGAAGAGTCTCCAGATGTTGGCTATACATCACGGTTGTTCGAGCATTGCGGTGCCCGGTTATATCAATTTCGCGCTAGCGCGCGCGCATCCGCGTCCGCTTCCCGTCGTGAAAACCACCGACGTCCTTACAAATTGCCATCGCGGGTGCTAACTAAACGTGCACCGTACCCGCTCAACGAGAAACGGCGACCCATTAATATCGCGAGAATGGCGCCGCGGGATCGCCGATGCTCTCGTTGCCGCTCGTACGTTTTCCCAACACGGACTGATTGCAGTCCACGAGAAACGTGCTGAACGACGATAAAAATTGGACAATCTGTGGTCGTATTTTTCTCTTTTTTTATAATCTAACAATTGATTCTCTGAGGGAGGACAATTGTACCAAAGTGCCAAAATAAATATTTATATATACTTCCGTTCGGCAATAATTGTTTCTACTTTAATATTGATGCATGACTGATTATTTTGCCAATATTTTTGGAAAATATATATTCGCTGTCAATTTATCTAGTAATCTTATCGTTTCGTCATAATGCACCGATTAAAGAGTCCATTTTAGGTAATTTATAATTCATGAGAGAAATTCATTCGACACACGTAATATATATACATGCGCACACACATAGCTACAGATTTTAATTTTTTTATAATTTTACGTGCCGCGCATCCTGCACATGTATCTATTCTGGATCTTTTCGAATGCTTTTTATATCCAAAGCACGTAGAGAATTATAAACAAAATTACATTTTATCTTTTATCGCAATTTATGAATCATCCAAAGCGTGCTTGAAATAGATATAAAGTAAAAGCTCTATCCATTCTCTCTCTCTCTCTCTCTTTCTCTCTCTCTCTAAAAAAAATCGACAATGGATTGGTTTACGAGTGGATCGCGCGTACAACGACGCCTCCCAACATTTCGAGGTCGGTAGACCTCGTAAATGATTCGTAAACCCGATATGATATTAAGAGGAGCCAGGAGCACAAATTAATGATTGCTGTCAGCGGCGTTCGATAATACGGAACAAGACGTATCGTGCGAAATCACGCGACGGCGCACGTAGCTAGCGGTGCGGCAACGTTGTTTCCGGCACAACACAACGCGTTGTTCACCACTCATATTATATCACCCCGCATTAGATTCGCCCAAGGTATGCCAAGAGTCCGTGCATACAGAGAGAGCCGAGAAAGAGGAAGGGTGAAAGACAAGCGCGCGCGGGGATCAGACGAGAGAAACGGAAAGGGTGTGCGGGACTAGGGAGCATATAATGGCGAGTATTACGGGCACTTAGTCACTTTTGTGCCGCGGTCGCTATTGTGCTAACAATAAGACAAAAGATGGCGAATCCCCCGGAGCAATTCAGCTGTCCCGTACAAACCAGTCGCCAACATCGCGCCGGCATCGCCCGGCTCCGCTCGGCTCGGCTCGGCTCGGCTCAGCGCGCCGCGACGCGAATGCTCGAATGAGCATGATGCTCAGAGGGAAATTAAGCCCCGGTCTGCTTCGACGCCGCCGATATATGTTTGCCTTCGTTCGCAGAGCGAATTGTAGCGAGCACCCGAAAACGTGCGCCCGTATTCGCAGTGAGAGCTTTCCTTCCCGAGAGCAAACCCAGGCACACATTGTGCGCGAATCAGCTTTTGTTATAGCACCGTTCCATTTTAAGCTTAAACAGAAAGATCCTGCGCGCGCGCAGTTCTCGCCATTTGAATTTCCTGTCTACGTTGTCTCTTTAATGTTCTTTTTCCAGACGGTATAAAAGTCGCCTCTTGACAGAATGATTTCTCCTCTAGTTTAAATACATCGTTAATGAATTATATTATTTGTAAAAAATTAAGAGCAAATAATATCGTCATCGAGGTGTCGATTACTATAACTTTCAAGAAAATTGACTGCGAAATGGTACATTAATTAATGTGTTAAAAGTATTGATGAATTGCCTTTGGAACCGATCGCAAAACTTGTCAAAGTATGACGAGCCGTACGTGGCGTGCCAATCGAAAATTCGGTGAAGAGGAAAACGAGAGATTATTGCCTTCGCTGAAATGCAATGACGGATCTTGGTGGAAATTCTCGTTTCATTGTATCTTTCAAAACTGTTCAATTTTTTGTTCGCAAAACAGCTACGAAAGAGAGACGTGTTGAATAAAAGAAAAAGCGAAGACTCGCATAGAAGTTAAAGCATTCAGCGTCACGAGGCTTTTATCTCGAACATCAAAAGACAATTCTCGAAATTATGGAGATTTTTCCGAAGAATTCCGCGAAATTGACGTTATCCTACTGACAGGTCACGGTCGGTTCTTTGTCGGTAGTAACACGCTCTGGGACGTCACTGACAAAGGATGGAATAGATCGACGGAACAAATGAGACTTTACATCAATTGCTGTATGTATGTACACGTGCCTCGTCTATATCGTTGATTCTAGTTTATCTCTTTGCGTTTGCACAGCGAAATTCTTTACTTTGATGCTCGAAACAAATAAATCAGTTGTTTGTATTCGTGAAACATTTATTTCCACACTGTAATCGCAATATATTTAATATACGACTAATAATCTTATAATAATTGTATCTCAACAAAATAAAAAGAAATATTACTTTATATTGATTGTAAAAATATATTTACTATTATATATAAAATTATTTGTATATATTTGAAAATAGAATGAAAATGATTACTAATAGAAAAAATATATGTCAAAGCAAAACTTATTCACGTGATTTCAACAATCTTCATATCAATTGTTTTAGCGATTGATTTCGCTGGTTTCTGAAGAAATAATAACGCATAATTAATGAATTTGCAATTATCAGAACTATAATGAGGGACTCAATGTTAACGCATTAAACATGTTCGCGGTGCATCGAGCCGCGATTGAGCCGTGCATAGAGGCCGACCAAGATAATCCATTTCCACTTTATTCAGCATCATCCGCTTGGTTGCTCCGAGCAGGCCGAGTCAAAGTCGTTCGATCAAATCGATCCGCGCTTCGGCTGTGCGCTTCGTTTCTAGTTGTCGGATCTGTTGCTTTGAGTACATTTGCGCTTACAGTTGCATCGATCGCAACGAACGTCAAGATCGAATTGCCGCGGCCGTTTGTGTTTCCATCGGGAATTGTACGTGGTCGAAGAAAAGGGAGTTGCCCGACTGCTCGCGAGATAATTTGGTTAATAACAAAAAAAGATATAGATATACGTTCAAATATTAGAAAAAAAATTATGAGCCCTACAATCAAATTATATATCATGCAATTTATAATTTTCTATAATATATTATTGCGTAAATTTTTTTCTATTTTTTTATCGTTTATTATATTTTTGAAGTGTATGCTTAGACAAAAGAGCCTCGTCGTCACTCATAAAATGGAGAATTTGCACCGACAAACTATATATAATTATAAATAATCTGCTTACAGGACCATACCTTCAATACATTCATGCGCATGCATTTTTCTCTCTTTCACATGTGAATTATACCGAGCGCATATCGCGACATCATGCAACACGCTTATTTTGGAGTGATATTACGCTTTCGGAAAGTATAGTTCCTAACAATCGATAGGTGTCTATTCATCCACGTGCAATCAGCCGTAATTACTCAACCGCAGACATGCGCGTACTTTTTGCACAATCAGCGGTAAAAATTTGCGTTCGTCGTAATGTACTGAATGACTATGCATCGCTTTTTGCAGTGTTTTTCCCATTTCGATAATGACTACTTTACCATCACCATCGGCTTTTCGCGTTTACCTTTTTTTAGAAACAATTTTCCTAATGTGCGGTGCGAAAGGATAGGATTTCTTTTCGTCAAATATCGAGATATTACAAGAATGCAAGAGCATTCAATGTGCATAGAGATATCCTCGAGAGCACATATAATGCGCTTTGTTTTCAGTGATATTATATTTACATATATAATTTTTCTTCCTCTTCTCGCGTAAAAATAATTGCAATAGAAAAGCGCATAACGCTGCATATCATAGCATAATGTAATGAATGAGAGAGCAAAAAAAGAACGGAGAATTAAAGCATTCTGTTATGCTAATAAACTGAAAAACATTACTGCACTGTCCGTTAAATTAAGAAAATTAGCCACTCGTGTATTGACAAGTACTCTTATGCCAACCACTTCAAACATCTTATCCTCCCAAAAATCGATCGGTCGCGCGCGCACCCGATGGTGATTCCCCCTCGATCGATCGCGTGTCATAATCCCCTTGTTGCAAAAGCGATCTTTGATTAAAAACGGCGTTGAATTGATCACGCGTAACGACGACGCGTCGTGACTGACTTTGATGAGACAATTTGAATAATATTGACGACTCTTGACTTTGAAAAAAGTGTCAACCTCCAATCGCGTTGCATCGAGAATCATCTCAACTTCTCAAGATTGAACGGTTGTCGGGAAACGAGGGGTTTACCCCCACTTATATTCACTTGTTCCGATGAATTGTCGCCGCGAGAACAAGAATGAGAAGTAGTCGTCGTCAACCGCACAATTAGCGTTAATCCTCGTTAATCCGTCTCTTCAATCTGCATTTCTTTGTTCGTCATCCCTTCATCTCGATTATGCGAGTATCACCGGATAAAGATCACACGGTATATGTACGTGGGAGGGAGAATCAATGCGCTGCGGCGAGGCGACGATAAAGACGTTCGGGAATGGAAGGTCGAAGGTAAACGAGGTAAGATACAGTTTATCCCACGAGTCTTGGTCGTTAATACTTTAGTTTCCTATATTTATGACACCGATCAATATCCTATTCCTATCCCGCTCTGTGCCGGAAGCGACCCAGATCCGCGCAAACTAGACAACAGTTTAAGGTCTCGTGTGAGTTGCAAGGAGAATATGTGACAAGTCCTGCCGCTTGGGTCATAATAAACACACGATCTAACGAAATAGAGGCTTTAACGCAACAGCGTCTATTGTTAATACTGTTCCCAAACTTGTTTCCGTCAATTGTACTTTGGAAATATTTCATGTATTCGCGGTTACAATATTCTAATAAATAATAAATATATAAAGGCGCTCTTGTCATTGAATCTCGATTGAATCCCTTCATTTCGGGCTGTTTGAAAAATCACGAAATTGCGTTCACTAGATCGAATGTCGTCAATGTGGCTTATCGAATCGTCGGAACGAAAAAATACACATAGAATACTATGTTATATCACCTAAAAAGACGGGTTTTGTCCAATCAAATGGTTCTATTGGCACATGTCTCGTTGGCTCGTAACCAGAGCCATGATCGATCTCTATTTGTATCGGCTGGCAATCGGATATTGGCCGATGAACGTACGAAAAAGAGGAAGGCGTCGACCAAGGCAGCAAATAGATGTAAGCAAAAGATATCGTGGCTGTGTAGTGGCAGGTGCAGTAATGCTTCATCAAGTCGGTAAATAATATTTGAAATCGATTATCTGTGGCTTTACGAATTCGATATAGTTTTAATTACGGCGCCCTATTGTCCATGTGGACCAATGTATCGACGATGGATGTCTAAAATCGAGAAATGACAAACCGCCAAAGTATACATGAAAATGCGGAGGAGTACATACGACATGTGAAAGGCGAAATAGAAGCGCAAACTGCAACACAGACAATCGTCCGTCGCTGCATCGCTCGCCGCGCTCACATTGTTGTCATAATCTGGCCAGACTAGGTCCATTGTTTGTCATTCAATTTTTCCGCTGAATTTCCATCACGGACAATGGCAGCGGCGCTTCATAAGTCGCGTGAATTACATGGGCGAATGTAGCTCGTAAATATAGCCCGTAAATATATCGTGCAAAAGCACCGTCGCGTTCGCTCCCTTCCATATCGCGGAGAACGATGCTTCAAACTCTCTCGATTCTATTTTATTCCTCAATGAGATTCGACGATGATACATTCGCATTTTACTCGTTTTCCTTAATTCAAGCAAAACTCATATTTATCGAATATTATTTACACGCAGAAAAAAATTACTAATTTAAACACAACTTTCGATAAAAATCAAATAACGCAACTGCCACGCGAAATATACAATTTTTTATTATTATATTCTATCATTGCATTCGCACATATATATAGCGACTATTAAATATTGATTTCGTTTTATTCCCCCTAATATTACGACACACACACAAACGTACATCACGTTTCTTCTCGATGACGAGTGTTTTTTTCCGTTTAATCGCCTTTATCGAGACCGTCGATGAAAAGCAAATAGTTCATCTTGCGAGAGAGAGCCGAACCGAAGGGAAGTAACCAGCGATCGCCAACGAATAGATGGATAACGCCTAGGAATACCACCTGCGCGAGAGAGGAGAGTAATACGAGTCGCGATACCGCTCGTAAATCAGCGCAATTTCGCAAACGTTCCGGGACAATTTTATGATTTAATCCAGTGGATGCGTGAAGGCTGCGGTCGCGAACGGGGACAGCGATGGAAACGCGAGACACGTCGCTTGCACGGTGCACCGGGTTGCACTCTTCGAGATGAATTTCCCCGCGTATCGCCGACACAGTAACCGCGAGAGTGAAAAATCTCTGCGGCCAACTACAAATTCGCAGTGTAACGGGAAACGCACTTGCCAGTTCGAATTTTCGCGTCAATTCTGTCGCGTTGCGTTTTACGAGTTACGCAGTTATCGGTGACGGATGTATCGCAATAAGGCGAAATAAAATGCCGATTAGGATCTACATCGGAAATTTAATTAACTCGGGACGGTCGTGCTCCTGTAAATTGCATTTTATTATATCGGAAATCGATTTTTTTCAACTCGGCTTGAGGCGTTGGTCGCTGGTCCCTGGTCCCTCCCTCTCTCTCTCTCTCTTTTTTGTCGCAACAACCTGCGTTCGCCACTTAACACGTTCTATTCTGTCGGAAATGGATATTTGCAGCCAACGTTATATTGCCTAGTCAGAGGATAAATACGCAATGAACGTACTTAGCTTCGCGGGAGGTCTCTCCGGTACGGAAATTAATTTACCTCGCGTCTCTTAACTGCAGCAGGGATCGCAATCATGTATAAAGCGTTACCCAGCTGCTTTTTGCCGATGAGTTTATTAACTTAGACTTTTCGCGAGCGTATCTCAACGCTGACGTCGCACAAAACGACGAATCTAATAACGCGATTACCTTGAACAGAGATTATGATACATCGCGGAAAGAAATCGCGCAATCGCGAGGATCGGTCGCTTGCGTGTCGGACGAGCTTCGCAAGTCCTAGCAAAAGGTTTCTCGCATTCGGTAAATCGCAAATCGAATTAAGCTCTCAACCGGCACGCCATCCTCGATCCGAAATGTCGTGGATGTATAAAAGGGAGCGATAACGACGCGACCGGACACAAGTGAGCTGCGGAACGTGCATCCGACTCCATCGCGCCGCGTCTCGCTTCAACCTAGAAACGGCTCTCGCGGCTATTACGGTTTTAAAGTGTCCAGGAACTCGTCGTCCGTGTCCAGCATCGATAGTCTATCAGGCGGAAAGAGAAAAGAGAGAAATCGACCAACGCACCCGCTGTATTTGTCTGCTCGAGTTCGCGAGCTAACTACTTGGACAACTAGTCGAGCTTTACCTAGGGTGCGTCAAACGGTACATTGATTGTGTGTACTTGGCAGTTCACGACTCGACTCGCATCGAAGGATGTTGATGCACAACGATAGTGGTTTCGTAGCCGAGCCATTGGCTTTCGCTAGCAGAGTCGGGTAGGTGTAAGGCCTTATCGTCTTTCCGGTCAGCTTTCCTATCAGCCTCCTTATAATCATTCGACATTCCGTGTCAGCCGCAAAGTACCTTACGAAAGAAGATAAAGCGAGTATCGGAGATAGAGACGACGCGAGCGAGATGAATATACATTCGTACACAACATGAATACGTTTTCGGGATGAGATCGTGATACGATACAAGAGGCTTACAAGTTCTTACGGCTGAAAGATATATAGATAGATTACATTATGCCGCAACCTGGATTTCTCGATACATCGGCAAGACTCATAATCACTCGACATCCCAATTAGCGCGCGGCCGGAATTAATCCACCGGCAGTGCATATATAACATTTCGCTTAGGTTTCATCATCATTAATGTTGGCTGCACGTGAAAGCGCATCATTTTCCGCGCAATGAATATAAATCTTTTTTTTTCCATATATAACCGCTGGCAATGATGATACAATAACAAAAATAACAATGGGGTAATAATATAAACATCGATTGCAGGCGGACGCGAGATTTCGCGATATTATTCGTTCTGTTATAAGTCTCGGTTATAGACGATTATATTGTTCGAGTTGGTTCGTGTTATATATTGATACGTTACAACTTCTCGTGACGTTATATTCTTTCGGTCGTATCGGTGGCGATTTTATCGTCGGAATGAACAAATTTACCGCGCGTAAATGGATCACGTTTGCGTTGCGATCGATGTAGTGAATTTGCGGGTCGTCTTATTCGGGAAAGGCACAATTCTTATCGTTGACGCGAAAGCTATTTGTCCTACAACCTGCTTTACATTTGCGATGTCGTGACGGAGTAATAATGTCGGTCACGAAGGAAGCGACAGAAATTACCTTCACATAAGTCTTGGGGAAATTCTTGGCCGTTTATTTAATTTCTCAAGATGACGATTCGGGATTTTATTCTATCGTAGTCTCGGATCAAACATTACGAGAAACGAATATTTTGTTCGTCGCTGCACAAATAAGATCATGTTTTTTATTTAAAAGCAAGTTTTTAAGTACGTTAGAAAATTTTCAACGATAATCTTGTGACAATAGATTTTTCATTAAATTTAAAGCTGATTTTAATTTATAGAAAATTTTACGAGACGATGTTTTCAGTATTCAATATTAATCATTCCGATAATTAAATCTCAGATTAAATTCTGAGAGAATTGGATCCACTAAATTTAAACGAATAATAAGCTCTCGTTATTTAATTTGTGTATCGTAGAAGCTTTATTTATCACGCTCGAAAAGTTTCGCAAATTTCAATAATTTAATAATCAAATATCGATTAGCTAGTATTTTTAAATAACAGAGATGTACATCCCCTGCAAGAACGATTTCTAGGATGGAATTTTCCTGCCGAGCACGCAGATCTCGTGCATCCACATTGGCATGCATTTCTCGCACCTGGAAGACTATGGCATGTCGCCCTTGCGCTTATTTATCTTTTGCTCTTAATGCTCTCTTTAGTCGGAAATGGCATCGTCATTTGGATCTTCAGCACGTAAGTTTGCATTGTTTAAGAAATTTTATTTTATAACAATTAAAATGTTACAATTTAAAAAAAAATACTGATTATATGAGCGTCGAAAATTTAAAAAATTATGAACAAAAATTGCGCAGTTTAAAAAAATTTAAATTCGATTTTTAAGCATGTATTTGCTTATATATTTAAAATACACATTTTATAATTTAATATTATTTTTTACTATCTATATAATTGCGTGTATATAATTTTAATAGTTAGTAGAATTATTTCAAAATTTTCTGTGTTTTCTAAATTCGACATTAAACTATTTTTTTTTTTTAATTTATTGATTAATGTCGTAAACGACATATGGTGGTGCTGCCGCCATCTCTATACATGAGGTTGAATCGTTTCAACACAGTTTGCGATGTTCTTATCGTACGACGAGAAATATACTACATTTCCTATTCTATTTTTATTCCGAAAAATAATTTTGCCTAAAATTTAATTAATGCATAATGAACAAATTCGTTTTTATATATTAATTTCTAGATCGAAATCATTGAGAACGCCATCGAACATATTCATCTTGAATTTGGCAGTGTTCGATCTACTGATGGCAACGGAAATGCCTATGTTAATCATAAACAGCTTTTTGGAACGAACGATTGGTTGGGAGACCGGATGTGATGTGTATGCTTTGCTCGGCGCGATTTCTGGGATGGGACAAGCGATCACCAATGCGGCGATCGCTTTCGATCGATACAGGTTGAACTTGCACAATTTCTATTGATTATTACTGGATTAAAAAAGGAAGGACTATATGTTTGTTAAAATCTAGCGATACTATCGTAAACGATTATTTCAATTATATCGATAATAAACTGGGAAATAAAACAAGAGATCTTACAATTTAGTAAACATATCTCAGAATGTATAATTAGGCAATTCCCGATAACAATGAGCTACACTTTGTATTATATATACATATATTATACTTGATATTACAGAACTATTAGTTGTCCGATTGATGGTAGATTAAATGGAAAGCAAGCTATGGTATTAGCTCTCTTTACGTGGTTCTGGGCACTGCCCTTCTCGATATTGCCCATGACGGGATTGTGGGGTCGATACGTGGCAGGTAAACCAATACTATCTTTCTATTATCCAAGAAAATATAATAAAATATTTATAACTCTTTCGCATAATTTCCGTATTTTAATTCCGAGTGATTAATCCATATTTTTATTTCATATATCATATTTCATATTTCATTACACATTTGTTATGTTGAAATTAATATAAAATGATTTTACCATCTTTTCTATAAAAACGATTCATTGAATATTTTTCTTAAATAAAATATTTCTATGAAATATTTTATTGTAGATAATATTGTGTATAATATATGCAATTTTTATGAAATAAAATATTTCTATGAAATATTTCTATGAAATATTTTATTTAAGAAAAATATTCTATGAATATTTCTATGCAATATTTTATTTAAGAAAAATATTCAATGAAACGTATAATTTTCAGAGGGTTTCCTTACCACGTGCAGTTTTGATTATCTTACGGACAACGAAGACACAAGGACATTTGTGATAACAATATTTTTCTGGGCGTACGTCCTTCCTATGCTACTGATTATTTATTTTTACTCGCAATTACTGAAGTCTATTCGTACTCACGAGAAAATGCTTCGCGATCAAGTAAGCAACAACTTTGTGTCTCGTAATCTCGTTCTTTGACGTCGCGATAAAGCATGCAATTTGTGGAGGATTCCACTTTTACCAGTGTATTGCGTGCACAGGCCAAGAAGATGAATGTCAAGTCGCTCGTATCGAACCAAGACAAAGAGAGAAGCGTCGAGATGAAAATTGCGAAAGCCGCTTTTACGATTTTCTTTCTCTTCGTACTCGCGTGGACACCGTACGCGGTTGTTGCTTTAACGGGAGCCTATGGAAATCGGTAAGATAGTCCATTTGCAAAATTATTCTTCAAAGAATTCAAAGAATTTTTTTCTACTTTATATTTTTTAATCTTGCTTTACGTTACAGCGAAGTGCTTACTCCACTCGCGACTATGTTGCCAGCCATATTTGCCAAGACGGTATCGTGTATCGATCCATGGATATATGCAATTAATCATCCTAGGTGAAACACCTATATGTCTCTAATATTCTGTTATTTCTATTTGAAATTCCGAGTAGCTGCGTTAATTCAATAATCAAAGTAGTTTTTTAAATAAAGAAAAATGATTATTAAAAAAATTTCTTTGCTCCTTTTCTTAATAACTTTCTAATAATTTTTGCATTGTTTAGGTATCGACAAGAATTAGATAAGCGCTGCAAATGGATGGGAATTCGAGAACCTGCAGCCGAAGATACCGTGTCGGCGCAAACTGAAAAAGTTACTACTGAAGAATCATAATCTTATTGCTCATTAAGACAGTTGTCGAGAAGATGTCGATCGATCGCATCGCGTTCTCGAATGCAATTTTGACCGGTAGCCTAGATATTTTTTTTTCATATATTTCATTTATAAAAAAAATGTAGGTGGAAATTCTCCCTTTCTATTTTGCGAAAACAAACTCGAGAATAAAAAACAATCGCATCTTGTTTAGTTTATATACATCAAGCTGTTATGTAAATATATTCGCAAGCAAATATAACATTTTTTTTCTTCTTCCTCTAAATTCTTCCATCTGTATTTCTCAATATTAAATTTAGCCTTGATGTAATTCAAATTTTTCTTAATTGTCATGCTTTCTGTAATTCGTCAGAGATGGCAGAGTATGAAAGCCTGTCTTGTGCTGCCATCCTTACTGACTGGCCTATTTTTTATTGATCGTTGATTGCAAATGTCAAAACATTTCGAAGAAAATTGTCTGGCTCTTTCATTAATATAATGAAGAATAAATATAATTTTATTGTATTGCAAAAGATAAATATAATTAAAATTATTATAAATATCAATAATTATAATTAAAAATAATTACAAATTTGATTCACATTATACAGATTCTAGAAAACAAATCGTACATTTTTTTGATATTATATATTAGCAAAAATTATTTTATTTTTTTCTTTCAATATTTTCCGTTATTCTTCTAATATCACATTTCGTATTGAATTAATCTCTCTCTCTCTCTTTCTTTCTTTCTTGTGATACGAAAAATAATTAAATTTGGAAAAAGTTTTTTGATATAAAATTAGTTGTGTAATTGATAGAAGAATCTTGCGGACAAAATAGTTTTTGACGATATTCTTCAAGCCCAAGGATTACAACGAATCAATCACTTTAGATAGTGTAAATTTTCTATCCGTCTGTAGCAAAGAACGACTTATCTACTGGATGAATAGAGTGGATAGAGATCTCTTTCTGTCCTCCGAGAGTGGAGAAACATTGTCTTATCTGGGAACGAGGTCACGTGCCACCCGAAGCGCGGAAGAAACCCGGATAGAAAAGAAAGTCGATGAGAAGAGCGAGGATGGGAGAAAGAAGAGTGAAGAAAAAAAGATGAGCACAACTCGAAGACAGCTCCGAAGAATACCACGGCACGTTCGCGTTTATGTGTTATCTTTTAGTCTGGGAAAAATATTGTCCTACAAATCAACTCCAGCTGAGAAATTGCTCACTCGTGAGAAGACCGAGACTTCCGGTAATCGTCGATCGCGTTCAAGTTTCCCGCAATCGAATTAGTTCTCGATGATGATAAGCTCAGCTATTGATAAAAACAGATTGCAAGCCCCCTATGTAATTCAAATGTCGTTCCCTGTAGAAATTTTACGTTGGCCGAATATAAAGGTTCACGCATAATGTACGCTTTCCTTTATGCGTTAATATCATGGATGAGACGTATTTCTTTCTTTATGAGAGAGCCTTTGGTCGGGCGCTTGTTACGGAAAATTGAGAGGATCTCCTTATTCTCTCGTTATCTTGATCCCCTTAATTCGCTCCGCGGATTTCCGTTTTCTGCCGAGGGAAAGCGATACGCTATATGAGTAGTGTTCACAGAAAATGGCGTTCCACGTGTGTCACGAAACATGTCCCCGGAATATATTTCGTGCAAAATATGTTATGCCATATTACTTATCTCGCGTGTTCTATCTTCGTGTGCTATTTTCGACATATTTCGGGATATTTCGATTCGGTAATATCACAGTTATTATACTAATTAATTGCTACTGCAATATAATAATTTATTTCCGGCGCTGCCGCATGATTATATTTCCGATACAAGTATATATATATTTTCCAAAAATTACACTTTTAAAATTATTTTAAAAAATTATTGATTATTCGATAACACAATTATAATATAAATGAGAAATTTAGTTAATATTGCAAAAGGCCAATATATCACTCGTAAAGTACATCGTCGAAAGTAATCGTCATAAAAGTCAGTCTCAGTCAAACGTTCAACTTTAAGAACATCATAACACACCGACGAGTAAGCTTGGTTGATCTCGAGATCTCCCGTAATTTTTTTTTCTTCTTTTTTTTCCACGATCGTCCGGGATACGATCGCGCAGAAAGAACAAAGGTAATGAATAACGCGCGACAGCGTGCTAACTTACCGTCTAACTTTCTTGCGAGCAAGAAACATTGCTCCATGAATACGTATATATACGCACGGAGCGTCTCGTGAAATATACGACTACCGAAGCGCAGCGAAGAACTTTGAAATCTGACGGACGGAGACTAGAAAGAATCGCGCTCTCTTTCGAAAAGAACATTGCACCGGGGTAATATTTTTATTCGCAAAGAGAATGTACGCGTCCGTGTTTCCGGGACTTTGATCGCGACAGACGAGGCTTTTACGTAAGATTACGACGGAATAATCCCGGCTGTCGCAGCGGAGATCATCTTCTTATTCGCCATTTGTGCGCGAGAGACTCCATGTATTTTTTGTCCAATTTTCGCTTACGACGATAAAATAATTAGCGGGATTCCGACGCGAATAGCGCGAAAGGATGTTAATTGGACGATTTCGGTTAATCCCGGTCAACCGGCGTGCTGTCGATAATTGTTTCCATCGACGAGTATCCTAATCCATCAGGGAAGACAAGGTGATTACGTGCCCGGCGTGTCGGTCGAGAAAATTTAGTCCAGTCCGTGAAACAGGAGTGAATTGCGCGGTGCGGATCATTGAACGGGCGGATCATAGGCGGGCCTCGCAGACAATTTAGGCAGCTCGGTTAATATGCAGTTAGTACGTCATTTGTTTCTCGCCGCCGGCAGAGAGCTTATCATTATCCTTGACGCTATGGCACTTTCCGGATCTCTAGCTGTTATCGTGATAATGGATAACGCGTCGCCGATCAACCGGCATCCGACATTAGTCGATTCCTCGACGTTTCTCCAAGCTAGGTACCGTCTGTCTCGTTTCCACGTATACATACGTATCGCGACGGAAATAAATCGCGTTCACGTCGATATTACAAGATGTTGAAAATGATGAAACGCCTTTGAACGAATTTATTCGCGCCGAAAGGAATTCCCGTTTTCAGCGAACAAGCGCGATTTCTATTCTAATTCCCTCCTTTTTTCCTCCCCGCTCTCCTTCCCTTCATTTTTTCTTTTTTTTTACGCAAGTGCATACGCTATAGCGACCGAGAAAAATACACGCGCGGGCTATTGAATGACAAGAATTCCAATCAGCAAAAATTTCACCGCGCTTAAGCTTTCGGCAACCGTCCACAATCGACAGCAACCACCCCGTAATATTCCTCTTTCGTTGCCGGCGCTTCCGACTTACATACAATCAAAGTTTTCCGTGCCAAGTCTGCGCGACGATAACGTCGACAACGACAAGACGACGACGAACGAACGCGGAGAAGGATGAGATGGAGGATAAGAGGAGAAGGGAGAAAGAAAAAGTTGAAGTCAAATCGAGGGAGAAAGCGGGAAAGATGGAGGAAGAATGCTATAACTGTGGGAGCGGGGTTCGAGCGGGACAAAGGCTCAAGAATCGAGGAAATCCTTGATTAGATGTTCGCGTCAAAGGAAACTCCTCGCTCGCTGGGAGTCAAAGGAGCGAGAGGAAAAAAGAATCGAAGAAGGAGCGAGGAGGAGAGACTGCTGCATCGAGCCGCGACTCGATCTGGAAGACGAGAATTAAAAATAGTCTCTGACTATGAACGTCGCGAAATCGATTGCCATTCTGTCTATCGCGTCGCGAGGAAAGAAAGAGAGGAGAGAAAGAGAGAGGGGGAGAGAAAGCAAAGGAGAAAAAGTCGAAAAGGGCCGCGTCTTTCAAAAGCGGAATGGAATCATCTAACTCCCGTTCAAGATACGTTCCGTTCCGTCCTATTTCCTGAGGTCGCGCCAAGCGACGGCCAGTTATGGATGTTGAAAATTCAATTACGCGGGATTTATGGCTGCCGGCGCTGGGCATATTTATTATCGCACTATCCTCTTCTGTAACTTCCGTTATCCTCTCCGCGCTCCCGTCTGCCGTCCTCCTCTCCCCCTCCCCACCCCATCAATGACGTCCGCTTCCCATGACGCCGATGATTAAATAAAAATTCATTCGCGACATCGGATAATCGGCGGTCGATTTTCATTCCATCGGCGAAAAAAGAAATACTGCCGATGATCATCGACCTTTTACAATATTACGTATACGATTAAGCTATCAAGGAAATAAGGCGCAAGATGATCGGCGAATAAAAATTTATGATTCGACTGCTTCCAAGAGAATCCAGATATTTGAGCCAGAAATTCAAGTCGAATCGCGCATATAATCGTACCTTTTCGATCATTCGCACGTATATGTATGACATTGCGATTACCTGAATAATATTCGCATCAACCGCATGTGCGAATGAAGCGAAGTTGACACTATGAAGAGCGAATGCGCAACGACATTATTAAATATGCAATATGTGGCACTTAATGATGTGACAATGTCCATATTATTATTAATTTGCACATAATTAATAGATACCACATTTCGATTCCGATCGCGGTGCAAACTGCTCGCCAGGCGGTTTCACATGATCGACGCGCTTTCAGCAAAAATGATATATATGTATATATATTCCTTCGATGGGCAAGAGGGGGATGGGAAGATACACAAGTGGAATAAATTTGCTTAATCGCAGTGCTCATTAGCACCCAAAGTTTAGTTTATACGTAGCACTATCGTGTGTTACTCACTATGGAATTGTGTTCTCTTTTACATGTATATTGTTGCGAATTATCGATATTCGTACATTTCTCAATTTTAGAATTATGAAAGCCTGTTATTTCGAGCATGCCGCTGTCAATACATTTTTAATCGAACCCATCAAAATTTGAAGAGCCGCGGAAATCAGTTTGATTTTTCTTTTTTCCTTGCAAACGTACTTCTTTCTCTCTCTCCATCAAGTTATACGTGAAATTGAGATGCACCGACGACTTGAGTTAATTAATTCTAGATTAACGATTCGTTGCCTTTTCAGAGATTATAATCCTAATTATAGTACAGACAGTGGAAGAAAATTCGGTTAAGCAAATTTATCGCTAAGCAACGTTATCGTAATTAATTTAAAAGGTCTTTTGAAACGTCAGCTTTCTAAAATATTTAAATAAATTCGATTAAATTCGATTAAATTCGATTCCGAATATATATGATAAATATAAATATGTCATTTTTAATTTCTGTGTATTAAAAATCTATAAAGAATTATTCCGAAAATCTATATAGACAGAGAAAAATATCATTCTACTGCCAAAAAAAAAGCGATTACTCAGTTTTTCCTTTTTAGTGTAGTAATTTTCTTCAACAAAGAGAATATATTCTTGATAATAGTCTTAAAAAATATATTCATCACAAATGTTCGAAAATTTCATTATTATGTACTCAAAAAAAGAATTTATTTTCTCTTCAAGAATATTATAAAATTATATCAAAGAAAAATCAAACTTACTTTACGTCAACTCTATGTAGTAAGCAAACCAAATTTGTTTTAATTTAATATTCTTGACTAAAATACTGCACTTACTAAAATTCAGAATATATACAATTAAATTTAATGCTTGTGATGAATTTATGATATATTGTATTTGCGGATATACAAACTTACGATATTTTTAAAATAAATAATATTTACTTGAATACAGTATACATTTTTTTCTCTGTGTAGAAGGAAATTGATATAAAGTCACGTATACACTTAATAAATTATAAATATAGATCGTACGCGCGCCAGCTCGATTCCAGCCACGTGTCATTGTGGAGAAAATTATTAATTATATATTAATGTGAAACTCCGCGCTACCGTGACAGCGATCAATTTCACCGAGCAGAAGGTATCATTACCGTGCAGTACACCCTCGTAACGTTGTCCGTTAATACCATGACGCGAAGATGTAACGTAACAAACGTATCGCACCACGGACACGGAATCGTCCCAGTGCACACCGACTCTATCGACTCGATTACACACCGGGCCGCTGGGTACTACGGTAAACTACTGACTGCGACAATCTGCATTGCGCGTGGTTCACACATACGGTACATCCACGGTAGCCGAGCTTACACTCGGTCCGATAGCGTACTCACACACCGCACTGCGTCGCTATTACAAACGTAAGGGACGTATAACTGCTATCGACCATGTGTTCTCCACCTGTCATAGCGGTCCGATACGCGCGAAGCTACGGGAACCGACGACCGTGCACTGATACGAATTACTTCAGCTTACGGTAACGTGCGGCAATTAATTTCTACGCGTGAGCTCACAGCTTCTGCGATATAATTAGCAGAGTAAATATAATTGTCGAATTGCTCAGCGTGCAGTACTTTCCGCTTTTCGTTGCATCAATCTTATGTATCTCTCTTATATAAATAATAAGGAATGAGATTGAAAAGTCATCTCTTTAGACATTTAAATTGATAGCTTCATGTTGTTCTTGAGAAAAAATAAATATATTTATTTACTGCAATTGGAAATATTCTCATTTGCAAAAATTTGAAAATTTCTCAATTGCAAAATTGTAGCTACATGTAATATAGAAACGACGCTCATGCTTATATATATTATTTATACTTGTACAAATATTTCAATATAACAATATCAGATTATAAATCATTAATAAGAAGTAATTTTAGATTTTGTTCTAATTTATATATAAATTAAAGAATAACAAAAAATACTTTTTCAATATTTTATGATTAATAAAAAATAATTTTATTCTAATTGTTTCTATAAATTAAAGAATAATTACAGGTAGCTATCTCTCAAATTTTTTTCACTTTTATACCGAACGTTTAGTGCAAAATGTAGTGATATTAATTATTATTGATCGAGCATTAAGTAATAGGATTATTGTACTAATACACAACTATATTGATCATTACTGAGCAATTAATAATAATTAGTAATCACGGATATAATGAACAACAAATAATTACGGCTAAAATATATAACCGGTTAACATATTTTATATATATATATATATATATATATATATATATATATATATATAATTAGATTATAAATTACTAATCGAGAAATTAATTTTTCTTCCTACAATTGTTTCTATAAATTAAGAAATGAATCGACAATTATGAATATATGTATAATAATCAATTTTACTCACCAATCGATACGCTGCGGTTGCATATTTTTTCTGCATCCGATGATCGCTTGTCGCTCCTTTCTGCTTCTGGTTGCTCTTTCGCTGCAGCCAATTATCTTTGCGGATGACAACCTTGGTCGTATATTCAGGATCCACTTACACACTGATGTATTTCACTAAACCACGAATGTACTAATTGACTCGCAATTACAGTAATTCCACAAGATTCGAGTCTCGAAAAGTCTGTCATGTACAATGACGCGATAGGTTAGGTTACTTCAATGTTGAAAAACACGTCGACTAATAAACACAATAAGACGAGCACTCGTTATTCGGCACTCCCGACATCTTTCGCATATGAAACGCTTCACTTTCGATAGATAAAAAGACACGGAGCGACCGCAATTTCTCGTGAATATTCAGGCTAACACGACGCGACTTTGAAACGGTTACGAAAAATAGATACAGATAAGTAGGCAGATGATAGATGGCGGGAAGGAGGAAAAGAGCGAGGACGCGCAAAGAGACGCATTCACATCGAGCATAACAGTGTGAATGTGTCTGGGAAAAATCGAGCATAAAAAAACTCTTCGCTAGATAAGAAAGCGAGCGATGCTTTTGAGATCTCGATCAGTTTTTCGATAAATTAAAGAATGCTCAGCTTGGTACAGAAAAAACGCGACCGAAATATACATGTGACTAAATACACAGCATGATTGAAATATATATATATATAACGCGAAATACGAGTAAGAGGGACGTCGTACTAATTATATCTCTCTCGCGCCATCGTGATGATCCAAAATTATTATATATGTAACAAGTGAATTATAGATTTACGTTCTATTTCAACACTGCTTATAAATTTACTTGACAGACGAGTTAGAAGAACACGAAGACTAATCATATCCACGCGTCGAAACTATAAACTGTCACGTAATTCGATGTTCGACATTTGTCCGTGACGTAAAACTCGGATAAAAAGATGCGACATACACGAACGCCATTCGTCCTTGGACTACTACGCGCTGGTAATATTGTAATACGACTGAACAGTTTCACACACAAAAATGCTTTCGTGATTTCCCGCGAACGCTTAAAAAACTCGGATGTAAAAAATTTTTCGCGACATGAACATTCGTGCGGAGAATAACATGATATTTCGTCAATTTATTTGTGATTGACATCTGGAATTTTCGAAATCCACCATATGCAATGTCTCGACAGATAGAGCATGCCGATGTACAAATATAAAGAGACACATTAATCGCGCGATCGCGGAAACTAATACACGCATCGAGACGATTACTCGTTATTTAATTTGACACTTTCAACACTTGTCCGCACGTGAAAATCACTTTCGACGAATAAAAACCACAACGCGAAACATAAAGCGAGAGCAATTTGCTCTTCACACTCGGACTAATTCAATGTGACTGTGGCGAAGTATAGATGGGTAATACAAGTGGAAAGGGAGAACGCCTGGAGGGGGAAAACACGCGTCATCGGAGAGAGACTCGACAAAAAAATTTTCGCGTCGTAAGCAGATATAAAAATGTAAGGCTCGAGCAACGCTGTTGAAATCTTGGTCAATTTTCATAACATGATAAAATTATTATAAATGATATGTCTCTCTCCTCTCTCTCTTTCTCTCTCTCTCTCTCTCTCTCTCTCTCTCTCTCTCTTCCTTTCTTTTAATTCTAATATTCTAATATCTATTTTATATATGTGTATATTATCTTTAATTCTTTAATTTAATGTTTCTGTATTTAACATGAAAAATTACACGCGTAAAATTATAATTAAAATTGTTTCGAATTTTGTTCGAATCATATATCATTAAAGATACTTACAATTAGATAGAAACGTTATTGGATATAGCAAATATATGATGAATTGAACGTTACATAGAATATGATCAAAGTGTACAAAAATGTTTTAAAATACGTTCTGTATTTCAATCGTAACATAGAAAGCACAGATTTTCCATTAAAAAGCCAGAAAATTCCAAACAGATAGGTCGCCGCGAGGCAAGGGGAACATAAAAGTGTAGTCTAGTTATTGATCATCGCAAAAAAATATACTGTTTCAAATGAAATACTAGATTTTCTATGTATTAATATGTACATATTTTCTACATATTTTTAATATTATTCTTTATTTAACATGTCTGATTATTGTGATAAATCGTGCGCATATCTCACTCATTGTCAGCATATTTCTTTATGGTAATCGATAATCGATAATTGATAATTAATAATTGATAATTAGGTCAATAAGTGAGCGCCAGTCAGCGCCACTACCGTTGGATGACGTCACACGGCTACACTGTCCCCTTACCCCGCAGTAGAGGCCAAGGTTCCCGGAGTACATTGTCCTTGTCGCGAAGTATGTGTGTATCTCTGCAAAAAAGTAAACATTGAATTTTCTGTGTAACACGTCATACGTAGCAACCTTGTCATTCGCGAGGTAACAGTCGAGCGGGAAGCCAACGGTCCGACGTAAATTCCGTGGGCCATCGATAAACGTCGTAATATATTCATCGAAATACGATTCAAAATGGCGGAAAGTACGGGAAATGTCGTACATCACGTATCGAGGTATTCAATATACACGAGACTTGCGATTAAGAAAACCGTATATCTTAATTATTTGATTCGAATTAATGTTTATAATCAAATTTGTACTCGAGATATTACGCGCGAGTAATAATCCGTGGAAAATCAGTCTCGCAAATGAATTTGTCAAATTAATATTACAGCATTATTACTAGTCAACTATACTTTTATTCGCGTTTTAAATGATAAGATACTATACACTCGCGATTTCGATTAGAGATTTATTATTAGATTTAAATAACGTACAAGGTTAGGAGAGAAAGGTTAGAAGTAAAAAATAAATATAATCCATTCGATATTTGGTTTAATATTTGCCGATTGTTCGCGCGATAAATATCGATGCTTTTTTCGCGATATCTACGTCCCAATTAAAATAAAGTGCGCGTCGAGGAGTGCGATTATTATCGGGAGTGTCGTGCAAAATGTCGCGCAATTGTCATATTCGAGTAATTAGTGCGTTCACGATTGTAATTAAGCGCGAGTGTTTTGCGAGTGCTTTCGAAGATGCAGCAATAGAGAATTAGAAGAGGATGAGCAGGCCTGGGATGGCATCGGGCTTTGTTGGAGCAATTATGAGGTAATTTATTACGTATTATTCGCAGAACTAATTTTTTTGTCACGATGGCCTCGATGGATAATATTTTATGCAATTCTATTTGATATTATGTGACATATAATATAATATTTACTGTTTATGTAGCAAACATTTTTATTTTTTTAAATGATACAAATATCCTATGAGTTTCCTCTATCACTTCAAAAAACGTGAGAATTTCGAAATATTATCTATTATTTATTATATTTGTCTCTCTATTTAATTGACTTATCTTTGCACAACTCATAGCGATATAATTCATCGAGTCATTTTATAATAAAAAATACAACTTTTATATTTTTTATTCTAGCTGTATGTTTGAAAATAATTTTAATGAGATTTTTGTGATGACATTAAGATATCAAATACTTTTAAAGTAATTTTCAAAAGTTAGATACATAATAATATATTTGTATTATATATTATTGTATCATAATAATATATTTTTATCATATATAATATATTTGTGTTAGATATGTGTGTAATACAAAATATATGTGTATAATACAAAATATATTTGTATTATGCATTATTACTTAACAATATATTTTTATTACATATTACTAAATTGAAAATTATCAGAATAATATTGTTTGATGTCATTTTAACACTAAAAATGTCATTAATCTATTAACGTTATTTTTAAAAATCTATAGTAAAAAAGACGTAAATTTTAATTTTTATTATAAAAGATGAATCACAACACAATACAATACGCGTGCGTGCACAAACATACATTACATGTTTGTGAATTACTATAGATGGAAATCTTCACTATAAAAGATTTGGATCTCTTTGATAAGTTATCTCGTTCGCTCTTTATTCACTCTCGTTCTGGACGAGTAGCCAGTATGATTTATGGAATAGTCTGGGACGATCAGCGAATCTGTACGAAGCACTTTTTGTAGGGAGATCACTAGTGATCCCTGATCTATTGTCACATAAGCATTATTTACTAACTATAAAGTATTTCTGATTTTGAAAATATTTCATTGTGTTTAATAAAATATATTTAGAGATTAATATAATATTAAATGGATTATATTTGTATATATAAGAGGTTTTTCTTTATACATTTTATCAAATCTTTTATATATTTGAAATATTTTTTTTGAAAATTATTTTATTGCATATTGGCTTGAAAGATAGATAAAAATTTCAATGCGCACAATAATATTTTCTTAAAATATTAATTTTTTGTTATATTCTCTGTTATAATTTGAATATTTTGCATTTTACAGATACAACAAGAACAATTTGACCAGTTTTACATCATATCGGTGAGTTAATTTATATTTTAATTTTAAGTCTAAATAATAGATCTTATATATTAAAAGAAACATTTTAGATTAAGAAATATCTTAGAGGATATTAAAAATTTTTAATTTGATTCATGTTCTTGATTTATCATAAATCATCATTATCATAAATAACATGAATTTAAAACTAGTTGCTGGTTTTTTATTTATTTTTTTAATGTATATAATTATTTTTATTTTGATTGTCTAATTTATGCACAATATTTTGTACATAACTAGTTTCCATACTCTATAAAAATTTAGATCGAGATTGACATTTACATATGTAAAATTAAGTAGAAAATATAACCAGCATCTTTTATATAACGATATACGAATGCTTAATTAGCGAAAGCTAAAAAAACCAAAAAAATTATAAAAGCATATATGCGCGACAAAGGCGATTCTATTAAAATTTCAATGCACAAGACGAATCAATGCGTAAAAAAGCTTTTTTTTCTGCTCGGTCAAACTGTCCTAATGGCAAAAATAGTGAAAAAAGTATTACGAAAGCACGACGTTCGATAGACGCTTGTGAAGCACCGTAAAAGTTCACGGTAGAAAAGATAAAAGATAAAACTGCATCGTAACAGTGCGCAAACTAGCAACGCGAACGAACTTTTGAAGATAAACTACCTGATCTGCTGACGACCCTCAAAAACTTGCTTTACAACGTATCTTGCTTTCTTGTAACAAACGCACGCTTTTAAACAGTCGATTTATCCGAAAATGATATACAAACATTTACGTTGCAGAGTTCTCTCTGTGATTGCATAATATAACTTGATAACACTTTTTATATAACAGATTTTTATTTAACAGATTTTTATTTAACAGATTTTTATTTTTTACAAAAATTTGAATATTTTTGTGCTCGTCAATATGTCACAAATTTTATTAAATATAAAGCAATGCAAATAAAATTAATGAATATAATTGATGTGAATTTGCAGTTTATAACAGTAATCAAAAATTTAATAAGTGATAAATATGACACATTTCAAATTAATTTTCTCGATTACTAAAATTGGGAACGGTTATTTATTTTAATATTTCTACCATGATTGCACATTTTATAACTGGGAAATATCGCACTCGCTCTGCATTACTTTATCTTGTACATCTTGTAACATATTTTTGAGATCGATACACGATATACATCGACATGTTGCCTCACGTCGATTATACTTGCATTTGTCTACGTGGAATTTGAAATTGATAAGCAACGAGAAATATACTTCGTTTTTTATGCTTGTTTCTTAAATGTAACAAATATACTTCACTATATTTATCGTTGTGTTCTGTATATTTATTAAAGAAACGAAACAATATTTAAGATATTATACGAATTATACGTGCATCGATTCACTACATATACTTCTTAAAGTTTATTCATCGTTAATCGCGGGTTAATAAATTCCAATCATCGAGATGAATTTTATGCTTTCTTTATTTCACGATATATATTTATATTCGCAGTAAACATCGTTCTTATCGGTACATTTCACCACCTTGTTAACGTGCATTGATTTTTCTTGCTGTGCCGGACGACGAAAGGGGATTGCGGATATGCAGACGAGTCTCGTGGATTTTGATAAATAGCGTCATCCCCTGTAAACGGTCCAAAAACGTTCGCCGTGCATCCCGTTAAACTCAAATAATTCAGGCACTCTCCGGGCACGCGTTCACTCCCCGTTCTATTATATGCTGTTCGCGAACTATACGAGTCGCTTTTACTTGATGGCGACCCCTTATTCCGGTTATTAATCTCCCGTAGGCAGTTCCGCGGAAATCCAATGCATCAAAACACGTCGTCGAAAAAAGTACACAATCGCAAGTCGCGCATAATACCTCGCATTCTCACCGGACGTTTAACATCAAGATGATTAAACTGTTGATTCGTGATGCAAAACGCATATGTTATTATATTTGTAATATTAACAATTTGCAATTTAGGAGAAAAAAATTAGAATCATGTGCAAGATTAAATATGGAAGCATAACGAAATATGTTACCAATATTAGCCGCGTCTTTCGTTTTTATGTCATCGCTTAGATTACTTAGTAATTCAAATTAAAGTTGTGCGCGACGATCTCTTTCTCTCTTGCCCTTTTCCTTCCTCCCTCTCTCTGGAGAGTCATTTTATATTTAAAATGGTTAGTAAATCTAAAAGTCGTAATAGCTCGTACTAAAGATGTCCGCGTTGAAGAAATAGAATTAAAACTTGAACGTGTTCTGCAAGCCGGTAAGCGCTCAGTTCGAGTAAAAAAAAAAAGTCAAGTAAGCGAGAGTTGAGCTAGGGTTATATCGGACGGAATTAATTGAAGCACTTTAGAAGACTCTATCGTGTAACAGTTTACATAAGAATGTTGTGCAGCGAATGCTTCTACCGCGCTCCAGTGTAATAATGTAGGTAGTGTACTGAGAGAGCTTTATATGCAGTCAACATAAAAGATTTAGCGTAGTTCTCTTGGTATCCGCGTTACTTTGGACGAAAATTGCTTGATAACAATCCAAAGAGCTTTATCGGATAACGAATATAGTGTAAAAATGTTCAATCCGCATAAGGTAAATAAAACAGCGCAGGGAAACTTTTTACGCGGAAAAGTCCTATATTTTACAATATTAACGACGAGTAAAAAAAAATAAAATAAACTAAAATATAGTGTTCTGAGAGTAAAATTATTTAACCTGCTAATCCTTTTATCAATAAGACAAATAAAAAATATTTGTTTAGAAGCGAACAATTTATTTGCTCTTCATAAAATAAATTTATTATTTATTAAAACTGATTTGACTGAATTAGTTATCAACAAATGGATCGCAAATGGTGAACTCTAGAAGATTAACTCTAATCTTAGAACATTATATTTTAGTCTACCCTATTCTTTTTTTTTACTCGTTTTTGTCCAAATCCAAATTCGTGTCAGAGTAAAAGGTCGAGCCATCCATCTATCGTACAATCGATTTTCCTATCTACGAGTTTAAGTACGAGAAAATGTCCTGCCAGTAACGTGTTCCGCCGATCGATATTTAATAGCGACTGTCACGGTTAGGAATTCGATCGTAAAACTTTCATCTCAATGGTGCTGAACTCGCAAACTACGTTGAAGATGTTATCGGTGACTACTGCAGGAATGGCTGTATAGTGATGTAAAAACAGTCCGTCGTCGATTCTTGTCGACGTAGCCAATGTGATCATCTCGAGAGCGAATTAATAAGCGCGAAATCCTCGAACGACTTCGACGGCTGCCATACATTGACGGTTTGACGATAAATTGCATGTTGTAAACGCACGTATATCCATCGTAGCGAGAGGAAAGATAAAATGCCGGATCAGCGTATTCTCGTCGATAGCTGTTATCGATACTTCAATACCGTAGTTATGGAAGCTAAGGTCTCGAGCAAACACGATCAATGACTCTCGAAGTGATACATGTGGAGATTGTTTCCTTTACACAATATATATATACACAATAATAACTATGTGTTATTGTACGAAAACGACAGAAGTCAAACAAGAGCTGATTTAATTGAAATTGACATCATTTAAAACTATACTTGGCTTATAATTGGTCTATCATTTTTTTGTGGTATGAAATATAAGATACTATATATTATATAATTACTACATATTTTTTATTTATTATTAATTTTACTAGTTTTTATTCTCAGAAAGCAAAGACGGGATTTATTATGCCAAGTTTTATCTAAGTAATTTTTATATTAATTATCTATTAATTTTCATCTAAATAATTTTTAACAATTTTATTATTTTATGAATTTTTAAGAAAAAACTTTATTAAAATGTTTGAATACGATCTTTTTTTTCTATTTATTTAGGAGGATATATGTGTGGAAAAATTTATTAAACGTAATATACATAGAAATATCCGGAGGAATATTTTATGAGGGGAGAGGACACACATATACAAGAATAGGTATAAAAGGAAACGACTTGTCACATAATAATCGATTACTGGAAGTTATTTATTTTAAATGCATTCTACACGCACAAATTTAATATAATATATTAAATACAAATTTAATATATTATTAATGCAAATTATTTTATGTACTGTGATACAATAAAAATTGCAAAAACTTTATCAAATTAAGCGAACAAACCAAAGGGAACTAACGCGAATTGAAATACAACGTTTAAGGATGTTTCGAAATTAATTATGGAAATTGGGAAGACATATCCGCGACAGATGCAAGCGCATTTAGTCTGTATTTAGAAGCAAGCGTGAGCGAATGCCACACGGTAGTGAAACAAAGCGTGCGACAAACCGTGTAAGACCAGAAAACCGATGCGAAGAATAGGCAGTCTCTGTTCCGTGTGCCGTCTCGCGACATTCGTGTGTTAAATCTATTTGAAACTGAGCTCAGTTACAAGATTGACGGAAATGCAAAAGGAGGTAGACGATCATAGAGAATAACAAGATGAAGAGATGAAACGAAAGGTACAGTTACCCAAAAGCGTGTAAAGAGGCTTGTCCATCTGCGCTCAATGCGATTCATACGCGGGGCAATACTTATACCGTCATGCAAACGTCGTGTCTGAGACTGAAATACTAAAGTGAGCTTAAGTGCGTTGCCATAGGGACGAGGGGGTAAGGGATTGGAAATCGGCGAGGTGGGTAGATGGGACGCGAGGGACGAACGGGGCGCGCACAAGTATACCGTGTGCTCCACGACGACGACGACGACGACGACGACGACGTCGATGTCTACGGTGTCCCGTTATGCGCGCCGTCGTGTTCCCTTCCCTTCCTCTCTTTTCCCATCCACTCTGCTATTTCATTCGTTCTCCGAGGAATCTCCGAGAGTTCCCTTTTCTCCCCCGTGACACCTAGCTCGCCACTTAACTGTCCGGAAGTAAGTGCGATCGAGATTTTCATGGATTCACGCGCGAAATTGAAACCCGTCCCGTGAGATCAGCCGCGGATGCGGCGACGCACACTCTCTCGAGCCATCGGCTGCGACGCTTGCTCTTACTTTTTACGAAGTACGAAAGAGGAGATACGACGAAAATGGCCGGGTCTTAGGAAAGTTCTTTAGGAAAGTGGATTCGCGCGCGTGGCCGCGGTTGCGAAAAACGGAACCGTCGCACTTCGCCGTACGTCGTTATTCGGCCGAGTTATCTGAATTCAAATTTGCTCGTGTACGCGAATAAATTACCGCGAGAAGGGAAGCGTTTATTATAGTTTTTTCTAGGGAGGAATGAACGGCAGGAACTCGACTACCAGACTATCTTGACAAATTTTCCGCGAGATGCGAGCGCGAGAAACGTAAGCGATTCGAAGGGAATATTTTATCGGCAAGAAAGACTTACGGCGGAGAAGGAATTGCGGAGGAGATATCGGTAAGAACGACCTATACGAACTCTGTACAAAGTTCTTTATAGAGACGAGTTCATGAAAAAGCGGAAAGGAGAGAGAGAGGAAAGAAAAGAGTACTTCGTCGAGTTTTGGTACGTCCTAAATACGTCAAATGCGTAACGTGGGCGCATTTGTACGTTACATGCAGATACGTTACACGTAAGTCTCCATATATTTTGCAGGTGCATTTCCGCAGTGGATGCACAACGGTGCGGAAGACTCTTTTCGGGAATCTTTCTAAATCCATTGATACGATATCGACACAGAAACGTTCGCGACTTCGAATTTCGATAAGTTTCTTTCACTCTCGCGCGATATCGAGAAGTCGTCAAAGTATCACACTCGCGCCTTGTCAATTATTACAATTGTTTTATTTAATTTAAAACACGCGCAAAACGAATCGTTTTACAAACTGCTCTATAAAGTCCTTATTGGAAAGGTAAATTAGTACAACGACAAGAAATCTGATACAATCGTTGAATGTTCTTTATTATTCGTTTAAATAAAAAATTATATTTTCGTAAAATTTCTCGTTGGTATTAATTCTCGTTCGCTTTATTTAATCATTTTCTTATCTAAAAATTCTTGCGTTACACGAAAAACACGTCGATCCGAGAAATATGACTGCACGCGAGACGACGCACAAAGTGATAAGTAAGCGAGCGGTGAGTGCATCTTGTTTTATATTTTGCCGTGCTCGCGTTTCTCAATTTCCGCAAAGTAAGACGGGTAATAGGGGTAACGGATATATTTATTCCCATCTCGAACCGACATCCCGAACGCGGCCGTTTATTATTTGCAGCATAAGCCGTCGCACGTCCGTAACAATACTTGGTAAGTCCGTAATTTGCATCTCGTTCCGGATGTATTTCGTGTCGTCTGCTACGTATCAGCTTCACGAGGTTGTGCCATCGTTAAATGAGTTTCTTTCTTTCGTTCATGCGGCGCCTTTCCGCCCGCCTGGAGTTTCCCGGATGTTTTTCTTCGTGTTTGCTTCGGGCAGCTTGTCGAGAAGGATAAAAATTCCTGTATTCTCGCCACGACCGACCTGGTCAGAATTACGAGGGATATAACAGGCCCCGGTAAAAGTGACGTCGCAGCCGCAACGTTGCGAAATAAAGCCGTGACGAGGAATACTTTATTAAATCTGGACCTGTCTGATGTGAATGAAGAGAGTAACGATGCTCTGTAAAGGGGATATGATAGGACGAGGTCGACAGCAAATCGTGCTTACTTAGAACGCGGGTTGATGACCGCAGAACGAAAGGAAGTAGGGGAAGGTGAGAAGCTCGACATCACAGTTACTTCGTTAACCCTTTTGCGCATAGTCGAGTGTCCAGTTTCGCTGCATTCAGGCGCACCGTAATGAAATTTGGCGCTGTCATCAAGAGCGGATATAGACACAAACGTAGATACGAATACATACGCGTAGCCGTAGGCATAAAAGTAGATGCACGATGAAGCTTTCGTTTCTTTTAACGAGCGCATTCAAAATTATAGTTTCTATTTTTGATGCAGTTTTACGTCATATGTCAAACGATATTTCGATTGCCGGCTTAAGTTAACATGCAACTCACGCGGAACAAAAGTCGGAGTTACTAAACAAAAAATGTAAAAATTTCAACACGCCGGTTTTGAGGTATTCTCGGCTCAGGAAAAGAGCAACACGTCGAGAACACGAAGCTTGCTAGAAGGGCAGCTAGTGCAGAGAAGAGAGGAGTGGGAAGAGATGAAGTAGCGTGAGCTTTTATCGCGCCATTCGACCGACGGTGACTGTCGACCGCCTTTTTTTTCGAGTGTACTTCAGCGCATATTTTCGCGTTTCCAACACCTTTACTCCTTACGTAACTTCTGCTCCGTCTCTCGGTACTCTGCCCTTCGTCTTCGATCCGACCTCCCGCTTCTCGCTCTGCCGACAGCGAATTGCGAAAGCGAGGGCTTCGCAACGAGGGACGGAAGGTGAGCGATCGCGACAGCCGTAGGGAAACCGGGGGAACCAGACCAGCTGCAATACCGCGATACACAAACTTATTGGCGAAACTCGCGAAACTTGCGCGAGGCTTTCGGAATTCCAAGATGGCGCGTATCCGCATAGCGGATTAACCTGAGAATACCTTTGGCAGATCGAAAGACAGAGAGAGAATAGAGGAAAGGGGAAGAGGAGAAGAGATGCTTGAAGATTCTACGGATGAAAATAAAATGCCGACGAAAATTCATAGCATGTGATGCAATTCCGGTATTGCACCGTGTTCGCGATATTAGCAAACTTGATTGCGATAAAAAGTATTCTTTACTATTCTAAATGCTGAAAATAATATGAAAATCAAAACTCGAGATTTTTTTACAAATAAAAGAATAGAAGAATAAAAAATTTGAGAAATTTTTACCAAACCAGATGTATTTATTTACTTATTTTTGTCCATAAGAAGAAAAATTTATATTGAAATGTTAAATCTTATATTCTTTATTTTTTTTGGTTCTACCTATTATCTTCTAATTCTAATTTTATAAATATAATTATGATAAATAGAATAAATTAAGCTTTTAATCTCTGTCTCTCTCTCTTTTTCTCGTAATCGACGCACTGCACAAAAAGCAACTGCGCCAGAGAAAGACAACGGATTTCCTCGCTGAAATTCGTTCGGCGAGTTGTTCCACTTGTAAATGGCATTGCTTAATTAGGTCGACCGTGTGACAATTCGGTACAATGGGATTCGAGCTCGACAACAATAATGGATCGTATTAATTATAAATGTCGTACCATCATAAATATTCACGAAGCAAGCAGGCATTTTTGCATTTTCTGCCCAGTTGTTTGGCTCAAATTAAACATTACTTTATTATTAATACTTTGATACTCATATAACAGAGATTCTTTAAAAAATTACGCATGTTAAATTATTTTATAATGTTAATTATATTTTTGCAAAATGATTTATATTTTGCAAAATGATTTATATTTTGTTTTGTTCTATTTATATAATTACGGTTTTACAATTTTATCTCAGTTTACTTTAAATTAGTTACACGTAAATCTATTAAAATAATTTATTTTATTAAATTTTAAGCGACTTCTTTATTATTTTTATTGTCGAGTAATCAATTATAAAATATTTTCGCAATAGAGAATCATGCATTTAAGATTCACATGTCATTTACTTTATCGCCTCCTATTCAAGGTCTCCCTAGAAAAATTGCGATAAACCAGCCGCTCTGTTCGCAACTTATCGTTGGTAGCTGCGAGCTACTTGTTACGAACACTCGTTTATGAGAGACGATGGAAGGGAAAAAGGGCGGTGCAGGAAACGCTGGCGGTTGTGCAGGAACAAGATAGAGAGAACAGAAAAGTCTCGAGAGACGTATAGCGTGCTGGCAGTAAATACGTCGCAGACTGAGAATGGGAACCCGGAGGGGAAAAATGTAGACAATACGAGGTCTGACCGGTCGTCAATGCACGCATTTTCTTAGAATCGTTATTATAAAATGCAAGAAAACGTAAATCAATATGCAAATTGATCTCTTTATTTATAACGATGATTAAACGATCACTGTAAGTGATGGTTTCGTTGAAAACGAGAAAGAAAAGAGGAAATATACAGCGTTATTACTAAACATATATATATAACACACGTTGAAATATGACGGTTGTTGCTTTTTCTGACAGCGTTCAATTTATGAAAAAAATGCTTTCCTAATTTTTTTTTTTTTAAGAAGAAAGCAAGAAATAGTAGAACCGTTACATATATGAAATATTTTAATATTTTGTCATCGCTCCATTTTATTTATTTATATCTACTCATTATAATCGCGACAAAATCTTGCGAAACAATTGAAATCTCTCTAGAGGAGATGGTTGATGTATTAAGACAGCTAATGTTGCATAGGCTTCAATTTAATCTGACAGCACAAACAATTGTAATGCCGACCCGTCGTCAAGTTGATTGCTCCGATTCCCGACTATAACGAGCGTATCCTCTCCAAGGATCGTGGAAAACTCGTAGCTCGTTGATGGTCGTATACGTCACTCTCCGTCGTGTTTGTACGGACAGAAAACGACGAAACCGTCAGAAAATCGAAAATCCTTTTCTTTCTCGAGCAGATTTTTCGCTCGCGCTTTCGTTGATTTTGTCTTTAACCTTCATCCGCACATCCGCGATGTCTTTAGCGAGATGCCAGCAATCCCTTCGAAGCTACGGATTGCGATTATGTCAACGGGAGTGGATTTGCTAGGCCTAGATGAAAAGCTGCCGGCAAAGTGATTTCGCCGGTCGAGTTTCTATCCACCAAAAGATCTTGCGCGATTTGATGGATTTCGGAAAATGGCTTTCGTTGCTTTTTTTTCAAAAGCAATTCGTATCATGTATCGATAATACGAATCGCACATGACAATGTAATTTGCGAATGTAATTGTGCACTTCGATATGCATGCGGTTAATAGCCCTTTCTTGCAGCTAAACGCTGCAAGATGTATAGTTGCTTTCAACGTGTAATTTGAAGGAATTAAGTAGTCATTAGCGAAAGCGGAATAAGCAGCTAACCGCTTTTAATACAAAAAAATACAAACTACATTTTTACAGAGTGTCTTACTCGGAACACTATTTTCAGTTCTCCCCGTATATAAAATGTATAATAAAGGCGTTCGATGGACATTTAACTTCGTGTAATATTCCCTTGAGAAGAAAATTCTGCTCTTGTACTTTGATAGAAAAACGAATAAAATTTCTTGGCATGTTAATGAGTTCGTTCGCCGTCGGCGTTTTAATTTAATATTAGCTGTTTCTTCTCGATTTTTACATTAGCGTCGTTTTTTGCGTTGCAGCTTAATTCTGTTTCTTCAAATAGGACGACGGTAATCTCAAGGTGTGTAGAAATTTAATCGCGCGGTCCTCGCGGACATTGGATAATTGCTGCGCTCGCTTTTTATTCGCGAGATAAACGCGATTGAAAGATCCTTTTCGCGAAGCCGCCGTTATATCCTCGAGTTAAATCTTTAATCAAAGTCGCAAAGACTCGGTGGCGTCGTCTTCTTTTCTGCCGAAGCCCATATTCACGAAGGGGGATTCAAAGCTTCGTTCCTTCGAGGCTTTCGGTGAGCTCGAAGGAAATGGGTTTGCTAACCCACGCCGGCAAGACGTCTGCGTCGACTGAATACAAGCTTTGTACGTATTATATAGATATATACGAAATGATCGAGTTCCTTTGCGGCTTCTTGAGGGTTCCCTTCTTGGTGTCGAGTTTACCCGTCCATCCGGCGCTCCGGAAACTTTCCCCGCATCATTCACGATCGAGGACAAAGCAAGCTCGTTTTGCCGCGAGAAAGCATGCCAAAAACTCCGCGACACGCGTCTCGAGATATATAATCCATGATCGACAATCCGCAACGAACGAACTCGTTTCCATTTTCGTTTGTTTTTTTTTTCGCCATAGGTATGTATTCAATTTTCTCCTCGATTAAATTTTCACGTGTGAAGTATCAATTTATCCAGTTTCGATTATTGCACGCTGTCATTAGAGAGAATATAAACGAATAAACATAATATTATTACATCTCAATTCTGTTAATACTATTATTGATGTAAATTGTTTATTGAAAATACAAATCTAATACTAATCTAATCGGGATACATTCGTCTTTGTATTATTTTTGCGTTATGTAACAAAATATTATTTTATTTTGCCAATTACACAGAAAATTATAAGAAATCTTATGAGGATAGTGTACTTGCGAAGATACCGATTTATAATATGGAAAGGCACTTTTGCTACACTACAATAACGTTGCGAAGTCTTCGTAGCGTGTTCATTACAACTTATATGAGAAATTTAGCGAAGCTATTTTCATTTTAATTTATTCTCCTTAACTTATCTTTATTATATTACATAGCGTGAAGTTTGATATAAATGAGGTATCAACTTACAGTAATGTTTATAATAATATATTTTAAGGTACACATTATGGTTTACACGTATATAACTCGCTCTGGCTCATATTCTTAACCGAAATTAATGTACGTCGAAAAAAAATTAAAAAGAAGGATAGGTTACAACATGAATCCTACGAAAATTCTGTCCATTAATTTTATATTATCTTTCTTGCGGGTAATATAACGCAAAGGTTTAAAGATCTTTTTTAGCAAAAATTATTATTAGGCCAATATTATTCAAAACATAGAAAGTGTAACATCAATGTTGTCTCTCGCAGATAGAAATAAAAATATCTACTGTTATCTGGACTATTAAATAATTTGCGCGTTTGCGTCAAGTTTTTTTGTTCGATAAATGGTATGAGATTGGCTAGAGCGCGTGTTATAGTAGTTTCTTTTTTCATTTTATTCGGCATATATAGGCAGCTAAGAGAACACGGAAAAGAGAGAGTACATGGAGCGCACCGGGTTACCCGGTAAACTCGATGCTCGTTATTAAAGCAGTACAACAGCATTCGGGTCAATATCGTAGTCACATAGTCAACAACGGCTCGAAACTTTGCGACAATTTCTTTTCATCGAAAAGAATCGTGAAAGCACACCGAAAATTCTCATTCGTGTTCCGCTCGCTATCGTGTCAGTTGACACAGTGTTTTAAATTAAAATCGCCGGCGCGGTTTTATCGCGAACGGAAGAGTGCGGAATTTTTATCGAAAAATACGAGGCGACTGTCGCAGTCGCGACAAAATGCATCGTCGGTGCGACGCGACGCCGGGGCCGTTGCTTGTTTCAGCGAAACGTGAGTTTTCCTTCTTTGCGAGTCTACACCATTGCCGGGTCATTATTTCGTGCCTTGTTGCTGGAATAAAAAAAATGAAACAGAAGAAATGGAAAGGGAAGGAAAAAAGAAATCGAGTAATTCGCGTAAAAACGAGCTGCTTGCCATTTTGCCGCGCTGAGAAAAAAAGAGTTTACAACGAGTTGCCGGCACCGCTTTCCCGTATCTTTACGGCCACGTCGGAGTCGGCAATCGAATTTAAGGGTAGAAGGAGCGAACGCCGGTAAACGTGCGAGGGGTTGCGCCCGAAAGCCGTTCGACTCTCCGCGAAGCGAACAAGTAACGGGTGCTACCATGAAGGGACGATTTTCTCTTAACGGACGAGGATTTTCTTGACCACCCTGTATAGGCGCACCGTGTGCTATATTATATACATACATACGTACGTACATATATATATATTATGTATATACGAGGTGACGTGCCGCACGCACACAGGCCGAGCGACAAAATGCGGAGCATGCGCTTGAGCGTCCATGAGCGTACGACGGTCGCTTTTGGATTCAGTTTAACCCCCGACGTCAACAGGGGTAGAACGCGTTTCGGCACCGTCCAGCAACGTGGGTTTGTCGTACCGCATCGTTCGTCCCGACGAAGCTCGCTACGCTTCGTCGTCTCTCTCTTTTCCTGCCTGTTTCTCCATCGCAAAATCGCGCAAAGTGGAACGAATCAATGACGAATCAGACGCGCGCCGCCCAAGTAGTTATTCGCGCGTCTGGTCGAACAGTCGACGTGACAAGAGCCTAGGCGCCCAGACGGAACTGTAATCACGACTGCTACGTCGAATGGACGTCTATGTTGTTCTGTTACGATGCGAATTCGCGAGTGAACGTTTCCTGGCTGGTTGAAGGCGTAAAGTATCGCGGCTTCTCGGCGAAACAGAAAGCGTCAGCGTGAGACGGAGTGAGACAAAAAGCCGTCATTTCCGCGTTTGCTATTGTGGTGCTGGTGCTGGTTGGTAATAATAATAATAGAAGTAGTAGTGGGTTCTGTCGGTGGTGATAGTAGTGGTGGCACACGTGAACATTCAACGACAACGTATACAGCGTGGAAAAATGCGGTGAGCCATCCCCCTACTGTCTTGCCGTGCGCTACGAGGCATTCCTCAAGCAGCTCGCCCATTCAGGTGAGTGCGAGAGATATTCCTTTTTCCGCGCCCTTCTCAACGCTTCCCGCGAGAGCATTTTTCTTCTTCTTGTACCCGACACCGTAATAATTGCATACCCAAACGACGTTGCATTGAACGCATGATGATGACGATCGACAAACTCAACGGTCCGTATTTTCACTGTACACTTAGCACGATAAATGTAATTATTTGATTTTTATTTAAATTGTTTATATGTTAAATACATTTTGGAGTAAACGAAATTCACGACCAAACGGTCGTATTTAGCGTTATATTTTGAAATATATATTATTTTTCTGGTGTGCGAGTTTATTGCAAACATCACGCAATAGTTTTCGCGATAGCAATTAAATATTTACACTCATTAAAAAATATAAAATATGACAGATTCATATATATATAAATTTATATATTAGTTTAACTGCTTGATTCGTGTGATATTTGCTCACAAATAAATTAATATACACGTGTAATATTTTTCATCGATTGTTTTCAAACTGAAGTAATCGTTATCGAGATGGGTAGTATAAAGCACAATGATCGCTTTTAGTACTTACAAGCTGGATATAAAAACAGATGTAAAAATACGTTCAGCACATCAATGGTTAGCGAACGACATAATGATCGATTTTATCGAGGCGTGATTATCGATCCAGGTCATTGCGCGATTATAGTATTTTTAACCATGGTACGATGAACTTGTTCAAGTATATAATACATGAGGACAGTGCGATCAAAATCGGAATATCTCCAGATATAAATGTACAAAACTGGCACAGTTACTTTTTAGGTCATGAATGAGGAGGTTCGTTCGTATGTTTAACGTCCAATCCGATTGTTTTTGATGACGATTGATCAAGAATGGCAATGAGTTTAAGTGTTTAACTTCGTAAGACTTTTCTCTATAAAAACCTTAAAAGAGATTGTAGCAAGAATTTAAGTCCTAAATTTTGTTCAGAGCTTTAGAGATTAATCTCGAAGTCGTGTTTGCGATCGTAGCGTCGATCGACATATCTATTTAAGGCAATCTTTCTTCAGATACGTTACATACACACGACGAAGGAACATGTGTATGGATCTGTAATAATTTATTGCGGCTGTCTTGAACAAGTGCAGAACATGGCGTTTGATACTCCAACCGAGCCGGTGCTTACGCCACATTGCCGTTATCGCGTAATTTTATCGTGTAACCCCGAAGCACAGAACCTTTTAGCTGTTATCTCTTAGCGGCGGATTTCATTATCTGTCCTTATGCACTTTAGACCGAAGACTATTTTCCCTCGAGGAAAATCATTAATTCACTGTAATTATTTACTATAATTTTTTTTAAAGAAATTAATTTGCCTATAATAAATCTGTATATGAATGTATTTTCTTTCTTTATATGCAAATGTTTAATGAACGGAAAATACAGAAAAGATACACGGAAAAACAAGATTATGAAGCATATATTATACTCTATCTTTATCTTCATTTCAGTTCAATTACGATAAATCTTTATAAAGGTTGAGCTATCTTTGTTTAATATTGATGCATTATTACAATTCGAGATTATAATTACACTTCTGTGTCTCTAAAATTGTGTCTGTATTCATACATAATTTCTTGAAGATAATATTTGATGTTACCAGAATTATATAAAATATTATTTCGATTGCAATACATTAATATAAGTTTAAAGATATATGGGATTATATAAAACGTTAATAAAGCGATTATATTATATTGAAAAAGTCTTGGAAAATTATATAATATTAGATTATAAATATTTAAATAATAAAAGAAACTTTTTTCATAAAAATAGAAATTTTACATAATTTGAGATTGTGCTTTATACTTATGATAATTATACTTATAATTCATCTTATTAAATTCATCTTTAAATGGTATACCATCGTTTATTTCGAAAATGCTACATTTTGAATTTATAACTGAAACGAGAACTATTTATTATGACAGAAAGGTTAAAGCATGCGTATTTATGCATGCAATAACTGATCGTTGAGGAAATAGTATTTACGTTTCCGCACCTAATTATGCTTACTATTTGCCTTGAGCGGTAGCTTACGAATATCCGAGGTATTAGCAAAGATTACGGAGATGAGGTACGAGTTTGATCCACGAAAGTACGTACAGTAGACTCGTCTACTGCACACACGATCAAACAAAGTACCAGGTGTACCGAGAATTCTCTAGCAATAAGTTACAAAACTTTAGTTGGCTGATCCCTCTAGCGGTTTTCCACAGATACGGACAGCTATTTCAATACTTGTCTAGCTTCCTTTACATTAAATGAAGGTGATTAAATAAAGGACATTTTTTATATGCTTTTTGATATATTTTTTTAAAAATAGAAAATTAAAACGACAATATAAAAATAATTTGCTGAGATTTTTATATATTTCGAATTGCCTTTATGTAATGTTCTGTAGTCTGTTAAAATTATATCGATTTTGGAATGTCAGTCCGCAAGATACATAAAATATAGATTAAATTACACAAAGAAACATATCAAATAAAAGTTATTGAAAGGATATTTTCTCTCTCATTTTTAAACAATTTTGCTTAAAAACCACCTAAAAAGAAAATAACTACGTATTATAATGAACTCGATACATTTTTTATACGATTTGGATATTATATTAAGATCTTGTTTATCTTGCTTTTATGCGTCCTTCTGGTTTATAATTATTATAATTATTGAAAATAATATCCTTCACAAATTTCAATGCTTCCAGGCTTCAGATTTTATTAGGAAAATCTGCAATCTGGTATCGTTATTATGTTTCAAATGCGTTCGCACTTGATAGGATTACCAACCGCGTTGATATATTAAATTATATATCAACTTGCTTTATGCGCAAAACAATTTGTGTCATTTAAAGGTGCAATATCACCATGAAATTTTATAATATATGTGTCCTGAAATCTAATCATAACAATAAAAGGAAGTTTATAGTTGGATGTTCGGTATACATATATATACTCGTATATATATATATATATATATATATATATATATATATATGTATATATACCTATTATAGAGTACGAAACATGACGCATGAATTATATTCTCGATTAACGCGAGAGTGTACAATTAATTTCAACAATTGTAACAATCGTACATGGTAATTATTTGAAAGAAAATGAACGGACAGATGTTATATTCCTGTTTGTTTCATTTTAATATGCTAGGATTCGCATATGAAACAGAATTTTCTTTTATGTTAACGACGACATTAATATCGGTCACGAAATCCATTTACGCATTTAATTTTTTCTTGATTAATGCGGGATACCCGTACAAATAAATAAAAACGCATTAATTTAAAAAAAGCCAATCTATTTTTTTAATGCTGAATTATTTCGCGATGGATATTGCTTAAATTCGACGACAATTTCTCGTCATTAGGAACGCAAAGTTTACGTGATAATTTCAACATTATTTTTTATATCTTCCTTAATTTAAATATACGTTTATATTAAAATACAAGCTAGAAACTATGAAGCAATATTGTAATTGCTTATGATTTCTAGAAACTAGGCAGCTTCGGCTCGCTCATCGATTCTCTTGAAATATACCCGAAATTCCAATAATTTCAATTAGGCGGAATTTTCGAAAATTGCTGGTATTTCGAATAATTTAAATCTAATAGTCTCTCTCTCTCTCTTTCTATTGAATTATTTAAAGTTCATTAACTAAAATATGTCATTTTGAACAAGTATTAATATAGAGACTGAAGAAGATAGATTAAATTATTAAAATTCCGTTTACAACATTTTCAAATACAAATAAAATATTATGTAAAAAGTAGTTTTTCTTAATTTATATTTTCTTAATTCTTCTATCTTTTTTATATATTAGTTTGTTATTAATAGTATTTGAAAAAAAATTGCAATTTCGTAAATGTTATAGCATATGTATATATATATATGTGTATGTATATATCTCTCATACGGTTCAAACGTGCTAACTTTGCTGCTGCCTCTCTCATGACATTAATATCATCGATGCAATTATGGTTATATCCAATGATTACGATCAATAAACATATTCGTCATGGCAGCTTAAGTGCACGCGGTGTCAGTTGATCGTCATCAAATTCTGACTTTAAATGCTTCTCGAGTCGCAATTTTATTTGCATGGTATATCGATTAATCTATATTTATAGCAGTGGTATTATTTATAGCTGTTTATTTTTATCCATAATATCGCACGGCTGTCTCTATTCTGTTCTCAACACTATCATCGCACGCACAGAGAAAAAAATACATAACGGGGAAACTATTACTCCGCTATGAACTTGGTCTTTGAAGGCTATGAAAGATATAAATACGAAAATAAAAAAAAATCTTTGATACATATATCGATTTGCTATTTTGAGATAAATATTATCAAGGGCTAGAAAGAGAGAGAAAGAGAGAGAATGCATAAAATCTCCTCTTATCACGCATTATTTTGCTCCTTAATAATATCTGTACTTCTACCGTGATTTTTGATAACTGCAATGGTGTTTAAGATATCGAATTAAATCAAACGGAGTTATAATCACTAGATCCAAGCAGTCAAGCACGCTAAGCTTGCGCTTTACATCCAAGCCCGAGTTTAATCGTTAACGGCGTTTTACGGCGTTTAACAAATGCCGGGGGCCGTCGAACTGCGGGGCATGGTGACCGTTGGTGGTGCGACATTAATCTCATCGACAGGACGTTGAGGGTGATTATGGACGGTGGAGCAGCTCGTTCGGCGTCCCAATGGTGTGCGCAGGGTAGTAACGTTATACCGGCCAGTTCGCCGAAGGGAGACGCTGCGCGGATGATAACGTTTACGGGAGGGACTTTGGCTCCCGACGGAGGGAGCGAGTCATTGGTATTCCAAAAGAGAAACAGAGAGAGAGAGAGAGAGAGAGAGAGAGAGAGGGATGGAGAGAAGAAGCGAGAGGGAGGTAGCAAGGGGAATGCGTCAGAACGCAAGCATACGTGTGCGTTCCGCGCGTTGTGCGACCCTCGCTTACACGCGCGCTCCCAGCACACCGCAAACAGTTTCGGGAATTTCTAGCATGTGTTGCGAACGCGGTGATATGATTTAGGAATCGCTTCCTGCACGGGCCATATGCAGGACCTGTCTGGGATTTGCCTACCACGCAACGGGCGTTGCGTCTCTCCGAAATGTTCCTCTGAAACGCGGTGCCCTGGCGACGCCAACGACGCGTTCCGATGGCGTTACTCCGTGGCGATAGCGCCGGCCAAGATTTACCGAGCTTACGTGACCTTCCGTCCGCGAAATTAGGCCGATTCATCATATCTCGCCTGAATGCCGAGAGAGAAAGAGAGAAGGAGAGGAAGGGGAGGGGGGAAGAGAGAGAGAGAGAGCCGCCAGAGCTCTATTCAAGGAGAACTTCGATCGGTAGCGGGTTGCGTTGACGTCTCTCACCGCAAGGCGTATTCTGCCCACGGGACATATCGATCATCTAGTGATATATTGCCTCTTCGCCTCGGTACCTTGCCTGTGATCGCCTGGGCGGCTGAAGGAGGAACTGGACGTCAGACGCAATCGAGGCAATTATCATACGCGATAGGCTGGCGGATTGCCTTGACCATGACGTTCTGCCTTCTTGTTATCGGGATGAAAATAGTCAAGTGATATCTCACGTTTTGCAATGACGTAAAACACACTCTTTTATCTTTTTTTCGCATTATTGAAACGAATGGGTTAGCGAGGAAACACTGTCATAGTTTACAGAAATATTTATACGTCAATCGCAAACAATATGCGACATGGATATTTGACATTCTACAAAATATGCGAATAACACACACACACACACAACACACACAAACAGATACGCGAAATTTTACTAACTTTTTTAAGACAGAGATTAAACGAATAAGTTTTTAGTTCACATTCGATGAAATAATTGAATTTAGATAAACCCGATGAATTTTTTGTCATTTTTGTTTTTTTGATAATCGATTTAAATAAATAAATGGATATTTTCGGAATAATGTGATAAGTCACGTTTATATAGATCTTATATTTTTTTAAGAGATTAATTTTGCATTAATTGTAGAAAAAGATACAGAGACGTCCATCGTTATCGATTATAATAAATTATTCGCAATATGATAATTCGCGCAGAAAGAGCTGCATAAAAATTCTCCTGACAAACTTTGCTCGTGCGAAATATTATTATTCCATTCGCATAATTTTACCAGCCGAAGCCGTGTGTTTCTACATGCGCGTTAATTCTATTATCTGTGGTCCATGTTAAACTTTCACGATGAGGACGCAATTAGTTTATATCGCATTCTCCATCATTTGAGCCTTGCATTTTATTCCTTTGTTGCGTGCCGAGCGATGGCTGCCGACAAATACCAGCAGAAATTTTCTGCGTGTTAGTCATGCCACAATGTACTATAAAAAACAGATTTTCGCTTGTCCGAGCATAAATACTGCTGAATATTCGCAATAAAATTTCCCTCCCCTTTTTCTCTCTGTTGCAAAAAATTGTTATTTATGAAGTGAATAAATAACAGATTTGATTTTGATAATTATTGGAGATATTCAGTATTTGTTGAATTTTTATGTAATTCACATAATCTGCCTTTGCAATCGCACGCGATGATGACGGTGACTTAAGTTTACTCGCAAATGCATATGACGCCATGCATACTCCGTCGACTTAACTCGAGTCTAAAAAAGAATGCATTGTTACGTCGGGGACATTCATGCAACCTGATTTTGCGCGAAACGATGAGCGGTCGGAAACGGTCGATGAGGAAAAAGTAATATCAAAAATGACACGTTCACGCGAACGAATGAGAGACAGATATTTTTCAAACATCTCGGCTCTTGTTTTATTCGTTTTTCGGCAGATGCTCCAGCACCGTGAAATCTCTTTTTCCCGTCGCCCATCGTTCGCGTTTCGTTTTTGCTTTTCTTTCGTACCGTTCGATGCTACTTCAACTTTCTCCCAGGTTACTCTTTACTCCGTCCCTACCTTTAACGGTCGGTGAATTTTTCATCGTGCACCTGTTTCGTCGGATTGCCTAGGGGGATGCGCGAAAGGGCTTAAGGATCCCTGCCAGATACTCGTTTTTTTTCTATCTCTATGGATACTTGTTCAGATTGCCTCGAAATGCGATTTTGTTTGTACATTTTAATATTACATAGCTTAAAATATACGTAGATAAAAATATTTAAAAAACCGTTACTACGAAAAAAGTGATCAGGGTTTTGTAACGATGTAAAAAAAATATAGATTACTTGTATAATAAATAAATAAATTATTGCATCGATGATCATCAAAGCAATCTTATCCTTTCTCGTAATAGACGAAGGATATACGATCATTCGATCATTTCAATCTCCGAGTCGCATGCAGTAAAAATGCTGTATAATTTCAAAAATTTATGATAACGCCGAAGTGGCATAATAAAGTCTTGTGTGGATCTAGACGGTTCAGGACAGACTTCGTCGACAAAACGAGGCCGAAGCGGCCGTGACGTACATTCACAAAGCGTGAAGTTACGATAAACGGCCACGATGTTGGGACAAGGCGGATAAGAGGCAGCAGTCGCGGCGGCGGACAGTTTTTGTGGCAGTGAGTGTTGCACGAAATAGCGCTAGCAACGAGCGTCTAAAGGTAGGCAGGAACCCAACCGAGAAATAAGGGCGACCTGGAAGAGAGTGAAGCTTATCGCTCGGGGATAAACTCTATAAAGCGGACGAATAAAATAATAATAATACACAGAGTACGATGCAGAAACAAGGAATGTTTATTGAGGAAGCTCGAAGAATTGGTCGGAAATAGTAATTTTTTTTCATTTATAATTAATTTTCTTTCGGTTTTTATAAAGTACTCGGTTAATCAATCTCTTAATAATAAATTTACAAGATATATTGAATGCTAATAAAAAATTGTACCCGAGTATTATTCGAGTGAATAAAAGATTTGTCTATCTTAATTGAGTTCATATAAAGATTAATTTTTGCACTCGATTACATAGTCATTCTTCTGAAAACCCAGGTTAAATTTAATAAGTCTCGGAATTTATTAACCGAGATTAAAATAATACTCATAAAGCAGACGTTTCACATAAAAAAAGCAAACTACTTATACAAAAAGACATGTTAAAGAAACGAGAGAAACGCGAGGAGTATGAAAGTAGGTCATACAGAGTAAAGTCGATGGGAAGGAAGATAACGTGAAAGAAGGAGCAATAGAGAAAGATTGAGGGTGAAAGGGAGAGAGAAAACGGGCAAGGATAAGCGGCAAGATTAACGAGCTAAAGTCCGAAAGAAGGGATGGATGGATGGTGCAGGCCGGAAACAGGAAAATATAAACAGACGGAGAAGAGATGAGAAGGGAGTAGGTGAAGGATACGAAGGGAATGTTAATGACAGAGTACTAGTACAGGAGAGTGACGTCGCGGGGCTCTCTGACGCTTTCGCTTCTCGTGCGTGCCTATGAAGCTCGCACATTCTGTAACGTTCGTCTGAAAATGATAGGGTAAATATACACGGAGCTTAGATTTGATACAGCGATGGCTGTAATTTCGATTCGCTATCTCTCTCTCTCTCTCTCTCTCTCTCTCTCTCTCTCTCTCTCTCTCTCGCGTGCGCGCGCGCGCAAAGCAAAGCGAATGACCCTCTCGTTCTCTCTTGACCGTCGTGATCATCGTGATTAGTCAAGAGATCGCCGCAGGCTCGGAAGACGGCAAGAGTATAGGCCGTTTTCGTACTTTGCGCAAAGAGGATTTGGTAAAAGCGGAATTGGCTTTTGGCCGAGCTGGGACTGACATTTAATCTCGGCAATTCCGCTGCCGTCATCGCCACATCAGATCAAGTTTGATGCGTAACAATAAATTTTCGTCAAAATAACAGTTTACAAATAGATTATTATCTACATTTGCTGTAACAAATAATCTTTCAAGTACATTAAGCAGAAATATGAAAATAAAACAGAACGAATAAAAATGATAGAAAGGATTGCAATTGTGATCTAAAGAGCAAAGTTTCCATACATTTATCTTGTAAATGGAGCACTTTTTTTGACTAATTAGAAATTTTTCAATCCTAATAATATGTGAGTTATAATCACGAAATTTTGATGCATAATTTTTATCATATGTGTTTAGTGATAAATATCATTCTTTTTATAAATAAATATTTAATAATTAGATATATGATTTATTTCAATTATATCACATCTTGCTAAAAATACTCACATCTCGTAGAACAGATATTTATTCCACTAAGCGCTTCAATCAATCATCCAAAATTGCTGTCTTTTTTTGTCATAGTCTTCGATCGTTCCCGACGTGAAGAAAAATGAAGCGAACGTGATGGAAAATCATACGTTCGAATTTACAGTATTTCTGTGCGGCAACGACGACATTGTCTACCAATCGTGTTAATTGACGTTCGGTATCGCGCGGGGTAAAGCGTACAGGTTATTGGCATATAAACGATAGAGAAGCGTTAACAAACATGGGAAACCTACAAACTAGATCTCCGCCGAAAGCCTCTCCGACTGTCGTTACTGTCTATTTATGAATATGCAACAGTCGCGAGTTACCCGTTGTTGCGCGTGCTTGTGTTCGCGAAGGTTTCGAGACCGTCATTTGCTTTGCAGCGCATTAATTATCGCTGTCGAACGTCGATAACGAGGGAACGTTATCGAGGTACGTGAAAAAAGGCTCCCGTCGTCATAAATTTAAATCAGCGCGACGCTCGACTTGGCAATAAAATTGTCGGAGGCATTATAATTTTGAGTCGCATGGTTGTGCATAAGCATAAATAATTCTATACGCAACGAATTATTTACGTAATAAAAGAAACACGCGAAAAAATAGTCGGATTCGCAGATAAACAAGTCTGTGTTTTTATTCGCATTTTTATTCCCATGATGAATATTCGTGCAGGATATTGTACTTTGAGATGTCGTTTGTTGTACTTTGAAATCATCTCAATAAAGTTGCTGCCTTATTCATATATTTGACGCTGTACATGCAAAGTGGGACTGAATTACTTTAGAATACAAATGTACTGGCTTGAAATATTTAATTTATATTCTGATGTGGATTGTAACTGTATAGAATACGCGTTGTCGAATATCATATATGTAAAACGCGATGTGCACGCATACATCAATGCAGAATATATATAATAGGTGAAATGGCTAGGCTGAAAAAGCTAATGCATTTTCATCATTATACATTTTACGAGATGCGCATCATTTAATATCTCGCATAGAATCGCGAAGAATCATAACGTCAACTTTGATAGTCATTATTCGCAGAATTAATTAAGCATGCTAATTTAGAATCATGTTTGATTTCGTCGCGAGTCTTTTTTCCGCAATAATGTATCTTACTTACGCTCTTGTGCGCTTGGCAATTTAGGGACGCGAGTTATTTTTATTGTTAGAAGTTTGTGAGGTTGACCTCTCCATGCAGATGATACTGTGACTTAATGAAACAGACTAAACATCAACTTTTCATGCTGCTTAATATACAAAGAATCTTCCTTTAATTCCATTGTTCGCGGTTTTAGGTCAATTGGCTTGCCTTTAATAATTAATTCGCTCGAAGCGGTGGATCGAAAAGATTTGACGTCGCAGATTTCTGCTCTGAATTTATTACAAATGTATCCTGTGTCGCAAAATTTCTCTTATTTACTGGCACGTAGAAATGTCTTTTGTCTTGTTCAGTAATGAGGCTTTTCGTACTCAGAAACGTGTGCAGACTTTTGCCGAGTTTTGTCACATGACCGCATGCGAAAACGCTTTCGGTGAGCTCGTTCACACACGATGTCGCGGTATTTATGGTGAGAGACGAAAGGAAGTGAATGGGATCGGCGGTATTCAAAGAGCCTCGCATTAAAGCACGCGCGTGTACACCGGATCGAAAGTGCGAGTGGAACAGAGCGTCTAGACTCTAGACGCATCGTTTCGACATTGCGAAAGAGACGGAAGGAGGACTCTACTTCCCTCCGACATCCCTCCGCGCGCGCGCGCCTTCATCCCTTCGTGTACAGTGCCAGTCAAGCCTGCATTGTTTGAGTTATCACAATGGTGGAACAAAACCTCAACCGGGGGGATCGAACTCCACTCCAAAGCACTAGCGCTTTCTGTTGCTCTTCCCCTCGGCTGCAGAGGCGCCGCTGCCGCCTTTCCCTCCTCTCTCTCTCTCTCTCTTCGTATCATCTGCGTTCACCAACTCGCTATGCCATCCTACGGTCCCGTCTGGCCCTTCTCCCAGAGTTGGGTCCGCAAACAACAAAACTCTCGGACGTTGATATTGCCGCTTGGCGTGCATTTCATCTTTCTTTTTCTTCTCTTTTCTCTTTCTTTTACTCTCTTAATCTATCTTTTTCTTTCTTACATCTTCCTTTTTCGCGCTCCTAGACGCGCTGCCTCTTCCGCCGCTGTTCGCGGTAGAAGCTGCCGCTTTTCGAATTGTAAGTGCAGTCGCGGAACAAAAGGCAAAGGTTGGCCGTGCAAAATGAGTCCATTGTGTCGGCATGAACGCGCATATACGTCGATGTTTTTCGAATTACGATACGAGCCTAGTGTTTCTTGGCATGTCAGATAAATGTTAGTATTGTGATGGATCGCTCAGGTCTCGTAAAGGAAAAGATTTTGATATATTTAAACGAGATGTAAGAAAATTGTATATTGCAGTATTTCAGTATTTGATTCATTTAATTGTTTCCACATATAATAGCGATCAGAGAGAGGGGGGAGGGGAAGGGGGAGGGGAGAGAGGGAGAGAGAGAGAGAATATTAAATTATTCCTACATCTCACATTTTGTATAACATACTATAAATAAATACTTGTGTATTTTCAAGAAATTAATTTATCACCGAACATTTTTGTTGCATGTAATAAATAGTATTATTATTAATATAGTGATGATGTGAAATTCTCTCTAATAACATCTCGAAAAATTTGAAATGCATCTACAATAAACATTTACATATATATATACATATATATATATATATATATATATATATATAAAATATAAAATATAAAATATAAATATAAAAATATATATATAAAAATATATATATAAAATATATATATAAAATATAAAATATATATATTAGAATCTCATTAGTCTAAATGAATTCTTAATGATAAAATGTTATGACAAATTTATTAATATTTACCTATATAATTTTATTTTTATTTGATGTATTCATTTTTTTAACCTCGGTGAATTACGCGCGATAATCTTATATTTTCGAAATTTTATCGATAAACATTGAAATTTAATTACCAGAAATGTAATTACTGAGCGACATACATTTTTCATTTTTATTTTCACATGTGATCACATATCTTTTATTATTACTATCGATTATCATTTTATAAATTTAACGTGTTAATTTTAATCCGTGCAAAACATTCGATAGAACCTGATTTCCTTTGTTGCGTGCAAATATCGTGTATTAATGATTGTCGTTCGTTGATACATCAATCTCTTTCTGAGGAGAGATATACGTTATATTTATTACAGTATATTTTATAAAATAGAAGCACAGAAATAATAATTTAATAATGACTATCTTTATAATCGTTATTATAAATCAAAATAATTAATTATTGAAATGTTGACAAATTTATTAGGTCAGATTTACCTGAAAAATCTTCGATCGAAATCGAGCATTACGAAATTCTGCTCGAATACAATATATTTCTTTTAGATTAAATAAATTATCGTAAAGTAATGTAGTTCCGATTTCTACTTAATTATTACAAAAATCAAATTTTCTCTCTTCGTCTATTTTCCATTATTCGTGACTTTATTGCAACAAATTTCCTCGATCTTGGCCACTCTTCTAGGGTCTACAGATTTTTCCCTTTTTTTTAATGATCTTCGAACTTATTGTGTTTTTTTAACGGTTTATTCTTCTCACGATCGTCTTTTTTACATTCTTTTATGGCTCCTGTCCGCGTCTGACGTCGGGAATTTTAGCGATATTATTTTCTTTTCTTCATTTTATATTTTTTATCTCTTTCCCTTATTCGGTATCTTCAACGGCCAACACCGATCGCCCGTTTCTCTTAGGAAGAAACTGGATTTCCTTTCGCCACCTTTTCGTTCGATTCTCCGTTACTCTTTCATGCGACGCTTTTCCGCCGCATGGTATCGTCACTTTGAAATAGACTTTAAAAGATTTCTTGCGCCTTATATGCGATAAAATTTCTTGCTGAGATATTTCCATTTTATGGTGAAAAACCCGATTCATATAAATATTATTATATAAAATATTCAGTATTAATATAATTTATTCTTATTACTAACATAATCATTATATAACTTTTATATATATTTGTGTGTCCTCAAATCATTGAGGAACAAATCTCATGCTAATCGCATACATGCTATCGCAGCATAGATTTGTACCTTAAACTCGGTCACTAACTTGGAACGCAAGCATATTAATCTACGGATATGTAGAGCGTATGGGAATTAATTTCAAACAATTGGCTTGTACTAAGTTCGCATAGAAGAGTCATGAGATGATTCACGTATTTTCCAGAATAACTCGATTCGAATTACCGATTAAAACAACGCACCGCCTTAATTCTAATATATTTATTATACCAGCGATATCGTCTATATCCGATAGTTTGAATTTAGAACGAACTTTGTTCTTAAAATATGGCACATCGATTTAAGCTTAGGAATTTTCTCTTACTACGAACATTTAGTAATTCTATTATATAATTAAATTAAGGCTTCTTAAGCGATTCGCGTAATAACACGAATAATAATGTGATGTAATTTAGTGAACGTGAATTGATCTGACGTAATCGACTGAGTTCTAAATTAGTGGCCAAATCTTCGGGCATCACGAATTTGCGGTGCACGTCCGCGACTAAATCTAAAGATCGATCCTTGGAGATTGCGTTGCGGATAGAATTGCGCTCGCTTCTTGGCACGGAGGATCATTTGGATGTGACTTCGTGCAATTTTCAAGGTGTAACCGTACGAGAATCTGACGGCAAGGTATTTTCTTGATGTGATCTATCTGACAAGTTACATTTGTAAATTAGTTACATTTGTAAATTAAAGGTAGAGAAATATAACTATTTATTTAATTATTATTATGATAAAACAATGTCTTCAGCTATTCATACCGTGTTGAAAATCTGATTTTGTAGAAAGAATTTATTGAATAATATATGCTTTTATTAATGTGCTTGTGGATAAAATTATCGAGAATGTCACAGAGATATCTTTACACAATTCATTTTTCTATACTATAAAAATGAAAGAAATATTTAATTCATTTATAACATATTACATATTAGTTAATTTTCAATAACATTCGAAATATTCAATATCTGTTTTGAAGTATTTTTTGTTTGCACTTGTTCCATACTTTAGCTTACGGCATATGATTGTGTTTGAAAGAAATAAAAATAATGAATTTTAATGATAATGCCGATTATATCATTAAAGTGCAATCGATACAATCCTTTATCGATTATATTTAATTATTCAAGAATCTGAAGAAAATATAACAATTTTGCGTCTAGCTTGCTTATTGATATAGTTTGATTATAATAATAAAATATTTAAGTAAACTCAGCAAATTAAAAAGTAATAAGTTGGTGACGTTTAAGCAGATAAAAATTTAATTTTGAAGGCTATTAAATTATGCACTCCTTTTATTCACTCTATAATCATACAAGAGACATATTTATTTAATGGAAATTGATAATCTGTAATATGCTGAACGATATGAATTAATTTCTTATTGCTTAATAATCATGCAATAAATCCAGACTTTTGAAAACAAATAAAAAGTTAAAATTATATTCATTTTTCATATGCACTTTTTTTATACTCACAATAACAACGTCTAATTACCTGTAAAAGCTACTTAAAATTCAATTAGCGGGAACATTAATAAAGATATAATTAACTGTGCAAATATAGTTTTACAAAAATCTATCATGTGAAATTTATGCATCTAATATTATATTGGCTCTACAGCACCGCCAGATGCACTCATATTTGATCGTTTGAACCACTTGAACTCTATAATGGCTATTCATTCAGGAATATCGAAAAAACGCACGCACTAATCAACATGACGATCGTCTGATTGCTCGTTCGACATTTCCAATACTCGACTATACAAGCGATGAACTTCGGACGTTGACATATGTGACATACGCGATCGGACACTGAGTAGACGCAGTACAAGCACAAATTATGTATAGTTAGTTGCTATTGCATATATAATTTGAGTGGTTCTTACAAGAGGTCTTATTTACAAATTAGAATTTATTATTGCAAACTTTAGAATGCAAACATTATATTTTTAATTATTGATGAATTGCGATTTGCGATGCAAAGTAAAAGTTGTCAATTTTCAATTACATAAATGTAATGTTTTTTACTCTTTCACTTTATAAGTAGACTAATATCACTTTGCGATGGTCCTTTGATGGTTTACCTCAACATATCGCTACTACTCCAATGCGTTTCATGGAATTGTCAATGTTGTAATATGATGAGAAGCACCTGTGACCGCGCAGAGCTTAGCTATATGTAATGTATCTTGTCATTTCAAAAGTCAAACTTTACATTATCGATGATGGTCATCAGACACGTCACGAAATGGAAGCTCGAGATTATTCGAGAGAATTATTAATATACGTTGAATTTTTTCGCATCACGTGCGGATAATCGATCCGTCACCAATATCGAATTTATCGCCATCATGCGCGTTTACTAACGTAATTTATATCACGATGGTAACGGTTTTCTCGTAAATCAGTGCTGATTCGTTCATATAAAATTCGTGCATCAATTATTTGAGAAATAAACAATCTTAAAATATACAATTTATTCTTAAAGTTATTATTCTTAATATCATTTTTAATAGATTTTCAATAATAAGAACGTATTTTTATCTATCAAAAAATATAGCTTATAAATTATTACCAGGCAAGTCAAGATTAAATTACGATTTTATGTGATGAAATTCACCAATATTTAAAATAGATTTTCGATATCAGAAAATCTTTAGCATTATTTTCTTCATAATTTCTTTATAAGTTAAGATAATGCAAAGTGAGAAATGATTAAGCAGATAAAACAATTTTGAAATGCAATTATTTTGCAATTATTTTCAAGACCAGTCTTTTTATCATCACTAAAGAATGTGTATTATCGAATACAATGCTTCTCCCTCTCGCACATCTGCATAAATAATCATGCTCAATGCACTGTTTCATCCCTCATTCTCTTTGTTCCATATCCTTCCCGATTTTATTTGCCACGCTCCTGTAGCACCGGTAGATAGAACGTGCAAAATGGAATTTGCTGGCGTTAAGTCGGATTGCTTACGGTGTTTTATTTCTTTGCGCTCCTGTCCCGCCTTTTCTTCGCTTGTGCGCCGTACGATGAACGACTTCTCTTCGTTAGTCGCTGATTATTCGGCTCGTTACCATTGGCATTCCTTTCCCTTCCCTCTCTTTTTCGCTTTCTTCTTCACCATGATAAGGACGTGCGACTTGTGAAATTAGTAGTCGCCGTTTACGAGTTCTTTGGCGAAGATACCGCACAAATTGAATTTACGCCAGCAGATGGACGCTATCCTTTTCTCTATATATTCCGATGCGAGAAGAGAACAGACAAAGAGAAGACAATCAAATATATTATTTCATGAAGTACGATTTAAAACATTTTTTTAATACAAAGCGCAACATATATGATACAATTAAAAAACATACAATTAATAAAAATATTGAATAATGATTTTTAAAAGCATCATGTTTTTTAATCGTAAAATAATATCTATAATAGATGATAACATATGGCTAAATTGTTAAAGAGATCGGATAAAAATAGAGAAAAAGACGACGTTAGATCCATGAAGAGTTCTACCCGTTGATCTTTTCGCGTGTACATCCGATATGTGGTCGATAACGAGCAAGTCGGTGGGCCATGGATGCACTTATACGCTTATATGGCCACGACGACGCAGAGAAATTGAAGGCAACGGGAGTCGGGGGAGATGGAACGAAGGGAGCTGGCGGAAAATGTGTAGGTTCTTCCTGTCTACCTCGATGGGAGGTAACGGGAGGTAAGTCTACTGCCGATAGAATAAAGTTGTCAGCCATGGCCCGAGACATCCCGTCCGAACCGCCTCGTAAATCTCTCGAAAGTTTCGCCGACGAGGGACGTTTTTTCGGCACTTTTGCTTCTTATACGTTCACACGCACGCACGCGCACACGCACACACACACACACACACACATTCGCGCGCGCGAAACAACGCTTATCAAATATTACGTCAGACTACATGTTCGACAACCTTCCTTAGATTTTGATGCACGTTATTGATGTACATGCAGATAGAACGATAGACATTTACTGATGACATTCAATTTTCCTCAGAGTGACAGGTTTTTCAGCGAAGTAACAAATTTTATATCGTTAGATATTTTCTAGATGAATGATTATAAATATATTTTATCTAATCTTCTCTCTCTCTGTCACATAAATTATATGAATTTCTTCTACGTATAAGCTCAATATATATATTTTTTATTATTTACGACGATGCTCGTTGTCTCTTCTTTAATTATCAGTTGCTTTACTTGTGCATTACACGTTCTAATTAATACGTGGGAATCATCAAGATGAGAATATGTTGATTTACAGACGACATTAATTAAGTAATAATATTATCTAATATTGCTTCATGGGTTATCTTTGATATCAAAAGCGATTCGGCTGATTGTACGTCATCTATCACAATAAATCAAATCGTCACAACAAATTCTGCGATGCGTTTCGTGATGCGCAATGTTGGTGCATATTACGCTTTCACTTGTTTTGTATTGTTGTCAGCCTAAATCGGAGGATTTCTGTTGTTGCATAAGAGATCGTCGCTTTGCGGACTAATGACCGCAACCATTGCGGTCCATGATGTTTTGCTTGACTTCCTAAGGAGAGTCCGTAAATCACGACTAAACGTTGCGATCCTGGGTCGTTATATCGAATTTTCGCATAATACACACGAGACCGCGTAGCGCTAAATTTATATCGGTCATTACAAATATCATGGTTTATGCAGTTTCTGTGTCGCGTGTTAATTGAAACAAAAAATTCCGTTTTTCCCCAATATAATAGCGTTATTCACAACTGAAAGCCGTTAATCGCAGCTAGCTTAACTAAAACCATTTACAATGCTTATTTTGCGAAATTAATCGACATTCTACGCAAGCACCGCGTGATGTAAGTTGAATAATTATAATTATTCTAGTATTCTCTTGTTACAGTACAATACATTTTCTCTTGTTACAGTATAATAAATTTTGTAGTAAAATAAGAAAAGATTTTTATTTAATTTTTACGCAATTGCTAAGATAGACGAAAAGAACAATATTATTATTTAAGCGTACAACATTGAAAAATCTGCACTTATCGCGACATTTTTTTTATCTCGAAAAATTAACGGAAGAAATTGCAACCTCTTCGTGTTGGAAAGATAGCTTGAAACACTGACGCACCGTCAGATTTTCCGGCTAATGTAAGAGCGACATAACTCCGGAGTTATCTCTTATTTGCTGCTCGCAACGTCAGAAAATACATTTCTTTGCTCGGATCTTGCTCAACGGTATTAGGAAGAATTACATCCTTCTTGTCTCCTAAAAGAACGTAGATTATTCTACTCCGTGCTGAGAGACTCGGAAATGCTCATTTCATTTAAGCGTGAGAAATTCTCTACTTGACGCTTAAATCTCGAAATTAATCTTCAGTTACGCGAAAACCACGCCCTTTGACATCTTACACGGGTAATTCGGCGGCCATGTCGTGCGACGTGAAATCGTAATCGCGAGTATATTTGCGTCGACGAAACTCGTACGAACTAGCGGACCCGAACATGTCCGCCAACGCCGGTGAACACGTTCGAGACACGTACCAAATGTCACCGCGGTAACGCCGCTGTTGAAGGGTCGCAACATTGCACGGGCGGCTCTCTTCCCTTCCTGCTCGGTCGAGTGGCGCGCCACGTGCGTCGTTAACGGCACTTCCTGAATGCGTCCCTATTTCGACGCACCCTCTTCACCGCGGAACAGATTACGAGGATACAGCCCATTTTCGAGCGAACTTGCATGCACCGCGAGCGTGCGCGCGAATACGATTTAATAATGAACAAAATCAAAAATTAGCAATTTATAAACGAATTTCACTATACAACTGCAAATAGGACGGACACGAGGGAAGGAAATCGCAAAAGAATTATATGATATGAATATTGATGTTTTGTATATACAAAGGGTGCATATCTCTGCATACTATTAATTCACCATAGCGGTATTTCCTCTTGTTAATTTTCTCTTTCATGAATGTATATGCGAAATTTTTACGATTCTAAAAATTCGAAAAATATATTATTGTTGATGTATCCATTTGTGCGTAGACAATTGTGTACAAAATTGGGATTTTATGAAAATTATACGACTGAGATTAATTATGCGCTGTAAAGAAGCGCAAGTCAAATACGACTGTGGTCGACGGATGGCGCGAAGAAACCTTAACATTTATTGCCGACGAATACAGTAGTGCGCTGCGAGAAAAAAAACCGGCGGAATATTATTATACTGCATCATAGTCACCTGCAAGGCACTGAGAAAAATGCTTTTGCATCTGCAGCTGACTAACGTTGGGATATAAGTAATGGTTGCGCGAATTTCCTGCGGGATGATGTGTTACCAGTGTGTTTTCCGCGAACTAGCGATACGCTAGTTTCTTATTGCCTGGGAAGCCGCTGGCTTTTATTGCAAGCAAAAAATGCATATCAAAAGGGGAAACCGCGAGCGAGTAGCACTGCTGGCGACATAAAGACCGCGTTCACAGGAAACGTCAAAAACTCTTGCAATTGTTACCGCGCTGTCGACGAAGAAATTGTTCGGAAATATTTGTTCGTTTTATTTGAAACCGCTGTTACGAGTACTCCGTAGAATGGTTTAACGATGATAATTACGAGAGAATCCTCGAGTATTCGGAGTAGATATCGTGTTCTCGAAAGAGGTATCATACGTGAACAATGAAATCAAATGGTACTATCTTGAACATTTTCCACGGTAAGTTGAGAAAAACGATAGTATTCTCAAGCTTAAATGGAAATCCTCTTTACGAAAGCTCGGTACAATCCTATCGGCGAAATTTCTGATGTCGTTAAAACATTTAATATTTATTATTTTACCATTGCATCATTTTTCTTTACGTAAAATGATCAATGATATATGATATTTGAAAAATTTCGGAAGCATAATTTGTAATCGTATAAAGAGAAGAAGCAATCAATATTTTTTTTCATTTAGAATGACATTAAAAGAGTTTCGCATTTAGTAATAAAAAGAATGCTGTGAAAGACACATGTATTTCTTTATTTAAATATTAATACGGTTAATTATCTTTTACTTAACAAGATTTATTATATATATTAAGTGTACAAATTGTCGCAACACAAAGTTAAAATCAATTAGTTTGACCGGATGTAGTATCGCTTTATTTTATTTAGCGAGAGACGCGACATACTCATTATAAAGAATTATAAGAATTATGTAAGATTTGTTGGTCTTGTGTTTCGCCGGTCCAGTCGCGAGTTAAGACATACGATTGCGACGATAGAAAGCTAGCCGTAACGGCAACGTCGCGCGGCATTCTGTCGAGGGTAAACTCCGCTCCATTATCATCCCCTAAATCACAACGGTAACGTTTTTGGAACGGTCGTAACTCGGGACTCTGATGTTTTTGGCCTCATTAGTAGCCGTCTCTTGGCTTGATGCGCTACATGGAGGAGGGTCCCGTTAGGCCAAGAGGGAGCTGAAGGACCTCGCCGTCGGGATGGTAGTCGGGGGTGGCAAGGGAAGAGGCGGCAAGAGTGGGAGGAATGGAAGGAGCGAACAGTAGCTGCGATTAATATTCCCCGGTTCTACCGAGAGAGAACCTCGCGTCTCGTGTCTTCGTCCCTGTGCCAAGCCTTCTCCCGTGTGTTTGCGCTTTGAGTCACAATCACCGACAACGTCGACGCCTACGTCATCGCTACATATCTTTTGAGCCCTATGTTATGTGTAATATCACGCTGAATCGGAAGCACTTTGCGGCATGACAGCGATTAATTAACGTACACGTAGCTGTCGTTTCTCTCCCCTTTACCCTCGACGATTAGATGAGCTTCAATGCACTATAAAGGCATTTACAGGTCTGTATTAAATACGACAGGATCGATTAAGACCAGATCAGGAAATATAGGGAATATATATATATATATATATATATATATATATATATATATATATATACATGTCAGGTAGATCAAATATACCTGTCAAGTAGATCAGATATATTAAGACATTTTAGGAATCAGATTTTAGAAATTTTAAGTAGTAGAGACCTTTCCAATTTTCTATAAATATAAATTCTATCAATTATAAATATAATTTTTTATCACACTTGAAAAGACGTAATACACACGTGGATGTTAATCTTATAGAAGACAAGAGAATAGATATAGAAAAGAAAAAAATTAACGAAAAAGAAAGAGTTGAAAGTTAATATGAAAGTTAAAAAGAAAGAGTTGAAAGTTAATATGATTATCTATATTATTTATTCAGTGAACGAAAAGACTTTTATATCTTTGATCATTAATATTGATCTTACAATTAGTTTCGCGTACAATATTAATTCGAGGTGTTTTTAAGTAGAGTATAAAAATATATTATTTATCTCTTTCTTTCTTTTTATTCGAAAATTTATATTATATTATCTCTTATTATATTATCTATTCACCAAAAATATCTACTTTTAAACAACAAGACAAATCGACATGTATAAAAATGGTAGAAATGAACAGTTTTCTCGCAAATTCTCATTACGATTCAATGAATCCTCGCGGAATGTGGGAAGGGATCTATTTGCGAGATTATTTCATATCCGACAAAGCCATTATAATGGTCCAGAGGGCTGGGGGAAAATTACAGAGAGTTAAAAGTGTCATTCGCGTACCGCTTTCCGGTTTCCGGCTATGAGATAATTAAGGATCGCAGTTAATTCCGCAAGTCCAGTCGCCAACGCGACTACGCGCAGGTGTACCGATGTGACGTTACATATGTATATATTTTATATACATATACACATATGTCCATACACTGATTCCACATATACATGTACGGAAACTCTAAAAGCGTATTTCGGGAATGATGCGTTTCTGAAGTTGACAGATGCACGTTTCATTATCTTGATCTTTGCGTCCTGAAAATAAATGAACTTACCCGGGGAAAATTTTTAATAATAATTTAAGCTAATTACGCCAAGTTTCGCATCGAGAAATAAACTTAATTTGAAAACACTTTTATTTGTTTCCACGAAGAGAAGTTTATATTAGTTAATAATAAGTGGCAATAAATATACAATATTTTATGATATAATTGTTGTTATGATATAATGTATTAATACGTATTTCGCGAAAGCGTCTTCTCTAAAATTATTATAAAAGTTAAAAATCATTATCAGTGACTACAATTCGTTCTACGAAAACATTCGTTTTTAATTATCATTATAGTCGCAGGGCGAAATCACTACGAGGAACATTACGGTTGCTCTCTTGATTCGGAGCAAATACCGGTAACTAAAGTGACGTAACATTTATTACCTGCCGCGGCTGTCGCTTGGCGAAACAGCGCTACGTAAAGCGCGTACGTTCGTCGCGAAATACGTGCAATGAATATGCAGCAAAATCTCTGGAGAGACCGCGTTGAGATCGCAAGTTGCATTGTAAGAAAATCAACCGCGTTAGAGCGGAATATAAAGTTCTCGGCATCTCTCGATGGTGGCGATGCAAACTGGCTGTTTTAAACTAGCGAGCATACTAATTAACCGCTTTCAACTTTTCGGGAACGTTACAATTCTAGTTAATTAATAGCCGCGCTGCTTCGCGATATCTCTCCTCGCGCGCAGACACTTTGCGAGCTTCTTCTCCGCGAGCGTTTAAGAAAGCATAATCCGAACACGCTGCTTCGCTCTCACAATTTACTGGAGCGTTCGCGTTTAACAAGGCAACGCGGCGAAGAAGAAGCCTACGGACCTCTAAATTACCGAGAATACTCGCGAGAGAGAAGAATACGGAAGCGAGAGAGAAAGAGGAAGGAGAGAGAGCTCGCTGCAGCGGCAAGTATTATGCAGAGCGCGACGGACTGGAGCGTATGAGAAATTAGTGTCTCGTTGCCTTAAGACCAACGGCGTCGCCGGTGCAGTATGGCCGACATGCTAAAGCAGAGGGGTTTTATTTACAATCTCTATAAAGTATATATAGGTAGAATCGAGATGTAATGGCGAACGAGAGAGACTGAAACGATGATTTAGTTGCTAGAAGAAGAAATAGGAACGAACGAATCTAAATTGAAGAGCGCGAGACCTGGATGATAAATGAACCTAACTTCTAGTTTCTCTTTTTCTTTTTTGCCTCACTGGTATATATAAATATTCAAATTAAAATTAATGTATTCGTTCAACATAAGAAACGGAGTGACTCTCACAAATTGTTATCAACGATCGATTCGCGCGAGTTTTGAAAAACGGAGAAAAAAGTTTCATGTAAAATCGCGAAATAATTATTGAGCGTGCAGAGACGGAGAGAACTATGATGAGAATGAAACGACCCAAAGAAAGATACGAGGCTAGCGTAAAATGCGACGAAAGGAGCTTGACATTTTCCGGCGTAGCGTAAAATTTAGAATGCCAAAGAAAATCTGGTGAAAAGAGATTGCGCGCGGAGGTTCGACTTTTACGGAAATGCGTTGAAGCCAGCGCGCCCTCCTCTTTCTCGGATCAAAAGAAAAGAAGCTGAGAGGAGATGAATGAGAGCAAATGGTTGATGAGTGATGGTTGAGAGACCGAATATTCGTAGCGAATAACCTGCATAACCACGTCAAAGCTGCAAGTCTCGGGATCTTGTTGACGGAGGGACGGGAGAAGGAGCGTCGATTGGACAAAGAGAGCATCGACGGTTGGAAGAAAGAACGCGAGACGAAGGAGGGAAACGAAAGAACGCGGTGGCGAAACGCAGAGCTAGGTGGAACGGGATGGGATTGGATAGCGCGCGATTACGATACCGTAACCCACATTCCCAGCTGTCTGGTTGCGCGCCGTACGGTTGTTGCACCCGGTAGAGTCGATAGCCAATTACCGCGAGCGTATACACCGATGGCACACACGTATACACATGTGGTCGTGCGCGCGCGATAACTCGACGCGCGATACTCGTCCGAGATGGAATATAAGCAAGAAGATGCGTTCCCCGCCCGCGTTCGTTTGCATAGAATTTGTGTACCGACGGCTTTACGAGGTTGTCGACGTCGTGTAAGTGCCATCCCTATTTTCATCTCCCTCCTCGCATTTCCTTCCTCCTCCTCGCGAACGGGGCTGAATGACGTTGCAGACTCGCGTCTCCGCTACTGCGAGGCACGCTCGATGCAACTATGTTGGAACAATCGAGAATGCCGTTCGACGGGTATCAATCGATGCGCTGGAGATACGTAAGTTCAATTCGACACGCGAAACGTATCTGGCCATGGACGGTCGTTGTGAGGCATAATGCTTGAAACACGAAGGAGATATTTGGAAACGTATTTGGACAATTTTTAATGTACAATTAAACCCTCATTTATATATGTTATAGAAAGAAAATTTTTTTTTTCTGCAACAATTGATTATGATATTAAATCGATATTACTCGATTGCTCGATTGCTTGTAATTTCTAAATTATAATTTATATATAAACTTGTAATTTCTAAATTATAAATCTTACAATACATTCATATTATAATACTTTTTTATACATGTAAATGAAAAAAGATTGAAGATTTTATGGGGTTTATCGATGCTGCATACGTATGCTCTGTATGCAAGCCAAGAGTTCCAAGAACGCAAAAAAAGTAATTCCTACAGTCTTATATTCATTGCACACACTTCCGATGTAATTGCCGCACGCTAACGTGAAGTATAGTCGAACGACTTAATGCGCTGCTTTTGCCTCGCCAACCCACTAATCTAATTTTGAAATGGCACCTTAAGACGCGAATTAACGGTTCGGTGTAATAAAGCATGCGACGCAATTTCAAAGTGAATCGCTTTAACCTCAAAAGTAATTACGGTGATTACGAGTAATTAAAATCAATGACGCGATAAAGACACCATTGTACAAGTATTTTGGAACGTTGTTGTATTGTGATAGACAATATTTTGCGCTATTATAAATGTTTGAAAATCTTTCGTGTAAAGACTTACAATTTTACAATCTTACGAATAAAATAAATATATAATTCTAACATTGAAAATATAGTTGGGTGAAAGGATTATTATTTATCATTAAAAATGTTTTAATAATATGGTTAAAAATAATTATAAAAAAGTAAAAAACTTTCTATAAATGTACAAAAAAATTTAACGCATATGTTTTCCATCAATAAGGGTTTCGATATGTCAGCTCTTGATTTTATGAGTTAGTTTTGATCGACGGCTATGAAATATCTGCAATTGTGAACGGTACTTAAACCGGTACGCTATCGACACGCTTGGGAATTGGAACTGGTAGGGCAGCTGCTACTAAAGTATGCATGAGCAGAGACTGTTTTGTATCAGTAGCTTCGTTGTGCGCACGCGGGTGTTCCTTATACACGCTAGGTCATACCGTTGCTGTACTAAACTGCAATGTGTATACACTTCGCAGCCATCGTAAGCTTAAAGATAATGTCCGATGTCTTTGCGCTGCGCTGCTGGTTCCTTCGAATTCTTCAAAAATTAATGTAATCTGAAAAAAATAGAAATTATTACGCTTTATCGAAAAAATTCCATATAAAAAACACCAAAGAGATTTAAAAACTTTAGCACAACAAAATAAAAACAAAGCTATAATTAATTGAAGCTTATTTTATCGAACATGTAATGATAAAAACTATAGAAAAAAAATTCTCTTTATCTTCTCGGCAAATTTGTGAAAAAAAGGAATGCTACTTCTAAGAAAGCAATATAATGGCATAATGGTAATATAATTACGAAAAATCTCATTATGAAAAAGGCTTATGAGCGGTTTATTTTCAATTTTTTAGCATCACACATTTGGTTATCCAAACATAAATTTTGTCTGAAGCGGGGAAATAAAATTATGCATCGCATGAAAATACCTTAACCTTCCGTTGATAATCGCGGCATTTTATTCCGCGCGGCATGCGCCCGATGATTTTCTCTCCGGCTTAATCGTCCGCGCGATTATTAAATGTAGCCGTAGTCTGCCGCGCCAAGATAGTACACGCGTAAGCTTCAGGCGCAAATCCCACTATCTTGACTTTTCCAAAGTTTGCTCGCACCAACGATGAGAACGACGACGACAACTCGACTGTGGAATAAAACAGGGGACAGCCGGATCGGACAAAATTGTCGTTTTCCTCCAAGTAGGTTGTAACTTATCGAGGAAATCTATATTGAGAAAGGAGAGCTATTTCGATGAAACTTTAGTCGACTTATCGTCGGGAAGGAAACGAGGAAAATCGGTTAGCGTCCGATAGGAAGAGAGATCTTGCGATGAGGTCTTTCTTCACGGGCTTCACGAACTTTTTCTAACTGCTAAAACACCGCGGCGCGAATGATTCTCCGCTGTACGATAACGCGAGAGGAACAAAGATCGCTTTTTCCTCGGTCGGAAGAAAAAAAGCGACAGCCGTGATAAAATCAGTTCGCGTAAATGAGGAAGGAAGTCGGAAGCATAACGCGAAAGTGGGCGCTCAGATTCTTTGGAAGTGATATCAGATTAAGCCTGATTAAACAAAGAAAATCTGCGATATTATTATTAAACAGTTTTAAATATTCATTTTTCCAATAATAAAATTACAGAAAAATTGTGCATTATTCAACGTTAAAATGGATATTTCAAGCTCAAGCAACGAGATCGAATATATTTGGCTGACATTTTAATATTGTATGTATATTATCACAAAACAAACCTGTCATCGAATCAACTTTGGAAATAACGATCGTACGTCAAGTGTGTAATAAAAGTCGCGGTCCAATGACCTGTCAAAGAAAGCGTGTATATTTTAAGCCGTAATGATATTTTGCACATTGAATTTTATGGAAGCGCGCTATTAAATGGAAATTGCCAATCGACGCGACGCATCGAAGTCGTTTCGCTATTCCATCGCCATTGTAGTCTTTTCCGCCATTTTACTCTTATAATCTTGAAGCATATTATTCTTTTTAAAGCAAGCGATGATTTATTTAATTACACAGCCAATAATTTAATTTTATCAAATGCTGATTGAACAAACTTTATTGAAAATTAGTATTTTTAAATAAAACTCGTTTCTCAATACAAGAAGAAGGAGATAGTCGTGAAATATATATACTTTATATAAAAATGATTATGATATATATATATAAATAAAATAAATGCCATTAAATCTCTTTATCATCAAGATTTATCGTTCGCGTAAACAACGTGCGATTTTCGAACGTGCGAGGAATCGCCGCTGGCTGATTCGGAAATGATTTCGAAAGTCAGATTGAGTTTGGACAGGAAGCTGAAACTATCGCGCGAAACTATCGAGGCCTCGTTCCGGCTTTCGACTTTGGAGCGCGATCGAATCCCATCGCGACCACCGTAGCGACTCGTGTATCCCCGCGTCTGCTAAAACCCTCTCTCGACTCCATCCCCGACCTTTTCGTCCGCCATCCACCGCCGCCGTCACCGTAACTCCCTGACAAGAAACCGGCCTTTAATGTACGAGTCGTGTTCGAACCGAAACCTGTTTGGAGTAGTTACGAGACGTACGTGGAACTTGAGTGTCTGATACCTATCGTTCCTGCGGTACTCCGCACGTACTCGACCAGGGCTCAGAGGCACACTGACCTCAGTGGTACGCCTTAGGCGTTACATCACCGAGTCCGCCGTTCCTGCGAGGGATGCGCTCCTAACTCGGGTGTCGCGACCGGCGCTACGAAGATAATTGCGTTTCGCTGCCCCGAAGGCGGAACGACCGCATTCGATAAAACTTTTTCGGCCATCCCTACGCTCCCCCGACCGTTCTCTTCGTTCCATGCGGTTCTCGTTACTCCATTCTCCTCGCTATGTGTCCGCGCGTCCAGCTCTCCGTCTGTTTCTACCGCTTTCGCGACACGTCGCAAGCGGGAACGAAAATGGCATCGTGCAACTCCGTGAAAACTCCGAGTGCGGTTTCCTCCTGCCGTTGCTGCGCATTGCGATGCACCCCGAGCCCTCTGGCTGACGCCGGCTAAATAATGCGCGCCTAGCCGCGTTAAGAGCTTCCGCGCCCAATTAACGCGTCAACTTTATTGCCCGGACTATTTTGCGTCTTTTCACGAACCACGCTGAAAATTATATTTTACTTTGTAGTTTGTACTTTCTAATAGAAACGTTATTTTAAGCTAACGTGCCGGGAAATTTTATATTAAAAAATTAAGAAATTCTATTGCGTACATAATATAATCTTGCGCGCGATATTTTTATTAGAAAAAAAAGAACTCTGCGTTAAATTCTTTAAAGAAACCTTTTTAGAAACTCCAAGTAAAGAAGAAAGAATTCTTTAATAAACTATACTTTTTGGTCGACAGTTATTTTTTCGTATTATGCATAGAATAATGAAATAATGAATCTAGTTAGTACTATAACTTTCGCCTCTCTCTCTATTACTCGATCACTTTTGTAAGACTATTGTCGAGAGACTTTAGTTTCGGCACATTTGACCGGATACTGAATGTAGAGACGATGGAAGTCGAAGAGTAGTCGAGAAAGGTAAACGGCAGAGTATTATTAACAAACGAACTTTATCGGTTACTCTCGCACTTTCGGAGTAAGTATCGACGCGATGATATTGCCCGATGATAAACAGATGGCAATTGGAGTTCTCAAATAGATATTGCCGATGTCTTACAACTTCTGAGCTCTCAAGCATCGTATCTTCCGGAAACGAATTATTGTAGAAAATAAAAATAAGATAGTACACGTGCGTCGACAAGATTCTAACTTCTTTCGGTAAAACAAAATCTATATTTTCGATGGGATATTAAAAAAGTAGTCATAAATATAATCGATTTTCCTTCTCGTTTAACGATGTGAAGACGTGATAAACGCGTCAGTTTAACGCGCTTCGACCGAACTTGTAATCACGGATGCTCTCGACAGGGTCATACGTCAATGTCTCTTCACCCATACTTAATGATTATTCACAGGGAAAGGATTTACCCTTCGGTAATTCCTGTCTTCGAGGGGAAGAGTGAAAGTAAATCATCGCTTGAATAATCTCGATTAGATACGACGTGATGTCATTTTCATATTTTTAAATAATTTCTATTCATAGCGTAAGTTTCTGATGTGATCGTTACAATACGATATTATTTCACCCTATCACCGTTGTTAAAGTTTCTCCCGCGTTTATTGAAGATACGGTGTCACGTTTACAGCCAAAGTTTGCGTTTCATCGAGAAATTGTTGCACATTGGCGTTTCTCAAGTTCACACACATAAATTTTTCGTCTTTCTCTACTGTTTTTCTTTTTCCATCTCTTTCTCTTTCTCTCTCTTCTCTATCTGTCTGTCTTTTCTCTCTTTCTTTACTAACATACACTACATGATATATCTTTCGTCTCGAGCAATGGAAGCTCCTCGCGCAAAATAAAAAGCCAAGGCATTCCTTATTTACCTGCTGGAATTAAAACACGGTACGTACACATACATGCATACTGTAGGGTGTAATTATGTAATACAGTACCTATCAGTTGGAACACACCGTTCTTTTACATTATTTTAAAATAATGCCTTGGATATCTCGCATTACATTCGTACTACTGTCATTAATGTATTTCTCTTCAATTATTTTAAAGCTGTTTCATTAGAATTCTCGAGCGCATATGTTGAATGCTCGCTACATCTTGAGCAAAATGAAAAATGCATGCGGTACATTCGCTATTGTTATGTTTTTCTTGTTTACTTTTGTTATTTTTTATACAATATGAATAAGAGATGTTGCAAAAACATTATTTTATCGTTTAATAATATATCACATCATCTTGAATATATATTCTTCAAATGCAAGGTACTTTACAAAGAAATGCTACAAATAGATAATCAATGTTCTTTAAATGCAAATCGGCACATATCCAAATGACGTTATTTGACGTCCCCTATATCGTTGGTTATTGGACGAGAACGTATACGGGCTCTGTCGGGTTGACGGTATTTCTGATGCAAAGACACATACATGCGCAAGAAGAAAGAGAGAGAGAGAGAGAGAGAGAGAAAGACAGGAAAATTCGGTATACGTCGAACCGCCACAGTTGAATTAAACTACGGGCATTCCAGGTTGAAAATGTCTCAGGATCGGCAACGGTTTCCGCAACAACAACCGATGCGGCCATCGTCCCATATGGAACTATGTTACTCTGGTAAATGCACGTATGTAAGCAAGGGATTCGCAAAAGCTTGCTTGTATCCGGCCATGCGCGTATTCTGGCGCATTTCTCGAAAATGGGTCGGTCGGTCCCCAGCGCGCTCGTCGCATCGCGTCGCGTCGCGTCGTCTCGTGCGCGCCTCCGCTTCGATGAACGCCGACGACAAACATTGAGGATAGAAATTCTACGTATTCTCGGTTATCACGCACCAACGACAACGATTCTGGATTTCGTAGTATCGAAATTGTATTTCGGGAAAGTTGCACGGTGTTTCGCTCAAATTCCAGTAAGCGCATAGTTTGCATAATATTTTTCGTACGCGTACGCGCGTTGCATTATCGCTAGACGCTAGCTGCGTTTTTTTTTTGTTTAAATCAAAACTTCATTTAATTTGTAATGAAGTGGATATAATCTTCTTTCGTCTTTATAAGCATTTTTGAATCTCTTTAAATTATTAGGGAGGAATTTTAACTGCAAGTATCGCTCGTAGTTGGCTCTCTAATATTGGAAATGGAACTGCATAAATTTGACCAAGAGTTGATTTAAAAAGTGACCGAAATACACACCTCGATTGATCGATCATCATTATCCGATCATATCACATTTGTCAGCAAAATTGTGGGATAGGAAACGGCCAGAGTTCTAGTTCCCTGTAACAACGCGGTGTAACAGATATGCCACGCTCGGATCCATTTTGGCTGAAACTCTTTCGTTCTGTCGTTTCCATTTTGTCTATTCAGCGCCGCAAGCGATTTGAATCGCATAATTTGCTTTGAATCCTCTCCGCGTAATCGTCTATGCTTTTGTCAAAGAGAAGATTGAGTGGGCTTTTAAAGAGTTTGACTAACGAGAATTCTCGAAGGTAAGCAAGCTTTTCTTAAGGCAACACCGGAAAATTTACATTGAGATTGATCCCGTCAAAGAAATCATCGTTTCCAATCTAATCCGAAGAAATTTTGACGAGCGAGCGTTAAATCGAGACGGAATTTCATTGTAAATTAAAGGAGACGTTTAAATAAAAATCCCTCCAGCTTATTATCTTTTTATGTCCGCGACTAGGAGAAAATAGCTGTTATGCTCTCAAAAGTCGATAAATTTTCGTAAAATGTTTATTCGCGCACGAAAGTCCTTTGTGCTCTATCTAAATCTTTTTTCGCGTGATTATTCAATAAGATTTATGATTTTATTTGAAAGGAAAAAGGAAATGAACAAGGAAAAAATAAACAAAAATATTGAAAACATACACTGTTGTTTTCGTTGCGATAAATTGTTTTTGGTCCATGTATGAATATTAAACTATTACATTTTTGTATATTATCGTTATATAACTATATTTCAACAAAGAGATATGATTTCACTAGAAATTTTAGACAATTATAAACATCTATTCAAGTGAACGCGATAGGGGATATCGGTCTGTATTTAGCGTGATGCTGCTATTAGTTAGCATAAACCTATACGATGAATTATCGATCGATGATCCAATGTATACGATATTGTATAAGCTATGATTTTAAACGTTTATCAACGTGTTACGATAGATAAGCGTTCATCGCTCGCGAGCACGCGAGGTATCATGTTCGACAAATTTCATAAAATTAACAAAGCAGATATTATTAAAGCGTGAATATATTTTACTAAAATAACCATGAGAAAATTATCTTGTCAAGTGAAATATTCGCAAGAGACACTTCGCGTTTCGCCCATTTAGATCCTCAATCTTTGTACGCTTCTTTGAACGTAACGTGCGCGCAAAACGACATTCGCCCGACTTTCTTTTGCGGATTATGGGAAAGGTATTACAGCGAAGAGACTATGAGGAATATCGGTCCATGACGGTGGTTAGTCCGTGGAATTTCTGTGGATTAAACCGCGCCCGGTAAGAAGAAAGGAGTAGCGCACCGGCATTATATCGGGAATATTTCGCCGTGACTTCATCCAACCATATCGGTTTCCCCTCCCTATTGTTATATCCCTCCGAGTTTCCCGATACTTGGCGTTATATTAAATTATTATACTTTATACACACTCCCTTGCCGTTGGCGGGATAGCGCATTGCAATGACCCTGTTGTAATACTCTTCGCCAGGCGCGCAGAGTATTACGCATGGCCTCGCGGAAAGCTGCTTTCGGAAATTGGGTGATAAATTGAGAAATCGATACGCGCCCGCGAGTTGTTAAGCGTGATGCTTTACGCGTCGGGCCATGCTGCTACCGTTAACGAGACTGGTTATACAATCAGATCTGGTTATTAATTACTCGAGAATTGCGAGGATCTCTTAATGAGGCGTTTTCGGGCAATCGCGTATCGCGATTTTCGCGGGCGAATCGGTAACCGTCTCCCCTGGAGGTCTTTTTCTCGAGCACCGGCACATATATATATGCTTTGGTCGCTCGCGAGCGAAGAAAAATGTTTGTTCGAAAAGTGGTTACGACGTTATAATCATCGGGAGGAGCGGGTGGCAGAGCGCGGACTGGCTTAACTGTTGACCGAGCCAGTACATTAATTCGGGTCGATTATCGCTCCCGTAACTGGACAATAATTAAACGGGCTCTCTGTGAAGTGTTGCGGTTTTGCTCGCATGCTAACCTAAATTCATGGGATATATTTATGTCCGCATACTCACGTGCACACGTCCGCGGTGCCTCTACCTCTCGAGAGAGGTTTGCCCGGACCTCAATGCTATCGTCGGCCGCTACCATTTTTCCACATCGAAGTTCCACACCGTTTCAAGACTGGACCGGCGTTTCTTTGCCGTGGATTATGGTAAAAAGCGTGGATATAAATTCGAGCAAATTTTCTATCTCTGCGAAAGTGATCGATATCGATCGTGGAATACAAAATTTCGCCTATCAATGATTCATTGCAACAAATGCTCTTTTATTCTCATTGTCGTGATACACTTTACGATTTCTGCAGATTTTAGTTTCACGTTACTTACGTTAACAATCACATCATTATCGTTATTTTCTCTGAGTGAATTTATACCTCGGTTTTTTCTCTTTTTCAAGCATTAAGTTTTTCTGTAATTCTAAACGCGAATCTTAAATTACATTCTATGAAACTTTTATCCCGTGCTTAAATCAAATAGCTATCTTTTTCCTAATTTAATCTATTATTGCTAAACACAACGTACGTTGCTAAATACAACATAATTGGGAGAAAAACAATTTCTTAGACATTAATTGAGGAAATTCAATTTGTTATCACATTTGTTGCCAAATTCAGTTTCCACTAAAGACAGATCAAGCAAAAAATAATTATCTCCATTAGGAAGAGAACGATAGACTAATGAAGGACTTGGTGTGAGATTCCGTTCTATCGACGGATCCATTAGCATCCATTACAGTGCGATGCATTATTGCCTGGTTATATGCTCACGGAAATATCTGTATTCGTAGAACGATTGTAAATAATGGAATTTCATTGTGTTGAGATGAGGACATTCGTCGACTCAGCAATAATAGAGCCGACGATCGGTATTAACGACATGGCACATCGTGTCAATTGACGGTGAATGAATTATCTTCGTAGCGTGAAAAGAGGTAGAATAGCGATGATATGGGAATAAGTGAGCGTTCTCGCTGACGTAGTAATCTCTAGTTTAAAAAATCAAATTTAAACGACTCAATGCATGGCTTGTTCTTTCGGCCAACGCGCTCGAATCGTGTTAAAAGTCATGCTAGGCAATTACGATGACTGCTAATTATCGAGGCATTCATGAAAATAACTTAGTAATGCTTTTATAACGCGATTGCTGTTACTTTAGCATTTGTCATTCTATCAGAATTCTCATTACACTGTTTACCTTATATTTGATTTGACAGTTGACATGTCCTAAATGCACATGCGATAAATAACTATATTATTGCAGTATATGTAAGTGAAATAAAAACGGAGAATTTAAAATGCTCGGTCAATGATTTCTTTTAGCGATTTTTGAAAAGTATTTCAAGAAAAAGAAAATAATATATTCCGCATGCACGATCAACACATACACATAGACATAGTTATAAATCACGATATTTACTGTAAAGTAGGTTATCGTTAACAGGTCAATAAGCATTTTCTCACGATGTCTTTTTCACAATGTAAACTTTATAATGGTGTTATCGATGTAGCCGCGTTTCGAAATGTACGACTCAGACAACGTTTTTATTATTTCATGACTTCTTTTGCGTGCGCTTCGCTCCGTTGCATCAGTATAATACATTCACACTAGGTGTGTCTGACTATAACTTGATCTCGCTACTTCGTATTTCACGAAGCAAATGTTTTAAGTAAATTCAGTGACACGAACGCTGATACAGGAAATCGCGATTCACGATACATATACTTTTATAGACATACGTACGCTCTTGTATAAATACGTATAATATAAATTATCATTTATATCGCGCGTATCGGATTAATTAAATATTTTCAGCTTAATTTATCTTTACCGATATAATTAATATAATAGTAATTTGGAGGCTCGAAAATGATGTAAAGCATATTGATAAATGTTGCAAAGTTCGATAATAGCGCATAAAAACAAATTTTATTACATTTGTAATAAATACAGCGATTAAAATTATATTCGATAAAAAGCTCGATGAAAACAAATGTCAGTATATGTGTAAAATACAATTAATAGAGTATAACATGATTTATAATTGTTGAACATACGAAGCTACGTATAAAGGACATGTAAATTCGATATGTAATATTAAAATTCAGAAATGTGTTGTAATATTATAAAATGCTAATAATAATGGTTTATTGCGCGATACACCGTGTAGATCCTTATTCAAACGTATTTATTATGTAAATGTACTTTACCGTCGCGATCAAATTTGCCTTGTAAAATTTTTGTTTACTTCTTCTCGTGAATACTTTATTTCATTTCGTTCGTTCTCCTCTAACATCGGTCCGTTATTTTCTCTTCGTATTCTTTCTTATACAAAGACGTCGGCGACTGGTATACAGTTTGCGCAATTTTTGCTCATTTCAATACTCGCCATTGTACCGACAAGCTTTCTCTCCTTCCGAGCTTTTATCTCGATTACAACTTAAAACTTAATTCTCAGTTGAACTATAAAATAACGAGGTATCGATTTAAACAAATCATTAATGAAAAAAACCACGTATTAATTGGTTCACCAAAATTTATTTCAATGCATCTCGCATTCAGGTCTATAAATATCTATAATATATGAAATAATAAATGGAAATGCCATATATCAATTTATTTTAATCAAATGGCTATATATCAGTCAGATACTTAAAAATTAATCGGATATTTATGGTCGTAAAAAAATTCGCTCGTAAACACATTGCAATATTCACACGCATGCCTCAACGATGGAAAGAAGTAAACGCTTCGTCACCGAAACTGCCAAGTACGCCATCCGCGAGTACGCTTTAGGGACCTATTATTTTTTACACACCTAAGCCGAAGCGCTCGATAACGAAGTAAAAGGCTGGCATTTCGTACAGCCGCGGAAACTATCACACGACCATCTTCTTAATCTAAGAGGTCTTTCGGGGAATGATACTTTCTGATATTTGTCATAGTCACCGATTAGCTCATGTTGTTTTCGTTATCATTATTTCGTTATAAAGTTTACACGAGTTTCTAGTTTCATTTCATTAATTAAACATCACGGCTTAATTTTATTTATGATAACAAGAATATTTGATTGCATTTCTATTTACCTCGATTTATCCTCTCTTGTATCTTTAATCTCTTATTTAATATTATTCATATCTTTTATTTCTATTCTCAGATATCTCTGCGAATCTCTAGAGATTAGATTTCTGTGTTATAATAGATTCGCCTATGCTTAATGTTAATAATTCAAATCCAACGTAGACAGTAATAGTCATATTTCAAGGATAACACACCAACGAGCATTTCAATCTGGCTCAGAATATGATAATTATTAAAGCAAACGATACCAATTGCGATTATATCCCACGACTGGCGCAAAAACTGTGCATGTAGAAACCTGTATATACAGAAATAAACCGATTGAGAAATGGTAGGGTAATTGCATGGGCATTTTTTAATGAGCTCGGAATATCGTTTACGTAATTTGCATCTTTGTTTCCGTGATTAACTGATTCTTTCTCTAATTAAAATCAAATCAGCGTATGCATAATCGAGCTTAAAAGCGGTAACGCATATTATATAGAGGCGAAAGAATCGAGGCTGGTAGGATCGATGTGCCATTTCCATTTGATTCGAGATCCGTTTTTAAAGCTATTAAAATTTTAACGGGATTAGCACACATTATTATGCAAAAATTTGTATACTTTTCGACAATTTTTTAAAATATATAAGACGCGCGCGGAAAATCATTTCATCTCTGAATTTAAACGTAGAAGCCAGGTCGATAGTTTGCATAAGCACTTGAGGTGCAAACCGGATCCGCGCGATCCGTCCTCGGTTCATTACGGCGTCGTAGTTGCCGTTAATCTGGCGTTACATCGTCCTCTCTAAACTCAGCTCGCCGGAACCTAGGCCGAAACTTAGTGCATAGGTACAATGCCTCGATCCGGCGACCACGTATATCGTTTAAACACGACATAACGATACTGTGCGAGCGAGGTAAAGGGACTTACTTTAACCTCCGCGGTTAAGCTAAAACGCCTTAGCGAGCCAAAAGAGAGGGCGGGGGGAGGGGAGCGGGAGGAATAAAGGAGGATAGCGACGGTAGAACGCGGGCGGTCTAATGTTACCGCATCCAGGAACGCCGCGATTTCTCACCCTTATCTTATCTGCCAACCTCCGCGCGTTCTGCGCCACCACCAACGACCCTTTGCTTTCTCTGTCGTCCAACGCGTTTCAACCGAGAGTCCCCAAACCTCCTATCCAACCCCAAAGATAGATCCCTTACCGCCTCCCACCCTCGCCTTTCTCTCCCTTAAAGGAATAGAGAGGACGAACGAACTTAAATTCGCTTCTCGGGCTTTTAATTCCACGGATTGACGCGGAATTTCGAGCACAGCCACTCGCACCAACGCTACCCTTCTTCCTTCACTCGCGACTGCCACCTTCGTTCTTTCGTCTCTCTTTCGAGTTCCCGATCCGTCCTACAGTCACGATCCTCGCAAGAGTGGTGGCGAGTCGAGGCGAGCTGGAAAATCTACGGTATCGATCGGCACTGTCCGCGACTTGGTCGGAATTACGGCCGTCGATCGAGCGAGCGAGGAACCGGAGACATGGAAGGAACGGCTATCACCGCAACGACTATCAAACTCCGCGTCTTCGCCTCCCTCCATAAGACCAGTCTTCCGCCACGTCTCCCTTTCCGCTTTTCCGCCGTCTCGCTCAACCGTCCGCGGAACGAACGGCCGTCTCATTTCCGGTTTCGGAGGCACGATCCTTCCTTTAGTCGGCAACGCGCACGGCGCGAGGCTTCTGCTATCGCTAGCGAGTATCCATCATTAATCCGGAAAGACTACGGGAAGTGGGTTTCCATGAATCTTTCAGATTTTCCGCGACCTCGGGATACTTCCTGAACTATGCCGGGATAAGTAAATCTTGGGGAAAATTCGATTAAATATTTACGATCAGAAATATATTACATTATATCATGGCGTATGCCATTATGCGTGTCAATATTAATATCGAGTCGGGAAAATAAACGGTATATTTGTCGTTATAATATGAGATATTGTTTCATTATTTCATTTGCTTCAATTTTAAATATAAATGTTAAAGATAGAATTTGTAAAAAAAATGACGTAAGCGAAAGTAATATTTTTTAGCGGTAATTCTTTTAATCGTGAAATAATATTTCAATTAATAATTATAATAATTCTATAACTCCGTTATTGAAATCATTGTCAAAATAGTATACTTTTACGGTTATCCTAAGTTTGTGGGAATATAACTTTGAAACACAATTCTAGTTCGCGATACGGTTCAAACGAAGCGTGTTACCGCGATGTCGTAATCTAGAACGATTAATAAAAGTTTCGCGAATATATAGTACAACACAGTAGCACGCCAACCGAATACACTCATAACACCAGTATGAGCTATTAAAAACGAACAGCACGTTAATTCAACGCAAGTTTCGGAATTAACGGCAACTCGTTGCAGCGACGCGCAAAAATCTCGACGAAGGAAAGTTTAGTCCCCGAGTCCGGCGTCAAAATTAGTTACGCGTTCGTAATTGATTTTAAAATTTCCGACAGTCGGCCAGGAGAGAATTCGCGCGCATTCAACGCGGGTGCTTGAATGTATACGAGCGCGAAATGCACGAAACGGCGGTTTCCAGGCCACCGAAAAGGACAGGTTTCCGCGGATATTTCTGGTCCTCGGACATGGTCCAAAAACGACAACGTCCGTTTGCATTATCGCCCCAAAATCGTTGTGCCGCACTTCCCGCATGTCACCGGGACGCGATGTTCGATCGACAAAAAAATTCGTCGACGCAATCGCACCTCGCCGTCAGCCCGTTTTCACGGCCATTAAGCGTGAACGTACGACATACTCGTACTCGTCCGGCAACAGTCCGAAGAACAGGTCGGGAAAATTTCGCTCCATGTTGCGTACGTGGTAACTAGAGACGAGCATCGTGGCCGGGATAGATCGAGGGGAAGAGGCCGGGGGCGGCGGCAAAGGGAGAACGATTTGGTAGCGTGCCGGGCAAATTGGCCCTGGAGCTTTTTGATTCGATCAATTTACCGGACACGCCGTGTATTTCGCCCTCTCTCGTTTTCCTTTTCTCACTCGTACGTACGCCCGCTCCTTCTCTTTCCTGTTCTTTCATTCGGCAGAATGCAGTACCGCTCAAAATGAAATGCCGAGAATTTATCAATCTCTACCTTTCATCAAAAACATTCTACACATGGACGTCGATTCTCAATTATATAATCCTGAAACTACCGATTGACAAGCTGTTGTGTGTAGACGTGTTTTCGCATATTTAAACGAATATTTTTAGTTTTGTTATTTCGATCCGCTATTTATTTATTGAGACAATTAATATATTTCAAAATATAGATAAGATATATATTCAGATAATATTCAAGTGACTCATCGAGTCACTTGAATATTATCTGAATATATATATATATATATATATATATATATATATATATATATTATCGTGGATTATTAATAAATTTGATAATTTCCAAACTCGATATTACATTTATAGTTATATTGCAATAATTATATATGAAAGTAATTTATAACTTTATATGCACTTCTTCCCTTCCATCTTCATTAAGAATTAAATATTATTATATTAATGATTGAAATTTGCTAATGAATCAAATTAATGAAGATAAATTTGGATATATTTTAATCAAAATTTGATATTTTTATATGTTAAATGATTTTGAATTTTCCATATGATTTTGAAAATTTTATTTTATCTAAATGTTATGTACACACACACATATGCACAGTATATATTATATTTTATATTAAAATATAATTATATACATATATTTAATAATTTATATTAATATGAAAGAAAAATCCTCTCATATACTAAATAATCTTCAAAATTAAGTGTATTAAATTTTAATGATTCTCTTTATTTATATTAGATATTTAATATTGGAAGAAGTCGCATCGATTGTTCACTTTAATCTGGATCTTATCATGCTATTTATAATGCGTTCTATATTAAATTTACTAGAATTTTTATTTATCGCGCTATATTGACTTGTGAAAACGTAGAAAACGTAGAAAATTTCTTAGGAGCCTACGATCAAATATAACCGTATTGGTGCATGTAATGTGTGTGTGTGTGTCTACGGAAATAACATTTCTCCTTATCGACGCGCGGCATCATAAATGTGACGTGTGTACGTGGCCCCTTTACTTTTCGCTGACAAATTCCGCGCGAGTCTCTCGGCGGCTATGAAATCGGACGAGAAAAAGACGCGGCAGTAGGTACGTACTGGCAAAGTGGGTTTTGTAGACACACACAATTTGTCAAACTGCCGCGTAGCGCACAATGAACCGTGTATTTTCCCAACAGATTTTCCGCTACGACGGAATTCAGGCCAACGTGCTTCTAATTCTCGTCGCGTGGCACATCCTTCTTCTCATCATATAACCAACGTCTTCCGTGTTTCGTCTTCTTCGGTTTTGTTTTCATGTTTCACTCTTGTTGCACACACACCACACACACACACACACACACACACACACACACCACACACACACACACACACACACACACACACACACACACACATATTCTCTCTCTTTCTCTTTCTCTTTAGTCACAATGTCTTTGTGCTATTATTTGCATAGTTCATTCGCGAGTGAAATGCCATTTGAAAATCAGCATCGGGAAGTGTGCGTTCGTCTCTATATACACATATATGCACGTATAAATGATGTCATTTAGGAAGAAAATTACTATGCATTTTTTAAATTTAAAAGCACTTATAAAAACAAATCGTGTTATTTAAGAAATATTAATAGTTTCATTTTTACTTATCGTTTAATACATTAAGAAACTAGGAAAATATATGGTAATTTCGATTATTACTATGTATTATTAATATCCGGATGTGCACGGTAAATTGAAGTACACGCACGCGCAATCACATGAAAACGGGTCTGACTATGTAGGTACATTCCATTCCCTCGGTACTCGTTCTGTCTATTTACGCAGCTTCGCTTCATTTAGTTCCTTCGCGGTTCGTCCATCTGCCTGTCAATCGATTTTCGCATTTCCTCCGTACGTGTGTTATGCGTGTGTGCGGGTAAGATCCAATATCGATAGGATTACGTAGAAACGCAGCATTTTGGTGACGTCGACATTTGTGATCCGTGAAAAATCTCGGTTTAAAGTGCACAAGCACGTAATCTTATAGAATGTCGAAGGTGGTATCGCTTTTTATCTTTAATCTAATTCGATTTAAATTGCACAGATTTAAAATTTGTTACTTGCTACCATTTTATTAATTGCACAGAATCGTGTATGTCAATATGGCTTATTCGTTATTGTAGAATAAACGCCAGTAATTTTAATAAAAGCCTCGTACCGCTCTTGGATACTTGCGCCACCAGTTTCGGTGATAATCTTCCCTATTGTAAATCTCACTGTAACGTAATACACTCATTTTTAACGTAATATACTCCGATGCTTTTTTGCACGTTGCATTTTTATATTAAATTTCACATTGAAAAAGCTGAACCTAAAATTGAGAGACCGGATTGTAATGTCGTTCGCTGATTATGACGCTCGCAAAAGCGGCCATTTGTTCCTTCGAGTTCGATTAAAAGTTTTCCTCCGCATCCGTAGATCCGCAGGAAACCTTGCAGTTCATATATAAATCCTTTGACAAACGTTGTAGCGGTGCAGTGAAATTGCGCGTTTCTGTGTAATTAACGTTCGCGAAATCGGAAAGCACACTCTTCGTTCCTCTAGGGCCGTTTTTCAAGCTTTTGCACCGGGGTATTTGATTATAACAAATTACTCGCACTTTCCATCTTACCGCTAAATGTTCGAAATTTTGCAACGTTACATTTTATAAAATATGCTTGAGAAATAAACAATACCTTGCGTCATGTTAATTAAATGTAAATGCGTTTATTTAAAAAATTTTCTATGTCCAAAGCTAAATATTTTTATCGCAAACTTTTACGCCGAATATCTTTTATAACGTATATCGCACTCTTTAGAAGAGATTTAAACGAAAAGATGCATAACACATTAATTAATTAGATTTAATGTAAAAGAGGCAACAAGGGAGGAATATAAATTTTCGACAATTTCCTTTTTTACAATGTTTTGTGCAAATTATAATGAGATTGTTTGAAATTTTGCTATAACTTCATACACATTTTTTTCATTTATTTCATCTTCTCCGAACGTTTAAAGATCGATTTTCCACCTGACCAACGTCGTTATCCAATAACCATCGTTGTAGAACGTTACTGAGGGTATGCTGGTCCTAATGGAAGGAGAAAATCATTTTTCGTTTCGCACGCCTTCTTTCTCCCCCATGGAATCGATTCTGGTCGACGCAGGACGCGATCGCAATCTCCCCCTTTTTTACGGTGCATGGCGACACGTCCGGGAAACATTGGGAGTGAAACGCGAAAGATATTTTTTCGCGCCATCCACCTCGGCGAAACACTGGCCAATTTCACGGAATAGCTCGTACGTGATCCGCAGATAAAGAACTTTGACGTCTTCTGTTGGAAAGTTTTTTATGTTCGCGAAGACGTGGCTTTCGATACCACTACACAAAGTTCAAATACTCAAGGTCTGGATACTTGTGCGAGGCTTTCTCACGTGTTTGTTTAATCGCCTCTTCTCGCCGCCCCCTCGATTCAGCTGTAAGATAGCCATTAACGCGTGCGAATTCAATCATTATAACATGTCCAAGTTCATCACATCGCCTTGAATTTGAAGTGTTTTATGAATATTTTATCATAATATTATCATAATATTTTATCATAATATTATCATTATATATATATCTATCTCTTATTCCGCTCCCAAGTCTTTTCGATGAGTGATTCACGTTTACAACATACTCGTTAAATATAGCTATATTTGTCAGTTATTTTATTTGTCTTTATAACTGTTAAAAAATATAAAGATTACATTAAAGAATACATTATAATAACTTAATATACAATATATTATCAATTGATATTAATTACTGTATTAATTTTTATATTCATTTTTAATGTGTTACAATATCACGTATGATATATACATGCATATATACATATATATTTCATACGTATATTTTTTCTCTCTTTCTTTCTTAGCGAAAGTAATCTCTTTGTATAATTTTTTTAATCAAATCAGCGGCTCGAGTGCGGTATTTCATCGCATTTCCAAAAATACGCAATGAACGAAAAGCATTCCCGATATCGAGATCGTAATTTAGAAATGGAGTCTCTGCATGATAAAGCGCTGTAAACGGCTGAATTCGTTTTAGAGCGCCGTCGACCTCAGACATCTTCCGCTTTTCCGCAAGGTGAACCGATTGCGGGAGTGCAAGTGGAAAGCGACGAGGAAGAAATGGAAGGGGGAGAAGAGACTTGGGTATCTTAACCTTCGATTTTTGACCTGTAGAAGAGAAACTCGCCGCGTTTGTCGGCACCACTTGAGCAGCTCGTTGAAGAGAACTCGGCGGCGGTTTCAAGACCGAGAGAGTCTCACACAAGCGCGGTTTCGGCTCCCAACTTCTCCATCTCTCCTCCACGTTGCTCTCCATCGACTTATTCCATCCTTCTCTCTTCCTCTCTCCGATGTTTCCTGATAAAAGCGCGCGCGGCGTACGAAGATGCTCGTCGAGCAAAGGAACGCCTTGGGCTAGGAAAAGGAAGACGTCGTTCATCCTACGATCCTCCACAAGGACGTCTATCCTTTGTGTGTACAGCATCGATTGTCTGTCGGTGTTTGCCCACCCGTGTACGTATATCCTGTCTCCCGCAAGTAACCTCGCGCCCTCCGATGCACGACTCGAACCTCACGATCGATCGATTTTCCCCGTGGCCTCGAGAACGAGATACCATAGAATTCGAAGCGACTCTCGAGCACTCGGTCTGGCGGCATTCCTCCCTTTCTCCGTCCTTTGGCCGTTCTACTTCTCCTCCTTTCGAGACTTCCCTACTCGAGAACGCTTAGGGGAAAGGCTCGTCTTTCGAATACGAGTTCGAAGTAAAGTTTTACGGTCCAAGTTAGGATCCCGCGTCGGCAGGAAGGAAGGAAGGAAAGGGGTTGGCAGCGAGGAGTGTTCGAGGCGACGAAGGGGATATAGGGTAGTGAGGGGTCAAAGAAGCGGAGAAACCGAGTGGCAGGAGGAGGTAAATTTCGCGGCAGCAAGCGCGCGCGGGCTGCAACTTTGCTCGTAAATTCGATATTCAAAACAGGAAGTGAACAATGCCCCTTATACACTTCGCCACCCGTGCGGAGAGTCCACTTCGCGCCAGTGAGTATTAGAGACGCGACTCCTGAGAAAATTGGACGATTAATGACTCCGCTGCTAGTAATGGTGCATTAATGATCAACCTAATTATTCGTTCTCGTGGTGCTCACCTACGCGCTATTATTTCTCCTCGCATTGGGTCATTGATACTAATTAAAAATAAATAAAATGCAAAAAATATATGAGAATTCCGACTTTCTCTATATTCGCATTAAATTGTTCGAAATCGTGTAATACCACGACGAATATGGAATATTAAATATTTCACGTACTGCATGTTTTATTACACGTAGTGTATCATTTAACAAGAATTTATTTTTTGTTTTAATTTTTTCTTTAAACCTTTATTTTATTATTTATTAATATAACAAATTATTGATAAATTGTTTCTTTATTTTATATCCTCAATTACGTTTTGCGTTTGTTGAATATTGTAATATTTGGTATGATATTCGCTATCGGCAAGGAAGAACATCGGCGAACATCGCGCGCATTGTTAAATACGCTACATTTGCGGGATGAGGAAGTGGAGGATAAGCCGCAATGGAGAAGTCCATAGCCGATTAATAATTCTCCTGGCCGTTCCCTCCGGCGCTCGAACACTCCAACAGTAATATCCTGCGGACGTAACGTTCGATTTATCGGCAATGGACGCGCAACAGTACGATATGTACGCGCGCAGCTCGTAGCTACAGCTAGCAAATTTAATTTCGCATTTCAACGAATTAAAATTCAAACGATCGAACGATTGACTGTATTTGCATACCGTTGGTATTTATTAACCGGGCCGCGGACCGGTCCAAACTCTGTCTCTGTTGCTCGTTGCTCCCCTCTATCTCTCTCTCGTTTTCTCTTTTCTCTCTAACTTTCTCTTTCGTTCTCTCTCTCTCTTTCTCTCTTGTACGTGTGTGTGTGTGTATATATGTTAGTCTCTTGCTATCCGAGTCTTCCCCCTGTCGCCGCTTCCCTCACTGTAGCATTTCCCTCGTTCGCTCTCTCATCCCGGCATGCATAAAAATGAAAATGGATCGTACAACGCGCCAAATGGCCAAGTGGATTTATGCCGGAAGAGGCAAAAATTTTCATTTTTCCGTCGCAAACTGTATGCCTCGTCCGTTCGCTGGCGATGCGCCGGTCTCTCGAGTTTTCAGACGATATTTTCTAGTATCTAACAGGAGGAAGGGGAAAGGATAAACGCCGTGTTTGCAAGGCGACGTAGAATGCGTGAACACAAAAGACGGTTCGTAAGCGGTTATCCATCTATCTATAGTTTATGTACTTTACATGGCTCACGGTCATTCTCTTCCAATCTCTCTTTGATCGACGAGATCGGCGCGGATTCGCTCGTGTGTGAATTTTTGATAAACGCCATTGACACGTGGTCGAATGGGAAACGCAACGCGAAAAATATAAGGATCGCCGGTTTTATTCGGAACCGGCACGTTTGCTTTACGACTCTCTTGTGAATGGGAAACGCGCACTCGCAGAAATTCCGTTTTCCATTCCGTTTTCACGATGTTAAAACACAGAATATCGCGAGCGAAAAGCGCAGCTCCACTATCGTTTCCTCTGTCTCCCGAGCTATATTTATTTGTTTAGATGTAGACAGTGATGGACAGTCTGCCAATCAATCGAATGGAACGTTTCTGACATATCGCGGCACTTAGACGTGACAATGGGAATCACAATGATGATGATGTTAGACGTAAAGTTTGAACAATAATATGACATATTTTACATAGATTTAAAAAGCACGTTTAATTAAAAATTTGTTATATATTTATGTATCATATATTTTATATTATTTTATATATATATATATATATATATATATATTTATATATTGAAATTTCTTATATATTTTGTTATATATTATTATTATTTTTTATTTTTAGATTGGAATTATAAATTGATAAACAGCGTAAATAGATAGCATGAAAATATAATAAAGTAATTATTTTAGCAGTTTACTTTCTCTTTACAATTTCGTTTTAATATAGAATGTTATTTTTGAAATCGAGTTATAGTTAAATACCGATGATAAGTGAATTATTAGATAGAATAAGAGTAAGAACGCGAAAAGGTTGCTTAAATGACTGAGAAGAAAGTGACAGCAAACAACGGGTGCGAATGTTGGGTAGAAATTGAAGGGAGAAAGAGAAGGAGCGAGATTGTGAAGAGAAGACGAGTCGTTCAATTAGAAGACCCAAGGCGGCACGATCGAATGCGAGAATTCAATTTCCTCGGTCTTTCAATCATTTCGAGTGCGCGAGGTCCCTCAAGCTTTCTCGCTCGACCCAGCCTTCTTTCATTCTGTCGTAGTCCCGTCCTGAGCTTCTGGCTGGCTCTCGCTTCGTTATCCTTTCGAACAGTGTACCATTTTTCCAACAGCTCGTCTTTTCTTCTATGATCCAACCACATCCTCAAAAATCCTCTTCGACGCCTCACCTTCGCACTTCGTAATCTCTTATAACTTATAAAGTCATCAAAATTTAACAGAACGATGATTTCTCTAATGCGACTTAACACGCGGATTTCTCGTGAACGAAAAATAAAACGATCACTTGAACACATACTCGTATAAGTACACGGATTAATATGAGGGACACTTTTGTTGCGCACAAAAATGTTAATCACGCTATTAATGTAATTGGGATTAATTATTCCTGACAATCGGATTGAACCAGACTGATCTAATTGATAAGTGTCAGATATATATTTGAATAAATTTATAATTGTAAAAATAATTTTACATTATTGTACCTTGTATAATCGTCGGGGACTATACTTGAGAGTTTACTGTTGATCTTCTGCGTTTTGAGGTGCGATCTGTATCAGTCGAATTTATCGTGCTTCTGGGACTTTCGCGAGCAAAGTTTCAAGCTCGTTAGCACGATCCACATTAGTTCATTACATTGGATCGAGTTTAATACGCACACTCTATGTATAGAATATCAAAGTTATCGTCTTATAATCTCCTTTAAATAAATAACCAAGATCATTATTATTTTCTATATTATATTAGTTTACTTTGAGATATTATAATTTATATTTCAAAAAGGAAAGTATATTTACATATATATAACATTTTAGGAATAGTAAAATTAACAAAACTTTTTGTAGTTTGAGTAATAAATATAAACAATGTTTATATTAAATATAATTATATTGTTATTAAAATAATTTGTAAAAGAAAATAAAAATATTTTTTATACGTGCAATAAAGTACACATATAACTAATTTTTCAAATATTATTATTTCATATATAATTATAAATATACTTTTGTATATATTAAATAGAAATATTTATATTTAATTTTAATAATATTTAATAATATTTAATTTGATATAAAAATTTTCTGAATTAATTTCTGAATTAAATTCTCTTAATTTTTATTATAAAGTATAAATTACAATACATGTCCTGAGAGGAGAAGGAAATAAGATAAATATTAGTTTAAAATATATTCTTGGCCTGTGCCCACGATTCTCAATTAAAAAGCGACCGTTGCTTTCTGCCACTCGTTTAATAACATTATATTCAAGCTTGGTTCATATACACTGATATGATGACAGCGGTTGTTTTCTCTCCTCTCTGTAGGGAATGTAACGATACGTAAAGGGGATCCGCCTTTAGCTCACCTGCTATATGTTGGACTCAGGCGCGTGTAATGAAACACGCGTCCTCGGGGATTGCCATCCCTTGGGATGTCTTGAAATGGCATATTATCGTCACGATACTAGTCCAACGCTGGAGTTTGTATCGTGGCACAAGCCTCGTCCTATTTTATTTTTCGCCCGCCGGATACCGTTTATTCATCCCACTGTACTCGGATACTCTTGACTTAACTCTAGTCATCGCGCAAGCTTCTTTGGAAAACGCGTCGAGAGTGGCCTTGTTTTCCAACCGCTTTGATCTCGCCAAACGCAATCTGCACGTTTGTACTACGCGACGCAGCCGGGTAAATGAAAAATAACTAAAACTAAACTAAAAGGAGAATGGAAATGAGGTTATGAACCGTGCGGCAAAGAGGCAGAGTTAGATAATAATGAGTTTTACGTTACCTCCTGCGAATAAGAATAGAGAAATAGATTAATGTAATAAAAATATTTGCTAATATGTTTCTTTGTCGAAAAGATGATCAGAAAGATCGAAATATTATATGTTACAAGCTTATGTCAAAAGCTATTATTTAACGTCAACTAGTAAAATATTAGTGCTAAATATAAATTTTCCTCTCGGAATCGCATCATAAAGATGTCGATCGATCGAAAAGATGGCCTGTTTATCTGAATTCGCCATCGCGAAGGATTGTGCATTTGTTAGCTCGCGAATAACGCTGAACTCAACGCGAACACAAACAACTTGTCGAAGGTAGGATCTTGCGGTGTGTTTCGTATATCCGCTGGGAAATCTATCGGCGCGTAAATAAGTTCTGGTTATAAGAGCGGTAGCATCGATCGATCGCCGACATAATTTCGTTTTCTATCCGGCTTATTGTTAGCTCGGCGATCTCTCTCGCGACGCTTTCGCATCCACGTGTCGGTGACGGCGATTATTGGTGGTGTTGGTGATCGTGCTCGTGACAGTGCTCGTAGTGTTGGTGAGAGAGAATGTCACTACGCGCAAATTGGCGGATCTATGTCGCGGCGAATTGAACGAGTTTCATTCGCTTCTCCTCGTCCGCGGAATACTTTTGCGAGCGAAACGCGACGCGGTGGCGGTGGCGGCGACTGTGTGCACGGTCGTCTAATTTCGAAAGCAATAGTATGCAAATCCGGTGGCAACTTTGTGACAGCCACAATTAGCGTTATAAAACGAACGTCGCTTTCTCTCGCATCGTCCGCTCTCTCCCTCTTTCTCTCTCTCTCTCTCTCTCTCTCTCTCTCTCTCTCTCTCTCTCTCTCTCTCTCTCTCTCTCGACATGGGAATTTCGAGAGATGCAGCGAAAAATTATTTGAAATCAGTAAGCATTAACTGCGAGCGCAATGCGTAGCCAACCGTGCACGTTCTTTCCTCCTGGATTTCAATAATCCGTTTTTCTGTTTACATTGTACACCGCAGAAGCTGCATCGCGCTCCAAGTCGAAAAAAAATTTAATAATCTCGCATCGACGAGAGCATCGCAGGAATTTCGCGTTTTCGCCCGTCTTTCGGACGTTTTTTCTCCCTAGAATGTGACGAATTTCATTTTCCAATGCGAATCGAATTTCTGTCTCCTCGGAGTTGCAAATTCCGTAAACCACACGCGCCGATAAACAAAAATTTCTGCCGTTTGCTCCAGCCGACTTTGTCTGACTGGCGGATTATCGTGAGTGGATGCTCGGAGGACGAACGCCTGACAACCGGAAGCGACGCGCCGAAGAACAGTAATGCTGATTCTTGGGAAAACACTTCCGTGACTGTTCGGCGTGACAGCGTGGAATGCGTTTTCGTCCCCGAAAACTATTCATTCTGCCATTTCGGAAACGAGCGAGATGTATGACTTAAGGAGAACTGTTTTGACAGGATCGGAAATACGCTGACTTAATGGAGAGTATACGAGGGAATTTTATAGCTTTACTCGCGTGACGATGTAATTTTTAATATCACGCGGAGAGACACGCGGGAGACCCCGATATTTTTCTTCCTCGCGTGCGAAAAATGTCTCCGAGACTTTAGAAAAGACATATGTGGAGGGTGAGCGCGTCGGGAGAAAAATTCAAGGAGAGAGCGTCAGCTGCATATTCTAGCGCCTCGCTAAATCATAGGAATAAGTTTTCATTTAATAGAATCTCTAGATAATTTAGACGTTTCCTCCGACGTAAATAATAAAACGGAAACTTCGAACGTACTTTTCAACGGTAACAATTAGATATCTCGCAGATTTGTTCAGCAGTGACGGTGATAAAGTTGGCGCGGAACGAGAAGCAGGAAAACGAAATAGCGAAGTGGAAAGATGGTGAGTAAGTGCTGCAGGTGGGGTTCGTCGGGTTTGAAACTGGGAGGAAGTCGTAGTAAGCAGGAGAGGACCGGCTGCACACTATTTCCACGTATAGCCGACTCATCAATCATCAGAGTTTAGAGTCGGACACGTAATTTCCGGGGCGTGGGATTCGTTCGACGCTCGCGTCCGTTCAACCGCGTCTCCGATTGGCTTCTAGAGTCTAACCGGGCCACGCGATTGGCTACAACTCCGCACCGTTATGATTTATGAGCCGCGATGCGTTCGTTAATACGATCGTTGATCGGTTTAGACGAACGAACCGGCAACCATCCAGTCCAAAGAGACACAGTTCAACTGCGACGTACTTGTCGAACTGAGTTATGAGTATTACGTCATTTCCGTAAGGTACATACATCGTTTTTAGTTAGCCTAATCTGTCGCTGTTCCCTTCTAAAATGCACTGCGGTAACCAATTTTCAAACTGCTAATATTCGATATTTAAAAAACATTAAAAAATTAAAAAATTAAAGATTAAAATAATTAAAATTACAATTCGATAATTGACTTAATTTTTTAATTATCTCGAAACGCGAATAAATCGACTAAGAATAATTGATAAAAGAAGAGATCTTTATGACTCATCTCACAATTTTGAAGATTAATTACTTATCTATCTTTAGCGATTATAACTTGTATGAGAAGGCGCCGAATATTCTTAATAGAATTCAGATACTAAATGCTGCAAATGATGAAATGTCGAATGTCAAATTAGGCAGCATCAGGTGTCGACTTATATCAATTATTATTAGAATAAATTATTATTAGAAAGAGAAGTCTAGATAGGTAATTCTTACTTTGAATTTTAGTTTTAATCTTATTAACACATTGAAAAAAAATTATCACCAATTTCTTGATATTTCTTAATTTAGACAATCATTTGTTATCAAATAAATATTTCATCGTAATTTTTATCGTATTTTAATTTTGTCAATTATTAAATTTTATTGAAAGATGTTTTTATCGTTTTAATTGTTAAAATTATATATATTTTATGCGATATATAATATAAAACGTTACGTTACACATTCAATGATCCTGAAAGACTATTTAATTAAAGAATATATCAACACGGTACTGATGCGGACACAAAGACGGTCATCTTTCCTTTTAACGACATTCGTATTTGTTCAGCCGCTGCGAAGGACGCCATTTCGTTTCACAGACGGCAAACATTTACTCTTGTTCCCGGGGTTCTCTCCTTAGCTGATTCCGTACAGAGGGTCGACCTTTCCCAAATTTTTATCCCGTTTTTGTTCCACGACACACAAGCAGCTTGTAATAAATTTGTCCAAAATATTTTATACTGCTCCACTTACACAGAAAACGCGTTTGATACTTAATATTAAAATGCTCTTATGAAAGTAATATAATATAATCGAAATAGAAATAGTTTTTCTATCGTTTATTTAATTTCTATACATGGATTAAAATCATATTACGCAAATGCTAGAGAGTTCTGTCTATGTATAAAAGCGCATATTACCTTTAAAATATCACGTGGGTAAATACTAGGTAAACTATCGCAGTGAACAAATTAAATTGAAAGTTTTAACGATGCAAATACGCAAGCACACGCGTTTCGAGGTAGATATGTAAGAGCAATTCCATTTTGACGATGTGTAATTTCATAGACTTTTGCTAATACTGCATTTCTATTTGTCGTGTAAAATAACATACTTGAGAAGAGAAATGTCAGAGTTGTATAACGTAAATCTGACAGAATTTAATGAGACAGCATCACCGAAACGAAGAAGATAATTCGTGATGATAGAAGCGACTGTAGTTTCTCATGTTATGTGAAAAGCACGTATGGAAAATGCGCGAGGACATACACATATATTCACACTATCTTATATAGAGCACGAGATTCATATTACATGCATTACATCGTTGAAAAATTGTTTCATCTCTCTTTATTATACTTAACTTATTAATTCTTGCTATAGTCATTCGTAAAATATTTTTCTTTATATTGCTATTCTTTATATTAGCTATGATTATTTAATCGTTACATAATTAAAAGTTAGTAAAATCTATAGTTACACACAGTGTAAAAATTATAATTAACAAAAGAATCGAGAAGACAAATTACATACTATTTATTAAAATATATACGCACATTTATTTATATTATTTGTAAAATTATATATTACATTTAAATTAATATTTTATTAGTTAATAATATAGTATAATATATAATATATTGTATTATATTAAAATTATTATTTACATTTATGTTTCTCGTTAAAAGAGATTTGTCGAAATATAATATAATATTGCAATATAATATTGCACGTCGGATCGACGTGATTATCGCGATAGCAATTTATGTTAAAAAATCGTTCGTAAAAATTAGTCAGCTGACGGACTATCGGTAAATTTATCGCGTGAGATCGGCACTCGTAAAACGAACCCTAGCAGGTTAAGTGCGTCATAAGTGTACGCGTCGTGATGAGAGGAGGGACAGTGGAGTACATTCGTCGACGAGAGAGGAAAAGCGCGGGTGGGAAAAGGCCGAAGGGCTTCTTACAGAATGGAATCACATTCTCTTAACCAGAGGGTGGAAACGTAGCGCGCAGGTAAGGTGCGAAGTAAAGGCGGTTACGACTCGATCTCCCTTGTTACGACGGGAAATGATTATTCACCCTCTTGCGTCCCGTTCCCCGCCACGCCGCCGCTACGTGGCCTGTCTGACGTTGAACGAACGTTTCCACTTAAAGACGTTACCGGCTTTATCGTGCGCGCCAACTACGACGCGAATTGCTCGAATGACGGATGCCAGAAGTGGATTATCGGTCGGCACCTCGCAAACGTAATTCCGCCATTGATACGGCGTTTGACAAAGAATGGCTGACGCGTCCCGATGAGAATCGGTTCCGATAATTATCGTTTCGTTATGTACCTATCTATCGAGCCGTTTAACGCAGTAAGATATTTGAAACGGAGATATTATCCAACATTTGACAGAAGATTATCGCTTTTTATTGCGGTTTCTTTTTCGCGGTATCAGACTCAATCATCGGCTTGTCAAGTGCGATATTCAATTTAATATCTATAATATTTCGATTCGCAAATATCAATTTGTACATCTGAGGAAAAACTGAATGTTACAATTAAATTATTAACAGCTACGACATTTTTATTTTTTTTATAACGTAAAATGACGTATTTATTGCTATAAAACGCACGTAATGCTATAAAACATTGCTCATGATTTAAACATTACTGACGTAACAAACCAACGATATAAACTGATACTGAGTTCGCGTGTATCCTGCTAAGTACAACCCAAGGAGCCCAAGAAGCATCGCATTTATTATTTATTGTCTAGTCTTACAAGCGTGGAATCCTCTTCCTGTTGCCGGTTCCTCGGAGCCAATCTCTCGTCCATCAGCTTAACTGTGGGCTATGCTTGTGAGACATCGGTCGTCCAGTTCTATTCCGTGACTGCTTTTCACTGTCCCGCTTACTATTTTGCTCGCATTATAAACTAGTTTGAACCGTTTGCGAACTAACAATGTTATCTATCGAGCGTATCTCAATGCGTTACGGGACCATAGTTCGAAACAGTTTCGGTTTTGATGTACTAGGTGCCTTTGGGTTATATCAATAACCTTTCACTCATTTTTTCTTTCAAGCTCGGTTTCGTCCGAGGTATCCATTTTCGTAATTTCATCAAAGTACGTATCTATAAATGCTGATGAACATTCGAGATTTGCTATTTGCGTGATTGATAGAACCGAAGACAGTCGCAAAATTATGAAAGCTATGAAAGCGTGTAAAATATCATGCAATTATATAATAATGAGAAAATTATTTCTAAGAGTGATATACTATGGTAAAATAATTTATTGCATTTTGTAAATTACAACATTTTTGATATTTTTCTTAAAATATTTAATTAAAGTTTAATCAAAGTTTTTGCTAAATGTTACACAAATATTTTAGAAACTTTACAATACAAAAATAGTATAATATAATATAATTATCTCATATAATAAACTGGATATAATAATAGTAAAAGTTTTTTTTTTATTAAAGTAGTATGTATGAAATGACATTTTTACAATTTTTAAGCATCGAAATAGCTCTCGAAGATTCAATATTACTACGAGCAGGTTAATCGGACGGGATTGAACGAGATGTAGAAGTTTTGAATCTGAATCGGTGAATAAGTAGCGGGAAACGATACCGAAGCAAAGTTTCTCAAAATAAAATTAGATGACTCTTACGTACACTTTCGAAACTTGGAGATTCGCGTGTATACTTGCAGTTCGTTATAGATATAACAGAATGTAGGAGAGTATTGTCTAACCACTACGTCGTAGACACTTCGCTTAAGTTACGTAATGTTTCGTTAAATATATTGGCTAATTAAACCATACCGCCATTAATTGAGACCGTACTTCGTAAAGCACTGCCTATAGTTTATTCGCGTTATGCCGAAACTCTTCCTCAGAAAGTGCGCTCGCGATTATCAAAACATGTCATGTGGGAAAGTTTTATACGAATGTGCCATCAACCGTTAATGGTAGTTAATAATTTCTTAATCGCTCATGTCAGCAACGCGAAGAGACGGAGTAAGTTTCACTGAGTTACGATCTTCCGCGTCAATTTGATCGACGCCGCTTACATTAAGCCACCTGTTACTAACGGAAACTATAGCAAATTATCCAAACTGACCATCAAATGACCTCTATGTATTAATGACAACGGTATTGATTATGGAATAAATGATTGGAATAAGTGAATATTTATTTTTCTTATCATTTTCATGTCGAGTCTTTTCTTTTTCGTCTCTTTTGTACGCGAATTATGACACCATACCTTCCTTGTGTCTGAAATCTTTTATTTTTGATAACGTTAAGAAAATTACGACTCTCAAGCTGATAGCAATGTATTTTTACCATTGTTAAATTTATTTGCAAAAGAGAAAAAAATAGTGAAATTTATTTGTTTGTTTACGACACTGTGCAAAACTGGCATACTGCCTACGTGAATTTCAACTATAATAACTGCACAATAATTTTGAAATACACTCTGTAAATTTATCTTCTCTGATTACTTCACCGACACATATGGTTAAAATTCGAGCAAAATGACGAGTACATTATTATATATGTCCCATGAGGATCTTTATGAAAGTGCAAGCTGCTTCCGCGACCATACCATTTTACAAGGATATTAACATCCGATTTCGTGCAACGTATAAATTTTGTAGGTAATGATATTAATGCTCATCGATAAATCGATAAAATTAAATTACGTTATACAATATTATGAAGTTAAAGCAAATGCATTCAACTTTGTAACGTAAACAAGGGAATTGATTATAATCTGATTTAATGAACAAAAATGTTATGAATTTTTTGTAACATTTGAATTATATGTAACTGTATATATTTCCTCATGGTCTCAAGAAAAAATTTTTATTCGGAACAATGATTCATTAGAGAGATTCATTAATGATTCGTTAGATTAAAAAAAGAAATTTGTTATTGTTATAACAATATGAATTGATAATGGTAGACCAGGAGATCGTACATTTCGAACTGAAGCGCATTCTGAATATTATACATACGGCGTTATTTCTGTAGAGAATACCGATGTAATTTTTTTATACTTGTACACATTTCTTTTGAAAAACCATGGCTTTTTTGCACCGTGAATTTTACGAGAGTAATTTTGGAGAATTTAAACTTTGTTCGATCTCGTCGAAGATACTTGGTTGACAATCGCCGTCATGACCATAGATTCAGTTATTTAATATAGACGTGACAGAGTCTGATTTCATAGTAATGTAAAATTTAATCGCAATTTTAAATTAGTCGGGAAGATCGATCGTCATTTTGGCAGCTACCGATGGTGCTCACGCAATCTCGGATAACAAGTCCACCGAGCGTTAAAGTTTTTAATGGCTCGTCGCCTTATCGCCGTGCTATTCGTTCAGAAAGAGCACGGGCAAGAACTGGTGAGAAAGTGAGCGGGACTGTGAGGAGGAGGGTTAAAATGGGGGCGCGAAACCCCTTTTCTTCTATTTCGGGCTGTCTACTTCTCCCGAGAAAATAGCGTCGCTTAAGAGGATCCGGCTAGGTTTTCATAATGGCCGCGTACCCAATCCCGTGTACCCACCCACTACAATTCCCGCATTTTCCCCCACTTCCATCCTCATTCCCCAACATCCCTCCACTACGTTCAGGATGTACGGAGAAGCGTGGTGCTTACCCTTGGAGCGCCGATAAACTTTCAAAGTGTGCCACTTTATCGTTTCGTCTCATTACCGGCACAATGAGAGAGATTGCATTTCACTAACTAAGCTCGGAGCGAGCGAGAAGAGGGGCCTTTTCTCGAGTGCACGACAAGGATAGCTTTGAAAGTCTTTCGCTTTCGTCTCTCCTCTCTTCTCTCCTCTCGTAAGCCTCTGTCTTATGTCGGCCGATAAGATGTATTGCTCCTGTTGCTGAAGCGAAAACTGTATACGCGTTGTAACTAAGTTTTTACGTGTACTTCGAAAATCCATACATCTTACTATCGATCTCCACGGTCTCCACGAATGTCATTCGCAGCGAGCGGTAATTCGCACAATCGCGCGCTAACTTATTTAACGTGGACTATTTTAAAATGAACCTCACGTCGGAGTTTGCCGATACAGCGATTGTTAGACGTTACGGCTGTCTGAAGGATGCTAATTAGAAGGACCTAGTGAGACGACGCATCGCATCGCCACGCCAAAGCCCGTTTAACAGCGAACAGGATAGGACGAGAAGGTAAACCGCGATTGCGAAAGTCAGGACCTCCATATTGATTAGCGGTTGCGAAGGCTCTTGCCTGTTTGTCCTGGCTTACCCTCCGTAACACCGTTAGCTCCAAAGTCTGCTCTTGTCGACGATGAGACTGTGTCCGGTTTGCCGATTGACTAATGAGATCGTCGAGGTGATTAACTATAACTATGCGTGAGATACAAAGGAGGGAGAAATAGGTATTACAGCCGTCAAAGTAGACAAAAAGGAGGAACGACTGCCTTTTTGCGTCAAACAGCATAGATTCGACGAGACTGAAGCAAAGTATTTGTGGACGCAATTTGAAATAAATTGCATTGTTTAGTGTTTGATTCAAATTAGCCAACTTTGAAAGGCCATTCACAAAATAATGCACGAGGGTGGAAATTTCTCCGTTTGATAAAATTTCTCTCATAAAGTAAATGTCCGGGAAAGGCTGCGTAAGAATTATAATATTTGTTTAAATCACTTGACCGATAAAATATTAAATATATCTGCACAAGCGTACAAGAATAAGCGGCGGACTGTTTAAACAACAAGGTCTCGTGTCGCCCGCGACATTCTAGAGCAATGTGACAAGAGCTTTCGAAAATACCGGACGATGCGCTCGAGAGAGGAAATAATTGTTACGTATTCCGTTATATGCATATAACGACCATGATGTATGATGCAAGATATACAGAACGCTTCAGCGACAATGACTGTAAAGGCCGTAATTCTGCCGTATCACGATGGTCAATGTACAATTAGGTGCTTTGTTGGAATGTACAATCGCGGTCGGAATTCGGGCCAGTATCGCGTGTTTGTTACACGTTTTACTCAATCGCGACACGTATTCGCTTTACACGCTATACACGCTATCGGTTCGGCTGCGATGAAAATTTGATCCCATAATTAGCAAATACCCTGTAGGATCGAAATTACAAATTTATTTGCGCGATGCGCGAAATGACTTTAATCGTTAACGCAGTTAACGCATCCGGTGTGCGTTACCATCGTTACATTGTGCAGCTTCGTAATAATTATAACGATAATATTAATATTTTCGACGGTGTACATATAGGCCGACCGCGCCGACCGCGAACAAGCCGCGCGAATTGGCAATTAGCGCGTCATTAATATTGTCACGTAGGGCTTGCTAATGCTACGGCTCAACTTTCGCGAAGTGAACGCGAGATGGTTGTTACGTTATCAATCAACGCACGCAAATGATTGCATTTCAGTTGCACGTAAATTTTCTTTGCATGCGTTTATTAAATTTTCCTAAAGGAGTCACATAGTATTTGAAAATTTCAAATTTATATCTATACTTTTTTTTTAATTGCATGTTCTTGATAAATTATTTTTGCATAATTCTCTCCTTTTTTCTCTATGGAGAATTTAGAAATATTCTGCAAATTTGCGATCGAGATTATAATTGGAACATATAATTATTATTTCAAGATTTAAAACGTTAGAAAATTTAAGACAGGAAGACAGCGAGATGAGAGAGAGAAGGGGAGCATAGATAGCTCAATGTTAATAATCAATAATTGAAAATAAATGAACAAAATAATTGAAAGAAATCACAAATATCATTTACTTAACAATTTCTGGAACAATTTTACAATATTAGCTTATATATTTGAGATTTGAGCAAACGTACAATGGTAGCGACGTTTGGTTGTCTCGCCTAAATCTACCTGGGGTTTCCGATTGTGTACAGAATCACGCGAGCGGGACGAGATCCCTTATTTCATCCAGTTCGTATCTCGTATCTGCAAGGGCGCAGACGTTTAATCCGCACGTTGGAAAAGGAGATTTCCATCCGAAGAAGTTCCATCTTCGCGAGATTGAACACATGGTATCGCGTTACATCGCCCTTCCCGTTTGCATGAATTCCGGAGCGCTATACTGCCGCCGACGTTTCTTTTTTTCTCGTCCAATAAAGAGTCACGCGGCAGCATTTTGTAAGCCGTCGTGGAGAACGAACGCAGATGTTACGCTATTGTGTGGCGTGCCGCCGATGGTTGGCGTGACTTCCGGCGGAGGCGCTGAGCACCGGAAACCAATCGTAGCCTCTACCAGACCGAATCATCTGCGCTTCTGCGGTCAAGCAATCCACGTGCCATCGAGCTTCTCTCAGTATTCGTTAACAGTGCATCTAGATAGAGACGAGCCGGGATATCGATGCTCCTAGCTTGTAACTCAAGAGATAGAATTCGCCATTCTTAGAATAAAGTCACGTTTAAATGCTCGCAAAATATTAAAATTTGTATTCTGCATATCTGTGAAGGAAATTTGATTTGTTGATAATTTTGCATATTTATTTGCATTAGATGTGTATGCTGTTATGTGTATGCATTAAAAAGTATTAATTATTCAAGAGAAATTAAAAGGCCTATACGCTTTTTTATAACAATATTTTTCTCTTTGCAAATTAACCTTTTAATTTCTCCACTTAATTGACCTCTTATATGCGTCATTTTTTTTGAACATAAAAAAATTACATAAAATATTGCAAAATTTCATTTTTCCGTGCATATTATAAAATATTCATTTTTGCGTGCTGTGAATTTTAATGCGCAAAGAAATACGATAATAGTTGAATATCTAAAAATTAAATAATAAAAAATTGCATTACAAAAAAATTTCAGAGCAAAATATATGCATGATACGTGATCGATACGATATAACTCGAAATCTAATCAAGTGTAGAAAGTGTATCATAAAAAGTAGAAGATGACAGAAGAAAAAAATTGTATCACCATTATTAAAAAAAATTTATTTTTTTTCTTATTAATATTAATGCTGTGCTGGATTAAAAAAATAACTTTTTAAAGTTACCTAGAAATTTTATTACATGAATAGATAGAAATTTATGAAAACTCCATATATGTATATGTTGTTCACATTATACGTGAATCGCTAGCAAGGCATCGTTGCCCAATCTTTCTCGAATATTGGACATTCGATCATACAAGTCGGCATTTATCGTTATCGTCAGTCACCTGGAATTCTCTTGTCATAGTTCTTCCGGGCATAAATCCCCGCCATAGCCTTGTGATATTCTTATATCGTTGTAACGAGGTATCGAACTACACATTGGGATATTGAGATGAAGGGAGAACAAAAATGGGCGACGAACGAGATGAAGTGAGATAGAAAGAAGGAGAAAAGCGATCGGCGGACGAAAGGCATCCGACGTTCCGAGGGTGGATTATCGGTTTTGTTTGCCCGGAGGGCCGTCATCGAGTATCGATATTCGCAATCCCGCGGAGCCTGCCGTCGAGCTGATGCAAAAATCAATGAACCAATAACCGAGGTGGAGTCTCGTCTGCTGCGCTTATGTGTATGGCATGCAAGCGCGCATACATGTGCGCTGCTTGTTAGCTCGGAATCCACGGAAGGCTCTTTCAAGACTGATGAGTGAGGGACAGTAATAAGAAAAAATGGGGAAAAATTCTTTCCCTTTGTTTAGAGTAGCGTCGCTTGTGCAGTGGAAAAGCATGACAACTTGCAGTCTGCAAACTTGCCATGTGAAGGAGATTTATCTCGACGATATTAATAGTACTATATATGTTAGCAGTAATAACGTGTGTTATTAATTATCAGTAATATTAAATTTAATTTATTTGCAAAATTAATATCGTTTTACCGATATCCGAATAATGAGATCATTAAGAGTCTCACTTTTGTCGGAGGTAATATTAAAAATTTTTTTGTATTGTATTATTTTGTTCAAACAGTTGAAAGATATGTATATGTTTGTAAAAATGGGTAAAAGAAAATGATATAGAGAAAGAGAAAGATGAATTTATAGGAATCGATTTAAATCGACGAGTTCGTTGTCGTCGACATCAGCAAGGACACGTAATAACGCGAAATCCGAGAAAATAAAAAGCTCATGCATTTTCTTCGTTCGATGCCACGGCACTGAGCGGATCGGACGAATCGATGGATTAAGTGAACAAGCAGAAGAGTCAAAAAGGGGTTGCACAATCGTGGCGCGCACGAAATCCCAGCAATAAAAAATTCACGATCGGCATGAGCCTTTCAAAGTATTCCGACGTTGTATAGTGGGTCAAGTCGAAAAATTGGAACGTTAGTTGTTATCTCCGCCTGAAACAAATTCATTTGTATTCGTCTGTTCTTCTATCGGAATCCATCACTCACGAGAAAAATTAAAACTCGATGTTGTGCCTGGGACAGATGCACTCTCGGGACAAATTCACTTTTTTTTTACGCGACTGCTGTAAATCGAAAGAATTGTCAACCTGGCGGAATTCAATTTTTTTATAATGGACACTGTAAAAGCCTGGGATTTTGAGTGCCTAGATGTAGCATGTCTGTCTTTCTCTGCCTCTCTCTCTCTCTCTCTCTCTCTCTCTCTCTTTTTCTCCTCCTACGTTCGATCGAAACCCATTACGAATTAATTCCGCTCTTGTCGTCGCGTAATACGATATAAAAAAGTTCTTTATTGGGTTCATCATGAAAGCATTGCGCTAATGTACACGATGTTCGTGTTAGGATAACATTATGTTATATCGCGTGGAGAATATTGCCGCGAAGATATTCCAGCCACTGATGCAACTAGTGCACGGGGGTGCGTCAGCAATCTCGTCATAAAACGATCAGCATTTTTCCGTGGGAGCTTGGCCCAGTGAAAGCACGCGGATTAAAATTCAAAAGCTTCCGGCGCGCCAGAGATCGCTTTAAATTTGCGAAGTTTCGCGGTGCCGGCGTCCAACTTTTCGACGATGGATCCATCCGAAAAAGGCAGAGAGGAGGCGATTGTGGTGAAAATAGCATCGAGCTGCGGCACAAATATTCACCGAGCGCTAAATATAAAGAGAACTTCAAAATTGCACAAAAATCTCCCCTCGTCTCCCTATCCCGGATTCCGCGAGATTGGTTTGAAACTTTATGCACGACGCTCGGAGAATTTTCGTTGTGAAAAAGTAAACGATTAATTCTCTCCTTGTGTGTGCGATTACCTTACGTTTGCAACCCGAAATGTTTCGCGAGTATAATCACGCGGGATCCGGATAGTTTTTTTCGCTAGTTGCTTTCGATACAATAGCAATGTCCAATTTCACACAAGCACTAACGAATAAAACGAATCTAATTCCAACAAAGAGTTTGCTCTCAACTACAATTTACATCGTCTTCGTGTTAAATTTTTAAATATCATTTAAGCATTTAAAAATTTCTATGTAATAATATTTATGAATTTAATTAACCGAGCAATACTTTGCACTTGATCAATTCTTTTTACATGATACCAAAGTCTTTTCTAATGACAAGCCACTAGAGCCGGCTCGTTTCACGATGCTCGCTCGAATTGCGGCGGTTAAATGTTCTGGGACGGATCGTCAACCCGTGAAAATCGCGGGAGAATGTAATACGACATGGACGCATACCGAGCATTATCCGTCCTCTTAAGTCTAAACCGACCTGAAAAACGCAACCGCAGAGGAACGATGCGATATCTGAGGACGACCTCTCTTGTCTGCCGACGAAAAATTGCTAGCATTTCGTTTTGTCCGGATTTGCTTCCACGTCCGAGAAATCAATTTTCCGCAGGCCTCTCCGCCACTCTTATTCTTCTTTTAAAACGCTTTGGCGGAACGCGCTGTCGGAGGAAGAGAGGAGATCGGCGTTCGACTGCGAGGAAAGGAAGATGGAAGAAAAGCAAATCTACTACTAGAAGGGAGGGAAATATACATCGGCTTCAATTCTCACGAATAAATCGACAAGTTATTCCAGCGAGAATTTAACGACCACGCGAGCGTTATGTTTAATCGGGACCATTATAACTCGGCCAAGTTATTACAAGCCGAGGCTATTACAAGAACTTTTGTTAATCCGTAAAACTGTCGTGTCTGCCGAGCGGCGAACCATTCTCTTCTGTGAAATTTCAGAACAACAAAGCACAAGCTATTTGAGATTGCTCGCCCGTAATTATAAAGATACCAATCTCTATATTTAGTCGCAGCGTAAAATTGCGGGTGAATTTGCGTTAAAGGAACGAAATATACTCGCGAAATGTAAAACCTAACCTTTTAAATAACGTAAAAGAAGAAAATGAAAACGAGAGAGAGAGAGAGACATGGCATATCTTCTCTCTTTAGATTCTCGTTTAGTGAGAAAAATATTCCTAGGCAGTGCAAATGCGCGATATTCTATCCGATGCTAACGTATAAAATTCGAATTATGCCTGTCCCAGTTTCAACGGAAATCGTAATTTCGTGCCAGTAACGTTATTCGCGAAGAAGCAAGTCCATGAGGAAGTACCGGCAGATGCACGAAGTGGAATTCATTACATGAGACCAGCCTTAGCTTATAACCGTAAAACTGGAGATCCCCACGTGCTATTTTATCGATCCGCAGCGTTTTACAGACGTACATCGGTCAAGACGGTTGCCTGCTTTCTGGAAAGTAATTCCGCACGGAAGAGCTCGTCCGTATTTAATTACATACCCAATGCCTCCGCTAAGGCTGATACAATCATTTATTATACTACTATAAACTGGCCATATATACATATATACCGATGAGCGCGCGCGGTGATTTCTATGTGTTTTGATTATATTAAATTAGTATATAATTAAAAATTCTTAAATTTCATCTTTTCTATTTATATATATATCTATTTTGATTTGTCACAATTTTTCTATAAACGGCATATTTTTCAGAGAAATTATTATTCGTCTTTTCGAAAAAATGGAAAAGAAGAAAATTTTATAAATTCGAAATATCTCTCTTTATAAGTTTTGTCGTGCTCATTAGAAGCATACAATGCTGTATTGTCGTGGAAGAGAATATTTGATCGCGAGAAAACGTCGTGGATCGAGAATGAGCTCTGAAACAAGGCGGTGATTCGTCACGTCGGGGTTGTCGCCCGGATTTAGACCGGCATCAATTATTCCGGAATACCAAGCCGATTTTCAATGGAGCGTGATATCGACCCGGTCTGCCGCGTTGCGCGGATAGATACGTAGTACATCGCGTCGGTGATGTAGGCCGGGGGTACAGTCGCCTAACGAAGAAACAATGGATATTTTGGCGTTAACCCGCAAAAACCGCAGTGATCCCCCCTCTCTACGTCTCCGCCGCCATCGTCGCAGTTATCGACGACGCGTTTCGGTAGCTTTTGGTGTCACTTTTTTCGTTAGCTCCGCACCGCTGTGCCGCAGGTCCGCGTTTCGTTGAACAAAAAAATAAAACACGGCAGGAGTATCGCAGCAGGGATTCGCGCAGGCCACCGTGGATGTTTATCAATTTTTGCGGGAATCATCTACCGCGTTGTTTCAACGTAGGTATCCTTGATTTCGTTCTGGCATTTCCATTCGCGCATTCTCTCATAATATAGCGACAGCTGTGAAATAGAAGGAGAGAGAGAGAGAGAGAGAGAGAGAGAGAAAGAGAGAAAGAGAGAAATATACCGTACCGATATGTCAGACGACACTATATCATCCTTTATCTGTTTGGTGTTACGAAGCAGCTTGTATTACGATTGCATATGTGCTATCCTGGAATAGTCGAAATTCCATTATGCTTGTCAGCTGTGTTTGATGAAAACGCGTTTGAAGAATAATTGACAAGCTCGGGATATGGCTGTAATATGTCAGCCGCGGCGTTGTATTATATATCAGCTTCATTACGTCGCTTTTATCCTTGATACATCTTTCTCAATCAGATATAATTTAAAATGAAAAATTAAATTAAATGCATTAATTAATGATTATTTAAAAAATAAAAATGGTTAGATAATATAATTTGTTTTTTACTAAATAAAAATATTATTTTCGTATTTTTATTTTTACACTCCAAATATCAAATATCAAAGTTTAAATTTGCGATCGTTGTTAAAGCTAAATTAAAAACGAATTATTTAATTTAATTATCTACCTAAGAAAATAAGATAAAATATAAAAATATAGTAATATAATATTATTAATAAATAATTTCCAATTACGTCAGATGATCGGTTTAATTTAGAACAGTATAATAATAAAAAAAACTATGAGAAAATTGAAATTGATAATTATATATACATATATACAAAAAGGCTTTATATATTCCATTTTTAAATTCAATTTTTAATAATTACATAATGTTTTACTTGATCACAAAACACATCAATGCGTATTGTACACGATTTGTTCTTGCTTTGTTCATTTTATTTTTATGAATTTATTCATTATGTTTATCTATTCAGAATCATAATCACAGCCAAAAACGTGCAAAAATTAACGCTTTTTAATGATATAACATGATTTTAGATGCGTACATTTGAATAACACTTTCGTGTCGTAGTTATGCGTAACACCTTCGTGAAGTACACATAACGCAGCCGTTAATTTACGAGTAATGTTATGCTTCGCAGGCGTTAAACGTCGCATGGGTCCCGTTTGTCGCGTTATTTAATTAAATCTTCTATTCAGACTGCTGTTGCACCACGTTCCAGTTCACGGTTCAACACTTTAATTCGCTTTTGTTTTTATTCGATACAAAGAACAATTTAACGTTAAATGGCTAAGCGTGATAGTTCAGAAAAGATATATCAAAATACATTATATATATTACAAATATATTTTCAAATTGGAAGAAATCATTATATATTATCAGAAATTATTATATAAGAAATTAATATATATCATTATTATATTATCATTAATCACTTTTTTCTTGACAAAAAAGAGAAATTTTTTGTACAAGTTTATGTAGCAAGGAATATATCGCAAGAATACTCCAAAAGAGCGCCAAAATTTGCATACAGAAAGTATAAAAAAATATTGTATATTTCAAATATTAATAACATACAACACTGCGAAAGGAACGTATTTTTTTTCATTACGCGAATTTTGCCTGCGATAAAAAAGGAAAAATGGCCTATTAACGAGAGGAGGAATCCATAAGAGAAAGAATCTACGAGAGAAATAACTGGATAAAAGAACCGTATTAACGAGGTAGATAGTCGTCGCTTCTCTTATCTCACGCGAATGTCGCGAGCACTGATGAATTCGGGCTTGGTTGCGTTGTCTCGTGCAGCAAAAGGACGAAGAAATATTAGAGAGCTTGAAGTATTTGGCACGAAAATTTCATCTCGAATGCATAAAGAAATTCTCCCAAATTGGCTCGTTTATTCCAAGAGTGCGCAGATTGACCGTATGATTGTATCTCACGTGACATTCCACGCATTAAAGATATTTCGGTTTTATCTCACCCCCGAGAGAAACATTCAACAGAAAATTTTTCTACCTCTGCCCACCACGTTTTATTTTATTTTTTGCCTCACATTTATTAAACCACGAGCGAAAAGATACGCGCGGGATCTCCCAATTATCGGCGCGAGCTGCCCTCGGTCGCAAATTAACGGCAAGTTGGCGAGTCGGCGACCGCGCGCGCAAGCATCGAATGGTTGTGCGATAGTTATCCGGATAACTTTGTCGAATGACTTTGATAACTGCCGTCATTAAGGCGAGTGTCTTCTTATTGGCCGTATCCTTCGGCGGTTGTCGTGACGGCATATGTCGGATATTAGTGTAATTGGTATCTCGGAACAAAGACAATTTAGCTATTATTGGTTTATACTCGAACTGGATATAACGAACACGTGCACGAATTTCGATAAAATCGATAAATTATATTAATTGTGCATACTTGTGATACGATGAAAACAGTTATAATGACATCATTATTTACACACTAAATACATTATTTTTTGAAAATTTTATTATTTCAAATATTATAATAAAGAATTAGTTTATAATTATTACAATATAAATTATTGTAGCATTAGAATTTCATAAAAAAAAGGAATTTAATTTATCTCTTGTTCTGATATAACGGTCTATTTGAGGAAATTGTCAGAACAGGAAACATTACTATTCAGTAACATCTCAATTTTCTTGCACTCTTGTCATAATCGAGGAACGTTAGTTGCATAAACATGTATATGCACGTCAAATAAACTTGCAAAGTTTGACAGTGATTCAATTGCCTCATAAGCTACCGTTCGATACGTCATTCGTTCATACGCTCACTATTAATTTCCGAGACATGCAACATAATCATATACCTATGGTGAGGCGAGTGCGCACCCCGCACGGCTAACGTGACCAAGCGAATTAGCTGTTCGTAGTCGTGTCCCGCGATTCGCGCGTCGCGTGAGATTCACGTGACTGAGCGAATTAGCTGTTTGTCATTATATCGCGCGATTTGCGCGTCGCACGCTCGCGCGATTTACATGACGCAAATCAGCTGTTTGTTGTCACGTTGCGCGACTGGTTCATCGCGCGATTTGCGCAGCGCATTCGCATAATTTTGTTCGTAAATCGCAGATATTTCTGATAAGATGTGTAAATGTTGCAAATCAAAGGACTATCAATTATCGTAATTCTGGCGATCTTAATGAATATAATTACAAATGCAATATTTTTTCAAATATTTTGTGCGAAAAATTTCATACAATTATAGAAAAAAATTCACATTACTATCATAATATAATCCAAGTCGTCTCAATATACATATCTAAATAATACATATATATTTTAATTTATTACATATTAGTAATTACATACTCCAATTCTACAACTTTATATGAAAATAGATATATGTTTTCTATTGTTAAAAAATATATTCAGCCGAACTTATGGAAGGATTCTGAATGAAAAGATGATTAACTCAAGTAACATTTGGTAGAGTTATGAATATTATTTTCGAATGATTAAAAAGATTATGCAAATTACACGTAGCATCGGGTTCAAATTCCTTTCAGCACTCCTTATTCGCGAATCTTTATTGCGCCCTACAAAATGTGATACGTCTCGTCGCCTTGTAGCCAGAGGAAATTCTATTACTTGTTGAAAATGTTCCAGGTCTCGTTCTACCCCGGAGGAAGGAGCAGAAACGTGCAAAGCAGAGACAGAGAGGGAGAGAGACAGAAATAGTGCATTGAAAAAAGGAAGAAAAGCGGAATTTTCCCAGGTGTGGCAGCAGTAGTAGCAGCTATAGCAGGTATGTAACATAAAAATTTAAGACTATCAGGCTAGCTAGTGCTATTCCCCTAACAATAGAGACATCAGTATTTAGCTTCGGGGTAGAATGTATATTTTTCTTTCGCGAGCGATATCATTCGGGGAACGGCTGTCAGGTGAGACGGAGAACCGTGGATAAAGAGAAGAGCGTGAATGGGAAAGAGGTGAACAGGAGAGAAACTGTGATGGGGACGATGGAAACACGCTGTGGAAAAATAAGAATTTCAAATCCAATTTTCCGAGGCATATTTAATAGGCATCCCTCTGCCGCCCGCCATCGCGGCTACCATCACCGTCGACCCGATTTGTGAGCACCCTTCCATCGCTCCGTCCATCGTCTACGGTGGAGTTTGCCACCTCTAGAGTCCTTCGCCGCCGAGAAAATGAATAATTGAAGAATACATTAAATTAGATGGGGGGACGCGCGCGGGAAAACGAAAAGGCAAGGAAAGGATTTATCGGTAGCAACTTTTCCGTTAGCTCTTACTTCGCTTTAGGTCGCGAATCATCGCTTGCGATTCGAGATAAATGCGCTCGGCGGATTACGAAAATCTCACAGATCCCACTTTCGGATATACTCGAAAATCTCGGTGTTCATAATAGACGCGAACAATTTCTCGATCGTTCTGCTATCACGCGCTTTAAGCTGGGCTTAATAACGCGCGGATATAAGCGCGGTGGAATCGATCGATAAGCTAAAGAGAACTCTATGTGGCTGACTAAAGTTTATGGAATTAACTCGATATTCCGTTGAATACCGGTGACCTATAATTGCGCTCGCTTATAATTGGGTGTAGCTTTGGCAACGCGTATTTCGGGATCGACATTGGACACGATCTATCTAGCTGCACTTGTAAGATGTCGAAAGATAGCAAGACGGATTTTCGTTGCAGCAAGAAAAGAACGGCTTAATGTCTCGAGTTTGACCGACGCTCCTGCGAGGGCTCAATGATGACGTTAATCGGCTTTTCTAGTAAGTGGCGTATTACTCGAAAGAGATAAATCGAGACAGAGAACACGACTATTCGTTTTGCTCTGCAAGGTTTGTTGCTCGTTCCAATTAGCTGCGATTCTTTGGCTGAAGACTTCAATCAATTTCGCAGAAGACTAGGTCACAGATGCTACCAATTACGTTCCGTTGGCGGTAGCGCCATCTTTTTCTATCGTGTCCAGAAAGAAGTGGGGTAAATGATTTTTCTCTCCTTCGGGAACCAATGGCGTGGACCGATTGAACGGACGAAAGCCATTTGACGACTTTACTCCAATAATTGTCGTGAGAGCTTGCGACCGTTACGACCTGGTAGTCAAGCATCTGACCCGTTTCTTCTCTCTCTTTCTCTCTACTCTTTTTGCAACAAGCGGCAATAATTTTCTCGGCTCGATAAATCCAATACTGTGAAACGACGAATTACGATAAAGGTGGCCTCGAAGCCGTTTAACGCCACTTTCGCGAATCGGCGAACCGTATTTGCTACTCCTCTACGATGGAAAATGCATTATTTAGTCGATCATATGCGAGCTTAATTGGTTGAGATGTGCGTGCAATTAATCCCATGAGACTGCGCATGGAAATGATATCGATACTCCTCGAAACGCGCTGTCGTCCTTCGACTATGCACTTAGTCTCGCATGTAAGGTATTAGCATTGGACGGAACTACCAGGTGGTTTTCCTTATAATTAATTATACGTGAGGCGAGTTCCTCGCTGCGACCTGCAAGGCTTCGTCCTGTCTTAGGTAATGAATGGTAGACAGTTTTAATCTCCTTTTGGAACCGCAATTTTTCCGAGGATTTTTTTTTTTAACTCCATCGGCCGCGCACGCTCGTGAGAAAATTCTAGACCTCGTATTTTAGAAGTGGTCAGAAGATCAGTTTATACCCTGCTATAAATTTGCAATCGACATCTATGGACTTCGAACGTATCCACTCGAGCACACAAATTAGTTTCGAGATCCTAAAGCTGATCGAGATCCATAAGAACCATTATTTCGACTTGTCATCGCATTTTTCTTGAAAGAACGTCTTTAGTTTTTACGTCAATTTCTTATAGATTCATTTAAAATGCACAAATGGGGAAAGGAATGAATTTGTATTTGTGTAAAACCTTTTTTTAAACATTTTAAACACTTAATTATTGAAAAGTTATTGAAAATTAATAAAAAAATAAACATTTTTTTTAAACACTTTAAACACTTAGTTATTGAAAAGTTATTGAAAATTAAAACAAAAATAAAAATTGTATAAAAAGTTAGTAAATAACAAGTTAGTGAAAAATATAATAAAAAGTAATTAAAGAATAACAAAAATAAACTTTTATTTATTCAAAACTTGTGCGAATTATATATCGTGAAAAACACTGATTCGGTTTCAATTTTAAAATTACAAACAAAGCTTTTGTCACTGATGTCCTAGTTTAGATAAAACACTTGACACAAACGACAAATTGATTTGCAAGATTTAGAAAATATTTACTATACATTCGCGACAATTTCTATTTTTGCTTTGCAGTCACTCTTCTCTGAATCTCGTTGAATAATGTAGCTATATCAAACATAACGCGCGACACGAAGAGCTGACTATTTATAAAACAATGAATAATCATCGACGGTAACGATGTGTCTGGATGCGTAAAGCAATTACGCTGCAGGTTGTACAATTTATTTTAGTGCGCCGGTTCTGCGGTCGGATCAAGCTCCAACTGTGCTATATAAAATCCCGTCCTTTCAGCTCATTCTTTTTAACGAATGTAAATGTGATATAACGTATGTATTTTTACTCGCGAATTTCTCGCGTTTTATTCTTATCTTATTTATTGTTAATTTCATCCGTTGACGTTTTATAAGAAACATGACTAATTATTATTGTAAAATTAGTATAATGTTAAAAGTATATATAAATAGAAGATGATATAAAATTAAGAATAACGTAAATATTAAGTATTTATTAATTATTATTATAATATTTTATTGTTACATATTAATTGTCATTGAAATATGTCTTTTAATATCTAATTTAATTTAATAATCTGTGATTTGTATCGTGAATTTTTTCGTAAGAATTATTACTGCACTTTATAAGATAGCACGTTGCAAAATCTCGAGCCGACTCGAAAGAATGAATCTGCGGTACATTAATGGGACATTTATATAACTACATCTTTTTCAAGTGGTTTTTTGCAAGCAGTTACGATTACTTAACTGGAAGTTGTCCAAACTGGCCAACGAGGAAGACAGAATGTGAAGGAGGGAGGATAACTTAGAGAACATTCTTCTTTTTCAATTTGTTTTTTTCTTTTCGGTATACATAGTGCGCGATAAATTCTCTTGACGCGACTACGGTCGTTAGCCGGCCAGCGCCAAGCTGCATCATCAGCTAGTGTCAGTCGTATATCACGAAATTAAAACGCTGCCAAATCAGCTGATTAAAAGTCCGCCTTTCGTCCGTAAATATGTTTATCCTTTTCAGAGGCAATTTTCATTTCAAGTTATTGTATGCAAAGAAATGCGAGAGCTCGGAGAGTTTTGATAAAATAAAAAGTTCATGGATCTCACTTCGCGCACACATTTTCACTCCTCCTCGTCGACGGTCTGATGCAACCGCTTTTTTTAAGGTGCAACCAACAGAAATGACTGATTTGCGTGGCACACGCCACGTTGCGCTCTCGCGTTTTCTCGCTCGCTACTTTAAATATACGCGAGAGACGTTAAATGCGCCTCTAGAAAATAATGAGTTCATCGTGAGATGAATAAAACGTCGAGCAACTATTAACATTTTAATAAGATTCGCTCATATTATTACTAACATATCTATCAGCGAATGCAAACAGACACGTTATCAGCAGCATGCAAGAGAATCAGAAGCAGTATATAAGAGAAGGTTTCATTTAAATTTTAATTTTTTTAAATTTTGACTTTTCTGCAGAGTTTTCTCGAGAAATTATTTTATGACATGTAATCGACACAGCGCCATTTTTCATGCTTCCCTCCGGGCAGGTTAAATCGTCGCATAAAAATCAAGTGTTTTAGCTTGCGATTTGAACTTGTATTACAATCGGTATGCGTCGCAATAATCGTAGTCGTAGCGTCTAACGACCCACGAAAGCACAAGGCGACCAACGAGAACCGACTTCATTTTACGGCATCACGAAACTTTCAAAGTGGTGACCTAAAAACGCTTGTCGCTTTCACCTCAGACTATGCAGCTGCAAAAAAAATAGAGAAGAGAGAAAAAGAGCGAGAAAGTGGGGGAAAAGGGAGAAAAAAAGTAGAAGTATTCCGGCGTCCATCACAAGACATATAATGCGGCGCAAAAACGTATGATAAATTTTTCAATAGACGCGAAGAAAAGTTTCTAGCGTACGTGACTGGAACGCAGGAGCCCGATATAATAATAAGCATCCCTATGTGCTGTTCTCTGCCAGGTCACTATACTTTGAGGACAAATATACTGAGCGAAAGAGGAGAAAGAGAGAGAAAAGTAAAACTAGTAACGGGTGCATGTTGGAAAAAAAAATAGCAACTCTTATACGATGTTCTCTTTTCGCATTAAACCAGTATTATCGCCTACTAAAACCACGAAAAATTCCATTTAACGAAAATACATTAGATAGTCACAAATAATCGCAAAAATTTAAATGAAAATAGAAAAAAAATTATTTCTCATGCAAAAATAGTAGCACAATATATACAATGTCTTTAAATCGAGACTGACAGGTTGATTAAATAAAACAGGTTGATTAAATAAAATGTGCGCATAAATAGTTAAATTTTGATATAAACCCTTTATAACATTACAACATGAGAGAAAACAGAGGAAAATAATCTCTTCGTATCTTGTACAAAACGTTTTACGTTTATGAAAAATATTAAAGGGATATCGTATATAATAGATGTTTTTTTTTCTTTTTTTAAAAGAATCCGTTAAAATGTTTAAAAAAATTATACAGTAGTTTATGTAACTCATTTGCATTTTTATATCTCTTTATATTTTTCAGATTTATAAATTTTTCATGTAATTTAAATAATTTAAAGTTTAACTTTTATGATAAATATATTCGCAATACAATTACAGCAAGGTATGTAAAATATAAATAGAAACAATTTAAAATTACGAAACACGATCAATTAATTACCTAAGTAAGAATAGTTTCGCGCGAATTTTACGGTCGCGAATTTTAGGAGCTCGTTAACCGCTGAGAGGAAACTTATCACGCGCGCGCGAAAGAAGGGTGGTTACCAGGTAAGGGGAGTTTAAAGAATGATTGCAAACCAACGCGAGGGCCGAACGACTCTGCGGAACGAACAAGACGACGTGAAGCAGATAGCAATGGCGACTGTGTAAGAACGATCGTGCACGCTCCCGAATAAAATGGCAGATAGCAAACCCATATGCCCCAGGGGCGCCGATAACGCATATAAATGTTACCTGGTCATTTCCTTTAGCTATCGAGCCTCTCCGATCCCACATTTAAACTATGGCAGAAATAGGGGAATATCGATGCATCTCCGCGCGGAAATTGTAAAGGAAAGTTTGATAAAACGATTTGATAGAGCACAAAACAGGATATCGAGCTTATTTGATTGGATAGTACTGCGAAGAACTTGTGAATTTTGTTTCTTAGACTGAAAAGAGACTTACAGTCCTTAGAGCGATACAATCTCGAACCGTTGCATCTCGAGAAAGAACATGAAATGCGCTCGTATCTTGATATCCGAAATAATATTTATGAAAAATATCCTGAGATAAATTTTTTGCATGTTTTATCTTTTTATATTATTCGTCGAGCGTGAAATTAATTCGCTGATCACTTAAGTTGCGAATTTCATCAGTAGAGAGATATTAAAAAAAGATGGTTGCCTAACGTATGTCTCACCCACGTGCCTGCTTCAGGGTTACGATGGTGAAGAAACAGGCTTGCTCGCCATAATATTATTAAAAATCTTATCCCAGCGTAGTATCTTGGCGCAGAAATACTGTCAAAATGTACGTCGCGAAATTCTGACCTCGTGCAGTAAAGTGTTAGATTAAATCGCGACGCGCAGAACAGTATGTAAATCATGTACCCCACAATTATATACCATATACGAAGCGCACGGGGTAAGCCCTTAATGCGGCGTAGAAATAATAAAGGGACGGGCAAACACGGTGGTAAACGCGCGATGGAAGATGTTGCAGGTGTAACTCGTGAATCTAAACATGACCCGTAAAGTCCGCGCGCTCGCGCGCTTCCTTGTTTTTCCATAAATCATTCCTCGCGCGCGGATTCGACGTATCACCGCCGTCGACTACAGGCGAGCACGTTAACCGCACTCACACTCGCACTCGCCCCGGAATCGATCGACCTACAATAGCGGCGAACACGAACGTCCGGCGCTCAGACATCGGGGGAGGAAATGCGCGCTTTTGTCGTCGCGAGTAAAAAAGGGCGCACGCGCATTCGTCGCGAGTACGTACCAAGGAGAATTTACAAAATTGAACCGCTCGCCGCTAAATTTACTATTGGCGTGAATTCTAATCCGTAATATCGCAAGCTCACGACTTCGCTTACCAATGAAGCACGGTGGAAAGAGTTGATTTAACACGAAAAGAATCGGAGGGATAGGAAAGTTCGATCGGGCAGATTACATTGAGAAACTACTTCGCTGAACGATCTAGGAGTCTCGCGGGAGATATTTCAAAAGCGCACGAAATTTCGAGATTGCTTGGTGGGCTTTGTATCAATGCCCAAGACTTATAGTTTCGGCAAAAAGGCCTTCCTCGTTACAAGCAATATTGTCGAAGTCAAACATACGATCTTCGTTGGAGTGAATGGTTGTAGTAAGAAACCGGGCAAAAGAATGATTCTATGGCTAATTTAGAGAAACGTCAAAGAGTTTGAAAAAGTCCATCTTCGCGGAGCATCGTTAAGCATTTTTGTTCTCTCGTGCTTACCCTCGGATTACAGCCATAAAAAAGGTTCATCAACGACAACGAAGCATGAAAAATGGTTTTTCGCGTGAGTGGAGGAAAGCCTTATAATTTCACCGAAGAATGACGCGTAGACCAACACGCTAGAGAGCTTTCATATCATTTGCTACCTTTTCATTTTTTCCAAAATGATTTTTTTAGATGAGCACAACGCGCGAGATTTAATTTATAATGAGCAGAAATTTTGTCGCGCTGACGGAGTACAATTTCCCACGTAATTACAAAAGGTACAAACTTCCACCAAATAGGAAGGGTTTCCTTCACTCTTATCTTCCATCAAATCTAATTGTCTTAATTTTTCAACAACTTTCGTAATTCTCAATAAACATTACTCTATATTTTTAAATAGATTACTTTGCAACTTTATCGTAAACATCAATATTGTTTGCACAAATTCTTTTGTATGACTTGTTAAAAAATAAAAATCGAATTGTTCTTTCTCTTGCTCATCGTGTTAACTTACCTCGCGTTGATTAGTCTTTTCTTTATCTTTATTTTTGGCGTCTATTTCTCTCGAGTAATCACCTCTATGTATCGTTTAGTCCGCTCTACCGTCTAGCAACGATTCTTTTTCTCTCGGGACGAGCATTGCAACGGCGCGCCGTTTCCATCCGGAGATCGATAATCGAGACTTCTTGTGGGAACGGGTCTAGAACAAGGAGAGGAGATGAAATTATTCCAAGCCTCGGAGTCGAAAGTCTCCCGGGATATCCGCCGGCGAATTTCATATTTTTGCTTCTTATAGATGCCGGGCGTCGAAGTCTTCCAGAGGACCCTTCCGTGCCCAATCTTCTCGTAAAGAGAACCCTTCGCCCCATTGCCCTCGTAAAGACCGCACCTAGGGGTGAAAAATAATCAGAGGAGTCCGATAGAGCCGTAACTGCTTCTGATTTATATAAGCGTACCCTCTTAAAGCGGAACGTGTCTACGTTTACAAATAGAGACGAATCGGATAATTTTCTGACGTAGATTAGCGTTATCATTGGCACGAGATTATTGCGCGCATTATTTCTAAAGAAATTTATTTTCTAATGAAACAACAAAATGTGTACGTAAGTTTGATACTGTAATAATATTCATAGCCGTTTGAGAAAAACAAGTTAAGGTATTTGATTGATAAGTATTGGTGTAAAACGACAAAACCGCTGGAGGAAGAAACCGATGGAGATACACTTAAAATGGACTAGCTCGCGGAAACGGAAGAGGATCCAAAAGTAATTTATTTCTATGCATAAAAGTGGAGCAAAAAAGCAACAAGAAATAGTAGACAATAAGACAAACAGTTAAAAGGAAGGAGATGGATGTGTAATAGGAATGAGAAGAATGTGTGCAAAGGGATAACCAGGGAGAGAGAGAGACACTTCAGGAAATCGTACTAGAAGCTCGCTAGAGTTTTCATCCCGTTTGGTGCACCACTAGTATTCCGAGAAGAGAGACGACAGTGCAAGAAAAATAAAGGCTCGCTCCTTCTCTCTAGGTAGAGAATGCCGCTTCTTGCATCCCATTCCTCGCTGCGAGTCGCGTTTCTTCCTACCACGTCTCATTTGCTTCTCATCCGTACCAAGTTTTCCCCTCTCCGTCGCTCTCCTCCTCGATCTCTCTTCCCGAGAATTATTAAAGGGAAAACATCCACAAAATTCGTTTTCGACCGACAAAGCGGCAAAGAAGCAGGCAGGGCGAGGAGATGGCGGTTGTAACCTGCGGATTCTCGTAGCTCGTGGTTCACGTCATTGCTCGCCGCGTGGTAGATAAAGATAAATGTCGCAAACGAAAGAAAATTACGTACTACTACGAGTGGTGGCGAACGCGCGACTTGCTGCTCGTGAAATTTTTAAGCCGCCCATAAATATTCTATTCATACTTTTACTCTACCGCCGTTGGATATAACCGCTCTCCGGCTAAACGCGCCGGCAGCTGCCTCCGTTCGCGTGCACGATTCGAAAAATACAACGGACGAAAGCGATTCGTGCAACGGATTTCGGAGCATTCGGGTGTGATCAAAGCCGCGTCAAGCCGAACGGAAACTTTCGGACGGATATATTCCACATATATTGCACAATGGCTGCCTTCAAATTTCGGAAGTTCGATAGCCGCCAGCACCATTATTACGTACAAATGGAAGTTCGGTCGAATCGCGGCTGGCCTGATTTGCCATGTTTTACACCGTACCTAACGAACTGGACAACAATCGATTTAACGCACGGTTTGCCTAATTGCGTATCGCGATCAAAGCGCGGAGCGCTGAAGCGTGAGACAACATTGAAAATATGAAGATCTTTATTATTATCGCGCGCGATTATCATTATCTCATAGTATGAAGGATTAATAATCTTAATCGCTGGCATATATAATGTATCTTAATTCAAATGATGTTCAACGTTTCTTTCTTCCTTTAATCGAATATTATTTTATTAGAAAATCGTACATTAATTTTAAAGGAAATAGTCTCGAGATATATAGTAAAATAGATAGTAAGATATATAATGAATATTACAAAAAGAAAATGTAGAAACTGAAAAATGAACTGTTTTATATTTTACCCAAATAAATTTGGTATTCTTATTTTTTGATCTTATTTCGAAGAACTTTTGAGTAACGATCAAGAACTTTTAATCTTCACTTCAACATGTTAGTTTCTATTCACTAAACTTATAAACTTTATGTTGTGAAATAGACTGTTTTATTTTGTATTGTAAAATATTAGCATTTGTTAGTAATTTATTCCGCTAGTAAATCTTATAAGTTGTATTGAGTATTGGATGTACGTGATGCTCCGTGAAAGCTTGAAATTTTCATTTTTACTATTTTAGTATGCACATCAGTTCATTTTATCTTTATAGCTATACCCAATCGTGTCTTCTATTTTACATATTTTGATGCGACCGTAAAATATTAATGTTGAAAAATTTTAAGGGACAAAAATATCGAGATAGAATTTTTTCATTATACAAAATTGTTTATCAAGTTTTCTATTGTGGACAAATAAATGTGACGTTTTCAAGCAGATAATATTATATAATGAATACACCAGATATGATATTAAATCATATATATGCGTTATTTCAGAATAAACTCAAGAATAACGAAATGTTTTATAAAGGATGTTGGTGTATGATTTTATTACCAACACGATTTAATATATTTATGTTTTATATATTATATATCAAATTTCTTAACGCGCGTTCCATTAATGCAATACGATTTAATACGTTGCTGTATGCGAAAAACAGCGAGAACGATTATCGCAAGTGCCTGTGACTTATCGATTCCCGATTTCAATGTGCATGCGTCACTATGCGAAAATTGCCGAAAATTCGTACTCGGCGGGTCAATTATCGTAAAATATTACATTTTCGAGTACCAATTAATACCATCGTGCTTGGTTTTTCGGTCTATTGATTATCACGACCTGAGATAAATTAATGAGGATGAAGGAACTACAATAGAATCATGTGTTAAGAGTAACGTATTTTATAAAAAACGGCAAATTTTATTTTATATATTTTTAAAAGATGGGCAAATAGTTTATTAACAGTTGTATTCAAAGCATTTGTAATACTATCAAAAAATTAACACAAAGGATTATATATAATGGGTGCATTTCATTTACGTTTACACGCTTTAAGCGCTTATAAACGTTGCTTACATCGTTCTCTTTGGCGTTGTAAGTTCACAGATGGCATAATGATGTCATCATGACGTCATAATTCCTGTTCACAAATGCTTATTTCATTGAGGTAGGGTAGCAAAAGCGCTCATGAGCACTCGTGTTCCAAAGGAAGCGCTGAGGAACGCTCCAACATAGACAACATCATCATGTTTATTAAAGAGTAAATATTTTATAATTATTCTTCATAATTTTTATTAAGAAATATACTAATATTTTATTAGGAATCTTAATTGAGAAATGTCTTTTAAGAAATAAATATATTAAGAATAATAATTAAAAATATATAATTAAAAATATAATAATAATTAAAAATATATTTATTGAAACATACAATCATATTTTTTAAATCTGTATTATACGAAGGATTATTTTCACCGTCGAAGAATATCTATTTCTAATAAGGTTAAAACTAACAAGTACAATAAAAAGCAATCAATTCCTTTTCAACCATCATACGCTCACAACTATTATAATTAAGCGAAAGAGAATGATTTACAATCATCTAAACATTTAAACAGCAAACAGAACAATTGAAAATAGAGTTTATAGTGTAAGCATTCAAATGGAATGTTTCCAATGTTATAAAGTATTGGGATTTCCGTATTTTGTAGACGGCATTACAACCCGACAATATTCGCAATGATCGTACATGATCGGCGACAACGAAGATCGCATCGTCGAAAGGAGTGGGCGAGAAAATATGTATAGGAAATGCGTATAGAATTTCTGCGGGAATATAACACGAACGGGGGGAGTATCGACGCGTCAATCGTCCTAAACAATACGTCCCAGCTATATGTTTGTCGCTGAATATGAAAAATACGATAACAGCCGCGTCGATACAAGGTATACACGAGGCGTTTATGTCACTCTAAAATGAAACATCGAAATCAATCCGAAAGAGAGAAGAGGGAAAGAGCGACGAATTACATTTACAAAATCTAATTTTTCGTTGAAATGTTTTTAAAAGAGAGCACATTAGCAGACGAAAATTCAAACCATTATTATCGAAAACTCTTTCGCTCAAATTTTATATCATTACTCTTTTTTTCTCGTGTCGAAAAAATTAGTTTATATACATAACATTTTTGCTTATAAAAATTGGTTTATAAAAAACCGTTGCCAGTGAACGATTCAACATATTTGCGTCGATTGCTTTATATGATTTGTGATGGCATATTGGTAAAAAAATTAAAACAATTAAAATGTTATCAACAATTTAGATCTCTGAATAGTTTTCAATAAAATTTCATCTATATTAGTTTGATAGCAATATTTGAAAATTCTTGTTTTATTCAGCCATTTCGAGAAAACACACATAACTATTTCCTCTACTATAAGTATACAAAAGTAAAAAAATTGATCTCTAATTAATAAAAAAATTGATCCTTTTTGTCATAATTTTTTTTTCATTAATATTAATTGAAGAATTATAGATACGCAAACTTCTTTACATGGCTAATGAAAAATTAGCTACTAGTTCTATTGTCAACGATATCGATCCAATAAAAAGAAGTGAGATGCGATAAACGATGAGTGCGAGTAAAAAAAAAATGTAAGTAAAAAAGAAATGGCCAATGGCAGCGCGATAAGAATAGAGTACAAATTGGTTTAGATAAACGCGATAGATACGATCACGATATAAAATCTTGCTGGGACTCAAGCCATATGACGTTCCGACGTTCTGCAGTTCGTACGTCCATCCATGCGCATACAATTTTACTTCCGCAGCGATATTTCTCATCGATTTCTTTTCGCCGATGCATCTGGCCGCTGAAACGCAAGGCATTATTTTTTTATGCTCTTTTTTTGATCCTACAATCCGTCCCTTTTCTCGTAATATCCGATTTTTTATCCAGCTCTTCTTTCATTACTCTTGAAAGTTTCTAGGCTGTTTGCTAACAAAATTAATATCGAGACATATTTACTAGTATAATTTAGTCTCATATTTTTTATATTATAGAGTACTTTTAATTATATAACTATTTATGTATAATAGCATTCACACACACGTGGCAATAATCTTTGATAGTATTTGATTTGCTATTTAACCGTTTAGTAATTTCATCAATATATATATATACCGAATGAAATAAATTATTCGAGTAGGACTTCTGGTAGTTATAAATTGCCGATAAGATACGTGAATCAAAAAGTTTCACATTCAAGGCATTTCTATATTGCATGAAGTTTCAAAATTTGATGAGGGAGAAATCTGTTAGATAATAATTACTCTGGAAAGTTTTACGTATAATATTAAGAATGATTTTCAAGATGCTCTTATTGTTACAAGTACTTAGCAAGAATCTTCCGCTTATTTATTTAACCTATATATGTATACACAAGAAAGGCAGTTTTTTTAATTTTATTTTATATTGTGCGGTTATATCTCTCGCGTGCCAAACATTTCTATCTGTATCTCCGTGCGAATCAAGTATGGTTGTATTTCTTTTGTCGTTTCTGTTCGTTTTCTTTTCGCGTGCTGTTAAATGCAGAAGCTCTAGAGAAGCACAGAGAGGAAAATGGAAATGGAGAAACACGAGAGAGAGAGAAGAGAAGAGAAAGAGAGAGAGATGGATGCGCAATAACGTCGCGTTTGTGCGAGGTCGTAATTCCGGCTATATCAAGCGTCCCACCATGACGAGATAGGAGTATCTGGATGAACAACGAGCCGGTAAGGAAGGGGATGAAAGGGAACGAGGCAATACAAGCGGAGAAGGCTCCGGATAGCGGCTAAATCATTTAACGGTACGTGCCGCGGCCGGAGAGGAGGCTTAGGCGCTCGGAGGCTCGGGATTATAGCTCGCTTTGTGATCAATCGGGTTCATTGGTTTCTAATCGCTACAGCAGACCCGTATTCGACGTACAGTGGATAACTACTCCGGTACGTCGGCGATAAGCTTATCTTTGATTGTGAATTCGTTATACGATGAAAAGTTGATGAGGAGAGAAATGATAAAGAATAAGATAAAAAAACATACCGTAAGGTACAAAATTAACAAACGTATTCGTAAAAATTTAATATCTTTTCTTCGAGAAAACTTAATCGACCGCCACGTTTTCTTATGCAAAATTTTTAACATCAGATCTCTTAATAAGACAGCTTGATGAAAATCAAGAAAAATATCAGACATGGGATTCTCGAAGAATTATTGCATAGGTAGAAACTGTGAGATGAGCAACTCGATCATTATGCGAACTTTGTTCCGCTAAATTCGAATAGATGCCGGCATTTCCCACGATTTCCTATGGGATCTTTTGCTCTCTTCCATTGCATACATCTCATTTCCTTTTGTAATACGTTAGCTCCCACGGTGCTAGAGCTTTGTACAAATAAATTGCATTTCTTTCCATAATAATCTCCTTCGCCATCGTAGCTTTCCATAAATTGCCACGCTATTATATGCGAGTAAAAATATAACGCAGAAATATATAAGAGCAAAAAGAGAGAGGAAAAGGGAGAGGCAATACAATTCGCGCGTTGTAACGAGAATTTATTAAAGTATATTGAAGAGAATTGAAAAATTATTGTTTATAACGTCTTATCATTTCTTGAATATTCCGTAGCTGCAAAATGCAATTGATTGATCGAAGATAGCCGGATATTGCTCAGGGTCTGATTAAAGTTTTCTTCATTACTTCTGAATATTAATTAGCGACGGAGAGAAATCAATGTTGCCACCCGGCAAATTGCATCAGTTTAGCAAGAATCCAACGCGATACATCGGAACACATTCTTTTCGAAAGTTGCGCTCCGCGCGCTCCTTTCTAGGCACGTAGCGCTGAATAGAGGATTAATGATCGTGTTTGTAACTTTGATGCGTTGCGACGACTGCAGGGCGCAGTCGCGGCAGCCGGGATTGAATGCAACTGCAGCATTCGGCTGGTGCTTGCGTTATGCGGCGACCGTAACTCGGCGAAACGCGAGACGGATGGTCGTTTGAGCGAGTTTGAGGGAGGTCGCCTGGAAGAGGAGGGGTTAAACGAGGTGTTTTGTTGTGTGTCTCGGACCGTACTCGAAACTCGAGCGTACGTATATACGTACGTCGTATAGCTGTTACCGGCAGTATTCCCAGGTGTAAACAGGCGAGTTTGTCGGATTTCACATCGACGAGATTATTTGATGCATTCAAGTTGCTGATACTCATCCGTTCTCGGGAGGACCGTCATTTTTGCTGCGAACTATAAAATGTTTAGGCATTACCAAAGTTGCGTGAAAAATCGCGAGACTTATTGTCGTAGAAATTGAAAGCATTGATTTCGCAATTATATTTTTCTTTGAAATACCTGTTTTACATCCTCTGCGACTCTTCGAGTAGAGCGTAAAAAGTAAGTCGGTCATCGATTCTATAGCTACGATTGCATATCAAATTGCGCGACACGGGATAAAAATTCACTTGATTATAAAATATTAAAACTCGGATTGCGAAAGAGATCACGAAGTATATCGTGGTAAAAGTTGAGAACATTGATTTCGCATCTCTCGCGAGGTTTCCTTAAGCGTTTCATGTTTACCTCCACGATTCTTAAAGTTAAAAGCAAATTGACACAAGAATACGACATAAGAGCGTATCGGGGAAAGCCGGAAAATACATTCTCGGTACTGACGAGGGACGGATTTATCGGCCAAGCCGATAAAGCACATCCAACAATAAAGGATTGCTTGCATTCGGATCGAAAGTGTTAGGTTGACGGGCAGCTTTAATGCCGCTCGTTGACGTTATTTATAAAGGTACTTTGGTTCTCCGGTACTCGAGATCGAATCTGATATTGAAGAACGTTTGGAAAATATGATTGTATTTTAGTATGGGTCAGTTAAGAGGAAGAAACAAGGCTGTTTCCTTTCGGATAGAGCTTTTTTCCGACCGTTTGTTCAAAGGGGGAAAAAAAAGGAAGAGAAAACAACCGAGAGAGGGAGAGAAAGAGGAATGTCGACGAAACTCGTTCCCGAGTTCGACCAAACGTATTGCGGCTTTCGGTTTCAGGTCAGACGTTCGATCATCTCGACATATGGAAGAGGTAAGATCGAAGAGGAAAACGATTTTGAGCACAAAAGTACTAAACCAGCTCGCGGAAGGACTTTTCAAGAGATTTAAGATCTCTCCGATCGGTCGCGTCCCTCTTGAACAATTCTTTCACGATGATAAGTCGATCTGTCGTTACGAGACGAACGAGATTCGACATTTCTTGCAATACTGCGGAATTTAATATTCTCCGTAGGAAAGTTTGGTGGAATCCTTTTAGAGGTTTAGACGAGGGCAAGAAACACGCCGGTGCTGCAGCGCCCGTCGTCTGAGATCGAAGGCGAAAAGTTCAGGATTTCTATTTACGTTTTGCTTGTAAAGTGTGAAAGTTGAAGCATATTTTGCCCGTCTTGCTAACTTTTCATAGCTCCTGGTGGAATAATACTAAGGTACACGGGGCGAACGTCTAGCGCGAACGGACGGAAGTGTCGAACAACGTGATAATACAAGGAACGATTTTCATAAGAAATTCCCTTCGCGACAGCTCGACCCATCGGTTCTCATCGATCGTATCGTTAACTTAACGTTATTATATTCTGCTCTCAGCCCGTTAATAATTGTAATTAAATTTAAAAATATATATGTACTTCTATTTATATATATTCTTTTTTTATAAATTATTATTATTACGACGTAGCGGCATAATACGAGCTAATCACTATAAACGCGCTGAAGAATTGATATATTTGATAAAGATAAAATGAAACATATAAATAAGAGGTAGGGCATTTTTCTGCGACGTTCATGTTCACCATACTTCTTGTCAATATCGTATGCATCGAGAGAAATGACAGGACAGCGGAATAAACAACGAAAGACGAGCATTGCGGTTGAAGCATTTGCGATGTATAACTTTCTGGATTATGGATGGGAATTTAAACTCGACACCTAATCCATCACGACATGCTTTCGTGCCGCATACTAAGTTACTTTCACGCGCACTGATTGGGTTATGAATTTCGTTCCGACGAGTTTATTGTCTTCTAAGTTCGTTGATTTCTAAATCGTTTAAGAAAGGAAAAGAGATATATATTAAGAAATATAGACCGTCTCGAAAAATGTCAAAACTTTGGGAGCATATGAGATATCGATAAACTTTTAATTTTTTCATAAGAGGAGAAGAAACACATTTGAAAAGTGTCATAGTAATCTTGCCACATCGATTGCAATTACATTAATTATTCCCATAAAGTTTATTTTTATCATTGCGTGAGATTTATTTTATGCTACGAAAATCGAGCGGGGGAAAATACGAAGAATGTTCATTCGCTGAATTGGTCGACGGAATGGGACGAGGGAAAAGTATACAGAATAACAGATGCGGAGAGAAGCGCGGGGAGGGAGGCGGGACGAGATAAATGAATGGCGCGGATCAAACGGATAGAAAGAAGGAAACGCGAGCGCGGGGGAGCGAGCGAAAAAGGGGTGAAGAGGGAGAGGGAAGGGAGAGCGGGGGATTGAGAGATCGACGTATAGGTCGACCGGACGGGCGAAAGCGGGGAAGCGGAACTCGAAACTGCACCGCGCTCGAGAAAATTGCGTTCCCGTTGATAATATCGAGCCGGGGCTGATAACGCAGGGGCGTGCTAAGGGGTAAACGAACCCCGCGTGTCGGCCGGCCCCGTTACACTCTCTTCCCCTCTTCAGAGGTTTCCCCCGCGTGTACGCGCGCACGTGATGTATGCACCGACGTGCACGCCTGCTTTGCATTTTTACGGTGCACGTAGAATGAAGCGGTATAAAGCAGTCTCCGCATTTCGTTCGCTCGCTCTCTCTCTTTCGCTTTTTTTTCCCCTCTCTCCCTCTCTCTCGGCCACGCGGTATTGTAGGGGACGCGCAATTGCGTGTTCTACGGGAATCCAGGGAAATATCGTCACGAGACCAATGGAATTTCTTGTGCAGTTGTATGTATATTTTGTAGCTCGAGGCGCGCGCATATAGACCGCGCTCATTTTCCGCGTGACATGTGTCATCGGATACACACATGCGTTAAGTCTATAGTAGGTCGGGCTACCGCGCTGTGCATTTCCGCAAATCGATTGTGCGCGATGCCAAAGAGGATTGCGGGAGAACCCGCTGCAGAGCCGGAGAACACGTCGCGTTTTATAATCGTCGAAATAAATTTAAATTCTATTTTCAACGATCCGTTGATTGGGCTGAAAAAAAAAAGGATCGTCTTTCCTCGTTTCTCTCTCGTTGCTCAGAATTCTTCCGGCGCATTAGCGAAACAATTAAATCGCAACGTAGGACGACGAGGCAACATTTACGCGTTAAATACAACTACCTGTCTAGTGAGCTCGTATTCGCTTGTTGAGTGGAGCGGAAAAAGGAACGGGGAAAGGTAGCTACTGCTCTGTTAGAAATACGATTAAATCTTTGCGCGTTAAATGAGATTATTCATGGAGAACATTCGTCTTATTCGACGTAAAATGGCTCCGTAGTATGCTTACTGTATAATTTAAGAATTATTTGCAGATGGAAATTTGGAGATGTATGCACACGTTAAATCTCTTTCCCGACACGGTGGTTTCAATTGAGTTCACATTTATTATAACTTACACGAGGGAAATTGCGCAGCATTTGAAACACTTAAAACATTATCTTCAAATTTTCTTGGATATTTTACAGTAATGGAAAAAATAGCAAGAATCGTTTTTTGGTTATTTCTCGAATAAAAGATAAAGAAATAATTTGATATACATGAGATGTAATAAATTACACAATGATGTTAATACTAATAATTATATATAAAGTCAGAAGAGTTAATACTATGCTTTGTCAGAGTTAATTTATATTATTTAATACAGGGATTCATATGCATACGCGAATCGTTATCCTGGATACAATAATAATTAATGACGTTACCATATTTATTAACTAACCGTAAAATCATAGAGAATCGCGTATTCTCATAGTAATCCAGACCTATGTATGTACTAAAGTTCGTGTTTAAAGAGCAGCTGGTATTCTCGAAATAATGAACAGCATAATTGCGTCGATGTACATGACTATTACAGCGTATACGCTTAGTGGAGCAAAATCCAGAGTTAAATCTTACAGACATAGCTAAATGCTTGGAATGTGGCGAAATTTTACAATTTACTATTATTTCATGCTCAAATAACTATTCGCTTGCATCCTTCGCATTTTTTCAGAATCGGAATCCCGTGCGCATTTGTGTATGTATATGTGTGACAGCACATTATATTTATTGCATTGATATTGCATTGTTTATGTTTTTATACGCAACGCTTTGAATTTTAAATATGTATTCTAAAAAAATGCGCCGGAACGGCAAATAGCTCCCCGTTTAACGAAGAAATGCTTCTTTGATGCGAAAATGTGCGCGCGATAAATAAAATTAATTCGACATTTAGATACATTTACCTGCTGAACTTTTAGCACAATAATGCTACGAGCCAGAGAGAGAGAGAGCGTTGCCAGACTACCTTACATTTGAAGCATCCAGGAGTTTCCGCGGTAAACACCGTTCTCCAAATATTTCCTCGCCGACGTCTCTTTGACCTGCACTCCGTTATAGCACCCTCGAAAGAACAATAGTTACGAAACGTTTCCAGGCCATTTTGACGAAAATCGCTTGTCTCTCCATCTCTTCGCGATTCCCCTCCTCGCTTTGGTGCATATCTCGTCGACTCCGTCGCCTCGGATCGATCAAATACGGAATATCCTCTTAGACTTCTCACTCGTGACACCATTCCTGGAGATTTCGCTCTTGCCGTCATTTCCACGGTCGCGAACATTTGCAGTCAGTTCTTGCATCTTATCTATGTGATTCAGGTTTCCCCGACGATGCATAATCCTCGGGTGCATGTTGTGCGCATACATGTGTCTGGGTGCATGTGTGTATTTGCGTGTCGCTTGTCGCTTAAAGCACGTTTTATACGGCCCAATCCTCGTTAATCTTTCAACATGCATTCGAATGAATTATATGGCTGCAACAGTTAATAATAACAAGCTGTTCCGATGTGGTTACAATGATGCCTTACATGCATTATTGGAAATACTATAGCACACAATTATTAAAAGCGGATTTTTACATAAGAATTATTTTCTCCAAAAATTTTATTGCATTTGTATATAATTGTGTAAATATATAATGGTATATATAATATACGAGCATTGATAGATTAAAATCTTTTTATTTAACAATTTTCGTTTGTAGAAAAAAACGATGCAACAATGTGATATACAGAGATATGCATCGTTACGTGAAATTAATTGCGAAAAGTGTTGCGGTGCGATTATTACAATACTATATAACAAATAAAATAAATAGCTCGTTTGGTATTTCCTAATAATTTATTAATAATTAAAATAATTAAAAAGTTCATAAATATTAGTTATAAATCATTCTCCTTTTTCAAGCGAAAATTTATATATGTATATGCATAATTTCAGAACATCCAGTTAATAGTAACAAGCCGTTTCGCATACATGTATACATTTTAAAGCTTATGTATTTCTTGTCACATAATTTGCGATCATTAGCGTCTTGTAATTTTGGGTTTCTGTACAAGCCAAATTTATAACGGCATTTTCGCGCGCTGCAAACATACATACCCAGAGAAAGAGAGAGAAAGAAAGCATCCGGCGGTTTAATATAATTTGTAAATATACGTAACACGCGTTAATCTTAGGCCGCGTATATCTAAAATACACGCGAGCAATATATTCTACCTTAAATGCAGTTACGTTCGCACATACCGCATTCAGAAAAACGTGGACTTTCCCGAATTCGCGGTCACGTTCTATTTTAACTCGCCTCTTTTTCCCGCCGCGCTTTTGCCGCTTCCGTCCCGATTCCGCGACGTTATTTTTTTCTCTATGCTTTGTAACGGGTTCTGCCCGCGTTTTCCTTCCCCTCTCCCTGTTCCTTCTGTACCTTGTTTCGTCTGGATGTATCCAACGGTTCCGCCGGCAACCCTCGAACAAAACCCCCGGCCGCGTTGCAATGCCAACGAACGCGTACCACCGCAACAACACTCTGCAAGCCACTGTAGCAGCGTCCCCCTCTTGGCCGAAATCCCTCCTCGCTGCAACGGAGATGCAACCTTTCCCAGACACAGTATAACAGCCACGACCGTTGAGCTTTTATTTCGAATTAACATTAACAGGTTTCCGCGCTGGAGAATTTATGCGGAGGTGCACACAAATAAGTCGCGCTGGCCGTGTTCGAATGTAACGGAAATATTCGCGCTGCAGTATATACAATGCAATATATTTATTTATATTTATATTTTATATTTATATTTTATATTTATGTTTTATATTTATGTTATTATGCAATATATTTATAAAAATTGAAAGGTAATTCCTGAATGATGTATAATAGTCGATACATCCAGCTGATATAAATAACAATCAATAGATGAACACACGTGTTATATTTAATATCCGTTCAGTAATCTCGATTTTTTTATATCTAATAATCCTATTTACGAAATATGTAGGACGCATAATGAATTGCAAATCGATAGAGTGAAATAAAGCGATAAATTTCATCAACTTTTATTTCATTTTTATTTCTAGAAACAAAAATTTGCGTACAAATATTCTTGTATACATTTAAATAATAGTGTCGAAAAAAAGTTCCACTCTTCTCTCTAGAATAAATCTCTGAATATTGATCTATACAATAAATAGAAGAACGACACATATTCGCGCTATGGATTTATTTCTACCTTGCATATCAAATCATTAATGAAATATTTTCATTAAATTTGTTACATCGCTTAAATCACCGCTGTGAAAGTTCATCGCTCCGCCACAGTTCCCGCTAACTAGGAGTTACGTCGTTGATAAACCCGACGGAAATTCAATAGTGATTTCGAGGATTATCGATCCTACCCCATCAACGGTCGTGCTTCCCTCGCTGAGAATACGCGAGGAATTTTTAAAAACGAATCGCGAAAATACGCGAGGATAAATCCGGCGCGCAAACGGGTGTGCAAGCGGCAAAAAATTCATATTACTACAAATGCGACGCGAATGAATTTACGGCTGACATAAATTCTTGCTTATTCCAAATTATGCTCCATATCTGTCGTTACCTGCCGCGACGGAATAAATTACGGCGCGGATAACACTCTCTGATATCTATCCGTTTATAATAAATAAAGCTATCTCATTTTAAATGCCCGCTCTCGATTTGTCCGTCGATGAATAACGGCGTCGTCCCCGTTGGATTAAAAGCCAAATAAAAAAAGAAGGAAGAGAAAAAAAAGGAAACATTTAGGATCGCCCAAACTATCGCCGGCGTGCCGTGCACTCCTGAAATAACTGTCGTTCCAAAAGTCTTCCTCTTTTATCTTTTTACCCGCACCACGCTATCCGTTTGCCACTCCCTCTCTTTCACCCTTCTTTTTTTTTTTATTCGAGCGTCTCGTACTAGGTATTCGACCATTCTAACCCGAGTGCGGTGGTTTCGAGTAGGTCGACCGACTATTGGACATTCCACTCCATTTGTGAGACCTTTAAAATTGTAATATACTTCTTCTTTTTTTTCTTTTAATTAAATTCCATCCCATTCGCTCGTTCGTGCCTTCTGTCCGTGCGTTTATGCTAGAGACGCGAGGCTCGTCGAATGCACCAAAGTTCGATCTCGACGACTTTCCGCGATTCTTTTCTCTTTTTCGATTCTCCGCGTCGCGATTAGAAGTCAAATATCTTAAATTTATACCGTTCGTCACATGTTGATATGCGTGCAATATAGGACGTATATTTGTCATCGCACAACGATCGATGATATGGGTTCTCGATATTACAGATCACTACCAATCGATAGAGCGCGCAACATCGTCCCGTCGACATTTTTTTGTACGTTCTTTTACGGGAATATCTCGCGAGATATATCGCAAAAGCGAGTCAACTTGAATATAACAAAGTGAGTACGAGTGAATCGGTTTGAGCGGCGTCTATAGTAAGTTGAATCGGTTTGAGGCTCGCACTCTTCTCTCTCCCTCTCTTTCTATCGCAAACACGGTATAAAGCATTCGCTTTTGTAAAATTACACAAAAAAATATATATGTGAAAATAGAACTACACTCACAAACTGTTTTTAAAATAAGCTAACATTTTTATTATATATATATATATAAAATAAAGATGCTAGTTTATTTTAAAAACAGTTTGTGAGTGTATATATATATATATATATATATATGTGTGTGTGTGTGTGTGTGTGTGTGTGTGTGTGTGTGTGTGTATAAAATAGAATATCTTAATATTATTTATATTTTACGATTTCCATATCTTAATAATATATTACTTTTTTTAATAAAAGGACGATATATGTACTGTTCTTAAATATTTTGTTTATTTTTTACATTTTTACAATTATACACATGAATATATAAATGTATTAATTATATAAAATATTTAATTATCAAATTTATAAAATTGATTTTATAGCAAATTAATTATTAAGTATATATAATTACAAAAATATGCAAAATATTCAAGAATAAAGATTCAATTCGAAATATTAACAAATGATATAAATTTTTTTTAACGAAATACACGAAATCGGCAAAATAGAATGCAAAGATGCCAATAGCTTGGAATAAAAACCCGTTACGAAACGTATCTCTCGCACAATCCTGAAGCGTTTACTGGAGCCATCCTGCAATTTGAACAGAGACTTTGTCCACGTTAATGGTGGTCCTCTCGTGCGTACGCTATAAATCGGCCGATGGCTAAAACCGTTTACAGTGTCGATTCACGCATCGCCGGGCTTTGATTCGGCATTTGCAAAGAGCAATTTTCCCGGTAGCGCTCTTCTATGACAAGCGTACGCGCGCATCATGGCTTTTACCAAACGTAAACGCGAATCTTGTTTCTCATTCTCGTATAAACGGACCCTTCTCGAAAACCTTGCACTGTTTGCTTGCTCCACCGCGCATGCCGACGTAACAAAAGTGCGAATTTTCTAATTTTCCAGCAAAGAAAGATGACCGAGCTTTCTTATGAATCTCTTTCATCATCCGAGATGAAGAAAAATGTATACGCTGATAAAACGAAAATTTTGCTAAATTCGCGACTTTTAAGAAACGTTAGTGTGATTATTCGATTCCTCTCTTCTCAAACTTTCTTATTTTTCTAAGATATCTATTTCTACAACTCGTAATATTCTCCGAAATTTGATATATTTTCTTTTAGATTCGATTAGATCAATATTATTTAAGTTAGAAATATCAGCTTTTATTTAGAAAAAAAAATAAAGATAGAAAATATATTTCAATTTCATTTAAATCCAAAATGTTGATCTAACTTTAATATTTTATTTTTCCAATATCAATTTTTGTGGAGAAAATACTGTTCGATTAATTTTCACTTGAAAAGAAAACGGCAATCTCATAAAAGAATTTTTCAGAGATTAATTCTAGTTGTATTTCAGATATGTTACTAATACTATAATCTTTTTTTAAACATTCATATTTGTGTTCGAAATATCTATTCTGAAATAAACTTAATTTTGCTAAGTCGATTTAACACAAATTGCATTTATAATTTAATCCTTTAATCTTAATCGAAAGTTTTTGCACGAGTTTCTTAAGTCGTTATTGAGCAAAGAAAGAGCCGCAGGAAAATTTCTCTCACGAGAGGAATATTTCATCGATTATCAAATATCATGTCGTAAAAAGGTAGATTTGTAACAACGTTGAAGATGGGAAATGTGGATAGGACAAGTGTATCACAAGGAGAAAAATTCATCTTAGGCTCCCTAGAGGCGAGATGTCGGTGGTCTTTCCATCACGTGAGGAGATAAAAGACAGTGATAAGAGTTTCTGGAAAAACCGAGAAGGATAATAGTAGTATTGTCTAGATAGAGACTTTGCAAAGTGACATTGTAATTCGTGTCTTATTATAAAGGGAAACTCGCAGTTTATCAATCGTTAAAAGAATCGGGGTGTTTTGCAATATTATGAACCAAGAATTTTTATTAAATCAAAACTATAGAAGATATTCTTTGTACATATAACTATATCTATGTAAACATAGTAAATATGAAAATGCAAAAGTTAATAAAAATTAAAAGACGTCGACCGTTATAAACACCATCATTTAATAATTTTCGAGAGATAGAATTAAAAATGAAATGCTCGAGTTATCACGCGGTTATAAATCATTTGATGTGGAAAGTTTCGGAGATATGCTGTTCGATGATCGTAAAATTGATCTCAAACACGTTTGTTCTCCAGGTCCGATAACGTACCGTTGTCCCCCAATAATGTTTCCGACAAACCATCTCCCAGCGAGGAAAGGGCCAGATCCTTATAGCATAGCCACTGAAAACTTTCTAAGCACCGCGAAATGGAGGCCGAGTGCACGTAACGTGGAAGAGAGTTTAAAAGAGAGAACCGTGCGGAAGTCGGTCGACGACTGGAATGGGATTAGAGCTGGGCTTTAATGCCTTTAAGTCAATCGGAATCATCCTAATTGAATCGATCGCTTTGACGCGCAACTTGGACGGTGGTTTCCTTCGTGGCTTAACGTCCGGCAAAATCGTTCCTCGTTGGACGGTTCCACGAAAGTATTAGATACTTCGTTAGACCCCGTTAAATCCTATCAGCTTGGGCGACGTAACGCGGAGGAGAGTTTGCTGACCGTGTTCGATCCATTATTGTTTTTATACACGCGCGGTTAAAGTAACGAGCGTCTTAAGCGCTTTAAATCAAGAGTATCTATATACTCGGTGCGCTTTAAGAGAAGACCACGTTGAAAAAAGATTTACGAAGTACGATAACATTTACGCACGAGTTCCTTTCCCCGGCTTTCGAGTTCTTTCCCGCACGGGCGCGGAAGGCAAGGAGAGTTCGCGTACTCTGCATTATAAAACGCGCATACGTCACTGCCGCAACGCCAACTCTACTTTCGCGGTGGAGTTCCATCCACCTGACAAAACTAAGGCTATTCCTCCAGTTTTACTCGTCCGGGCAAGTGCACGAAGAATTGGTAAGTGCGCCGGGTGGTTTCTGAATTTAAGACGACGCGCTGTCTCGCATTCCCGCCGGAGAAAGAGCGAGATTATCATTCATAATTCAAGATTAAGGACTACATGCCGTCTCGAAACTTTTCTAATTTCTCACAAATCATCAATCATAAAAGCTATTAACGCAGAATTATCAAAAAACTATTATTGTATCACTTTCTTAAAGCACATATATAAAAAATTAACTTCAATTAAACAAAATTCAAAATACATCCATGTAACACAGGAAAGAGATAAGAAAGGATCGACATACGCGAGATCGATAGACGCGAAATGATACGCGGATGACAAAGTGAACGATAAAAGAGCGAGGCAGTCGTAATCGCGGCTCAGAATGCATGGAATAATTGTGCGCGAACGAGCGAGAAGCGAGCGAATTGCGTCGCATTGTAGGCGGCTTAAACGCTGCTGCAATCATAAAATATAATTTCTTCAGAGCGGCTTATTACGCTACTCGTCCCTTCGCCCACGTATTCGCCTGATCCTCTTTTTTTCAAGTCCCGCCTCGCCATTAGGTACTTTACGGCACGAAACAGCCGACGCTGCAGTGAAGTAGCCACGAGGATGGTCGGCCAGGCAGGACCGAGCGGTGGACCGTGCGTAATACGTTCGTCCCTACGTGTACGTGTATGTGTATCCTCAGATATGCGAAAAATATCTCATGCGTTCCGTAATAAAGTGCAGATAAACAGGGAAACGAGCTTTTTCGGCGGCTTTTCACCCTGCACTTTTTGCACGCTCCAACGAATCCGCGAGTTTTGAGAGCTGTTTGTATCCCTCTCGTTCGTATATTTCTCTCGTCCATTATTACATTTTACTTTTACGAAGGATCATATCTGACGCGAAATTAATGTAAACGTCACCGGTGGTAAGAGTATATCTCTTCGATGTTGCTTTTTTTCTTCGCAATTGCTTTCTTCTTCCGTGTATTGGCGCACATTGTTTTTTAAATGTCGCATAGAATGCATCGCGTTCTCGTTGACGAAATTGGTCGTGTCCGTGCGACCATCAAGCGGATAAGAGGAATCGTCATATCGCGAGGAGATGGGAACGACCCGGGGTCGGAGGGAATGGAGGGAGGGAACGAGCGAGAAGAAATAATAATAATTTGCAGAATCGCGCGAGTTGTCTGTAACAATTTCGTCGATTGCTCGAGCAAGTTTGTTGACCCGGCGGAACTGCCGTCTTACGAGCGCTATGAGAGGATAGGTGAGAGATAAACGCCGGTTCCACGCTTGGCAAATTTTATCAATTTTGTTATTTCCTGGCAACGATCCAGCAAGGTCCACGCGAGCGAAGCGTTTATCCTCTGCGCTAGCGCGGGATTCGTTCAGGAAATCGCGGAACACGTTTATAACGTCGCGCGGATTTTCCGAATGCTACCTCGCTATTCAGACGGTAGATATGCTTCGCTTCGGATTTATACAATACAACTCGAAACGCGACATTTGGATGATACGTTTCATGCAAAACATATGAGAATTCTTTTTCTTCTCAAAAACTCTTCTCTCTCGTACATTCTTTTCGAACATATTTTTATATGTTTCAAGCTGTACAATCTGAATATCATCAAAAGAAGTTACGATGTGTATATATTATATTATTATTAAAACTTTGATTGCTCTAAAGAGAAAATAATTAGTAATTTTTAGTTATAGCTAACCACATAAACCTCTATTTATTCAATTATGCGAACCGGCCTATTTATTTATTTATTTATTTAAATTTTTTACTCGAGCAATGACGGAACAAGTTTTTCAATGTGACCTATGTCTTTTTAATACCATAGTCATTCGTTCGTAACTTTGTTTCCTCGTGTCAACAGAAAGCACAAACAGTCTCTAATCAAGTGACCTTTTACAGGAAACGCTCCACTTTTACAGAAAGCTCAAAAGATAAGGCGAGAATGCGACATACAGCGAATAGGTATGTGCGCAGCAGAAGATATAATCGCGTTCTTCAAAATAATCTGTCTGAAAAAACCGAGAATTTGTCACAGGAAAAGTATTCCAGCTGACGTGACGACGCGCCATATATAAATAAGACGTTTAAATAAAATCAAGTGGCGACAGTTTTCTCCTTGAAATCCAGGTAATTGGTTTACGCGACTACCATTTACGAGGAAAAAGAGAGAGAAAAAGATTGAGAAAAAAAGATTGTGTTCATGCATTGCCGGCTGTAAGACATAAAGCCACGTATATGTGGAATTTGCGATCGAAACTCGTTCCTCTGATGATTTCTGTATATCGCTGTAAACGTCGTATACACGCAGATATACGAGATTGAACGGCACGGAAAGGAAAGAAATAAAACCAGCGTACTGCGATATTTTGTATAAATTTAAATTGTTTATTATACGAGCCAAGAAATCGATTGCTCGCGATATTCCATGCGCGGAGGGTTGGCATTTAAACGGTAGATGCGCTCTCGTTGCACATGATACAAGGCGAATGCAAGAACATTGACATGATTAGTCTTTTTTGCTCGAATAAAGTGTTGTATACTCAATATGCGCTGTAAGTGCACGTCGATAGAATTTTTACGATATCATAAACTATCTACGGCGCGGAAAGCCGAGGTGATGATACGTACTTTACTCTTCTGAATATTCTTTCGCAACTCGCTTTGCCGACGAAGAGCACTGTATCGAGCACAGTATATAAGAGCCGAATGTGCTGCTTTTATGCCGGTATTGCTGGAATTTTATTAGGTAGATTTTTCGCTGGTCTCGCGCGCGCGTCGGTCTCTTTTTCCCTGCCTATCGTGTGCCTCGTTTATCTCCCTTTCTTTTCTTCTCTTCCACTCCATCTTTTTTTTTCTACCTTCATAAGGGCACTGGGAAAGCTCTCGCTTGGCAAGCTTTGGCAGCCAATATCTCGGAGTGCGACTTAGTCCTGATCCCTTCTTTATGTCTGAATTTAAATAATGGAGACTGTGCTAATTTGCTGTCAGTGGCGGTCAATCTTCAAGCATACTGGACGGAATTCAATCGCGCGGTTAAGAATCTTTTGCGAAAGTCCATTGAAAAATATTCTGCTCGAAAATCTATTATCTTTCTATAAATTTGATTTAAGAAGAGGGACGGATCGTTGAGACACAATCATAAAACTTCAATGATTTTGTCATAAAGTTATTAAAGTATTTTCTGTATAAAAGTTAGTTGAATTTTTCTTCTGTGATTTTTCTTAGGTACCACTCTTTCACACGATTTTTATTCAAGGATAGAAGAGTACGAATATAATTAAAAGATTTTCTAACGAGACAATTGCCGTAAAATAATAATATATGCGAATTTTATAGGTATAAGTATGGATGAATAATTTAAAGTAGCTATTTTATATCATGCTGAAGATACTAAAGAAAGATTTAAAAATGAGGAAAATTTATTTTTATATATTTTTTCTTAAACGACTTCAAGAGTAAAGATAGCTCTTTATATTTAATTTTTATTTTCATTTCAATTTGTTTTATAACAAGGTTGCTTTTAATATGAATATAATTTTAGAACGTAAACTCTTGATATAAATGTAAAGTAGTGCATCCGATTTTAGCAAGAAATTTATATTTTTTTGAATAAACGCTTCGAAAATAAACGGTTCATCCGATTGATATTTTCATTTTAACAAGATCCATCCGTATGTGTAATTTCTTCAATGAAAAATGCAATTATATATAAAACATTCATTTCCTACGTCACTGTTGAAAGGAACTATTTCTAATATGCAAAAACGTTTTAACGTTTTAATTTTTTAACTTTAATAATTGAAATTGCGATAACGCTCTAGTTGTAACTTTATGTATATCGGAACTCTTTTTCTTTGCTCAATAAATCACATTATTTATTAAAGAACCCGCAATTAACGAGCCAACTGCTCGAAGCTAGTACTTGCGGGAGATAACAAATTTAGCGCTACAAAGTTCAAAATATTTTCCAACTTTAATATCTATGATAATCCTCTCTATCGGTTCTTCACCTTTCGTAATCGTACTTTTCCGCGATAGTTGCTTTCTTCGTTCCGTATCGTTGCATTCCTTTGTCGATCCGCGACTGTCTTTTTACGGTTACGTAAACAACGATTTGAAAAGCGATTTCTGTGACGCGCGCAGCTACCGAAGACAGAAAAAGATCGCTGAACCTAGCTTGAAATGTCGCAGTAAAAATACTTTTACGGTCAATAAGATTTCTATAATCCTAGTCAGTGTAATAGCACGTTATATTTTTAAAATCATTTTTATTCAATAAAGCTGATTATCAACGAACAAACGATCGATTTCTAAACGACGTAAGGGAGAAATGTTGGTGTAACTACTCCGAAATATTCTACTGAAATTTATTATATTTTATTTCCTTATGACGTTACCATGTTATTATCTCAAATCGCATTTTGCGCGCCAATAAATATACCGTGGCGCCGAATTATTAATTAAAATTAACATAAAGCCACATAATGTCGCGTAAAATCGTTCCGCCGTATTGGAGCGTTAGCGTTATAAGCAGTGGATTAAAGTAAAACATTGTTTCAGATTAAATTTATTCAAGTTAACATTTGCGTTGCATTTAACACAATATAAATGTAGAAAAAAATAAAGCAATAAAAATATACTCGTGCAACATATTATAGTAAAAGTTAGACGAATTATAAATGCAAATTATTGAAACATTGCAGAAAAAAATATTGCAATCGATAGCTTTGGGATATACCGTTAAAAAATGTCTAATGTTATTTCAAGCAAATTAATATTATTCAAGCAAATTAATATTATTAAGGTTAATAGCGTAATTATCGATATTTAAATTACCTTTTCCTTTTTTTAAGACCGGACGCCTGATTACTATTAATTTATTCGATAAATTGCAAATTTTAACTTTTCGCTTCTTAGGCGCTTTTCCGATGGTCGTCGCGCTCGGAACCAGATAAAATAAAACGAAAAGCCTCGCACACCTTACATAAGCGTTATTGAGTTATACAGAAGTGAAAGCTTGCCTCAGCGCTTCCGTGTTAGGACCACGGCGGCAAGTGTGCTCTAGCTCGCTGGTTGGTTTTATGAATATCAAGTGTTATCGTTGTACCTCGAATACTACCATGGCAAGTAATAATATATTGTACGTCGTTGTTTACCGTATCAACGACGCCCTCTTTTCTCCTGGGCAAACGTTTACTTTTCACTGTCAGGTATTATTACTTACACCATCGACAAATATTTGTCTATCGGAAAATTTGCTGTTGCTATATTTTGTTCATAAGTTATGTCATACCGTCTTAATCGTATGACGCTCTGCCAATCTTTCGTGAATAATAAAGACAATCGTGAAATACTTTTTACAATTAAAGAGCTGCTCGTAAAGAGTCGTTGTAAACATTGAATTTCAAACTGTTGGCTATACATGTATAAGCACTACAATTAACATCTAAATAAAGATAAGAAGTAAAAAGCAAATTGGAGTTTGCCATTAAAAGTACTAAAATATTTCACCTTAGTCCGCAAGTAGCAATTATTTTCCTAAAACCAATGAATCTACTTTTGAACAGTATTTGGCATCGATAAATATGACGTTAATTGCATCATTAAATGAAGTTGCTGTGAAAACTTGTGCATTTAGCACACAGATATTTATAAGAATATTTATAGATGCGAATATTTTTTAGCTTTTTGGAATAAACATCGCCGAATTCGGATACGTTGCGCGAAACAGCGATGTTTAACGTTATAATCAAACGTGAAATTCAAATGTATTTAGCCTTAGATCGCTCGCTCGACTAGAATCACCCATTTCCTATTTCGAGCTAAATCCCCTCTATAGAACCCATTAGTTCGAGTCTAATCTTCTATTCAGCATTTCCGTTATAGTTGTCAACATTACAATGGAAGGCTGATTAAACCAGTCCGTCGTTACTGCTGCTATTGCACACGCCGTCAGTGTCGCGGGCAACACCGGCGTTGCTGTTGCTAAAATAATTATTCGATCACTTTCCAAATTGATGCAAATCGGTAGTGCCGCGTGCAACGCGAATAAATAGCGCAGCCGGTGTGGGGAAAATACTGCAAAAAAAAAGGGATGAGAGAGAAGGTCGGCGTGCTTTCCAACGAGAGCCCGGTATCTCGTATTTTTTCGTCCCATCGTATAGCCGGCCTCTCGCTACAATTTCCCAGATCGTTATTATTTATTATCGAAGTACACGGCGTGTAACATCGATACGCCACACGTAATCGACCGTGCAGAGAGTTCGATCCGCTTTTGTAAAATGCGAGAGAGCGAGAGAAAGGCAGGGAAAACGTTCGTTTTGCAGGATAATTCTTGAAAAACAATACAAGCAACGTACATAGAGTTATATTTTTTGTACGCTAGTTATATCGCGATAAATTATTAATAACGATATATGTTTATGATATTAGCCATGATCCGGCAGGGTATCTATTTTTGAAATTTTCCATTGACGTACACACGGGGTACGCACAATATACACGTATGTACATATTATTTTCGTCGATACATATATATTTTTATTTCTCCCTTCCGAATGCAAATATCGAAATTGAAATTTGCAAAAGGGCGAGTTCATCGGTACAATATTTCGGCCCACGGGGAAATAATAATTAGCCGAGTCGGGAAATCTATATGAGAGATGGAATTATTATGGTATGTAGCGTTATACGCGGACTATCACGAACATTACAATTTCAGGCGCGTGATGCGCCGCTTCCAATCGGAATTCGAAATTTCGTGGGTAGCGGGTTTGCGGATAAATGGCATGTACCAATATAACTTGTTGCAAGGCTAATTTTAACCAGCGGTTGTAAACGGCGCGAATCGAACCAGCCGCTTCGCGCCGTACCATCGCGATAATTTTCGAAAAGTCTAGCACGCACGTGTTCTGTATTTCCCGTGGGCGAGCACTCGGCATTAATTGCGACTACACACACGACCGTTGCTTTGTTCCTTTCGCTCTCATCTTCTCATGCCTCTCCCCGTCTCTCGCTACGAGCATCGATACGAAGCGGCGATCGTTAGCGTGAATGCACCGCGAATCATTAATGCGATTACGAGGTGTGTAGCGCGGTAATCGGTGTAATGTATTTCACAATTTTCGACCAAGTGCGGAATAACGCGATAATGAAATTTTTCCGAGATTAATCCGCAATAATCGCGCATAGACGTATACAACTATCCGTAGTAACGGCAAAATACGAAAATGCGCATTAGCGCTTTAATTAAGTTTGTTAAAAAAGGAATAATATATATTTAATAATCGTCAGAAAATCAAACATTTATTATTACATCTGCAAAGTATATCAATTGTTTTTAAACCTCGTATAAACGTATAGTAAATTATTTGAAGCTTGAAATATATATGTGTTCTCGATAGATTTTTTCTTCAATTTCTTTTTCATTTTCATCTTTTCACATGTGATTCATTAACATTACGTGCGTGCCACTCGATGATATTCACTAACCGATAAGCTACGCCGATTAAATTTATCCGAAGCGTATATTCGTTGAATCGCGCGCGTTAATAACTCTCAGTTATCAGCAGTTCATTGCACCTAACTCGCAGACAAATAGATCTACAATAAACATACGATTTATGCTGTACGTGTACGCGCGTACAGAAGGGGACATCACAATTTGACATATGGATATCGCGCGGCAATACAGGCAATACTGGAGTCATTACTTTACATCTCGCGCACGGGTCACCGCCCAATTATTGACAGTCGGTGATGTAATTATCCACCGTTATGAAACGCAGAAATCACGACTAAATGTAATCTGCAACGGCATATCCGATATTCTTTTATGTTGATTCTCGCGCATAGGGATTTCGTGCCGATAATCATTTCTCGTTTTGCATAAAGGCAAAATTGAAACGAGCAATTTTGAAGAGCAGCTAGCCAATAATCCATTTCGCAAAGAGAATGCACATGTACGAGGACGAGTCTGAGAAGCTGAATATTTAACTCATTTCTAAAGATACCGAAAAACGTGCATAAAACGCGATATAGATGTCGTTTCAAATATTTTAACATTTACTGTAACTTAAATAACAAAAATATATATATTCTTTATATCTCATTATTATCTCTTTAAAAGATTTTTTCCTGTTTTTTTTATATTATAACACACATACAAACAAATGGATAAAGCAGCGAAATTTCGATTTGTGAAGCGTGTTATCATATTGACTAATCAACCTGCTAAAATATTGATTCAGTAAATGAATGCTGTACAGAGTATGCTGTACTACGAACAGGGCGATCTCTGTGCTTCTATTTCCTTTATTCCTCCCGTGAGCTCACGACAAATTATTTGGACAGCTATTTCGTGCATATCGAAACAGTTTTGTTCACAAGCGCAAGAATAACTGTGTAGTGATGTAGTGATTAATATGATAAAACTGCAAAATAAAAATTGTCATAATAGAATAACATGGATTGAAAATAAGGCGAGACACTTGTTTGTTAAAAAATATAAAAAAGATAAATAGAAATATTTTTCATAATTCTAAAAATATGATTTTTTAAAGTTAGAATCACATATATATACATATATTCAATCAATTTTTCGAGACATATTTAATTCTGAAACAATGGTCTTTCTATACATAACTTTTTATCAATAAAACCTTTTAAAAATTGTTAAGGAGCAAAATGATTCATATCTTTTTATATTTTTTTTGTCAAATCTGTTATCCTTAATTTGCGAATTGTGTGGCAGACTTTTTAAAAAAATATTGTAAAACGGTTAAATCTGAAATATCTGACGTCACAATCTCTTTTAATTTCGAAGAATATATTTTATATTACATACTCGTATATAGACATAGTTTTTTTTATTTATAAGATATATATAAATATATCTCCTACATATACAATGTAAGAATATCGGTCAATACGTTTAAAGGCGAACGCATCTTGGTAAGAAAGAAAGAGTAAGAAAGAAGATAGAAAATCGATACATGGGAAACCGTAGCAAGTATGTATTCAGACTCATCTAACGTCGATTTATTCACGTTATACGTGTCGTGCGACGTCACGTGTGTGTCTAACACCTGCGTTGATCATCGATCTGTCGCTGTCTACTTTCAGAGAATGAAAGCATATCACCGACCAATCGTCCGTTCTAATAACAACCGTCGATATGGATATAAAGGGACTGCCCGCTGCGAGAAATAACGTTTTTTTTACCTCATAAAGTCTCTATGATTATGTCACATTATCGTATATCTTACGAAATGATCGTTATGTCGAGCGCAATGTTTAGTGGCTTTTACATAAATGGAGGAACGTCAGCCACGCCTTTGAGCACGCATTTTTTCTCATTAGTAACGCACGGCAAAAAATTTGCAGAATGTAGGCAGTAGACGCAAAACATGCCATTTACCCATGAAAAGATATCATTGTTCGATGAAGTAAACGATGAGATAGCGAGCAGCTTACCATATATGTGTATCTATACGTGGAAGCTATTGCTTCATTCCTTCGCTGTGCTCGCTGTGAAACCGGATGAAACTGGCGAAACGAGCTTATGTAAACAGTGCAAGAAAAGAGAAAAGAGAAAAGAGAAAGAGAGAAAGAGGGCCCTCGAGCGTGATCGCACGTGGGGAGTATCCCCGATGCGTGAAAACAAAGAGAACGCCACCCGATATATCTGCTTGGGCTGTGCGGTCGGATGGTACAACCTCGATTAAAGGTGGTTAGCCGGCTGTATTTTCCTACCCATTTTATCAACCGCGCGTTAAATATCGTCGTTATTTGTGGCTTCCGCGTCGACTAATATCTCTGGATATCCTAACTAAACGAGACGGTGAGGACAGTGCACCCGTGAATTCGACAATACCTCCGGTCGAGCCCTCACGTATTCACCCCCTAGGACCGAGGACCCGACCCCTCGGCTGACCTTTCGTAAATAGCGTGGAAGCTGACTCGATAACACGCGCAACCGTGCATCCTGTGCAGAAAATCAAATGTGCATATAGGCGTTTGCGGCTCGGAGAAAGGTCACTCGTGTAACGTATTCAAAGTTACCATTAAATGTCATGCTTAAATATGTTCTGCGGAAAATATCGACTATCTGTCTGGCATAGCAAGGCCGGCGACGTTGGTCAAACCGCTGCTTTCTGCGGCGTGCAAATTTTTTCTCTCCCAGTTCTCGTAGCGCCGGATTTTACTCCTCGGCGACAGAAATTGAAGTCGCTTCCGTCTCTCGGGCACGTACACCAGTTATTTCAACGATATAAGGAATTCTTAGGAATTCGCTGTTGGCGATCGAGTGATCTGGATACTTTACCGGTGCGAGACAGTGCCATGAATTCTCAAACAGTTGCGAGCTTCGTAATTCCTCACATATCCAAGCCCGCGTCGAATCCTAAACGTCTCGCGAGTATAGTTCCCGCAAATCTTGACTCAATCGCATATATAGCTTAGATATCCAAGAATATATTACAATATCCTCTTGAATTTAAACGAATAAGTGACGGATAAAAATATGACTAATAATATCCAAATATCGAAGGAAACTTTTTTTTGCAAGTTAAGAATTTGTATTTTTAAATAAATTTCTATAAAATATGTCTTATTCGTTTTGACGATGGTCTATAGGAAAATTATATGATACAATATTAAGTTTGTCGATTTAGCATTATCATTACGGATACGTTCTATTTTGCTTTGTTGCACTGTCCTTCTAGAGACGCGACATATTTAGACCTGGCATCGTTCCTTAACTCCAGCCTCCTCCAATTCAAGCCAACCCTTCAATGAAACCGATCTTACTTGGGGTGCGATGTAACATTTGTTCAAGGGGTCACACACGCACATTTTGTCCCTTTTGGTAATGGGAATTGAAACACGCCAGTGCGACGATTTACGATCAATACCGAGAATTCTAGTTCAAAATTTTGAACACGTAACGCACATTGTATCGTATGTTCTATAGGATTCGTAACATTGATGGCATATCGCGATTTATTTGCCTCTGAATATTCGTACTTTATATTTTCAAGCATTAAAGTGTATGTATTTCCGTGATATCACGTGATAAATTACTACAATAATTCGATATGCACATTATATGTAAAATCATTTTTTTACAATTTTATTTTTCTTCTCATACTATTTTTTATTCTTTATTGATGATCAATTTGAAAATAACATGCCAATAAAACAAGATTTTTACATAAACTAGGAATATTGTACAAAGAAGAGAAAAAACGATTAGAAGAAAAGGAGGAAATCGGTGTAATAAATATTAAGGTCCATCAAATGAGGCCAGTTAAAAGCGAAGAATCGAATATGTATCGTTTGAAATCGCAATTTAAACCTTTACGATAAATTGACGCCGAATTTTCAGTAAGACTGGCAGCTTTACTTAGGATTTATCCCGTGGGAAATCAGTTTCGTTCGGTGAAACTCGTAATATTATCACAGTGCAAGGCAAGTTTGAAGGAGGCCGAATAATCGAACACCGAACTATTAAAGTCGATAGTCGACTATAAATATTCGAAATTGGCACGTTCATTAACTTTGAAAATTAATATTAATATTGATCCAAAAAACGCGTGTATATATTTGAATATTTTATTACAATTATTATGTAACATACTTATTATTTAATAATTATATAATTATTAATTATTTTGCGTTCATTATAATTGCAAAATACATCAATCTAACGTACAGGTGTATTATATAAATATTTTATTAATACATTATAAAGTCTTTTAAAAATATATTGGAAAAGAGGAAAAAATGCGTGGGAAATTGCACGTGATACTTGTTCCACGTGTTTCATTCTTCTCCTACGAGAATTTCCTACAAGAATGTCAATGCTGCCCTTTTCACTCTTTGATAAAAAATTATCCGATCGTTTATTATTGTCTGACGCTTGTATTGTGCTCTCCAATACTTACAATGTACAAACAATACAGAAAATACATAACGCTTATTTATTTCATTACTCAATTTTTTAACACTTATGTTAAGTAAGGTGGCAAATTGGTTTTCGTCCAATCTCACTCTTATCCGTTATATGGAGCTTTCCTCGAATATTGTAATCAGCTTTGACATAACACATCTCAAGTCGTCGCATAACATTTCCGCTTTCATTCGATGCGATGCAAATGTCGGATATTTGCTGCTTGTTGAACGTACGAGTGTCTTCGTGTCTTTCTTTGCGAATAATGTTTCGCGAGCAACGAATAGCGAAGGAGACGTTCCTCCTCCTAGGACGCAATACCTTCGAAAGGTATTTTATTAACGGCGAATGAAACAGACAGCGCGGACAAAAGCTGACGTGCTATATTGTTCGGGCGATACATTGGACGGGACGGAACACGCAACATGAGCCGCGCAATTGCACCGACCTGCATTCCGAATGCACGCGAGCGATGCGGTCGCTGACTGCAATTGTGGTCTTCGCGCGAGCTATACTATACGTATGGAAAAAACAGATCGACGTGTTTGACGATATGTGCACTATCTTTCTCTCATGTTATTAAATTTCATTTATTATAAAAAATTAAAATTTCGTATTTTTTAAATTTGATAATTTTTTTTCTCACTTGTATATTTTTCTCTCTCCTTTCTCTCCCTTTCTCTCTCGACGTTAAACGAGAATATCCTTTGTGGGTGCGCTATATCCTGCATCCATTTTGCTGCCGGTCGGTTTCTTTGCCATTGCGTATCCTGAAAAAAGCTGGCTTATAGAGATTGCGTAACGCACGAGAAACAAGTGTCTAAAAGCTTCCGTTGCATCGTTCCGACTAGCACAAAGTTTGCGAAGTAATCAGAAACATGGAAGGAGACCCGCGCTGCGCTGCACACATTTATGCGAGTTTGAAACTCCACCTTCGCAACCTCAATCTCCTCCTATTATAACGTCTACGACGATGAACGAAAATATATCTCCGGCGTAAAGTTTTCGGGGGCTTGAGTTTAACGCGAACATAAGTTATTAGACACGCCCGCGCAATAAAATTATATTTCGCCTGTATCTGCCTCTGCGGTGGAAAGTCACGTCAATTACGTGATATCGCGTCGAAGGTAAATTTTCATCGCTCGCTCGCGCTCCGTTAACGATGAGTGTAACCGGATAACCGAAAACGAGCCAACTTGATACAGTTTTAAATTCAAGTTGGAAAGTAAGCAATTAGTAATTCCTTTCGACCAGTTTTCTCTAACGGCCGGAAACTTTCGACTATCCTCTAATTGTGAAGAAACGAACGACGAGGGAAGGAGAGAGGGGGAGAAAAAAAGGATGACACTCGCCGTTGAAAGCGAAGGCACGTGTTTCAAGTATCTTCCGAGCGAGGAATCCTTGATATTAATTAGATGAGCTCGTAACTCTGAAATCGGAGAAGTAAGAAGCCGAACTTCGTTTGGGAGTTCGTTAAAGGAGTTACTCGCGTTCGTATGGCGGCGGATATCCTAACTCGCGTAACGACTCTTAACGCGATGGTATCCTCGCTCCTTGCAGCCTCCTCCTCTTGTAACGAACGCAAAGTTCTCAGCGTGGAACACACCCTTCGTGGATGCTTACAATTTGTTGCACGCGACAATTTGTTGCACGCGTGTCACAGAGCTAGACATCTTCCCGCGCGATTTTCCCAATTATTCTCTCAACATTAAATGGAACATTTTACGAGCGCATCAGCTTTAAACGTGAATTCTATTTTTTGAAAAGCTCTCTCTGCTTAGCGTAAAAATTGACCAAACGTTTTCATCATCATCAGCAAAAATCTCTGTAAAAATATCCTGATTTTATGAAAGCAGGGGAATTATCCAGATTTAAAAATATAAAAAGATACAGCTCCTCTAGCTTATATTCATAGCTCCTCTATCTATTTATTCTATAAAGTAATTAACAAAATAATGATTCTGTCGAAAATATAACAAAGGTAATCGTTTGTTTTACAATATACTCGTTGCTGTCTTCGCAGTGCTTTATATGTACGATATGTTTAAAATCAGGAGAGATGACTATATTTTTTTGCAAAAGTTTTTATCACGCAAAAATTGCTGTTTTATTTAGTTTGTAACTTTTAGCACAAGCATCGCACGCGTGCATTTGCGTAAAATAAAAACGCACCAAGCGATGGGTTGAAATAGCTATAAGCGGATTATACATTTGACAGTTATATTCGTGGAGCCATCTCTGACCATCTCTGCGAATATGGAGTAACTTTTAAATAAAATCATTTAAATTATGAATTTATCTTAACAATCCGAGTCAATTAATTCGGAATTAAAGATAATTAAACGAAATAATAACTCGATTAAATTTTCATTTTACTTTCTAAAAATATCTGTTCTGAAAAACTCTCTCGATGAGAAGATGACAATCTATTGTACCGACATTTATTAACTCTGATTTAATTAAATTTTATTTGTATATCGGATTTCTTATTTGTCAGGAAACCAAATAATAAATCTAGAGTACTAAAACGAAAAGAAATTTTTAATTCGAATATTAGTTTGCGGTCGATACAACAGATCAAATGGAGTTGCTCCTTTCGTCGAAGGTTTCCTAAACGTCCACCAGATAGCGGAAGGCGCGACGTAGCACAATATGGCCGCCTAGTATTGGCATCGCTATGGCAATTCTCTTGGCAGCTTCCTAATTGCCTTTTTTATACATTTTACACGAGTTTTTTAACATCAGTGTCTAGGAAATAGATAGTGTACGTGTACATGTGTATTATGATGTAACTGCGGCGTGGTGAGGTGCCGGAAAGATCGCCGTAAAACGCGGTGAGTGTCTCACGTCATTCTTCGCGCAGTAACTCTCGGCTACTTGCTTTGTCGTTTCGCGTTATCAGCCAGTCGATTTGTTTATCAGTCCTCGCGGCCGCGAGGATCGATTCCACCAGTCGGCATGTGATTTCGGAGCGGCGATCGCCCGAGCGTATCCGGGCAACGAAGCGAAGTGCGTCGCATGTGTCGTCGAATCCTGTCAGTGTGCGCATATAACCTCTCTGTATTTCGCAAAGTTTCGCAAAGTCAATTTTCCACTCTTTTCGTTTTTCGATATTCAAGTATCTGCCATTAGATCGCGTTATCGGAATCGTTGCTCCGGAAAAGTTCTGCCCCGCGATTTCGCTGTCATCGTTGAACGTCGCGCGAGCGTGTCTAGGCACGACGACGCAACGCTAGTAAACAATCGAGATTGTTTACCGATTCTCCGCTACGTCAACGACGTTCGCATGTGCGGTCATTGACGCGCCGGTAGATAAACGAGCGTCGCCATAGTAACCCGTTCGTCTACGAGCGTTTCGCGTATTGTGATTTGCGATAGTTGGCTAGAATGTCGAAGCCGTCGAATGTCGTGAGCGCGAGATTGAATGTTGCCCGAACCCGTTCGAGCATTATCTTATTTTATCGTTATCACGACGAGATAAACGATTTTGGACGCGCGTGTCCTCGTCTTCGTCGTCGTCCGCGGAGAAAAATTGCGTCGCGAACTGTCAACTCGATTGTCACGCTGTGATGGAGCATAAGCGCGATCGTCGGTATTTTTAAATGTAACAATATGGCTAACGATAAATGTAATAACTACGTAGGAATGTATTGATTTTTCCGCTGAAATTAATATGTGTCTCTGTAATGTTTGCTTTCAGGGCGGACCTAACCACATTCCTGTGAGAGTCTGAAAAGCGACATACAGGTGCGTACCGACAGAGGCATCCCGCGGAGGGATGTTTGAAGTATCCAAGCAGTAACGACCGATACACGTATGTTTATTATGTTGTTTATTTCTATTTTGCATTATATTTCTTGCTGACCACAATGACCACACATGTATACAGAAAATAAATTCTGATATCTCTATTGCTCCTTTTGGATTATAAATTATTGTATACACGTATATCGCGCAATTGAGATACATTTTTGGAATTTTATAATTATCGTACACATACATACGTTATGTCTGTAAAAACCAATATTTATAACAAGATGAATAAGTATCATAAATATTTTATATACAGTAACTCTCTACTTTTGTATACAGTATACTCTCTTTCTCTTGTTTATATTTAATACATTTATATTATGATTATATTTGTTTATATTACTGAGAAAACACTCGTTGTTTATTTGTTTTATGTTCGGCTGTTATAATTAAATTTAACTTTTAAGAGTATAAATCACATGTCTGATTAACATGTTTAATTAAATTAGAGATAATAAAATTCTTATCAAAGAAAATACTAATTACAATGTTTATATGTGAGGTCATTTCATAGCTGAATAATTATCTGTTGTTTTTTATTTAGTTTTTTCGCTTTTTGGGAGGCTTACATAAACATTAATTCAGTTTTATATTTTTGATCTAACATGTATATATTTCCGTCATTATCATAAGAAATACTTTCATTATAAACTATTTTTTTAATTTGCTAATACAATAATATAAGTTTGCCTAAGAGTAGAATTTTCTCGTATATAGTTATGGATTTAAGAAACTACTTTATTTTTGCTTTATTATTACTTTAACAAAATTTTATTTAAAAGAAATTCAGTATTTATACTTTTATTATAAGGCTTTTTAATAAATTAGTACATTATTAATAATAAGTATGTATACATGTTATTTTATGATCTATCCATCTTATATGTAATCATTTATCCCAATTTTATTTATGCCATGGTATATTTTATATTTTTCGATTCTCGAGCAGTACAATTCGTTAGTTAGGATAATATGAGATAAATTTTTAATGCTCTATTATCTTATACAGGATATCATGGAGAAATTTATTCAATAAAGTTTGTTTGCAATGTATTCTGATTTCAGTTCAGATTTGCTCAACAAACATATTAATTTACAGACAAAAATGTACATACATTAATATCTAATGATGAAGAATGTTTTTTTAATAAATATGCTCGGGTGAAGAGCATTAACTTCAGCATTAATTTCCATTAACAGAAACTACAAAAACACAAACATAATTCAATCTTTTGTAAAATACTTTAATCTTTTATCGATTTTCTTTGATATGAAGCTACAGATTTGATAAAAAGTTCTTTATTGAATAACTTATAATCGGGAAAAAATATAAATACTTTTTTGTAGATAATTATAGAATAAGCAAAGTAATATTAATTTTTCTACATTTTATTACACATAATTTATTTTGCTACTTTCGGTTTAGAGATTATATTATAATTAACTATGTTAACATTTGTTTACTACCTGTTATGTTTTACAGTCAAGCTCTTTTAAAACAACTAAATCTCATTTAAAATTTAATATTTTTATATCTTTTTAAACACATCACAAATATTAAAATATACGTACTTCAAAGCTTTATTAGACAATAGTAGGGAACTGTAATATGTTTTTACCGACTGTATCACAACTTAACACCTTTCCTGGTAACTTACAAACGAAGGTAAGTCTTGTACCGACGACAGAGAGAGTAGTGCGTCTATATCGGGCGTTGTAAATTTACTCCTGAAATTTCTGTATCACTCTCTCTGTTACCGACTGGTACATAGTAGGTAATATTCCTTTCTGGTTGTTGATCGACTTCCAGTTTCCGTTTGTTGAAATGTCAGCCAACAGTTTTCTACAATCGAAACATTTATTCGCTATTACTATAATAGAAAATTTCTCCCCACATCGATAAAAAATTTATTATTCCGTAATAATTTATGATAAAATGGAGTAATAATTTAAAAAACGTTTTTGAATATATTGGTAACTTATATATAACAAATATAGAAATTTTTGCAATTATTGAAAAAATTAAGTAAGTTTAACCCATATACATACTTAGGTTAATTCATAAATTAATAATTCGTTTTTTTATTGTATATAATACTGTATTACGCATTAAAGCCTACCATTCTATTAGATTAGATCAGTAAGAAATTTACAAATGGGCGAAAAGGTGTGAGTGAAAAATGTATATAATTCTAGAAGGATTTTTAATTTTATTTTACGCTTAATTATACGCTTAATTATACGCTCAAATATTTCGCGATAAGTTCGTAACATGAAAAAGTTAGCTATTTACGACGGATTAAAATGACATGGTAACACAGTGATAGACGGAAAAAGCAAAAGAAAAAAAAATTACGAGTTCACGTGGAGTGGCTTATGGATGGATTTACCTTCGTGTACACGTGAGCGAATTTCCGACCGCGCGCGCGTTGTCGGGTATTATTTTTAATCACTCGATAGTTCGCCCGAATGCCCGAGTGCGAATCTCGAGGCAATGCGATTATCCCGTAATTGGATTTACGTTTGACTTCCACCTGTTTTTATGCAGATACGTATTCGTTTCTTTTCACATCGTCGATAGCGTCAAGAGGTGCCCATAACGTTTTTTTTCTCTGCCTTTTTAATGTAATAATTCACGCGTGTTAACTTTCTCTCAGCGGCTCTTCTCATATTATAATTTAACAATGCATTATTCAACAGAAAGATAACGAATTGTAATGTTTTAAAAGATTATGAATTGTAATTTTCTTTTTTAAATTATGATATCTTTCTTTAATTGATTTTTATATTTACAAATAATTTCTCTAATCCTTGGGGGAAAAAGGAAGAAGCAAATGAAAACTTGAAATTTACGAACAATTTTCAAATTAGTTTGAATCGTGGATTTGTATTCAACTGTAACATCCTCTTATCCTTTTAAATTGACCATGAATCATGAATTCCCGATCGTACGAGGGAGCATCTGGTAGTCCCCGCGTATATTGTGTCAAAAGGGTGAGAGATCTCAGGAGGGTAGTAAACCAACAGCCGATAATCGATCATGCGACTCGGTAACCCCATTCACAGCAGTATATGAAAGAAGAGATAAGCATCATGAACATTCATTATCGAAATGCGTGACACGTATACACACACATACATATGTTCTTTTATATCAGAATGATTATCTTTCATACCGCAAATTAAATTCATTTATTACCTTTGCTTCTGTTCTTCTCCCTTTTTCAATCATTTATATTAATACAATTGATCAGTATCTAAATATTTCCTCCTTCCTATTAAATTTGGACTAAATGAGCATTTTTACTCTATATTTTTTCTCCACAATGATGTTCCTGCATTCCTATACGCTACTCCTACGCTATTGTTAAATATCTGAAAAAGATAAATTCCTGTATTTTTGACTATTTTTTTGAATAAAATGTTACCATAGAATGAAAGAATTATAATTAGGATAAAATAATGTTTTCTGATGAATAAAACATTAAGCTGTAGTGGCGGAACTATAAATTATTAACTATAAATTATAATAATTAGGATGTGACAATTTCTTGTAAAGCTTTTAAATTCAGTTTGATAAATATAATTAATGAAAAAATATTTTATTTAAATAATTTATTTCAAGTATGGGATGGTGAGCTTAGTGCATCATCAGATTTTAACTTCATTGCTAGTTGAACAAAATCAACCGAGAGGAAATCGTAGTGGGTGGCAAGTAACTGACCGCAAAAGCGACGACGAGCTTTTTTATTTATTCCTGTTTTCTTTTACCTGGAAACCATTCGTTCATTAGACCCGACCATCCTCATACAATATATTCGCGCAGATCGAAGCCAGTGCCGAGTTTCCCTGACCACATATGGCATATATCTCTTATTCTATCTTCTCGCTGATTCGAAATTCCCTCATTATTTCTTACTTCTAAACTATTGTCCGTTATTATAATTTGAAATAATTTGAAAATGTGATCGCATCTCATTTTATATATTTGATATGTATCACTTAATTCTCTTAGAGATTTATTTAATATACATTCAAAAACATTTTTCTTTATTCTTGATTAAATGGTGGAGCATGCAAATTTATGTACGTAGAAAAGGATATAACAAAATTAAATTGACGGTAATTTTTTACATAGTTTTTATTACCAGTGTTTTTATAAATATTCAAAATGTAGCATTCTCTTAGCTGTTCACAAAAAATACGTTCTTTCATATCTTTTAAGTATTTACAATCATTATTTCAGTCTTGTGCCTTGTTCTTCTTCCCTTTTGTATAATTAATTCTCGCACGCTTTGTCTAAGATATAGAGCGTATTTTCGTGGCGAGTAGATCGCGTTATAAAATCTCGGTTTTCATAGCCGGTGAGATTGAAAGCAATCCAAGTGGAAGTAAATTCGAGGAAACGCGCGTTTGATCTTAAACCGTCGAAATTATTTTTGATGTCGGTGAATATCCGTCCTCGCAAGAGAAAGAGAGAGAGCGGCTTTTTCATTGATTAATACAGGAAAAACGCGTACGTACGCAAGCCTGAAGCTGTATGCATTTAATTATGTAATGTCAGACACACGGTGTAGCTAAATAAACACGCGCGCATGCGGAGTCTCCGCATCGGAGATGCATAGAGTAACAGTTTACCGTAGGAGATATGTAGCTAGCGATAATGGTAATGCTAGTAAGTATTAATATTCACACTGTTAAAGCACATTTGCGAATTTTTCGGAGCTGGATATTTTGAAAAGCATACGAAACTGAATGCAAGCTGAACATCGATGTAGTCCGATTCAGGTTTAATGTTTCGATAGCAATCTCTATTCGCTTGCGTGTTTCTTTTCTCCCCCATTTCGCTTCTATTTCTCTTCATTCCACCCATCAGTTGTCCCGTATGCTGCTTGGCAGCTGTCTCTTCCTGCTGCTTTCGTGCTAATTAATTAAAGGACGAGAGCGTGGCCGTAGTGTACAGTAGCGAGAAAAAAATATTTGCTAAAGTCGACCCGTTTTTCAAACGCCATAATATCGCTTTATGCCGTCCGGTTATTTTAATATCGATCGAAACATTTCGCGGAAATAATCTTCCATGTATGGTCCGCTTGTATCGCGTACATACGTCGGATGAATTACAAATATAAATTTCAATTGCAGCATCTGGCTTAACAACGCGTTTAATTCTTGCATTACCAAGGGGCTAATGAAATTACCGCTTAACGAGCTTTTCACCGTACTTTAATGCTATGTAAATTATTCACATTGTCGTCTTATGTATTTTTTTCCATTCAGCATTACGATTGAAAACTGCTCCTAATGTAAACGAAAATTAGGCGTGAGAAAGAAAGAAAATGCCATTTTGGCAAAATCGACCGACATGTGGTTTCATTACTGTCACTTAAGACTTAAGCCTAGCTTAAACCTCGCCACAGGCGATCGTAGGATTTGCTATGTTAAAGCTAAGCTACCAAGAAGCGGTGACGGTAAGGATACAGCAAAACGGACCGTCATTCACACAACGTATCCACTTTGGAGTTGTCGCAAAAGTTGTTCGTTTAATATTGTTTACACGTAAATCCAGTCTGATGGAAATGGCATAGGATAGAGAATGAGAGACAATTTAATTGCTAAAAACGCGGAATCATATTTCCTCAGCTTTGTCCGCGCAAATTTTTAGAGCGGATTAATCGATTTTGCATGTTAAAGGTTCACGAAATTACTCGGTAGAAGTAATAATTATTTATTAAGCTGTACTGCAATAATTATTTTATTTTATTTACATATATATATATATAATATATATATATACACACACACACACACACACATGTATATATACATATATATGTGACATGAACTGTTTATATAAATACGACATATACTATATATAATAATATATAGCAGGATTATATTGCAAAATTATATGAAAATAGAGAGCGTCCTATCGCCTACGGATAATATTGAAATGCTCAAATCTCATATTATATTTGGGAAAAAATTGGATATCCGTAGGCAAGAGAATCCAACTAAAAGATATATAATTAAATTTGATAGGTTTTTAACGTAATCAGCTCGATGCTCTCTGAATTTTCACGGTATAGTGAAACGTTCTTAATTTTTGTGATTATACTCAATTGGATGGCGCACCTGCAAATGGATTTAGAAAAGAATTTAGATAGCTACTAGATAGCTAGATAAGAGAAAAAGTGGCGATGTTCTTATTCATTTTATTACCGACTTAACAATCTTTTTTTTTTTTTATTTACTCTCACGTGCCCTGCGCTCAATACGAAAAGTACTTTCCACCATGTTCGACCGGTGCTTCATTCTTTCATGAGAGAACTAACTTTAAACGCTAATTTGAAATTTGTAGAGTACGCAAGTCTCTACTTGAACATAAAGCCAAATCAGAGTTTCCTTTTTAGCGTCGATATTTCACCGCTATCTAGTTAAGGGAAGTTTTTCGAGTGGAGTAGGTCAATAATTTTAATTCGATCTGATTGAATGTATGAAATTACAACATATTATTCTTGATGCGGTATTTCATCGCGAGATAAAGTTTCGTTATATTGCCGTAGTTAGCGGTTCACCGACTGCTGATATTTCAATGGAACCACAAGCAGCGAATCGATCGGTCAAAATTGCAAATATTGACGAAACATTATGGGTGTTCCGCAAATTCGATAGGTTCATAGGCATTTGTGTAATGGTTGGGACGGGTTTTTACGCAGGAATTTCTCGCGGATGTGCGAACGGATGCGAGACACGCATACTCGATCGTATTCCCTCGTGTGAAAGTACAATCTAATTTACGTAGAGTTTCGCTCGCTAGCGTTTCGAATATACTCGATGCGTGATAAATTATGCACGAAATTCGTAGCCATCGATCTATTCTATTCGAGTTTTTATTTGCGATTCGCGTTCTACTTTCTGTTAAATATTAATTTAAATTTTGGTTAACAATTAATTTAAATTCCTCTTATAACGGAATATCTGAAGAAAAATTGCGTACAATATTATAGTGTGATTTGGAAAATTTACATTGTGTCCACTCTGATATATTTTTTTCTGTGTAATATACTGGCGAAGAATATAAAGTATGAAAACCTAAAATAATCTCAGTTTAATTTTTCGTTTGTGCAAACATTAATTATACCTGTCAGCAGAGTGTAGATTGCGGAATATAATTCTCATCCTCGTTTTTAATCTGTGTAAAAACGATGCTCATGAAGATAAAAAATGACGTGGAAAGCAAACTTTTTTTCCCGCGTATGCTAGCGAGACGCCTCGATTATCGATTTATCATCCTTCTTCGTTGATTCCCTTGGTCCATATTTCCCGGTCGCATATTATCTAGATAGTCATCTACTATCGCTTTAAAACGTTACCGGTCCAAGAGTAAAAAGAAGAACTGAACGAAATAGATGAATGACGATTTCATATAGTATAATACTCACGTCACTCGTTGAATATTTGCATCGTGTTAAAGAAAAACTGCAACATTTCATGGATTATTTTCTACTATCAGAAATTTGAAATAAAACTGATTTAATAGATGGACAATTTAATTTTCTTAAGAGATTAAAAGTTATGAGGAAAAAGGATCTACTGAAAACATCCATCTTTCTCAAAACGAAGTTAATTTTTTGAAAAATTGTCAAATGATAAAAAAATCGATTTTCCTTAAACTGTCGAACGATTATGCTTATGAAATCGTAACCGCTAACTAGATCGATAGACAATGGATGTCAATAGCGAATGGTATATTATGATGCTTACATGAAATTATTGCAGTCACTCGAGTAACGTGATTAATCCAAGAGTTCGCTCGCATAATAGTATTAATATCGCGTCGGTGCTCAGGGTAGGGTGACTAGGAACTGTGCAATCATCGACACGCGAGAGTACGCCCTGTTACCATTGACGATAAGGACTACAATCGCGACGCTGACAACTCGGTAGTTTCCCATTCGCGAAAATCGACAAAACAACTACGGTTGGGATTATTCGAATCGTCGGGCTACATTTCGCTTTCCCTCACGGGAAATTTTCGAAACCCGGTTACTTGCGTCGACATGGAATTTAGTTTGCCGCGGCCTTAATTCACTGCGTAAAATTGCCAGCATTCGGGCGTAATGGAACGTAGAGAGGGATTCTCGGACACGTAAAAGTAGGGCTGATTTCATTTCCACGGAAACCCCGCGATCAATTGATTCGATTGTCCGAAAGTCCAGTTCTCGTAACACTCTTTCAGGAAGTAACTATTCCTGATCGGCCTCGATCATTATAGACATTAGAATAGCGTACGAGGAAATGATTGCATCGCGATGAAATATCGCTCTTTTTCACTTTTGACAGAATTATAATAGTGTACAATAGAATTAGAATAATGTACGAGAAAATGATTGTATCGCGATGAAAGATCGCTCTTTTTCACTTTTGACACATAAAAGTCAAGAATGTAAAATGTTCAATGACAAGAAAAACATATAAACTTTATTAAATTTATTATAGAATGATAGAAGAGAATGATAGATTTTATAGAGAAATATATATTTTATTTGCTAAAATATAATTTTATACATTTAAAATATATTGTATTGATTCGAAAGAATTAATAATTTCCAATGTATCATATCACGAGAATGTATCGACTTGAATCGATATAAATCGATGCAAATCTAGCGATAAATCGGTCGATATTTGATTAGTTGTACGAAGCCAAGCTAACTTGTCACTGAAACTCGTACGTGCGCGCATATTTGTATTTATTTATACACAGTTACACATGTATTCTCTAGATGGATAAGCTCTCTCCCAGTCGCTGAATTTTATGGCACGCCTCGAGACGTATCCAGTACACGTATGAAAGTGCAATAAAGAAAAGTGGCGTTCGTGCTAAGCTCGAATGCGCCAGCCCGCGACTCGCACTCGTACTCGTGGAATTTATTTTCGATCAAGGTGGCCATTGCTGATTAGCGCGACAATGGCAGCTTTGTTCTACGATTAACGACGTTTTCTGCAATTCCACCCATTCCGTGTAGCCTTCCCAGTTCCCGATAATCGTACACTCGAATCCGGATAAGATTTAAAGAGCCATTCTCTGAAACTTACGAGGGCGCTTAACTATATGTAACGGTTTTCATTAAATTTTAAACCGAAATACCTACGAAACGCGTACAATACTTGTCGTTACAAGATTCAGCTATTTACGATTGCATATAAAACGTAACGATGCATCGTGCCGTCTTAAAGCCCAGCGGAGCCGCTTCGTCTCGTTTTTATCGTCGCGAGTAAGAGCGCTGTCCAATTTCATCGACATACTTTTGTTCGCGAAACGATGTATCGCACATTTTGAGATTATCTACCCGTTAAGATTCTATGAGAGATGGAGCTGCGAGAAGAAGAAAAAAGTGAAACTTTAACGAATGTGATTATAGTATAATATAATTTTTCTCCAAAGCAAATCCTCTCTCTCCACCTAGAGAAGAAGAAAGATGATTGGCTTTCGTGTTTGGTGGAAGATACCTAGATGAAAATAGTTTTTAACGTAGTTAGATTCCGAGCGCAGAAACTTGGGAGATCGCCGATTGGATGCTTGCTGTTGATCGCATCTTGGCGCGATAGAACAGGGTGGTTAAAAGCAGGGTTCTGATGAAGCTTTTGACGCTTTGCTCGCAATTTACTTTATCTGCAGTTACATCTGCATTGATACATTGCACGGTACTTTCTCTCTCTCTCGCTCTCTAAATAATGAAAGTAATCGAATGAGATCTTTTTCCGGAGGAATGCAGCTGCTTTTCCCATTTCTTCGTCCGTGAGAAAAGCGTCGGAACGAAGCAAAATTAGATAGTGAAAACCGCCACACGAATGCATACCGACGATTCCATAGATACCTCGAAACGAAGAATGCGATTGTTCACAGCGCCGTCGATGGGTGCCAATATCTATCGCTATCGTAGCTCCTCGCTCAGTATTTTACCGAGTAATGAAAATATTTCCTCTCGATGCGATTAACTGTTGCATTTTTTTCTCCCCTCAGTATTTTAACTCGACAAATTGCTTTAACTACACGGCATGGGGGGTATGCTGTTGCGCGCATTAATCGAGAACTTTGTTATTTAGATCGTTATTTATTGTTCTTTTTGCTCTTTTTAAAAGAGACCGGGGGATGAGAAAATCGTTGCAGCATAAAGTTTTATGGGACATAGCTCGACGCATTTATTTCGCGCAGCGAAATGATCGATGTGCTCAATATAAACGAGGTAATGACAAAGTATTTATCACGGATAGCGAGAGAGCTACGTTACATTCTCGTCAACATGAGCGTGAGATAGTTTGTCGGTTGTGCTTTGATAAACCTGATAATAATCAAGCGCACATGTATATAATTACGTTGCAAGGAGCTGCTTCCTACGCCCATCCGTTCGCTATCTAAACACATGCGTGTGTCTACACCGATATTAGTTTTACTTTAAACCATAGCCTAAAGTGTGGGGAGGCTAATAATCTAATCACGAAGATTACCCTTATAGTGTAGATAAGATACGTGTCATGCTTGTGATTCTCCTTTCTTTAATGAGAACACTTTGGTATCGAATTCTCATAAAGTGTCGTTCCGTCTATTTTTATAATTAAATATAAATTTATATGATTTGTACAATCATTTAATTACGTACGCAAATATGTTTAAAACGTTTTCGGTTAAAAAATTATCGATGAAACTCTTATTTAAATATAGTTCTCATTATTAAACAAGACGAAGCATTATCATATTTTAAAGTAAGTTACATGAAATCAGATTATAAATTTAATAAATCATATTACATTTGTGTGAATTCTTTGAACAATTGATTTCTTTCTCCATGAAAATAGAAGTCATTATTTATTGCAAGTTTTCGAATTTTATTATTGAACACTTTTGTATTAATCTTCAAATTACATATCGTCTGAGTAAAGTTAACATAGATTGAAAATAAGATGTCAATCACATTATCTAGTGAATTCTTGAAGCTTAATATTCTTTTTTTAATCTTTTATTTGCAATGGTATTTATGACTTTGAATTATTGATTCTTTGATTTCCGTTGAAAAAACAAGATTTAAAATTGATAAAAGAAAACCTTAAATAAAAAATGATCACAGTCTATAATAAATTATTTTATTTTTTGCCGTATTGTAAAAATTGGATTGAAATAATTTTGTTTATTTTCACGAAACTTTTATTATGTCTTTTTTCGCGTACATTTCTTTACAATTATTAATGCTAAATGATTTTACAATTATGTTTGGAAAAACATTTTCGCAAGGAAAAAAAAGCTCGTCTGCAGATTCTTCAAAAAGCGCACCCTTGAGGTTGATCTGACGTTCTATCGTGCGGTTTCTCCCGAGATATTTCTCGCGGTCGATTCAGCGATAAAGCGTCTGTCGGAAGGAGAGCGAAGCCGCGTCGAAGGCGGGTGTTGATTGGCCGCCAATCGCAAAGCGCAGCGGAAAACCTCGAAGCTCGCAGTCGGTACGCTGTTGGAGGCTGTTCGTGGATTAAAGGCTTTTCTTTCGAATTTCACGTCAGTCAGCTTTGCGCCTGGGATAATCCGGGTGCTGTATTCGCGGCGCGTATATAAAATAAAGATCCGCCACGTCTGTCGAGCCAGTTGCCCGCTTAATAACGCTTAATAAACGGCGACCGATCTGACGTGATGCGCGGTATCTCTCTCTCTCTTTTTCTTTCTCTCTCTCGTCACTTTTCTCCCGCGTCCCTTCTTTACAGAAGCTTTTATACGGAAAACGGATTATACTCTTTTACGCGCGTTTGGCACGTGCGACAGGGATGAGATATGGAGACTAGCAAACTTGCGCGGAAAAAAACGGAGGAAAACCTATTTTGCTATGCAAGATGAAATTGCTAGGAAAGAGCGAAATTACTGCGCGGTTTGATAAAGACGCGGAAAATGTATATATATGTGTATATATATATATATATATATATATATATATATATTATTACGTTTCTATTATAAGCATTCACGGATCGTATTATTGAATTTTGATTGAGTTTAATATGATATTTGAAAAGTGATTCCCTCTAACTCGAGTATATGGGCAAAGTTCCGAGAGAACAGACAGAGTACTTTACGCAATCGTAGATTGTGGCAGGTAATAATTAATTAAGCTAATTGTAATTATATCCAAAAGTTCGATATCTAAAATACAACGAAATTGATTTGCACGTAACTACCTTTTGTAAGTTTTAAGTTTCAAAGTTTACGAGCGGGAGTTTTGCTTTTCCTGCCTCATCGGGAGTAGCAACGGGAGTTTATTTCGCTAAAATTTACTCGATAATTAATTAACGTAGCGAAGAAATTGCCAATGTCGAAAAGAAGTTTTACTCTCGCATACGTGCGTACGTACATACATGAAAAAAAAATTACGTATTACACGCGATTTTCCGTTAATTGCTAAGCAAATTTATTTACGATGTTTTCGTTATCTGTATAATATGTATCGATTTCGATGGCAAGTATGTTTAATGAGTCGCATTCATAACTTTAATGGCACATTTAAATCGAAAAAATGTATCCCATGATATGGAATTTTATCCGCTTAATGTAAATATTATATTTAATGTACGACATGAGAGAAGCAGATATATTTAACATTAAATACGCGATGTTATTCGAAGCTATAAATTTTTCTATCGTGAAGATTCATCATATTCGAATTTACCCCGATAATCTGCGAAGCGATCGCGATGACGAAGCATATCCTCGATCATGCACTTTCTCCTCATTTTCATCGCGTTTGAGCATTTTTTTTATCCGCATATTCGTTCGCCACCCTTGTCATCCCTTCGATAGAAGTGTTACCGAGCGTAACCGCTTATCGATCAACACGAGAGCTGCACCCTTCTTCGACAAACTCAGACGCGACTTTTGATAACTTTAATCCCCACCCCTTCGCGTTCTCATAGAAACGCGAGCGAAGCCTTTGGATTAGAACGGTTGGAACCGTCCCTTACCACTACCATCTGGTAGCTTTCCTGAAACATAAAGGTATTCCTTGCCAAACCAAACTACGTGGCGGTCCGTGTTGAACTAAACCGCAAGCCGTCGGCCAATTATACAGGACCCTAATAATTTAACCACGTGTCGTTGGCCTGTCTAGATTTGGCCATGATAACCCTCTAGTACTCGAGGGTCGTTGTATGCGGATTGCAAAGGGTTGACTCGCGCTCGCCGATCTCCGGGGGATATTTTATGGTAACGTTATGGCTTACTAATAACGGGTTACCGTCGCATTTTAGAGCTGTTAATCACACAAGCTGTACGGTTGCATGAAACGAACGGACGCGTAACATCGGTTGGACATCGCGTTTCGAACGAACTCACGCACGCAGAAATATAATTGCCAACTTTTTACAGTCATCTTGAACTTGCGTCTGATGTTTGTTTAATCACCGATATCTTTTCAATTTTTGCAAAATTTTCAAAGGCAAAATCGCGAAAATATTGCAATATTGTCGATGAAAGAAAATGTATAAAAAAATTTTGGTGTAGTATGAATCTTACCTCTTATACTTGGTACATAAATAGTATAGAATACGTAATGCGAGTATGTAACGTTATTCGCAAAAAAATATCGTTTGCAATTTAAACGCAAGTTAGACACTTTGAGAAAATTGTTCCAAGTAGATCGCATCTACATACAATGTAAAAATTGAGATAAATGCCTCCTTTCGCGAAGTTTTTCATAAAAGTTCGCTTTTGTAGAGTTGATTTATTTAAAAACGTATTTGCCCAGAGTCCTTCTATCAACTTGGCCGAAGATTTACAAGTAAGCGCGGTCTAATATTCATCTTCGAAGTTACTCGACTTAATGTCCCTATACAATACTATTAGCCATCTCATTCAGTTCGCCTCGTCTCGGGAGTCGCGATTATTGGATCAGTAAGTTTTATTGCTTCCTAAACAATTCTCGAGATGCTTAACGAACCAATAAACGTTATGGGTCTGATAACTGTCTCGTACAGTGCCGCGACGGCGTTAGTGGTGTTAGGCGCGTTAACGGGTAAAGCAAAGTTTCGTCGTACTTTGTAAAGCGCGTCGAGAAACTTTTTCTCCCTTGCGGCTTAGCACCTCACGGATTTGTCATCGTGCTCGTTGTTATTACGGCGCGAGGCCGATATGTGTCGTTATGGAGCGCTTTCCAACTAATGTTCAAGATACAGGGCAACTCTCTTCTACACCGAAACTTTCTAACTGCATTAACTCAGCCGTACGTGCGCCACATTTCTTGATAGATTGCACTTGTAACCGCCTATTTCGTCCCGGATTGATTACGATTCTAGCAGCGATTGCGTTAATGACGAACTTTGAAAGACACAGACCGGAAAGGTAGAGGCGCGTTTGTCTTTTGATTTCATTTATAGGATACAGAACATAGCAAGTTCTTTGAGTTTTCTTTCATCTCTACGGGCCGTTTGATCAATTTGAAGTAGATTTGATCGATCCATCTTCAGGGCGAAAATGTGATTGGACGAGCTTTTTGTTCGCGACTTTTTAACATCTTTTAAAACCCTTACAACTAATTTTCAAGTTAAAATCCTCTCGAGGTAAAATCTGTTTGAAGTTAAATGAGAAATAAGATTCTAATTCCTTCGTCGGATATTTTTAAATGTATGTTGTAAAAATTTTTTTAATTTATGCGCATTCGTAATTGAAAAACTATTAACTCTTAAACATCATATATTGCGTTAAAGAAAATCTTATTCCAAAGAATTTCAAGAATTATTTATAAGAATATAAGGAGCTTGAAACTCTCGATAGATCGATGCCGTGATATTTTAAAAAAGTAATGTTGGTAAAGTGCTGCAAAGCGATCTTCCGATAATTTTCCCTTCCAAAGTTATGTGGGTGGCTTAGATATTAAAAAGTACCCGTCTTCATTGTTGAACTCCTGTCTCCTCCGACTTCATCGATCATCGATTATGATGTGAGTATTCGTGATGGAACTCCATCTCGGGCCGTTTCCATCAGGAGAGTTAAGAGGTCGAAGCGGAGAATAGGATAGCGGGAACACGCTTCCATTGTATTTGTCCTCAGTCTTCCCCTATTTTAAATCCTTCCATTCCTTCACTTTTTTGCCTTTGGCTCCATCAAAGCGCACTTCTGCTTCGTTCTTGACTCGGTTGTCTTTTATCCTATTTTATTCGCGCGTCGCGCCGCGGTTTTTCACAGAATTTTCGCTGGAGGCACAAGCAAAAAAAAAAAAAAATATTTAGCAAACGTTTTACTGTCAACGATGAATTTTCTGACGCTTGAATTTTCTTTTTTTTTTTATTTTTTTTAATATATTTGCACAATTTGACCGAATGTGTCGCGCGACACATGAGTTATGATGGAAGTGTTCGATCAATTCGCGTATCGATACTTAATTGACACAGTTTATGTACACAAAATATCGATAGTTTCAGAAACACATGACGCGTTGTACGTGAAACGTTGCTGTTTGACACGGTGCAGTGTCAGTGGTGCGAGTAAATACTTACATTCCTTTTGTTCTGCGCAGGCTATAGGATAACAATACACGGGGGAACTGTTTTACGGTATTGTAAGTAGACTCGCGTGGCATTCTGTAACTGTACATTTCCATACTGTACCTGTCCGTTCTCCCGCTACCCGACTTCACCCGCAAATACACCTGGCTCGGTTCCATAGGGTCCTCGTGCGGCTTTATATTTTGCTCTCTTCACGCGTGACGTCATCACCAAAATACGTGAGTGGCGTTAGAAATTGCGGGGCAACACGTATAGAGAGAAGCAGAGCGGTTTCAACGAGCGCGGCGGGAACTACCCTTAACCCACCGAGGAATCTCATTCCGAGAAGAGCCGCTTGGCTCTCCTTTCTCAAGGCTGCGGCTATTCTTATAAATTTCTTGAACCGTGAAAAAAACGATGTTTAGTCTTCGCACGCAATTTGATCACGAAAGACACGTTCGATCTTCGATCGAATGCGCCGACTATCGGTGTCGCTATTCAAGAATATCGTGCATTTAGGTGTAGAGAACAGAAAGAACGAAAAAAATAGCGCGGAAAGAATCGATCTCGAAATGCTAACGCGAAAAATCGTCGGTTCTATTGAGAGAGAAATTGGTGAAATTTCGAGAGCCAGACGGAAAGAAACGGCATCAAGTTCGGCTCGATACCTGTCCCATCTAGAATTCAATGTGACTCGATGGAAAAAAAAGGGAAAATCGTAATAGGAGGAAGCGACGGAAGCGAAGCCCGGGGGAAACGGATGGGTTTTAATATCGCGGGCTCGACGGAGCCCGACGGCGATAGTTATAACGGCGGCGCACGCGGACTTGCTAAGCCTTACAGATTGTGGGTTCGAGACTCGACCGAGTAAATCATGGCGTCACACGGTATGCCATCAGTTTGCGCTTTAGGATGTGCCAGAGCCCAGCTGCCAAGCTACCCTAGCGGATCATCCCCGTGGGATTAGCGATACTTCAATAAACTCTCCCGTACCTTCCCGACCTGAACGAGCCGCGCCGTGTGCGCGAGTTCAATCCGCCCTCTTCGTCTCTCTCCATCTCTCTTTCTCCCTCTATTTGATAGAGGCGAGAGTAGTACAAGTTTGTGAACGCGAGCGCGCGAACTACGTTTAAGCGCAATAGGATTTAGTAGGGTTAAATGATTATCCGGCAGAAACCGTTTAAACAGCAGCTCGGCCAAACGACCGGCGGCTATTCTTCGAGCTTGCGTTTCATTTATCCGGTCGCAATGGTGATGCCGGTGGAAAATTTCCGGAGGAGGACGTTTCCGCGGATATGTCGGAAGGGTATGGGCGCCATTAGCGTCATTTCCGCCATTAGTTAAAACTCCCCGGGATAAGAGATTTGACCTAGTTACCGATGCGCGCGTAACCCTGGGACTTCCCGAGATCCGAGTCATTACTTATGTATGGAAAGGAGCAGTGGACGGGTAGCAAAAGAAAAATGGAGCGCGAGTCGAGCGGTAAAGGTCGTGAGTCTTGCAAATGAAACTAATATTCGCGCTGACAGGGTCGATAAAAGGCGAGAGAGCGAGCAGAGCGCGAAGAGGAGTCGAGACGAAGGTAGAGAAAAGAGGCGTCCGCTTCTTCGGTGCCCGCGCTAAAACTCACCAAGGAGTTTAGGTTTTTATACAATAGATTTAACTTGATCCCCCGCGCTTCTCGACCGTTCCGGCGAGGATGTGAGCGGAGAAAGAATATCTATTTCAGAGCTATCCGACTCTCCAGGGTTACCACTTGCCCGTTTTTCTTTTTTCTCTTTTTTTATACGTTCTTTTCTTCATCTTACAATTCGCCTCTTCCTTGCTTTCTCCTCTCCTATTGCTCCATGGTCGCCGTTCATGCGTATAACAGGGAAGAAGGTATTTTTCGATATCGCCGAGTCGACGATGCGTGACAGACACAATTATCTCAATTCGTGAGAATAATTTGTCTTATTTCTACAACCATGTTGTGATATGTATATATATATATATATATATATATATATATATTTTTTTTTTTCTTTTTTTATGCGGGAAGACAATCTACGCGCGCATTCCGGCCAAATGTCTCGTATTTTGAAATGTCAAAATCACGGTCTCGAATATCTCTCGACTATCTCACGCGCGCCACTACGAGGTATATTCGTCTTAATTAAAATTTATATTTTCACAGGGCGAGTTTATTAAATGGCCGAGACATAGTCGCATGGCTGTCCCTCTTTCTTCACACCGTTCCGCATCGTCGCGTCCTTTACCGTATCCTCGCCCAACCTCTCTTCGCCTCCACCACGCGTTTCTCCGCCACCCCCGCCTTAAATTTTCCGCTTTCGCTGCCTCGCAAAGTCTACTAGGATTTAACGTGACTGACGTCCTAGGATCAACCAAATCAACGTGCACGTATGTAGGTATACCGTGGATTAAATCCTCCGCGAAGTTAACCCGATGTACGCGGAAGAACGAGCAGCATTTTGTTTGTGCTGGGGAATAATAACGAGTATATCCGGGAAACTATGTTTTTGGTTATAGTTTAATTATTCCATTCTGGCCGGTAAAGAAACTTCATATAACACTATCGGGTTTTAGCGTAGCGTGTATGGCGAGAGATTCTCTCACAGAGGGATTCTGAATTTACTGAGCTACGCGAATAAAATTAGAATCCGTGACAATACAGGAGATACTCAGTCAAAGCGGGATGTTTGTCCTGCAGACGGCAACGACCGATGCGGTTTATAGAGACGTGTAACATTAGCTCGGTTACCGTAAACGCATATATTCGCATGCGCTCGGTTAAATCGCCGCATACTCTACGTAACATCGCGTGACGACTATCATAAACAGTAGCGCAGGAAATACGATTGTCTTACGATTTTACGAGGCTGCGTGTATATCCCGCTCTCGCGCGCATATTTCTGCATATGCAAAAATGAATGGCGACTATTTACACTTTTGAGAGGGAGTCTCTCGGAATGCAAATGATATGCAAGAGCCTCGAAGGCGGAAAGAAGTCGATGTAACTCGATTTTCTTTCAAGGTCTTTCTCTATTTATTTAATTACTCCGATTTTTATGTAGCTTACACGTAAGTCACGAGCAATAATAGAGTCAATAATTTAATGAACGTATAAATTTTAATATAGTTAATATATTACATGTAACTATTGAAATATAAAAGAGCAAAGTACGTTCTCGCATCGCAATCATTTCACTCATTCAATATGAATGGGTTCTCCAAGGACTTCTCGTTAAGGAATTCGGTTCGCGCAAATACGATTGGTATCTGTCGAGTCCGCGCGACCTCATCGCCACCGTCCTCCCTGTACATTCACGGACACTTGACGTTGCATTGTTAGGTACGGTAGGTAAACACGAGGTAGTTATCAACACTGAGAGCTAAGTCTCGTTAACCGTTCCTAACAGGCGAATGCGAAGCATCCTGCCATTGAATTTGATGCTTCGCTCGGGAGGCCACCTTCCCTACGTGCTGTCACGTCTGGAGACATTTGCTAACCCGCACGATGCACCGTCAGATAACACGAACAAGAGGATTGCACGTAGCACCCAAGGACAGCGAGAGCGACGAAATGTTCTCGCAACACTCGCTCGGTTCGCTTATGTATGTACCAATCCTACGTGGGTGTGCGTATATACGTGCACATCCGGTTAGTCTCTCATGGGGCGGGGCATTTATGCGTTATTTACGTGTGACGTGCCTCATTATCGGGCTTGCGCGCTGCGGCTTCGGAAAATTTCGACGACGTCGCTCATACACGCCAGAAGAGCGATCGCTTTCTGGATGAGGGGAAGGAAATTTTCGAAGCTCGAAGGGAGACATTTGTTCGCGATCTCTCGTCGTGGAAGTAGGCTTCTCCGACATCGGCACGTTCCTACCGTTTATCCTGGAACTCAATGGATTCTCGCGTTCGTCGTAAAATATGATTAAATGTAAACACGTGCCAGCCCATCAGTTAGATATAAACACCTAGCGCATATAGCTACTGGAGTACCCAGTATATATGTACACTATATGACGGCGATGTATGTGTCAACACGCTCGCTCGCTTACGACGTACTCAATTATATATCTTACCGTTATTGACAAGACTGTATCGTCGCGGTATAATTAGACATGCATAACAACTATACCGTGTTTCCAAGTTACGAGAGCGAATTTTCCCGTCTCTCGTACGAGCAATGCAATCTTTTTTTTTTCCTATTTTATCCGCGTTACCGTTCTTTCCTATCTGACGCTTCCGACGCTTTCTTCTGAATCCGACGTCGTGTAATTTATGGACGAATCGTCGGTCGATAATCTGATAGAATCAACGTAGCGTTCGCTTTTCCGCGTGAGTGCGCGCATACCGTGCAATTTCCTCGGACAATAGGGGATCTCCTGTTTCCCCGAACGTAGGGGCTTCGAAAACGAAATCATTTTGCTATCAGGAGTTTTGTATTTCGTGTCAGAGGTCGTCTTCCATTCTGTCGCCCGCGTTTCAGTTTCTCTCCTTGCACGATGGATATTTCACGAAAAATGCCCTTTCGCCATCTCACCGCAATTTCATCGAATCGATCCTACAATTTAAGATTGACTAGATTTCTATATATTTTCGGTATCGAGTTACCTCTACCATGGCTCACAATTTATTACTTCTTACGGAACTCCTATACCATCTTCCAGATTTTTACGTTCGTTCTTGAAACTCGACCGTGCTTATTCGCGACGGTTTATCTTTAAATCGTAATTTTCTTTTCTCTCTCCAAATCGTCACTTGACCTATTTTATTTAAGCGATTTGACAAAGAGGACACAGTGTATATAATCAATTAACTGTACTCTCGCTATTTCGGGATACCTTGTGAACTTTCGTCCTCGATGTAGCTCGCTCAATTTTTAATCGTACTATTCCTATTATGAGAAACACAAATTTGGAATTAGACGTATATTTGTACACGTATATTTATTATTTATTCACGATTCATCGATAACATTTAGATTTATTATTGTGTCGCGATAATTTATTAATGATACGTTACTCGTCGATGATGCATTATTACATTTGTACTCAAAAATTCCGTTATTAGTTTTGACAGCGTAGTTTTCGCAAATATTGTATAATCAAAAATTGATTACTTATTATATTATTATTACGTCACACTTTGAGCTTTGCCATTGAATAATATCGACAGATATTGGAAGCGATAAAATGTACAAGCACGCCCAGAGAAGTCTGGGAGGCTCAGCGCAATGTTCGGTCGTTATATGGACGACACCGCGGGGTTGGATATGTTGTAAGCCGCAACAGTTTATTAGGCACCCCGCTGCGACCTTTATTAGCCTCCTCTATCTCCTTCATAAACGGAGTTACGTGTTACGGCCGTATATATACATTCACGTTCATGACACACAGGCGACGAGAATGTGACACGCACTCGCGCGTATCTTCATACGTTTATTCCGTACGGCGACCGTTCGGGGTCCGTGACGAGAATCGCCATGGGTTCGTTATTAACGTCACGTATGCAGCTCGTGGGACCAACCTCTGTTTTATACCGCGAAAGTTATATATCATAATAAATTTCATCAAATCCATACCGAACGGTTAATTAAACGTTTTATTACTCGTGCGGGACGGCGCATCGGCGTCGACGCGACACTCGACGATTATAAACGTTAAAGGTATTTCTTGCAAACGCGTCGGTTCTCACGTTCGCGCGTAACACGTTAATAGCGAGATGAACTCGGATATTCCGTCAACGTATATACCCAGTCAATTTTGACTCGGCAAAAACCTCACGTCGCTATATCTCTTTTCGCTAAGACCGACTTTCCTCGGTAAGCATTTTTTTTCTTTGCCTCGATGAGCTCTGGCTCTCTTTGCCCTTGTTTCTCTCGATTTAACGCGATCAATATATCAATATTGTTCCCCATTAGATGAAACCCAATTTACATCTATATATATATCGCATTCTTTAACACACAATTACATATTATCAATAAAATTACATTTCCACTTTACGGCCTGAGATTAGACGCGGAATAACACTTTCTTATATCTTATGATCGCGTCCACTTACTGAAACGTCTTTATCCCGCTGACGAACACTTCTTTGAAGAGTTACAACGCGGTGATACGAATTAGATTTCCTACAGATGGAACAGAGGGAAGGTAAGATTCTCCACTCTACTCTCGGAAACCAAGCTGTGGGCGCGTGAGGATTGGCAAAAGGTGAGTTCATCACTAAGTCATGATGCTTTTATCCGGCGTTCTTCGTCATCCTAACGTTCTCGCGGGCGTCTCTCTCCTCTCACTCGTTTCCCGTGGTTCCATGACTACGACGACTCCCGCAATACCTCCAATCTTGCATCTTCTCCACTTCTATCTCCGTCTGTTCCATCCGGGAGACGGTGGACAACGAGGAAGATTGCCCTCTTCATGCTATTCGCATTGTCGAGCCTTTCGAGTCCGCCTCTTCCTTCTCGCTTCTGTTTCCTCGATCGCATTTTCGTCGTGATCGATATATGTATATGAACTGCATATACGCTCCGTGTATTTATATATTCGTTTTTGCGGTGGGAGAAAAAACGACCAAAACGGGATGAAAAGGAGGACAGGTTAAGGATATGTATACGGAGAAGATTTTACGAAGGAGGTCACTACAGGTCGCCGAGAAGACCGCTTAACGTACTCGTAATCGATAAAATCGAATATTAAAGTCTAAAAATATTCACGCATATTCTATGATCTGTCAAATTCTAATTACCGCGTTCGGCGACGCTTTTAATAATTAAATTCGTCAAATTATTACTACTTCTTAATAATGTGTGGATTAAATTAATCTAACTTCAGATTCCATAATTTCTTGTTAATGTTCTATAATGTCAATCTTCTTATATAAAAGCATATAATTTATAGAATATATGATAATTTACATTTAGATGCTTTATAAATTTATGAAATATCTTTCTACAGAGATAATAAATAATATCAAATCCCTTGCCAATTAATTATATCATATCAAATTATTCCACCTTATCTTTTTGTTGTATTAAATTAATTATCAGTATTCAGTTCTCTAATTATATTATATTTTACCTGGTATTCCAGTTAGTTGAATGCAATGATTTTTCTTATGTCAAATATAACATGTTTCGTCGCTGAAACTGTTAAATTAAACCGTTATTTGTTCTCTCTGTCCGTACATCTATATATCCAACGAAATAATAAACTTTTTACACGGAGGATTTTCTCTGCTTGGAAGCGACCTCTGGGAATAGCTAGGCAAGAAAAGATCGGAGCAACGAGGCGAAAAGCTGTATTTAAAAAATTTAAGCATCTCAGCTGCCAGTTTAAATGTATTTCCTTCGCTAGTAGAAATCTCGACATCTCCCAGTCAGTAATTTCATGTAGAGTTTCTATCTTTTGTCCTCTCATAGTCCGCCACGACTAATGTTAACTAATCAAAACATTGATTCTTTTAAATTAACAACGTTATTGCTGATTTCTGCTACGGAATAATTTTAAATAACTTTGTTTTTTAACTAATAGTACGATTTTATTAATATACATTTTCGCACAGATCATAAGCACGGGAGCGGATATTTGAATTATATAAATCATTTTCATTATTTAGTAAGGATTAATTTAATTAAATTTAATCAAATTTATTGTTTAAATTAGATTTAACATTTTTAAATAAATATGTTGTAAACGATATACTTTGTTCTTTAAATGCGACATATTTACTGCGTCATTCTTTTATGATACTGGATATTTATCGCATCGATTAATCAATGAGTTTTATTCATTTCGCATGAATAAATTTATGTAGATTGATATAAGTAAAACATTTATGTTGCGTCTAATTTGCGATATTATTAACGCTTGACATAACGGAGCAAAATTTCTTCTGTATCTTGCTGTTCATTTTTACGAGCGACTCGTTATAGCCGCGAGGGCGGCGCATGCAGTTTATTACGCAGTGAATAATTAAGTTGCGCCATATTTAAAGCTAGTTACGTCTCGTATGCTAAGTAAAAACAGAGCTCAGACCGATAACTGTGTATAATTCAATTTCCAGCCATTGAAAAAAAATATGGATTTGAATTTACGCGGTAACGTCATTGAACTCTTTTTGCGATATCGCGTACTTGTATTGTGGTCAACAAAGTTACGTCTGTCATATTTTTAATGACATAATGGCGCAAAAACTCTGTCTGTGTTTTTATCAATTGTTAAAAATCGCGAAATAGTAGCTATTTCATAAAAAGCATCGCCATAATTTCATAATTTGTGATGTATTGTGTGTGGTGTTGCATTAGCTAGCGCATAAGATTCAATACGTATGTTTGAGAATTTGTTTCTTTGTGTCATGCTTCTTCTAAATTATATATAATTATAGTTTCTACTTGTGACTTTCAAGATTATTGACTGTTATATGTATACATTTATATACATACATATAATAGTTATGGTTTAATACGCGATGCAGATTAGTAAGCCTTACGCGATAGTTATCATTTCTTTGATACTCAAATTTAATTTAAATTTTCCTAGTTTTATCACATGATTTAATGTGTATAATAACATGATTATATAGAAATAATAGTATACTTGTGTTAGAAAAAAATAGACTCATGAGATTAAAATATTATCTGATTTTTTCTGCTCTGAAAAAAATATGTTTGTGAAATATAAATATAGGAAGATAAATAAGAATTAATAAACAATATATTGTAAGGCAATTAATAAACATACACACAAATGAAATATATTAAAAAAGTATTATAACTCGATTTATAATAGTATAATTAAATATAATATCAAATTTTTAGTATTATAAAAACAAAATGGGAGCAAACTAAATATTTAAAATTTACATAGTTTATTTTATCCAAATAAAATGGCGTAGCGGATAATTGGATTTTATATGAATTAGAAATAAGTGTGCATGAAAAAACTGTGAAGTTAATTATTAAAAATTTGTCACAGTTCAGATATATATATATGTATATTAACTAGTAAAAAGAACTAGTAAAAAACTAGTTAATTAACTAGTAAAAAACAAATATGTATATTAAATAAAAAGTTAAAATAATCCTCAAGGCACTTTAAAAGACTGATTAAAAAATCAAGAGTGATTAAAAAAATATTACAGCGAGCATATAGTGCGAATCACTCGAAGTGTAGCAAAGTGCATCGCAGTAAAATCACTTGTAAAACACAATTTGATACTATATTCGGATTATGTGTTTATAGGTGTAAAGAGCACACTATAGACAGTGAGCGACAGAGATAATGGCTTTATGATATTTTGCCTTTTCTGCGATGGTGGAAAACTGCTATGGAAGTAGGTATTCCTTTTATTTCCAGTTATTAGTGCAGCGCAGTCATAGCGCCAGAATAGTCATCTCCAACAATCGTACGATAAATATCAGTTCATTTTTTGTATGGTATTCCCTTTTGTTCTTTTTCGTTATTCTTTGTCATTACATTTCAAATTTTTCGTAGTATTTTCGGACAAAAAAAAGTATAGTAATAATCGAAATACAATATTTTTTGCGAGTATCACGCTAAATCAGATAAATGCGTTTTTTTTTGCTTTCATATCGCAGATACGTTGATTATTTCGAGTATCACTTTTTGAAAATTTGTATATTTGTTTTATAAATTTAATAGACATTAACTTAAAAACAAGAGAATATACTCGGATGTATCAAAATTAAAAATCTATTTGTGACAATTATTATTTAATTGTATCAAGAATTTTTTAACATTTTTTAACATTGAAAATTGCGAATAAATAAAGTATTATTTTTACATTAATCAATGTACATATTAGATTCATGAAGACTTATAATGCACAATGATTAACTTATAAGTCGAAGACAGAACGAATGGATGGCAAACTGAAAATTATATGATTTATATCATAGCAGTTGAGCGAAGTGGATATTCGTGTTATTCGTTCCGCACCGCTTATTACATGTTACCCTAGAGAGAGAAGTAACGGACACTCGACGAAATTTACGGACAACATTGGCAAAGGTGCGCATCTCACCATTTAATTCAAATGGTCTCTCGCAATCGGCTCAGTAATGGATCCTTTAGTCCTTCGTACATTTACGATATTATTGAGCGCGACTCTTCTGCCCTGCTTCCTCTCTTTCCCATGTCCCGTGCTTCTTCTCCCCCATACCTGCCATCCTGCCATAGTTACGCAACTTCCCAATAGCATTATCTCCGGTCGACCGTTTACCAGTAAGGGCAGAACATCCTCTTTGTACACCTCGTTGTGGCTCTCACCTAATCGATTTAATTAGGATTTTATCGGATCACGATGTCGATGTGTACTTTTCCGTGCAAACAAAACCCTCGATTACCGCGTTCCTCTCCCTTCACATACATCATCTTACGGATTTCATGGCTTAATCCAACGACATTTTCGACTTCGTCGTTGCTCGTATCCCTTCGGCAAATAGAAAAAAATTGCGCTGTCTTTCGAATTAAAGTATCCTCCGGCTAAATGATCGATTAAACGAGATCCGGGGATATATCTGTTCGAGCATTGACAGAGCAGCGTAGGGGACGAATGGTTGTAACAGTCGGTGTAACTTTTCGATCTTAAGGTTTAGGTAACTGCCAAGACTTTACGGCGCCATAAAGTAGATACAAAGAGGCTATATTATTTCGCGAGTATCAGAGGGTACGGAAACCGGGACAGAGACGTGAATCTGCATATGGAACGCGCATTAAGTAGTTTCTTCCGCGTTTAATTTAATAGCATGGCACAATGAGTGAGACTGCACCGAAACGCCCTCAACGCCTTCGTTACCCTGCTTTCATCTCGCGCTTAAAGTTTCAGCATCGTTTCTATGCACGTCGTGTATCATTCCTATAAAATGTTTGATAATATCAATTGTTTTAGAATTAGATATCTGAATATTAGAGTTTACTTCTGGCGTTTGTAATCTTTATTTAACAATTTAGTACATTATATTTTGATCAAGAAATATGGGATCTTTTTACCATATATTTTTCTATCTCTCGATCGTGTTTCTGTTGGCGACGATTATTGCCGTATGTCAATAATAAAAATCGCAATGAAAAATGGAAAGACGGGCCCGGAAGGTTGCACGATCAAGTTTCTTCTCATTATTCCTCGATCTCGATTCGCTTATCGCGTACGGTTTCTTCACGGTTTCTTCCTGTGATTGAAAGAGCTCCATTATTTTTATCTCCGTTCCATTTAAGTATCTTCTGTACGTGTAATCGCTACATTCATCTGTTCCTTGCACGTTTTCTCCCCAAGCAGATTACACGTCTCTTTAGAAGCGACTCTCTTTTATGTCGTTAAAAAAAAAACCTTCTTCGGAAAATAAGAATCGAATGGTAAATTTAAATCGATATCGAACGGCTATGGCCGTCTGCGATAACATTCCGCATCTTTTATAAGGGATAATTTTCGCTGCGACACCGTCTCTCTTTCCCGCTGACATCGCGCAAGGAAAGAGACAGGACAGGTCGATAACGTCAGGCATTAGCTTTCGTCTGATTTTATTGGATTTCACTGAGATGGATGTCGACGGGAAACGCGGACGTTACGGGATGGAAACGGACGCGTCCTCGGTCGAAGGAAGGTAAACATTCGGTCGGTCGCACGAACGTGACAAAAACGGAAGACCCTCGACGTATCCGTGAAGCAACGACGAAACGTAAGAGAAAGAGGAGCGAAAGAAGCAGGTGGCAGACAGGGTACAGGGTAGCTTCATTTCTTCATAACTTGGCGCGACAGCCGAGAGAAAAATTGGTTCTACCGCCCGGGCCACGGAGGTGCAAAAGGATTCTCGTGAGGGGGCGGGTTCGGGACGCGCGGAACACTCTCTAATATCTTATGATTTAGTGTTGGATGCAACGACGCAGCTTAAACACCGCTTCACCGCGTGGTATACGGCACTGTCGGCCGATACTGCCTCGAAATTAAACTTCCGCGGGTTCTTCACTCTGTCTCACTTTGTCTCGCGTTCTCCTCCACTCTTCTCGTCCTCGTTTCTTTCTTCTTTTTCTTTTTCTTTTTTTTTTTAATTCTCGATACGACATTTCCCGAGAGCCACGCCTTTTTAATTACTCCATAAATACGTTTCGCGCGCAATGTCTTCTTTTAGAATTTTAACCAGTCGGTGATGCTACGCGAGATATACGCGTGACATTCCAGCGAAAATATTTTTTATTTGCTCAAAATATGATTTTCAACAGCCAGACTAATTCTGCAGTTCTGCAGTTTTCTATACTTAATGAAGATTTGTATTCGCATAATTTCTACGTATTACATTTTATAAATTATAATATACTAAAATTATGTTTCTTTTAATTACATTATTTTTTACCATACATTTTGCTTCATCTTTTTATACGTGCGGTCTGTTATTTTTCTCTTTACATAGCTCAATCTTGTATTTGGAAGGAAAAACGAGATATAACGTTTCTCGGTTGAACTCTACAGTGAACGTTGTACATTTTTGTAAAGATAAGAATGCGAATACGAAATATAGAAATGATATCGAGAAATATACGATATAAAGATAAGTCTCGTTCAAAACTTGAAGTTACCTTTTATATTTCATACGTATATCGTAGACAGTCGCTGTCTCTAAATTTACGAGAATGGACATTAAATAAGCGGCATAAGCCAACGCCGTGGACGCTTTTACTCTAGACGGCAGTCCGGAAAAAAGGATCGGCCGGCGGTCGTTTGTCAGTTGGAGCGCGTCCATTAGGAGTGAAAAATCGAGCAACGCGTCGACCATAAACAAACAAAATTATACAGCCGGCCGGCAGATTCCCGACTGACTTGTGCGGCGCATACGCATATTATACAGTCATGTATGTGCGCATGTGACTCTCGCTTCCTGTTGCTCGTCTTTTCGTCGTCTTTCATCCAGTTGGATTAGCATGTGACGTTACTGTCGTACGCTCGCAAAGCAAAGAGTAAAGTACTCTTTTGAACATTTTTTTCGTTTACAATCCTCCTAATAATAGAAATTAACGCCTCGATTCTTCTCACGTGCGTTCTTGCCGCATAATGCGTATCTACAGTAATTTTCTTGTGTTGATTTTATTTTTTTATTTGTATGAAACTATAAAAACTAGATATCTCGCGAGTATTTACCGAAAAATATTATTTTTAACATATGACAATGCGGGACTGTTTCTCGAACACACAGCTCGATGTATTTTGTTTTCGGAATCGAACACAGAAACGTGACTGTCGGTCACGCGGGATATATGCGATATATATCTACCTACCCACATGCAAACATGCTGGTACATCGTTGCGCTAGTGATGTAGATTGTATTCGGTCGCGAAACTCACTTTTTTTTTACTCGTGCAACGCGCCGGCAACGAAATAGCAAATGCGTTACCAGGTTGTTTCAATGGACGACATTATTGAGCAAAATGTATATGCGGAAAACTGTAAAATATATCGTGCACGGTATACATGTTATACATGACATATATGCACCTATCATGGTGATTTTATTCGCGGATGCGAAATTCGCTCACTCGGTAACAAATGTCTAATTTGTTTACACATATATATATATATGTAAACGAAATTAAAAATTTAAATATTAAATAACAAAAACGCGGAAATTCTCTTATTAAAAGAAAAAAAATAATTTCTTTCAGAATAAGACTTGTAAACATAAATGATATATGAAATAAACACGTTGCTCTTCTTAATTATGTTAAATATATATTTATGAATGAAATTAAAAATTTAAATATTAAAATATAAATGCGAAAACAATTTTTATTAAGAGAAAAAAATTAATTTGAAATGAGGTTTATAAATATAAATGAAATATAAAGTAAACACATTACATCTTTTTAATAATATTAAATATGACGATTTGAGTTTGCATAGCTTTACGGCGAAGCGGTGCGAAAGACAAGTCGGATAACTACAAACAAAATAAATATGTGAAACACTCTCTAATTTCTCTGTAATTGCATAAGTTTTTAATAAATTATGCGCACATAAAACTTTTTATATAAATTGATTTAGCTTTGGTGAATCTTATGGGAATAAAGTAATTAGAAAATATTGCAGAAATTCTCTACCAATAATTTAATAAATATCAATCTTTCCTCCTTGAATCAGGTTTTAATAAAAGAAGACACGATTCTATGAGAATATTAAGGATTTGATTCAGGGATTTAATAAACTTCGAAATATTGCTCTATACTTGTTTGTTTATTTCTCTCTCTCTCTCTCTCTCTCTCTCTCTCTCTCTCTTTCTCTCTGATATTATTATCTCTCATCTTTTATATAAATAATAAGTGATGCTAGAAAACTAAGCGTTTGTTTTATCTAAGAAAGATGTACACAATAATACAATATAAGATTCATAAGTTCCATGTGAAAAGGGATACACACATTATATGGTCGCGCGCATTTCATTTCACGACTACGCCTGATCCATTTGCTATCTCGCGCACTGTCAAATTTAAAGTATCCCGATTCAGTAAGGATAAATGAAATATGCTACTACGGAAAGCTTTACCGTGAACCGCGATGATACCGCTTTCGTCGCGTGTCGTGCATATGTGAGAGTTTTCAAGATTCACAGAGAAAAAAGAAAAAAGAGAGGAGAAACGATGCGCCTGGATCACCGATAATCTCACCCTGAGCAGCGGGGCACACTATCTTCGATCCTCTCAGTAAATTTCCGAGGTCACCTTCGACATTCGTGCGGAGAGTTCCTTACGAAACGATCGGCCAGTACCTTCTCTCCTTTCACGTCGAGCACTGTCCCCAAGGCGGCCATTTATATGTCCTGCGGGAAAGTTTCGACGGCCTGGCGGGCTTTGCGGTTCCCGAAACGGATACTAAGGGCGAGCCGCAGAGAACGAGGATGGACGCTCCTCTTACTCGGGTGCGCTTCCAGTGGCCACGTAGGGATTAGCATGTTTAGATAGCACTCACGGACTAGTTCCACGAGCTGCCGAATTAATGCCACGACGGCACAACTTTGAACCATACCTTGATCCATCTTGATATTCTGAGGAAAATCGAGGGACGGTTTTCCGACCAAAGAAGAAACGAAAATAGATGTTTTTAAGTTTCATAAGGACCGTCATCGAGCATTGCGATATATACACGTCTTTCTTATTAAAAACATTTTCTTTGTGTGTGTGTGTGTGTGTAGAGTTAGTCATCAGAACGTCTAAATATCTCTGTTAAATTTTATTGAAAATTCACTTCAAATTTGGAAGCTATTTCTGTTTATCGACGTGTTCTTTGAAGGCGCGAGAAAATATAATTTGCTATGATTTACAATGGCACATGTATCGACGACGAATACAAAAGGAAGGAAAAAAATGCGGGATAAGAAAATTTTACGGAAACTGCTTCACAGGGGAATCATGAAACGTTTACTATACAAAGGACGAAAGCGACTCGCAATCAAAAAAGAATGATACAACATTGGTAAACCGACAATCGTTCGTACATCATATCCTCCTTTCAAACTTAAAGTTATAGGATATACTTTAGATACGAAGGCTTTCTACAACAGATATCGCGAGATTGATCGCCGTTGAGTTGTGATTTAATTTTTTTATATCTCATGCGCTTTCTCACTTTTTTCTTTGCTTCCTTTAGTTATCACTGATATATCATATATATCCAATAGAATATTTATAAGAACATAATACATTAGCGTATCTGTAAATATAGTTTTAAAAAAATTGAAAAATTATTTATTTTAGGACTAGTATAACTTTTACTTTGATTATCATTCTCATGTTGAGAAATTACTTGAAAATTTGTTTCAAAAGATATTAATACACATTTTTACATAATTTTCAAGCACATTTTCAAATAATTTATTTTGTATAGATTTATTCGATCCCATTTAATTAATCGCGTCTTAAATCACATTCTGATATTAAAAAAATTAGTGCGTTTTATATGGAGACTGAAAGCAATTTTTTTATGCTTTTGTAATGCTTTGCTATTATCTTATATTTGTGCAAAATAAGCAATCCTTTAATAGTTATTGCATTATCATGAAAAATTTAATTTGTACGACAAAAATTCAAGTGAATTTAAAAGATTATGTACTTAAAAATTTAAAAGATTATGCACTGAAAAAAAATTTTGTTGAATATTGCCAAAAAAATATTCTGTTGTAGTAACTGTACATCGTTGTACTGAACTTTCTGTTTTGATGATTTGAATAAACTTTTTTTACATCAACAAATTATTTCGGAATATTTTAATTATATTTATTTGAACGTATCGGACAATTTAGTTGGGCAAAACAAATTTTACCTTTTTCAACCAAGTTTTTTTTTCAGTGTGAGATATATAATTTTTTACAGAAAAAATATTTTGCTTATAATAATATATATAAAGCTTGAAGAATTTTTTACGAAAATTTTTAATTATTTAAAAATGAATCAATTAAAAACAAAAACATATATTCGAAAAAAATAATTATATAGAATATTTTCTTAATAATACTTTTTTTATTTGATACAGAAATATTTGTAATTTTTTATTTAATATATTTTATAAATGATAATAATATTCCACATATGATTTTTAAATTTGATTTGATATGTGAGGTATATTGATTTGAAATGCGAGGTTTAATAAATGTGAGGACGATGATAATAATAATGCAATGCTCATTATCTATACATATTAGATCATTGTGCAACCTCTTGTTAACCTTGTTATTATTCCATTATGATTTAATTGGCGCATGTAACATCAATATATCTTATCAAAGTTTCGATTGGACTTCCGAGAGCAGACAATCTAACCGGAGAGTATTTCCGATTTCGGTCAATGAATATATATCGTTAGACATCAAAATTTACACAGCAATTCGAGACTCGTGCAAATCAAACACGTCACAAAATTGTTTGTGTGTATGTGTATGTGTATGTGTACGTATATATATATATATATATATATATATATATATATATATATTTATTTATTTATTTATTTATTTATTTATTATTATATATTTATTACATATATTTTTTTTTTAATATTTGCAATTTTAAATAAAAATGTATATAATTTTTAGTTAACGTACAAATTTACGATGTTCTGAAACCGCACGTTTATCACTTAAAAGAGAGGCACCAGAATTTAATGCGGAAAATTGGAAGCTCAAAAGCGCGGTATGTTTTAGACTCAACTCCCAGCTATTACCTGTCGTCGACTCGAGCCTAATACGTATGAGTTGGCTACCGAGCAACAGGCTGTCGTGACATACATAAATCCCAACTAGGTAACGGGTGGCACACCTGACTTCGTAGCCGACGTGTCGGCTTTTCCGGAGAGAGCGAGATAGTGGAGGAGTGAGCGGCTGGGCCGGTGCAGTTTCGTGGAGAATGAAAGAAGTTTTCTCACGCTTAAGTTGGAAATTCTAACAAAGTTGAAATAACGTAAAGTGTAACGTCGCGAACCGACCGTTTCACCGACCAATCAATGTTCATCGATAATGATCAATTTATCAACGAAATATTACCTCCTTCGCAAAATGTTGTTCTTGTTATCTGAGATCTTGCAGAGAGAGGTGGCGGAAAAATAAGATCGACAAACATTTTTTTCTCTGTAAATCTGTTCGCTATAAAAGTATTGGCGCAATAGCGACGCCTTTGCTTCGTTCACGAAGCTGTCAAAACTTTTCATCCCCGCGAACGGCGATTTATTGTCCAATTTTGTTCGGGAAATGTCGGTAACGCGCACTCTCGCTGACGGACTATACTTTAACGCGCGAGCCACGCCGCGGTGTAACTTATATTTAATTACTGCCGGTAATATATTAGATTTAAAGAGTTTTCTCGTAAAATATCGCAACATTAAGGAAACCTCCGGCGCTCCGCCGCAAGGCGAGCGAACGGTCGAAGGAAATGATTTACCTTTCATGAATTCTTTACGGCTACCTGGACGACTAGAAAACCCCCGAAGTTGCAGCCACTTGAGCCCTCTTTTTCTCTTCCACTCGTCTCCTTGGTACCTCCTTCCCGTCTTTCTTTTGACCCATCGCGCTCTCAATCTCTTTCCATAGTACGCAAACTTTCGTGTCGTTGTCTCATCCACTGGTTCGATATTCCCTTCATTTTCCTTTAGCCGCTCGCACTTCTTAACGATTTTCTTTTACTCCTTCCACGGTTTGGTCGATCAATTAAGAAAGCTCTTAAAACCGTTCGTCGCCGCTCTAGAATTATCTATTATCATTCTGTCTTTCAATTATTACCATCAGAGAGAATCCGCAAATTCATTATCAAAAATTTACAAAAATATGTATTAAATATGTATTAAATTTTTTAACTAGATTCTAATATTAACGCGAATATCTTTTGATTTTTTATTGATTTCTCTATCAAGGATATTTGAGACGAGCTTTCGATAGCTTTTCATCGGTTATCTTCTTAATCAATTTCATTCAATTTCATTTCGGATTTCTATTCTATTTAGAATAGAATGATGTAGATCAAAGATAGGGATATTTTATCGAACAAGAATTTACCTAAATACAAATGTATTTTTTTCTTTCAAAAAAGTTTATATTCGCAAATGTCGTAATAATATTATAATCAATAATTAATTAGCTTCTCGTCTTTTAAAAATTCTACAATGCATTTAAGTACAAGCAAAAGAAATACTTGTTACTATAATTTTACAGCATGTTTATTTGCGAATAAACTATTCATTTTACAAAATGGATATTATCTAAGAGTTCCGTGCGCGTAACAATGATGTCCCATCAATGGAATTTTTTTCCTTGCCGAGCGCAATGTTAATTGGTTTAGAAAGAATTTATTTCGTTGAAATACACGCGAGCGTATGGATGAAAAGAAGGAAAATGTGATAAAAAACGTACACGTACAATCCAACTACAGAATTGATGTGCACGATGCGTGCGAAATATCATGCCAGTACATTTCACGTCGCGAGAACAGGAGAAAAAGCTTAATAAAGGCATTCGCTTTAATTCATGGTACATCGACCGTACCTAACGCGCTTTTCGTAACCTATCTTACCCACTTTTAAACCTGGTAAAGCCCTTAAGTCGTAAAAAGGTACCCGGTAATACCGTCCGATTTACCAGCCTCCTATAGTGCGAAGTTAATTCACATTTTAAGGGAACTACAAGTCTCTCAAGTATGAAATAAAGAAGCGAGGAGAGTACAATACATATGCGAAATGAATGAAATGAAACGATAATGAGAAAAATATAGTTTAAATTATCAAATATTTTAATCTTGTTTCATATTTGCTATATTTTTCAAGATGACGATACTAATACAACTATATTTGAAATTTACGCATAAATTTTACGTATTATATATTATTTTGTATTATTGACAAATTTCTCATCGCACACATATATAGAGAGAGTATAAATTACCATAATTTTGTCGTAATTGTTTTTGATATCTTTTTGATACAATCTAGTGAAATAGACCTAATATTATAGACTTTGCTATCGCAAATTTTGCGTTTTATTCTATTCTTACCAGCGCACCCGGCACTCGATTTACGTGTACATTTGAAAGTAACAACTCGGAATGCGAATGTATCGTGAAAACGAGCAGACCAAAAACAATGTACGGGATTCTGTAGCGGACGAGTTACCGTTCAGCGAATATTCGAAACATTACCTGCTACCAGGGCAAGTCCCGACGAGCTTTTTTTCTGTATCAACTCGCGTGTAACGATTCGTCGAGGAGAGTTTCATGGCAGTTCGAATGGTCAATGTTCGATGAAAAATGCAGAACCGGCGCGTGATATCGTCCGACGGAACAATTCCATTAGAGATCTCGCTTGGGATCCCGACTGACAAGAGATGTTGGTCGAGAGAGCGGAGATCGAACGAGAAAAAAAATAAAAAAGAGATGGAGAGAGCAAGGGAGACAGATAAAACGACGGGGAGGAGGAAGTAGGCGACGAGAAGAGAAGTAAAACGAGCAAGGACATTTTTCGAAAAAGAGTTTGGAAAACCCAAGCGGCCAGTTGAATTCCATACAATGGCATTTCGTGCCACTGTTAAGGGAGCCACCTACCACACGCGGACTGGAGAATCTCTATCTTGATCTTATCTACGATCTTTCTTTCTTTCTTTTTCCTTTATATCTGAGTTTTTAACTTTATAAAATAATGCTGTCCATGAAACATTATCAGTATGTGTAAATTATATCATGATGATTAGGATATAATATGACTCTTTAAAATAAGTCCGAGGCAATATTTTAAAGTCAATCATATCCTAATGATGTTGAAGAAATTTGCCAGGAATTTATATGCAGTAATGCAATATATATGGATACAACATTAAAATCTTAGCATTTTTTCCTTGGAAAGTCGCCTGAGATTAAAATATTTAACAGTTGGAAAATTCACGTGCATTCGTACAACACAGTTTGTTGACGTTACAAATTTAATGAAGTTCCATTTTTATTTTTTCAAAATTTGTAATAAAGAAAATAAATAAATGATATTCCGTGAAAGCGTAAACCAGCCCTTTTTTGTCGGCATTGAAATAATGAAAAAACTGTGGAAACATTTTCATCACGAAGTTTCATCATGAAAATGAAATGTTCGGCATGAATTATAAAGTAAATAAAGATGCAATTTTGATATCATAATTGCATGTCATTTCTTGATATACTACTTGATGTGCTTTCAGTTTTCGTGTAATTTTTTTATCGGATTTCTTTCATTGTATTTAAGTGACAAATTGTTTATTTTGTTTCATTATAATGGCGATTTACTACATTATTAAAGATTAAATTTGACAAAAAAAATTTTGTTATTATAAAATATTTGTAGCAAAATTCAGTTCTTTAAATAGTAGTTAATTTTTTTTAGATAGAATGTGTCCATTTGATATAAGAATTGACGTACTACTAACAACGAAATTTTTTATATTTTTTTATATTGATTGAAAGATTTTGATATTTTTGTTATATTCAATTTTTTCGTTTTTTGTTTTTTTCTGCAATTTATACATTGAGAAACTTACTTATTATTGATAAGAATTCTTTAGCTTTCAAAAAATTATGAAAATATTAGTTTAACTTTTATTTTTGAGACGACTAGATGGCACAAAGAGAATTCTTTCCAAGTTAAGTATTTCAAACAAATTGATTAGAACAGAAAAATAAAGTTGAAAACAAAAAAAATCATAGGAAATATATATAAAAACAAATAACTACACTACTGTATTTACATGTGTTGTTAATATTATAAAGGAAGTTGGATAAAAGCCATAAAAGTCAGTTGGCAATCTTTTCGCATGTAATATTATAATATTTAAAAAGAAATCTAAAATTACTATTTATTATTTTATAATTATTATTTTATAATTAAACATTCTTTTTAAATTTGAAACTATTTAGAAATATTTCCGAAAAGTTTATAATAAGATTAAATTTAAAAAATATTAATTAGAGAATTTAATAATTAGGAAAATAACGAATGGATAGCAATATAGTAGATAATTTTGGATGAGAGCCAAATTTTTCGATTTGAAATCTAATTTAAAGGAATTACATAAGTCGTTATAACACTGAAAAAAGAAGCTAGCAAATGGGAATGAGAAAGCAATTCCTTGTACGGATGAAAGTAGAATTAAGATAGAAGTTGAGGAAGTGTCGAACTCATGTCGCAATGTTCGCAGTCGTTGGCTTGTTGCCGGGACTCAAAAGGTGGATACGACGAGGGGCTTTCTAAAACTTTTAATTAATACAGACGAGTATACAAAGCCTCAAACCTAGCAAAGAATTTTGGAACAAAGGCGAAAGAAGAGCATTGTTGTTGGATCTTGGTACGAGGACGTACCGCGTTGGGAAAACGAGATGGAATGACAGCAATGCGAGCAAGAGGCCAGGTGAGAAAGAGAAAAAGAGAAAACAGGAGAGAAAGAAAGGGTTGAAAACGCACTCGGAAGAAGCGAAAACACATAGAAAAGCCTAGATCGACTTTCCGTTATGATATTATTTGTACCTTCTTCGCTTTCCTCTTTTATTCTCTCGGGCAACAGAAATATATAAACCAGAAATCTTTCGCCCCAGTAGTTTACCGTAACATCAATTTATCATAATATCAAGTGTCAGCAATGAAATTTTATTAGACATCCCCTTCAACATATATATGCAACAGCTATTTATATCATAATTTTATATCTTAATCTTTGAATATGTTAGTTAAAGAAATCATATTTTTTACATGTATACGTATAAAATGATCTAATATAATCTATGGATTTTTCTCTGAAAATACAACAATTGAAAAAAGGGACAGAAATTAAATTATTTCGAGAATATCAGATACTGCATTTATTTTAAGAATGGAAACGTTTTACAGATTTCAACTCCATTCTTGAGATCGATTCCATTTTTTTTAAATGATATTCTCGTGCCTCTTTTTATTTATTATTCAGAGAAAAATCTTTTTATGGATTATAATGGGTCACTCTGTATAATTATAATCGCGCTATTCCTCTCCATTATGCACGGTAAATCGTACTGTTTGTCGAATATATTTAGCAATTCGAAATTTTGCTAATGGATTAAACACATATTGATAATTACGTGGCTATTACAAATTTGTGCAGTAGCGTTGGATTACAATCGAAATGTATTTGCGTTTGTGAAATTTGAATTTCACGGTCTTGTTTTAACCGTGATATTTCTGTGAAACTAGAAACATTAATCTAATATGAAAATTCAAACAGCAAGACATTGTTATGTTTTATCAATTTATGATAATCGTCTTTAAACGAAGGGGCAACGAATATTTGAAACAAAATATGTGGTATAAAAATTCAACTAACGGGGAATTAACGTGCGGTACAGTACAGAAATAGAATTTCTACCGATTTATAAAAACCGACATGACAAACAATTATATAAGCGGCAAGTTATTACGATACAACAACAAATTATCGACTCTCAGAACAAACCGATATTAGATCTTAATCTTTTTTTACAATCCGATATTAGATATTAGTCTTTTTTTACAATCATATGAAACCGTCACGAAAACATTGAAATTCTAATTCTTCTATTTAACTTTCTTCGTCCATCGGAACTTTAATAGCTGATATAATTATGCTTAATTATGAAAGAAGGAAATTTAATAAAACGATATTATCGTTCATCGTCTTAGACTTTCAAAACTTGTAGCATAAGGCAATTTTACTATGCGATATCTTGCTCGTGTTCATGGCGTTTCAAGTACCTATCTCTTTTCTACTTAAGTTAATTAGCGACGGCTATCATCCGATAATGCACGAACAGTCTCGCTTTCAATCAATATTGGTGGGTAAACTGCTTAATATGTTTAATAATCAAATAGACACAAACATATAAAGTGATCTAAAATGATGATCTAAAATAGAATCAAAGCAAATTTTATATAAATAATCACAAAATGTCTTGTTAGCATGAGGTGAAAGTGGGCAACAAAATTGATTATATTATTTATATTTCTTAAAATGGCTGCTTAATCAAGATCAATTAATAATATTAAAACAACACAAGAATACTCTGGCAAGATGAGTCTATATATAATTCTACTATATATAGCATATATGTATATACAGAGTGTCCCAGACTTAACGAAGCCGTTAATGATAGATTCTTGAAATCATTTGGAGATGAAAATTCTAATAAAATGTTGAGGAAGATTTCATAAAAATGTCCAAACTACTGACTAGTGTCGCATGGAAAACACATTCGCGGTCACTATAGAATTCTATTTTTTATTTTATATGCATCCCTCTATCGCGTACAATAATATCGATAGAGGGATGCATATAAAATAAAAAATAGAGCCCCTTGATGCGCTATGTCCTTGAGCAACGTAGGAGAACGTAACACGCTGATTGGTAATCTTTAATCTTTTGTAGCACCGAAACTACATCTTCCTCGACATTTTGGTATTAAGATTTTCGTTCCCAAATGATCTCAGGAATCTATCATTAACGGCTGATTTATTAAGTCTGGGACATCCTGTATATAATCCGTATTAAAAAATACAAAATAATAAAAAATTTAGAAATGTGTAATGCTCATATAAAGATAGATAAAATTATTAATTTCTTGCAAATCGGGAGTATTGACAATTTATTTATGAAAATTTAATAAACACGGATATACATGTATTATAAAAGCACTACACATTTCTAAATTTTTTATTATTTTTTATTTTACATTAATCTGTACCAAAATATTTAAATTATCCTGAGTGGTTTATTTGTGTGCGCCTAATTTATAACTTATGACATTTTATCTCATGCATTTTATCTCGAGATTTTATTACGAATGACTTTTATTTAAAAAAATTAATGTTACTGACAAATTTCCGGACAATGTAGCAAATGTGACAAATTATGTGTGTAACAAATTATATATATATATATAATTAAATTTAGAGTTATGAAAATAAACATTTGAGAGATTTATTAAGATAATGGACATTAGTTATGAGATTAATAAACAGAATATTTTTGTTACAAAGATCGACATATTGAATTGAGGCGGAGGAAACGTTGACTGTATTACTGTCGTATTGGTCGAACGTTTACACACGCAACAGATTCACAAACGGAAACTCAAATGATGCTATTGAGACTCTGTAGTCGAACAACACCAACCGTTCGATTGCGGGCGCATTCGTTTACACACGCATGTTCGTACATTCGACACAATCGCATGTAGTCATTCGGGGATCGGAATGTCTCGGGATCATGCGGGAAACGGAATTGGAATCGCGGGGCGGCCTATCTATCCCCGAACTAGATTAAAAGCATTCATTAGCGCGTTACGCCGATTGTGCGTATTTTGCACATCCAATTTTATCAAGAATACAAAATAACATTTATAAAACAGCTGCTACATCAAACTACAAAGTTTATTAAAATTTGTTAAATATATGTATGTATATATAATTATTTTTTTAATATTGTAATTTTTTATCAAAACTAAAAGCTAAAAGCTGAAAGCTAAAGCTATTTCTACAATTTTATGATATACGCACAATTATGCAAAAAAAATAATCACTCTTTTTCTCTCAAAGTTTGTTATGCTATAATATACAAAAAATATTATATTATATATATGTGTATATATATATATTTATATACTTATTATGATACTATACTTAAGCATAAAAACCCGAGGAGAGACTCGCTTTCGAATAATGTGTATCCTAGAATAAAATCGATAAAGCTATCCGTACAGTCGCGAACGTTTGTTTAAAAATAACTTCGCGCCTTCGATGCGAAGCAGATCGCAAACTAAGAACATAGAGTTAGTCGATAGTGAAATCCGTATTCGGCGGCAAGTATAATGGTCCTGCTTTTCAATCCTTCTTTCTCGCTACGCCAGAGTTGCGATTCGCACTATTCGGCGGTGTTCGAAAGCTGTGCTTTAGTCAGACCTCGTCGTTCCTTTGGTACTGACAATTGGATTTCTCGCGCTACTCCCGTCGAGTTACAGATTTTTCCTTTCTGCGAGAATTTTCTTGCAGACGCCTTTAAAAGAGATATCTCGCCATCGCGCTGTCTCTATCGTCTTCGACGTTGTGCAGCATTTCTAAATACCGTTCGCGAAAAGAAGGATCGTTACGGCAGGCCTTTCTCTTTCCAGATCTAGTGCACTCTTTTTCAAATCGGCTTTTCTTTGATTCGCGTCGAGAGAGAAGAGAGATCGAGCTCGCGATGAGATCGAGCCCTCGACAATTCGTTCGAAAAGCGTGAATCATCCAGTCGTTATCGAGACCTAACGTTTTACCATCGTGCGTAATAAGATTCGTGATATGACTTAAAACAAAGTTAGAAACGTTAGCACGAAACAGAGTTTACGAGAAACGTTTATCTTGCAATTTTATTATATATTTAAGCCTTAAGATTTGTTTCGTCTCGAAAAAGGCCCGATCTTCGAGCGGGATTAAACAAACTTTTCAAGATTTAATGGTTCTGCCATCTCGAAAAATCTTTTTTTCTACGTATTTCTTCGCAGTCGAAGTGGTTCCGTGCCGAAGTGAGTCTTGATTTTTAACTGCTTTCGTGATCGAGACCATTAACAGTTAAGGAGGTAAGGTTAGAAAAGGGAAGGAGTGTAAGGGAGAGGGGATTAAGAAAGGAGAGAGGAAAAGATCGAATCTGCACGTTTCCTAGTGATTTTTCACGTCATACGAGTCGATTATAAAGGTTAATATAAAGTCTAAGCTACAAATTTACAAATTGTTGCGATTTCCGCGATATCGATGCACAAACGCGCCTATTAATGTGCTAAAACCATTGTCGTTTATGACGATCTTCATTTGTCGAATAAAAACAGCAAATTGTACACAATATAATATCGATTGAAGTTATCGTTAAGGCTTTTGATCGCTTCATTATTATGTTTCGTTTATTATATTATATTTTATTTAAGATTATCAAAATATTGCATTGTATATATAATAAATACATTGCTATTCGAGGGATTATGTCATATTATTAATTAAATAAAATATTAAAATACATTAATTTTTTGTAATTTTTATTAATGATTATATAACTGGAAGTAATTTAGTTTCATAATTATATTAAATAGAGAGATCGAACAATTTTACGTTTACGTTTATATTGCTTTTACATCCGAATCACTTTAAAAGCGAAAGAGAATTGAAGAGAGTTTCGCGCGATTTTGTATAAATTTACGCTTAGCATATTGATTTTATCGAAACAATTTTACACCGCTCATGAAATATATCTCATATAGCAATATATCTCATATTTATCAATGTAATAGTGAACTAATTAAACATTGGTCATAAATGCGTGAACATTTAAATCGGAAATAAATTTCATGACTTATTAAATCATTATTAGGAAGCGTAGCTTTTTTCTCGCAATTATAATTTAACTATTTTTCTAGTTATATACACATACACCATTTTTTTGTAAATTATTAAAATTATTATGTTAACTTGAAGAGTATTCAAAATTTTTCTATTATAACTAAAGTTTTTTCCATTTTTTTATTTAAAAAATGATATATTTTATTATAATGTATTCTTAATTTTTTTATATGTCATCACAATAGATTTTTTAAAACTTCCGTTAGCAAATATCAAATTTCGCATTATACGCCACTTATTTTTACATTTTAAAGAAACTTAATTTGACGAAACTTTTTCAATTTCTAAGAAAATGAGGGAAATGAAATAATTTTGTTCTAATGCTTATCAATTGCTTTCTCTTAAAATACGAAAATCTCCCAGGCTCGATTATCCGGTTTTGCAGGAGCAAATAGTATACTAAGAGGGTAGAATCTCTCATGAGAAAATATAAGACGAAAATCGAGGTATTTCCGAGAGTAATTTTCCGCTGGGTACCTTCGAAAAATGTTTATTCATAAGTCAGCGGAATGTGCACGGCGTACGATTGTTCCGCAAGCTTCTCCACCACCCTTCCGGAACCGTCGGCGTTCTTCTACCTTTTTCCCGTTTTCTTTTGCGAGAAGCCGAGACATCCCGACGTTAATATGGTGTTAATGGGGAAAAGATTCGCGAAAGAAGCATCGTTGATGTCCGCTTTGCGGACAAGCGCAAACAAACTCGGAAAGAACGCACATACCCGGAAAAAAACTTTTGAGAATTTCCAGTAATGAGACAACGTCAGCATTGCGAACGGGAAAAGAAAGAAGGAGAAAGCAACAAACGAGTTATGCGCGAAAAATACACATCATTCTTTACAACAAGTTTTATCGTAAATTCAAGTTTTCAGTAATATTCAAGTTTTCCTCTTGAGGAGAGGGTTATTATCGGCTATTTTATATAACACCATTGCCGTTTGAACGAGAAATCATGTATTCTTCATAATCCATCGAGTTTCTCTGCATTTTGTAATACACGTTAACTCAAATTTTAAATCGATAAACGTTGCTAAGCGGATTAGGATATTACATTCGTTTTGGGGATAAACGAACAAATTTTATTTTATAAGTACTAACCTGATTGCAAATGAAAACCACTCGAGCTTACTTGATTATGATTTTCGGATGTTTGCAAATTACAATTTATTCATTATTAATTTTTTGATAAAAGAAGGGAATATGTGTGCGCGAGAAAAAATGAAATGCAAAATCAAATATTAATCATAATAATTTGCTTTTAATTTATGTTTTCGTTGTATATAATTCAGCGAAAATTTACTTAGAACGTATTACACGAAAGATAATCTCAAATTATTCATATCTTATTGCATGAATATTTTTGTTTTATAAAAAATATATCAGCTTTATAAAGATAATATCTTCCAGTGTAATTTGTCACAACATTTAACAATACGACATATTTTGACTCTTGTTCAAATTTCAAACGAGCATTGAATTTTATCTGTCTCTCTCAATCATGAATGGAATCTGCCAAGAACTTAATTATAAACTGACGCGACAATTGCCGACGATTTTTATCCTGTTAACCCCTTGCCCCGAGTTATTCTCCATCATTTCCGTGCACGTTCGTAGCCTGTCTCCTTGTCTTGAATTAAGACCTACCACCGTGCTCGACCGCCGTGCTTTCCGGTTACTCTTATTCCGGTTGTTATCTTTTGTTCGGGGCGAGAGAAGAACGAGGGGAAAGATTTCAGCATGACGAAAAGAGCCGGAACAGGGGGCGGGAAGGATACCGAGAGATTTATCATCGGGCAACGGCGCGCCGGCCACGGTATTAAATTAAGTTATGCCCATCTTAGAATTTTTTATTATCACCGAGAACGGCGAGCGCATTTCCCTGGTTTCTCCGACTACGCGCGGCCCGAGCGAGATGCGTTTTTATATTTCTTTCTTTGCCTTCTTTTCTTAGTTTTCGCATTGGTCGGCGCATGAGCGAGATCGCGCTCTCTCGCATATTTCTGCATTAAGCTCTCGGCACTCACTTTACTGTCGTCCGACTTTATTTGCAATTTTAAACAGCGTTCGATTTATGAGCAAAGTTCCCGTATAGATGATGAGGGCAGGACGCAGGACCTGCCGCTCTATGCAGCCTAATAAATATTTTCCGGCATCTATCAAATATTCTCCATGTCCCTAAACTCAAATTACGTAGTTAATGTATAATTGTTTCACGTTTATGATGGCTCTAATGATGATAGCACTAACGATCAGATCGATTAAATATACATACATTATTATCTATTATTATTGAAAATTATAGAAAGTATAGGTAATCGTTTAATTCGATTTCGAGGTACCAAAAATTTTGACATGTTATTTAGACCAAAAAAATTATTATGAAAAATTGCGAAAGTTTATTATTTTAAAATATTTAATAGATGTTACGCATGTATTTAAAATATCAACGACCATAAATTCATGTCATATAAAAACATGGATATCTGGACAGATAATCTGATCTGTGTGTATTATTATATATTGGTCGGTTTATCATACGTTATATGCTTATTATATCAAAATTTATTAATAATTTTTTTATTTTTCGTTTTATCTAAGCACTGATATATTTGTCAAGTCAACGCAATATAACTGTTTTTATGTTATTCATGCCATATATCATATTCAAAGAATTCGATATACATATACTGGCATATGCAAAAGAGTCGCGTGCTGACCCAACGCATTTGCAAATGCGCATCCATTGCGGAAGTGAGTCAGTATGCTTGGGCTAGCGGTCGACGGGGAACTGGAACGGCAGAAGTGATGAGAGAGAGGTAGCATTAAAGGTACGGCTAACCGTAAAAAGAGAATGCGAAATAAAACCATAAAGAAGCATAAATTACTTCCGCGGCAATGTCGTAAACATTGACCAATTACCACGAATAATTAATTGCTAGTAGACCGCCATCCTATCTCGCTCAGTACGGAAATTTTGCCTGATTTTCCAAGCTTACACTTTCATCAAGATCTTCAGATAAATGGAACGATACAATGAATTTCCATTAATGAAATTAATGAATTGTGTATGTTTACATTTTTGATTTTATGACAATTAAAATAAAGTTCGTTGTTGATTGGTGATTTTATAAAACGTCCAGTTATTTTTTTAAAAAATTCTACTTTTTAAATGTTATTATATTATTTTGTTTATTGACAGATATAACTTTTTTCAAAGGATATTAGATAACGAAAATTTGATATCCTTGATTTCTTTAACGATATAGAGATATATTTGTTTTTCATTTTTCTGTTTCGACAATCCTCGCGTATTATTTTCGTACAAGCGGAAATTTGATTTGTCGCGTCCAAATGCACACGTGGATAGATACACATTGGCATATGTACATGTAAACGCATCACGGCACTTACCTGTTGAAAAAAAACGATCGATCCCACCGAGAGAGTCCGTCTTCCATGTAGATTCCCAGGAGTCTCTTGAGTTCCGTGACTGGACGACGAAGATTTCAGGTGTTGGCGCGAAAGAAAGAAAGGAAAGACCTCGGACTATCTCTCGAAGCAAGAAGGCGCAAGCGTGGCAGATCGGCGTGATTATCGTCGATAATTTCTTCTTTGCCGCGTTTTTTTTTGTCCTTCCTCCTTTTTTCATCTCTCTTCCCTTCCCTTCTCGCTTTTTTCTTTCATCCCTTTTCTATCCTTCTCTGCTAACTTTGTCTACGCGAGAGATGTTTCTTCGGGAGGTACATCAGCGGCACCCTCGTGGGGTTGCCACGAGCACAGCCGTCCCTGGGAGTACCACGCGGACAAACATCAAGCCAGAAACTGCGATACGTCGGCCGGAGTACGGCAGGCAGCTCACCCCGGACATCCCCTTACGCGGGAGACGCATGCGTCGCTTTTAAACCAACGCCGAAACCAACCCCCTACCTAACTCGCGGCTATCTTCTTCCCTTTCTTCGGCTCTCCGAATTGCTCCCGTTTCTCGCTTGCATAACGGTGCCGTTAACAATTCGCAGGAGATATAATTTGCGATCAATTTTGAAAAGCGCACTCTCCGAGATAAAACTATTAGTTATAACGCGTATATATTTCCTCCTTTCTTTCTCTCTCTCTCTTTCTCTCTCGCCAAAAAGATCATTTCTTATATTGTCACTTTAATAAGAATATTAACGGATGGAAGAGAGAGATACATGCGAGATGGAAACACCGTCGCGAAGATTATTGAAAAATTTCCAAGGCCAACAAGTTCTCTCGCGATTTACATTCCGACATATATCTGGGAATGCATAAACTCGCTCGTAACTCGCGACTTTAGTCCAGTAAGAAAAAAAAAGTATAAGAGGAAAGGAGTATCTCTCGATAGTCGTAAAATCTGGTCTGGCGCGAATTCTCGTACGTGTACGTACGGCGATCCCGAGGTCGAGAAGGGTGGTGCGCCTGCGTCAGGAATGTCGGCGGCGGGCAAGCGTGGGGTGGGGGGTGCCGTCGGGGGGCATGGGGGTGAGTCAGTCAGGCCGCAGCGCGCGTTCAGAAAACTACCCTTAACGCGGGGTCTCATACGCTCGCCGGAGTAATTTATAATTGAGTCGCGAGTACGCGATAGGAATCCGAGGCTCGCGTTCGTCGAGTCGTTGTTTCTTCTCTCGAAAGCTGGAAACGCGTGGAACTTCTGCAAAGACAAGCCTGTCTGTCGAATGGGACTGATTCTCTTGCACGCTTTGCACGAAAAAACGCAACACACGACATTATTTAGAGTGTCGTATCAAGAGACAGGACAGAGAGAAGTCACGAGAGATTGTTGTCGAATTTCTATTGTGCTGTTAAAAATTTACGCAAAATATTTCGACAAATGAAAAAGCAATAATGGAATGGGAAGAACGACCAGTCGGAAATCGATCGTTCGCGAATTTGAGGAATTAGATTAACGTTTTATCGACGTCGAGCACGGCTTTGGAGACAAGAAAGAAGAGACGGAAAGTGATACGAGAACCGTGTTGGAAGACGTACAAATGCAGCGAAAAACACTGTGGAAAATATACTCGCAGGATTTGGATGGTGAGAAGAACGTAACGTTGCGTGCGGCGAGGGAGGTAGCACAAGATTCGAAGGAGTCCGTAGTCGCGAGTGCAATGTAATACTGCCGTACAAATATCAACACGCGAGCTACCACTATTAATCGTCCTCGTCTCGTTTTTCTTTCTCGCGAAACAATTTCTCTGCCCGAGTCTGCCGGACTCGGCTTGATCGCTAAACAGAACGGATCGTTCGTATTTCCTGACGAAAGAGAATTCTACATTTTGCAACGCTCCGCCATTGTTTCGCGAAAAAGGGCCGCGTTACGGCACTCTCTACAGTGGTCTTATCAAAAACCAGTTATTTCCACTGCCGCACTTTTCAGCGTCAGTGGAGTTACATCATATATATGTATATACCCTTTGCTTAGTGAGGAATCAAAGGAAAAAGAGTATATAACGTGAACGCTACGAGGAGCATCGGGTGGAAAATGAAAAGTCTATCCACCTGGTGGAAGTTGCGGCAAAGCAGAGAGAAACAATTACAGCCAGTTACGTGCAGGATGTAACGCGAGTCGGAACCGTGGTCGGCGCCGAGTCTAGGGTCAACGTCTCGCGCGGCAAAGCTCGGTGAAAGCTTTGTCGCGAGGACTCTCGGCTTAGAGCGTGGGACGCGCGAAAATATGGGATGGTCGTGGAATCACAGGAAGAAAGAGTCGAGATAATCGCAACCAGAGGACCCACAGTCAAGAATGTGGGATTTTTAACAAGAGTCAAAGGAACGGCAGAGGAGAGTCGGTATAAGGCGGCAGATAATCATTTACACATTTCGAAGTACGGAATTATCTGAACTATCAGAAGCTACCGCGTGCGTAGCTTATTAGCACCTCTATCGTCGGTATCGAAAGAGAAGAGAACGACGCGAAGAGGACGACCGGTGACTCGGCAAAACGGAACGAGGAGGAAGAGTCGCAACGTGAGAGCGAAACATGTCGGAGGGAGAGTAAAGTGGAAATATCTTTTATCTCCTGGGAAATACATCGCGACGTTCTGCCTTTCGGAGGCCGGTCTAGAAGTGACATCCTTTCCAAAATTGATCCTTCCATTAAACCGGCAAGAACGAGCACGAGCGGACGGTAGAAGAATGTAAATAGTCTCACTCGCGAGAAACGTATATAGGGAAAGTGGCACAGCGATCATAGCCATTATTACGATGTCAGCGACCGGTTCAGGGAAAAACGCGCGCTTCTTTCTTCCCTAATGTCGACCGTTCACACCGACTGTTTTTCGATATATTTGCGGAATATTTAAACGAGAGAGACAGAGAAAGAGAGAGAGAGAGAGAGAGAGAAAGAGAGTGGTAAATGGCGTGTGTCGATACTTTCCCTCGATGGCCACTGAATAGGCACCTTCGCGTTGTTCCGTCGTTTTGTCGCAGTTATATCGCAAACGCACAGAAACGACAAGTATTTTTTTACGCGTAGATCAAACAACTCCTCGTTACGTTTCCTTGTTCCTGTCTGAACGAGAAGCGAACGCTAATCTCGGCACGATCGTCCGCGATTACGTCGTACTGCTCGAGAATTCAACGTGTCCGATTTTTCTCCTCACCCCTTCTTCGAACAATCTTCTCCTCGCGGCGCCTGTGTGTGCGACGAAGGAGAGGAGTTTGTCGATCTTACCGATCGTTATCCAGTGTCACGTTTGCGGCAACGTCTTCGTCAGGAAGACGTGTCATCTCGTCGTCCTGCTTTTCTACGTCCTCCCTCCCAGTGATGAAGGTGGTATGTTTATGACGAAGGTGATTTATCTTTTCATAGGTGGCACGCTGCTGTGGTGTTAAGTGTGCAGTGATCACGGGTGACCGAGGGAAGGCGGGAAAGAAGGTGGTCAATATGACTCCTATCTTCCTCGTCGTGTTGCTGGCGATTGACCCGATTATCGCGCAGAATACTGGTGAGTAAAAATCAACGGAAAAAATGCTCTAGTGTTAAAGTAACTCTCCCGTCCGATTGTCGTGATACGGACAATTCTTCGCTGTGGACGTTTCGTGCGCGAGGACAATGACCGCGGACAACGCGGCTGTGCTCTCTTCCTAGGACTCTCGAAATCTACGAGGGCCCGAGCGACGCGCCACTTTTCCACGCGGGTATCTCGCGTTCGATCGCGCGTATAAAAGAGAATCGAGTCGCATGCGTCGCGTCGTGAAACCAGATCGAAAGCTCCGATACGCTCGTCCGCTCGGGCGTTATTTAAACGCGACGAGATAATCCTTTTGCACGAACGAACGTTCTGGATCTACGTAATTTATTACGGTTTACTTATTAGCTATGACGCTGCTGTCGGTCGCGTGCTCTGCGATCGATGGCGCATGCGAAAAGTTTGTCCATCGAAACGATTTTGAAAAAAATATAATTTCTCTTGTACGCGTTACGACTCGATTTCTCGATATACGCGTAATCGTTTCGCGAAATTAGCCGATTGTAATAATTAAGAGACTCTCGCCGTATTTATGATTCGTGCGCGAGAAAATAAGGGAAAGGAGGAAGAACTATTGAAAGTATGCGTAACGTTCTCTGTTGAAAATATAATACGTTCAAGGACGCTCGCGAAAGCGAAAAAAGGAGAACGGACTACTTAATGCGTCGCGAGTGTCGAATGCAAAGTAGGACGAAGGAAAATGCTGTCGACGTGTGACTGTCGCTCCCTAGGACCGGCCGCCAAAAAGTCCGGCTGACTCGTCTCAAAGGGGCGAGCAATAACGCGTGTCTCGCGCAGGGAGCGACCGAATGACGAGCGCACGCATTGCGTGTACGTCGTATCGCGAACACGTGTCAGCGTTGCCTCGACACGACACCTTGGTCGCGATTGAAGCTCGACTCGTCGAGAGTCCAATTTCGCGTTATCGAGGCTTCGCACGTTTCGTGTCGAAAATACGAATCGTCCGCGCGACTTGCTTGGACTTTGATGGAGGTGATCGCAAGTCTCTCTTCGGCGCCCAAGCTCAATCTTGGAGACGACAAGGAGTGTACTTTACGGACTTTAAGACCGCTTACGTTAAACTTGACTGGACGAGGCGATGCCTCGCGAGCCCGCTTGCGGATTAGAAAAGCTTGTAGTTGCGCGCGAAACACCATGGCGTTTCTTATCGTTGCTCGATACATTAATAAATGTGAATTTAGGGATCGAATGACCGAGTGCAATGCTAACTGGGCGATCATTACGCGGTAATCTGTCGCCGCAGTCGGTAATCCGGCGAGCTTTACGCTGACTCCGTAATGACGATGATACATCCCCGGCATTTCAGTCAATTAATTATGTCGCGACGTAATCCTAATTCGAAATGTCGGAAAGCTCTCGCCGGATTTGAATGCGAGTTTCAGCGATGGGAAATGATAATGTCGTATCGACGCGATGTGTAAAACGTCGCGTTGTTGTCGGATCAATGTAACAAAGTAGTAAGTACGTAATGGAAAATCAGAACGAGCTACATACGCTTTTAAAAGCTTTCCACGGACCTCTGTGATCGAGTTACCGATCTCGGTATCCACTCGAAATATCGGTTCATCCTCAGGAAAGCGGAATATCGTCCAACGGACGATGTGTGGACGTAGCGAAACTAGCATACTGTTAGTAACGAATGACCGAGAGCTAGCCGCCATCAGTACGGAACGAATTATTTTCCCCAATGGAGATGCCGATCTGAATTCAATAGCTCCGTTTTTCGTCATTTTTTCCGACGATCGACAGACGTGCATTCGGGTAACACGCAGGGGAAATCCACTGTTTTTTGTCTTTCTCCTTTTTTTAATTCGCGTAACGCGCTCGACTTCTATCTATCGTTCGGAAAATTGGCACTCCGTGTCAGCAACATCGAAAGCAGAGCGACAAGAAAGAGGCAAAGACACAAGGGAAAAAGAGAGAGAGAGAGAGAGACGCGGTCGAAGCGGAAGACGGGCCACGTGATAGCAGAGGGGGATGGGTGAAATCCATAGTTAATGCAGATCCGTCTCGTCTGTCCTGTCTAACTCGAGGAAAAGGAAACAGTCCGGGTCGACTACGAAGATTTCCTCGGAGGCTCGCCTGTCCGTGTGGCGATGTCTTCGTGGGGTGGAAAGGAGCCTCCCTCGCGAGCTAAGAGACGAGCTATCGAGATCGCGTCCTTTTTCATTTATTTCTTTCCTTCTCTCTCTCTCTCTCTCTCTCTCTCTCTCTCTCTCTCTCTCTCTCTCTCTCTCTCTCTCTCTCTCTTTCTCTCTTTTGCTCTCACTCTCGTGTTTTCCTGCGTTTCTGGCCAGCTTCGTGTATGAGTTACGTGTTACACAAGCTCGTACTGACTTTACCGCTACTGTATATTGTGAAAAATGCCGCCGGTAGTGTCCCGTTAGGCGAGATCTGGTCGGTAATTCGCGATGACGTAGGCGGCGAATATTTCCAAATCACACGTCATTTTTGTTTCGACGTTAGCGCGCTTCGCATGGTGTATGCACCCCAATACCTTTTATAATACACAAACGTACATATGTGTGTGGATATAGTGCGTAGACTGCTCTTTCGGTTCTCCCTTTTTAGTTGTTCCTCTTCTTCTTTATTCTTCTTCTCTTTTTCGCTATCGTTCTCACGGTTGCGCTACCGTTCTGCTTTTCTACATCATACAAAATGGATTCTCTACGGCTCGACCTCAGCACGACAACCGAAAGCGAACGAAACGAACGATAAATAGATTTTTCGACGCCATAAAGAGAACATCGAGTCGGTGGTTGGTTGGCTCTGGTAGCATCCAGAAAATAGTTTCGCGAATTTTCAAATGAAATTACTTGCAGCAATCGTGTTTCAAAAACCAGCAACGAATCAAAAATCTCGGTTTTGGAATCCATTCTCGGAAGAATATATTTTGATATAAATTTTCAGATTTTTTATCGTCCTCTTAATTAAAATAGTGCAGTCTCGGCATTTGTATTCCATTATCCTGATATTGACGAAATAATTATTTCAAACTGATTAAAAAAATCGTAGCCAACGAGTGATAAAAAAAAACTTGAGCATGAATATTAGAAACAATCCTATCTCTCTTCATGTACAGGTTAAAAACCGTCGTATATTTAGCATCATGCAATAAAGGAAAATTGATATGACGTAATCGGGTTTATTGTTTGCAAAAATATCTTGGTTTTTGATATACAAACGCGCTCAGGGAAAAATGCACGGTGAAAAATCTCATTCTCTCAGCCGGACACGATAGAAACGGTCGGCCACCGTCGTTGTTTCCCGAAAAATAACCCCGCCGCGCGTTTTATGAGACATTATGCACGCTGAACGATGCCGCATACACCCACATCCCCCATGTCTCACGGACGTTGGTTGCCGTGATCATATTTCATCGGCATGTCAAGCGAAGAAAAACTCGTTTCTACCGTAATCATATCTCTCTACGAATCTGGTTAGACCCGCCGCCATAATACACCGCCATTACGATTGAGATAACCGGAGAAATCGTGCGTCAGGGAGGGCATGCGAGATATCGGGGGCGACTTTCAAAACTATTCCGATATAAAGGGAGAAATTTCTCAAATGTCAGTTCATTCAATAAAATGTCAGGAGTAGGGGAAGAATCCGGAGCGCGAGCGGGGAAAAAAAATTGTATCACTTTACGCAAGCAGGATGTGCAGGGGCGTTCAACGGATTTCTGCGGAGTTAGACGGATGACGCGCAGGTTGTCCTCTCGCGGGATCATCGGCTTTTTTTTTCGTCGTTTCAATTCAGGCAAAACAGCCGTCGCATTTTTGGGCTCGGGTCGCGCGTTATTTATCGTCCGGCCAGACGTGATAATTTACATTCCCGCCACCCGCGTCCTCGGTTTCGGTTCTGGGCTGTCGTTCGCGCCGCGCAACCTGTCGTCGTTTTTATCAGTAATTGACAGAGTAGACGTCGGTACTTTTCAAAGAGCCCGGCGCTGAGGCGGGCAAAGAACGAACGGAACGGTTGAAAAAAAAAAAAAACGCGACCAAAAATCGAGCACGACGTGTAATGACGGGTGACAGCCGCTTGCGCGTGCCATCGGTGCATTTTGTTCTCCCGGTTTGCCGTTTCTGTATTCGTCGTTCAAGCGTTTCGCGCCTTTGTACATATGGAATGAACGCGCTCCTAGGGGAGAACAGCCCTCCCTTCCTTTCCTTCCCCCCCCGGCAGCATCCCGTCCACTATCGCCGCCCTCATTCGGCGCTTTCCGTATCACCGAGCACGCAACGCTGGACAATTTGGAAAACCGGAACGATTTTCGACGTGCTCTCTTTTTCAACGACTATCGTCCGACGCGACTCACCAAGCTCTTCGCGAAAAGATACTCGCTTTTCGAGAGGCGCGCGTACTGGTAAAATGCCTTAATTAGCCGTAGCGCAAATGCGAAATGAAATATACGAGTACGTACTTAAACGACTGAGCAACGTCGAAGAGAGTCGCACGATGTCGGCCTGGAAACGGGGAGTCTAGGTTACTTCGATCGCGTTTTCATACTCGCGTGTTCGCGTGCTGTGCCTTACCTACCTATGTATGCATGTAATACCGGTTACACACCTACCTACGTATCTACCTATCTATGTACTTACGGTCGCGTATGCGAGCACGCTGAAGTAGCTCGTAGAATGGCCGGATGATAAAGTAAAAAAGTTACTCCAGTCATTTTATGGGAACTCCCGGAGCCAGAGGTCTCGGGCGATCCTCGCTCGGGAAGGGCGCGAACGTTGCATCCGGCTCTCCTCTTTCGCGCCCTTTTTTGTGCCACGCTCGATATAGCGTGCCCTCTTCCCTGATGTTCGCAGCGATCTTTCACGGTATCGAACAAATGTCGTCGAGATAAACCTTGCCGGACCAACTTTCTCTCGGGCCGCAAGGTATCGCGCGAGGAGCAGGTAGTGTAGCTTAGCCGCAACATTCTCGGGTTTACACCCCCGGCGTGAACTTACTTGCGGATCTGGGATTAGCCGCGCCGCGGCCGCCAGAGCTTCGTTTGCGGGCTAAACTGATTCCCCGTCGTGTCGCGGCAAACTCGCACGATCAACTTTTACGGTATTCGACGCGATTACAGGTTCAGGTCAGGTTTTCGCGTCTAAATTGAACTCGAAATCGCGCGTTTGTAATTATTCGCTGTTAAGTAGGACAAGTAAGATGATTACCTTTTTTGTTAATTCTTCTAGCAGATTAAACAAAGAATATTAACGAGAATTTAAATGACGGGTACATAATTAACGCGAATATTTAAGTAAAGAATATTATATAATGGTAAATATATATATATATATATATATATATATATATATCGCGCGGAGAGAGAGCTTTACCCCAACGAAATTCTGACTTCAAAGAACCCTTGGTATTTATTTTCTCTCTATTCTGGCAATGTCCGTATTTATGTACACATTATAAGGTAGGAAAATACCGCTCCGACGTCGAATAATGTAGCAAACAACAATGTTCGCCATCGTACATTCAGCGTTAATTAATCGAGCAAACTTTTCGCTCGCGTTGATGCATCGACTGCAATCGCGTTTAACTGCCGCGCCATTGAAATGCAGATGATAATTACCACCTACGCGTAATGCGAAAAAATCGCTCGTGTTAATTGCCATAGCGAGAATCGCGACGTCGCGCGACTCCGGCGACGAGTTTCTCATTTCGTTGCAGAAAGCAGAGACAGACCGCTCTGTCTCGGATTAGGGATGACGTTGGAGAGAGGACTGCCGCAAAAGTTTGTTAATGTAATTAACCATTCTATGCGAATTAAGCCGCGAGCCTTTTGCTCCAAGACTTTTTAGTCGCTCGCGTGAATCTAGTATTGCTTTGTAAATCACCACTTCGTCTTTATTTTAAATATTCATAATAGAGAGCAAAGGAAAATAGAAGAGATATTATTAAATTAAAGTAAACTCTACGCTTAAAAGATATTGTAGGCACGGAAAATGCATTATCGTGCTCCATCTCATCATTTTCGCGGAAATTGAAAAAGAATTAGTAGTAATAATTTCATTTTTTTATCTTTCGTTGGTGGAAGAGCGTTCCGGTTATAACATGAATAATATTTATAATACGAAAAGTCAAATACAATCACATACGATATGTCAAGCATTTTATTTATATTAATTCGAGAATTTTTAATTTAATCACACAGATTAAAAAATATATATGCATGCGCATATAATCATCTTTATAACAGTTCCATGAAAATCGAGGAATATTCCTGAATGGAAAAAAAAAAAATAGATGGAAATATCTGCTTTTTATAAAATGCGCGTGTGATATACCTTTTATCCTCTTTTGTACAAGGCACACGCGTTACACGCGGTTAACGTGGATGTTTGCCGAAATTTACAGACAGACGTGAATTCGTTGGCAGTTGAACGCGGGTAAACGCCCGCGTCTCCATCCGTGCGTTTCACGTCGGATCACCGAAACGTTACAAAATACGGGCATCACCGGCGGTAACGATCGCGAAAACATTTACGGACGCGAGCATCGCGCCGCGGTTGCTTTGCCAACTATGTTCCGTATTTTCTACGAATTTCGCGAGATTGCATTGCAGCGAGGCGCCTAATCAAAGGATAATAACATTCGCGGAACGAATTTATAATCTACTTATGCGTAGGACTCGCCCGCGCGCTCTCGCCCTGAATAGAAAACACGCGCAGTCTCGCTCCCAAAATTACGCTAATCCGCGCCCACGAATCTCCGAACAGTTTCTATCTTGACGTTTTGATTTATTAAATGCTCCATGCGATTATTCATTTCGTTCGTAACGCTTTGCGCCGCTGCAACGCTGCGCCGTTTTCGCGCAGCAGGAGAGACAAAAGCGAAACTGAAATATCAAAGATACGATATATTTATATGCTTGCGCAAAATACGAAATATGAGCTATGTAATCTCGCCATTTTTGTACACGGACGCAGACGCGGCCTATTATTTCCGCGTTTCTCTCCGCGTTTCTCTCCGCGTTTTTACCATTAACTGTGTATCCGTGAAAGCTATGCGACTTTTGGGCTTCACTAACTGCATTTCCTAGTACATTATCGGACAGATTTATATCGCCGGCGGAAACGAATGGCCCCCAAAGCGCGCGGAACATTCGTGAAATTTCGAATATTAAATTTATGATGGATCGCTGCCTTCCGCGAGGTTCCCCCATTTTTCGAGAATAAGGCCGGGGGAATGTTATCGCCATGAAAGGAAGCGATGAAAGCGAGGAAATAAAAGGCGAAAAATCACATCAACGCTGCGCGCTTTGCGTCACGAAAAATGGGACCGTGTAAAATCATCATTTTCGGGTGCCTTTATTAATCGCGCGATTTCTCAAACGTTTCTCTCTGTTGCAAAAATCGCTTATTACTTCCGTTTTCGTAATGATAAATTTACGATAATTATTTAATTGAGAATCATTTTGTTATATAACATGTTTATTCGACAAAATTTTTTTCCACATTTTCTTCTCGTTTTTTTTTTACACAATGCCGCTTTGTACCATTATGCAATCATTCGTAATAGGCGCGAACAATTCTCTAAAAATCCACAGGGTATCATCCTTGACAAGCGCGTCAAACGATTGCTTGATTGGATCGGTGCTCCAAGCGAGAGATGAAAAAGGGTCATTCATAAACAATATCAAACGATGGATATCGCGCGGGCGTGAAACATTTTTAGCAAAAGCTCTTGTGTGAGGCTATTCACATGCCATGCAACTGACCGAGCTTGCAACGAGTGCACGCCCGATATCTCGCTAATGCGAAGCCGATGTAGTCGATGTTTGAAAAACGAAACTGACCTGTGGAAACTGATCACCGCATCTACGGGGAGGCGAAAAACCGACTGTTAAGGTTGTCCATTAACGCTCTTGAAATCACAGCGCGAATTCGCGGTCGCGATATCGCATGGTACGTACTTACGCAGTCGATTACGGCACTACGTTACTTATGAAGGGTTTCGCGCGGCAGGCGGCATGTGCGCACCGTGCATGTATCGCCCATCGGTGCGAGAGAGTGTCAACGTTCCATATAGTGGCACCATAATTTGCAATAACTGCCGTAATAACCGTACCTCCTTACCGACCGGAATAATATCGCGATAATTCCCTCGATAAAAATGCCACCGTTCGCTCCGCCAACCCTCTTTCACCGTCCAAACACGTTCACTCTAACACGTATTATCTGACTTTTCCGATACGCATGGGATTTTCGAATTGTCGCGAAGAAAAAAGAGAAGCGAGAGCGACGCTTCATTAACCAAAAAAAAAAAAAATACCAAAAAAATCGGTCGTCGGTTGCGTCGAAACGTAACAACAACCACTCCATTTACCGCGACCATACCCATCGGCCTCTTGAAACTCGGGTAATTAACCGAAAGAGTTGCACGTGACTCGCTGCGTGTCAATAGTGTACAAATTCCAATCATTGCAATCGGTATCCCTCTTTTAGCATGCGAAATATGAAGGGCCAATAGCTGTTTGGAGCTCCGTAATGATATGACGAGCTCGGATATAAATATTCTTGCGAATCAAATTGATCGCTTTTATTAGAGGCCAATTTGTTTCACCTCGTTTCAATCGGCGTATTTATAACGTATCGATATTTTCGTCGAAGATACGGAAATGAAGTCCCGCGATATAAGTGCAGATAACCAGCGGCGAAATCTGAAGCGCGATCGATATTCCGAAAGAAGGACGCGGGCTTTCCGGAGCTTTGTGATCCACCTGCATCGATCTACCTGCGCGCGGTATGCGGGTGGTGCAACGCGTGCGCGCGGAACTCTTTGATGGTCTTGGGAAAATCGACGGCTACAAGTAGAGGGATTTCGCTCGCGTTTGCATAAAACGAAAATCTCGATCTCAAAACCTGCAATCACCGCTATCGACCCATCCTTTTTTTTTCTTTTCTTTTTTTTTTTTTTTTCATTCACGACACTCCGCGATTTCTCGTCGATAACGGCACGCGTCGCGTGCGTACCACAAATGTGCGCGCTTCGCACTTTCAATTTTTACTAGTCGAGCAATTTTCACGTCGCTTTCTTGCCCCTTCTCATAGCCTCGGCTACCGGTTTCCGGAACTAACTTGGAACGCGTACACCCTGCATCATACGTGATACTCGACAAATACTTTTTTTTTTTCACATTGCGATACAAGGTTTTCCTCGCCAACTACTTTTTTCCGCGTCACGAAATGGGTTCTTCTTGCCAACTTATATGGGCAAGCAATATGCGGATGGAATAGAATCGACGAACCTCGTTGCAATGGCGCATGAAATAGTGTTATGTCGAAACTTTATCCGCGGTATCGTTGCAGCGTCAGATGGCTTTTATGTTTCATAATATCAATGTGATTTTTTTAATTCATTTTTTCTTCAATCTCAGTCATATATTTATGTTATTTTATATAATATATATATAATATAAAATAACATAAATATACGACTGAGATTGAAGAAAAAAAAAATATATATATATATATCTTTTTACTTATTTATTTATGAGAAAAGTAATGTATAGAAAAAGAGATATGTAACAATTCCATCTGCATAACTATATTTATATTTATACATTAATAAGTTTCGGAAAGATATTTTGTGCTATTTTTCATGAATATGTTGTGTTTATATTAAAATAACATTGAATTTATCTCTTGGCTTGTTCTCCATAATTTCGAGAGATTTTTGAGTCTCTCAAAGTTTCATATAATGGCTTACTCGCTCGCCTTTGATTATCATCTTATCCTTTTTTATTAGATTTCTATGTACTAAGAGCAATTGCATGTAGTAAAAAGTTTTATACTCTGCGAATATGGAGAGAGAACAGTACGCCTATATTAAAATTATAGTTATGCATCTGGGCGGTCGTTCTTTGAAGAGGAAGAACTCCAGGAACGTGTTTTGCTTCTCTTTCCTGGATCGTATAACACATAGCAAATATCTTAAGCTTTCTATTATACATTATTAAAAAAAGAAACGAGAAAAGCACAGGAAAACGACTGTCAATTGAAAAGCGAGAAAAATATGTGAACCGTCGACGCGAAAAGAATGTGCTGTGTACACGTCTTTAATAATCTTACGTTTCATAAGTATGATGTAGAAGCGGTAAGTCCATATTTGAGAGAGCGAGCATCTCTTTAAATATGAAACTCTAAGAATATTACATCATCGTTCCTAAAGAACGTACATTCTGTAATGAATTTTACTCTGTTAAATCTCGTATGAATGCATAGAAAATTATCCTGTAATGAGCAACATGATACAGCACATTTTACAGAGGAAAAAATAATAAATTAACAAGAAGATACGTGTATGGATGCATAGAGTCTGCGAGAATGCGTGCGTAAAACACAGTTTAATCAATATTCGTTTAAAAAATGCGATTAAATGCGACAAATTTTTTGAGCATTCGTTCAGAAATTGCTTTGTGTCGCGTCTTGTCGTTTTCGAATGTGTTTCATATGGCTCGAGAGATATCTCGAAGAAATTCAAGTTCTGTCGAATAAATAAAAGTTTGCTGCGATTGCACTCCGTATACTCGTTCCGCGGGAAAATCCAGAGATGCACAGTCGCCGCTTAAAAGCGCATCCGTTGAGAGTGATCATTCAAAGAGAGCTTTGGTTATCCGCGCTTCACGGGCTGCCGCTCGCGCGCCAGATACTATTTTTACGTCAGCGCCCTTTAAAGAATCTCGCGATCGCATTTCCTCTGACCTTTTTCTGAGAAAACACGGTCCGTTGTCGGCCCATCGTTATCGTTGCACGCGCATTTGCATTTGTGGGCTGCGCATTCTGCATCCAACGGTGACATTTCTTCTATGTTGACCTCCGTCGTCTCGCGCGCCGCGAGAATAGAAATGTTCCCCTCTCTTATATTTAATCGGGAATGCGTCGATAAAACGCGCGACCGAGTTATTCTAAGCCACGGCTTTGTCATATTTTCTTCCAGCGAGTTTCTCCCGCGACCGTATTTCGGGAAAAGAAGTGAAACGGAATATTTCCGAGTTCACGTGAGAGTTGTACGCGGGGCTTATTGTATTCTGGGATTCTTCGACAACTCGTCTGTGAAACTCCGGCTTATCCGCGTACGGAGTTTCCGACCCAGAAGGAATTCACCTCGGCGAAAGTTACATCCCGATTTTCGCCCAGACCTTCGCGCGCGGCTGACCCTTACGGTCCGTTTCCACTGCCGTGACTTTCACCTCCGCGTTTCGGTACTTCTTTCCCACACTGTCGGTCCAATCCTCCCTTGTTCCTATCTTAACAGCCGATCTACATTGTCTCAACTTCTTTTTCGCTGGTTCCTCTGTCGAGGAGGTTTATCGCGAGCTTTAACAGCTTGTTATTTTTTTTTCTTTCGCTTGGATGAGTCCGAGGTCAGCAGCGCGCTATTTTCACCTTTCTAGATAAGAAAACTCAATTTCGCGATTATCTCTTCGATATCTGTCATTAATTAGGACTATATCCAATTACTTTTGTTGTGATTTTGTTCAATCGTGATCGCAGGTAGATGAAAATACGTGTATTTATACGATGATTCCCAATTATTTCGATAATTTTATTAGAAATTAGTAATTTTGTAAAATTGATTTATTATAGAACTAATATAATTATCATATGATCGATCGAGAGAAATATACCTGGTGTAAATTTTATTCGTCCATTTTATATATAGTTTACATATTAAAATGAAATGACATCTTTTGAGAATCTTCCATCTCAAGAATCACAAGATTCTTTCGTAGCACTTTGTCGTCGCTTGCTCCGGCTGGCTCATCTTGTACGTGTCTTTTCCTCTCTTTCTCGAATTTTCTTCGCTCCTAGTCTCAGCTGCTGGAAGTTTCGCAGGCTCGAAACTCGGCGAATTAAGTGCTAACTTAACTCGCTCGCGCGAAACTTGGTTCAGCGTTTCCGTGTGCGAGCGAATATTACGAGCACGCCGACGACGACGACGACGACGACGACGAGTCACGTACTGGAACTAATTGCAGTTTTGTAGGGAGCCGTGAGATTTCGTCGCGCCTCGCGGAATAAAGCTGGAAATTAATTCTCCCAGGATCGCAGAAGTAAACAGATACGCGATGCTCTCGTATGCGCAAGATAAACGAGCCCGCGGCTCCGTTGATCGTTGTCGCGTAATGCGTGTCTCATCATCTCTCGCATCGATCCCGGTGATACGAAAAGCGAGATCTTACCTTTCCGAACGACGTCGGGAGGAAAGGGCGTGCGCTTCCATTTTCGCGCGTTTAAATAGTCTCGAATCGCCGAGGGTTAAATACAGGCTACGTCCAGAGGGATACTCGAACGGGATACTACTCGAGGGTCCGATCCTCGTCTTCCAGCACTCGACTTCCCGAGCGTTACCCGAGACCAAATTAAACGGTTAAGAGCTCTCGCGTCGTTTTCGTAACTAAATTGCCACGAAATCAATCCTCGACGATCGCGCGTTTCCCACGCATTCAAGCGTGACGCGTCCGCTCTCACATTTCGCTTAGCGAGGCGTCTTGTGAGAATATGCTATATCCCTTCCGTTCCAACGCGCGCAAACGCAGGGATGAGCTCCGAAAATGTAGGCGAAAGGCATCGCCGCTTTCGCACGGCTCGACCCTTTCACCGAAAGCACATAATCATAATGCTACCAGATAATGTTGGTTTCCGTTTAAGGTAGTAAATTGCGGCTTCTGTTTCCATATGTGTGTATGTAAGCCGGCGTTACCGCAAGCACAAGGACGTGTGTGGAGCGTGCGGTTGACCTGAGCGTAACACGCAAAGGCCCGTTACCCAGGGTCTTTGAGCTACCGCGAAACTACGACGAGCTAGAGAAGGAGAAACGAAGCAGAAGATAAGGTACCCTGCGGACAGTACGGACAGTTATAATGTAAACTGTTTATACTGTCGCCATATATATGTATATAGTTGCATATTACTCGTATTTCTCATAATAATGTTCTTAAACTAATCTCGCCGGCTGTACTAAGTCGTCTGATCGCGAAATTAAATCTAGGCGAGGATAAAATTAGACGCGACGCGATTAAAAATACAGCTTTGTTCTTAAACGATGCCCTCCTTTTTTCCTTCCATTTATTTATCTACTTTTTTCTATCAATGGAAAGAAACTAGAACTACTTTCTTACATAATTTTCTGCGCTCGTTACTTCCTTCTTTCTTATTTTAAAAGTGGCACAGAGTATAATACATATTTACTATCGTTTTATAACTGTCGTTTTTCTCGTATTGAATGTCGTATATAACACATATTATACGTAAAGTAAAGGCATCAACTATCTCGACACTTATCAATTGGTTTTCGTTATCCTCTGTAGCACGACGGTGCTATTTTATTCAATGAAGGAAAAGAGAAGCGGCAAACGAACGCTCGAATGGCCGCTGAAGCGCAATATACATAATATATATCGATCGAGTTTATTCGGCAAAAGCCGGAGTATCCTGCGAGTGCAATTTGTATTCGTTATGTGGCTCGAGCCAAGAGCTCCATTGGTCCAATTAAATCCTACATCGTCTTTGCGATTGTGTTTCTCGCTTCCGTTTCTTTTTTTCCGCAAGTTCCGTTTTCGACGACTCATTGTTAAATCTTTATAACGGGGTCTATTGTCTTTACGGCGAAGCAGAAAAGTACGGAACCAAGAACTTGCGTCGTTTTTGCTAAAGGATGATGTAATCCTATCCCGTTTAATTGGCGAAACGTGACGACGGATAATGACGGCGATTCGATCGATGACAGAGACGAAGCGAGAGTAGCGTTCTACTCTTCCCCGGAACATTATCGAGATATCTTTTGCCAATTACATCGAATGGCTGCAGCTCTGTTTCTATCGACAATTAATTTTTCTACTGAAAAATATAAAATAATGGAGCGTGCGATGAAATTTCCGACGTTCCTCGACGCTGGCGCGGCTCCTAAAAGCCAGTTATTAAAATTATATCGCGATCGATTCATTTTATAAAGAGAAACGAACTCGGGGCGATAATTTTAGATGAATAATTGCAAGGAAACGCAGTTAATATCACTTACAACTAATCATTCTTCGTTGAAAACTTGAAGATTCGAAACATTTTTATTCATAGATTCTCGTTGTATAAATTCGTGTACGGTAGACACGCATTGGTTTTTCTACTGCTCTTGCTTCCCTCCGTGTTGCTTGTACCTTCGTAGTGTGACAAACGACCACTTCCAGCCCTCCCAACTCTTCCTCTTTCCTCGTTCCTCTCTTCTTTCTCCTCCACCACCAATCTCGCGGCGGGATCCTTTTGACGTGGGTCGCGAGGACGTTCTGGCGCAGATTAAAATATAGATTTTATTGTTTTCCGAGCGTGTCGCGCGCGCTCGCCTACGATTTATACGGCCGTTACTCACGCCGGGCTCGTCCCCCTCTTTGAATCGCATATGTATAATAATTCATCCGCGATGCGCGTTTTATGAGATCTTCTATTAGATGCGCCGCGTCCGGGAGCCGGTAACAAATTCGACGGCCGGACCGTCGATTCGTCTATACGACGTCAAACCGGAACGTGAAATCCGAACGATAATGATGACAGGCAGCAGCAGCGCCATAAATCTGTTCGAAAATAAACTATTACGTGAGATTTTTCAAGAATATTATCCTGAAGTTATTTTATCATTTTTATTATAATAAATGCCTTATTTTCCATTCTTTCATGTATCCGTTATAAATGAAATTTATTTATAAATAAAATTGTTATAACAAGATTATAAATATTTAAGCCATTTGATTTTACTATTTTTGTATTCTACCAAATATAAAAGCTCAATAATACAGTTAATGAACTGTCATAGTAAACATCATAATATGAAATTATTTCGCAATTGTTTTTCGCCTTTCTCTAAATATTCCCATGAATTATTTCAATGTTTTATTATGTAATTGATTATTTTTCTTTTATTTTCCGTTCTCTTTTACGCCGCAAGCTTTTTATCGATACCATTATCGATCGGTTTGTTTATTTTTAGCGTCGTCTCGCCAAACAAACTTGCAGTATAAAAGATTGACAAGATACGGTACGTGTAACCGAATCGGTAGCCAATTCAATTAATCGACTCCATTTAGATTGTAGACACAGTTGCGTCCACGGGCGCGCGGCGATCGATAGATGCGAGCGCGTTTCGGTATCGTAACAGCAGCATCAAAAGCATTTGACGTTATATTCTGCATCTGCGCCAGGTAGTTGAAGTCTAATTAACAACTATCGCGAGAAGTTGATCAGTGGTCAGTGTCAATTTGAACTTGTGTATCTAGTCGACCCGAATCGCTTTGACTTAGCCGTATATCTATTTAAAACTCCCTACGATGATTCCATAAATATAATAAAGCGGAATCAAGGCAGGAACGGTGACTTTTTCAAGTTCGACAGATGGATTTTTTCATTGTGCGCGCAATGATCGATGTCGGGAATGAAGAAGGTTGCGTTTTTATGATCAACATCTCGGATTCTCAAGCGAGGCGTCTCAGCTTTACGATTCGATCCGCGTGCGTTTGGCATCTCGATTGTGCATACAAACACACACAGGCCAGTTAGTGTAGTAACCAGCGGCGTATTAAGCTAACGGCAAATGGGGGAAAATTCCCCCTTGGCACGCCACTCGACGACGTACGGGGGATCGCGTGCCGAAGGTTACATCGACCGACAACTACCGCAAAACCGGCTCTCTTCGCGTTCCTACGACCCACCATTCTCTTCCCCTTTCCTCGTTTCCCCTTTCTTTCTCTGTTTTTCTCGAGAATCAACGCGAGTGCTCGTCGGTGCTACCTGTCTCGCTCCTGGTGCGCGAACACCCCCCGCGCACGAGCGGCAATCTAACCGGCGCTTTATGAGAAAACGCTGAAGAGCTCCTTCGTTGGCGGACGTGCCTCCCGACTGTTATTACAACAGAAACCACGGCTCCTATGGCGCCCGGCACGATTAGGAAGGATGGAAGACCGGTCGGAAACGGCACGAGAAATTACACCAATTTATGCGCTCTGTTTTTGTTCTTCCGTTTTACACGATTCATTCTTTCACCGTCATTCTTCTCTCTTTTATCTGTTTCCTGTGAGCTTCTTCCTTCGATAATCTTCCGTAAGCATCTTTCGTACGTCTCTCTTTTTTTTTTAGCTCCTCTCTTTGCATAGTCGATACGGCTGATCGTCACGATACACCGCGGTGACGTCACGTGCAACCAGGTGTACCAAGAAAAGCGTAAACTTTCGCATCTGTAAAATGGATTGCCGGTTTCATGTGTGGCCGTGTGTTCGAAAGCCGTAGCATGTAAGGCGCCACCGCCGCCGCTACCACGACATGTGCTTTCCGGCGTGGAATTGGAAACTTTTCGGTTCCGAGTCCGGGACTAACCGCACACGTTCTCGAATCCAATTCGAAAAGCGCCGCGAGTCATTCTTCCTAGCAATTAACCTAAGAGGATTATACGCGGTCGTACATACACAGCCTGTCGCGATGTGTACTGCACGGCGGTAACCCGCCGGAATGAAACTATCACGTGCACGGCTTTCATGGCCGTTTCAATTTCTGTCACTTTTAAGCGGATTTCGGTGTTCGCCTTATTAAGGCGCATTGCTATTTGGAATTTCCTCGATTGCCATTTGGAATTCAACCTTCGACATTACAGCGGTAACTTGGGAAATCGGTTGCGATAAGCATCTAGAGACTCGTTCATCTAAATATAAAATCACACACACGGTTACTTTTTCACTCTGAAACATGATTTTTCTTAATATTTTTCTTAATATTTATTTTTTTCAATGCTATTAATGCAATTCCAATTAAGCTCAGCTTTTACTCTCTGACGCTTATTAAAGAGCCTTTCCATTATCGAGAATATTTTCGTCACTTTTAATCATTGCAATACATAATTATTTGCTTCCGAATTCCTTTTATACTTTTAGTGTCTTTATCAAGAACCAACGGATACTTTATCATATTTTAGGAGAATTAAACGTTGCATTGTCCATTGTGAATATTATTCGACAAGAAACTGCGCCACGCGCATACTAACTTGAAATAACAATAGCTCGACGATAAAAGCCGAACAATTCTTGGCGCTAGGGAGCACTATTATTAATTATTGTCTGCTTTGGAGAATTGGGACTAGCCTTGCATTTCCCTTCGGCATCTGATAAACATTAGAACAGACGTTTGCAGCTTTACGTTCCTCGCTTTCCACATCGGGTCACTGCGAGCCAGTGCATAACATACAACGTGGTTCATTTAGATAATTCGTACGATCGAGAATACGCGTTTTGAATTATAGTACTACGTTGTTATCCGTGAATCGTGCTTGAGACTTCATTTTGATACTTAATTAAATTGATAATTAAATAGATATCGTAAATACGTGAGAGAGAATTAAAAACTTATCATCAAATTAGTTTAATACACATTTTCCATATTTTTTTAAATATCTTTTCATGCCTAATTTCTGAATTTCTTTCATTAGAGGGGAACTCATTTTTTATCGACAATGAAATTAACATGCTTGAGAAAATTGGCATAACGACAATTATATCCGATACTGTAATCGGGGAAAGACGGGGAGTAAAAATACGTGTAGTTTCTTTAGAGAAGTGTATCAGCAATGAATACGAGTCGGTGATTCTTGGCCATTAGAGAGAACTCTAATTACTGAGTATTTAAAAACAAGGTATTCTCTTCATTCGTTGGAGCCATTTCCGAGCGTTTTCTTAGCCAACGGGAAGAGGGCCAGGAGAGAGTTGTCTACTCGTGAGAACTCGTAGAGGTAAATGGTCACAGCGCTCACTAAGTGCGGGTTGCATGCGCGCGCGCGATTCTACACCTCGCAGCTGCAGATACTCGAAACGAGAATGTAGGAGTACATCGCCGTTGTAGCCGGTAGCATTTGTAAACTAGCTTTTGATAGCGCTACGAAATGGCGTGGCGGGACTGCTGCAAGTTTCGTGCCGTCTCTCTCTTTCTTTCCCTTCTTACTTTCTCGCTTTCTCTCTCTTTTTTTTTTCTTCAGCGCAACGCTCTCTGTCTCTCTCTCTCTCTCTTTCTTTTTCTCTTCCTCCGATCTCTTTCTCAGTCGCTATTACACTTTCGGCCGGCTACCTTGCCTTCCACTCCTCCCACGAATCCAACGGAATCCGCCCCTGAATCCGACCAACGAGGAAATAACTGACGCTCCGTAAGTCTCTTCCGGAATATCCGTTACCGCCACCGCCGCTGCATTCTCTCCGCCCCTCACCGAATAGCTTGTTCCCGCTTCTTTTTAGCTCGAGCTTCTTCAAAGCAATCACCTCGTTCTTTTTCGCTAATGCGCCGCTTCTATTTCGCTCTTTGCCGGTAGTCTCTGAAAACTTGCCTCAGCCACGGTTGCTGCTGTTACCTTTTCTTTTTTCACAACCATCGAAGTCGTTGCGCGCTCATTACACGCGCATACAAAGCCAGCCGCAATAATTGAATACAACTCCCCCCGCCGGTTATCGTAAATCGCATCTGTGCTCGTGTTCTAAGCATCTTTTTTTGCACCGAGACAATTATCGGGCCGGAATTTCGCTTCTTTTCCCTCTTCTCGTAGGCTATTTCGATTATCCTCGCGTTTTTCTCGCGCTATTACACAGGGGGGAAAGAGGGGGACGGTACGGGCTGACCCGACTGTAAACGTCGAGGCAGGCACGAGCTCGCCATTTGGTGGCGGGGAATGAAAAACGTTCTGGAATCTAGCAACCCTTCTCCGTATGTAAATCCATGCCAGGAGACGGATGTGTGTACCCTATACCTATCTCGGCTGGATTCGTGGCGCGCCACCCTCCGCATCGCGCACACATACACACGTACACACCGCCGCTTCTATCTCGATTTCCGTTCATTCGTCGGTTGCGTCCACCCGCATACAAACAGATCCGTTTCTCGCCGTCGAAGTCGATTCTCTGTGAATGGCACGAGGCAAAAGAGCGCCTCACGCTATTCGGCGATCGCCCAACATGGGCTTGATAGTTGTGAATGCATTTATCAGCATGAGATGTGACACGATACGTTAACATAGATATATTTCTTACCAATACGTAATCTCTTGTATTACACTTGTATTATACACGCGCTACACCTTACGCGCGTTCAACGATCGATATAAAAAAATATCTGTATTTTATATCTCTTTGAACCTCGTTTCAAAATCGTAGGGAGTTTTGGTCGAAATTGTTTCCTCGCCGTATGCATCAGTAGAATGGGTTCTTCTCTCCGGCAAAGATAAATTTAGACCACGCGGAGTTTAACACCACCATCCCCTTCTTCGCACACTATCGGAGGGAATCTGTGATTTCGGTCGGGCGAATTGATTTATCGACGGACAACGGGCAGGCAAATCTGTGAAGCGAATAAGGACGCGATCGAAAATAAAATCTCCCCGTGATCGATATGAATGGCGTCATCTGGCGAAATCTCTTCCGATAGAATATATCCGCGTTTTCTTACAAACTCGCTTACTATCGGCATCGTAATGCGAATCTCTCGTCGAAGAAGCAGGCGTCTTTTGGTTTCGGGGACAAAACTTGTTTACCGGATTCCGCTCGACTCGCCGCGATGTCGAAGTCGCGATGCACTTTGCCGGACTTTGGCCGTAAAATGAGCACTCGCGTCCGCTGTTTGCCGAGGCAAAGTTCGCAGTATGGACGACGTCGGAGGTTTCACGGCGAGAGGACGTTACTACTTGGCAACCACGTCCGACACTCGGGAATGCCTTGGGGATATTATTCGTCCGTTTCATATACAGCAATTCAGTAACTTTGGACGACTTATAAATTTCAGGGGAAGACGATTGTTTTATATGTGGTCGCAATAATAATACTACGTTCTCTTTTGTGCTCCGTATTGTGCCTATTGATTTCTTAATAATCTCTTGCAGTTATCTAGAGGAATTAGATTTTTTGAACTATTTTACCTTTTATATTTATTTTGTAGCTTATATGCTTTACTCGTGAAATTAGATTTTTTGAAATATTTTACCTCTTATATTTATTTTGTAGCTCTATGTTTTATTACTTGAAATCTAGATGGAATAAAATAAAAAGGGAGTATTTCGTAACCGGAAATTTAACATACATTTGCTTTTAAATAAGCCTTCGCATTCTGGAAATTGTCACGATAACGAAAAAGTGACATTCTCGAGAGATTGGTCGGCCGACATTATTCTCGATCGTATCTCGACGCTCGGTCTACCCTCGGCAATCCAGCCGGGTATGCTATTAAATTTGATCATGGTCGGGACGCGTCATAAAATTTATATCCGTTCGAACTGACGTCGATCGCGCGGTGGATGACACCGCGAAATCCTTGGACGATAACGGGACGGGAAAAACCTATTCGCCGACAAAATGGATCGCACTCGCGGAAGTGAGTAAAAGGAAGTACGTTTTGCTACTTGGTATGCTAATATCCGGCGCTTTTAATTCTTGATACCAGTGTCGTTTCGTGAATACACGGACGCAAGATCGAGTCGAAGAAACTCGTTTGCCATGTGTGAGGTTCCACATTCAAGATACGTATTCCGAACGTACATGCATCGAAACGGTTACGTATGCCCGTCGAAGAATGAGGGTCGACTAGTAGAGCGGAGATAGGGAATAAGAGAGAGCGTGATCGAAGGAGGGAGGGTGGTACGAAGCCGAAATGACTTTCCATCGTTCTTCCTTAACTTCATCCGCCTCATCGATGCGCTCGATCGAAACGGGGCTATAAACCTCGTCGTAAGTATAAGCATAATGGCGATTCCCCGCCGAGGAAAATGATAGTGGCAACGCGAGAGAGGGACGCATAGAGGGAGGATAGAAGGCAGGAGGAAACCCGATGAGAAAATTACGTTTTCGAACAACCGCAGGTAGTCCTCCCAGTAGTATCATATCGTACCGATTGCGGCTTGCGTGCGCCGCGTGCGTCGATCCAAACAAAGATTAATGCCGACGAACGAGCAATTTTCCATTTTGATTCTGGGCCTGATGGTTCACGCGAACCGCCAGTTTGTCGACTGTCCTCTCACCCTCTCGAAGCCATCCACCGAATAATTTTGCAGCTACGGCTCGTTCTTGCAAACCCGTATAATTACGGAAAAACGGAAACTCGAATTAATCCAGAGACCGACTGGAGCGAGTATATCTGCGCGCACCAACGGATCCCCACTATCACATGACCGAGTTCAGCTTGCGAACGGAAGCGGCGTCACATATCCGGCTTCTGCGAACTAAGTTCGTCTCCCATCTACCGCGAACCAGGTTTACCTACCTACCTACCTACTCTCTTCCTCCCACGAGTTCTCCCTGTATCCTCGACCCTATCCATCCATCTATCCATCCAGTCATCCATTTATCCGTCCGTCCGTTCGTCCGTCCGTTTGTCGGTTCGTCCAACCATCCGCGTGTTAGTCGGTGCGGTGAAATCTCACGAATGCAATTATCAACCGCGGAAACAAGCGACTCGCCAGTGATAGAGGATCCCGATTACTTCCGTTAATTAATATCGTTCCAAGAACATTTTACGTTTATTCTCGACCTCATCTCGCCTTGTATATTTTCCGCTTGTATACACATTTTTCCGCCTCTTATTTCGCTTGCTGCAATTTCCGCAGTCAAACATCATTCCCCTTTTTTCAACGTTATTGTCTATTAATTCCCGAATCCGTCTTCATTATACGACTTAATTGCTATATTCAAAATTAAAACTGAACAATGTAAATGCGTGAAATTTTTTTATAGAGTTAAAAATGTAAAAATTTGAAGAATGTGTGCTGATCCGGTTCACCAGTTCAATCTGCGGGGAATTTCATACGATCAATTTTCATTTTATTTTTTATTTGTTCAAAGTGCACCGTGATAAATTCCAATCAGGCGAATGTACATTTTTATTCAAAATGTGCGATATGATGTTATTGCGGCTAAAATTTCGATAACTGATTAAACTGATTGATTTGCGCTGTACTCTCTGTAAGAATTTTTTAAATATTTTCGTGTCTTATATACGTATATTTAATTCGTGCTATATAAATTATTAAATTCATCATCACGATGTACATATTTATTTTGCACGTATATATACATGTATACGTATATATACATGTATAAGTATATAAATTAAATAAAATATTTAGGTATTTCTTTATAGGATGTAATATTTCATCTACATCACTAACATTTAATCTCTTTACTCCTTAAGAATAATTTTTGTCCGTCTAAATATATAGAGTGAAATATTGCATGCGCGCGCAAAATGAAATTACATGTAAAATTTATCAATTCCGTTATCTCTGCTTTTATTAGAATTTCACGTTAGCGTGCAAACACGAGGCATTATTTATAGAAAGATTTTTCAAGAAACTCCACAGATATTTTTAAACGCGTTCTTGTTCTTATTTCGGTCATTAAAATCCGTCCGTTAAAGACAATCGATGCTATCTTTTCATTGTTCTCGCGACATTCACCGTTCTATCTCAGGCACATTTGTATTCGTGAAACGATAAACATATATTTGTGCATGTAGATGTGCATTAGTACGATGACGTAGATATCTGCATCTAACGAACTGACACGGAGTTGAGTTCGTGCGATATCGGTTGGCCATGGCTTGTTTCTCTAGTACAGAGAGCAACATTGGTTTAAACCGTACTGCGTCCTTTACACAAATCGCGTAACCTAATGCGCCCCGTAACTGTAACGAGCGTGTGCCCGTTAACCCTGACTATGATTTAGCAGTGTGGTCATAATCCCGAAAATATATGCGCGCGGTTACTCAACTATGCGTGTTACGCTGTAATCTTCCTATTCTTAAGAAATGGAATGTTTCTTGCAAAGATATCAAATGTTCATTAAATTGATTCAACTTGGCAAATATCGCATAATTTAATCAGACTCAAATAATACATTCGTTATATGCAGAATTAAATTTCTATTAAAGTAATACATGTACATTTGATTGCTGTTATATTCTTCAATTTTATTTCGCGAAAATTATATCTGCTCTTGTTTTCATTTACGAGAAAAAATAATTATAAAATACTGGTATAATTATATACAGAGAAAACAGAAATTTCCATGATTCGTTGCAGAGTTTTCATACGAAGAAAATGTGTAATTGGAATAGTTACTAAAAGAATAATTATTATAACTGAAATAATAATTCAAATAATTTACCTCCTCAACGTTTCTTGCGTGAAAAGTTTTACGTCGAAGTAGTATATTCCGCATGAAATATTGTAAACGAAAATCTATACGCTCGCATAATCAAACAGCGCAAACGGCTTAAATGCCAAAGCATGTGCGCGCGCGAACGCATCCTGGTCCGTCGTCGATGGTGAGTAAGCCGGCTGCTTTTGTGGTGCGGAATATTAGTCCATTAATGTCGGCTATTGTGCTCGCCGGTCGAGTCAGCCGACAATACGTCAACGGTTTGACTCCGCTACAATACGGCAATAATCGAGCTTCCTCCTTCTCTTCGTCTTTGCTCTCGAATATCGTAGATGCGTACACACATATATACACACGAGCAAAGGAGAGATTCTATTCGCGCTGAAACATCTGCATTCACTCAGCTATGTTTAGACCGTGTACGTGGGATCCGTGCATACTTTATGACCGATTAGTCGTGTCAAGAATTCATTCGAACTTCGAAAACAGCACACATGCCTTCTCTGTTTCTCAATTGGACTCATCGTCTTTCGATGTTCTCGTCTTTCCTGCAGCTCGCACACGTCCGGAAATGTCTCGTTCGCTTTCTTGAGTGAGGTTAAAATCCGATTGTGCGCAACGGACAATATATCCGCCGTCTAGTTTGCATTCGCCGACCAAACGCCCATTCGCGGTCCGCCGAGCACCATTTTGAGACCGGTACGTTCTGCGGAAGGAACAGGAGATGAACATGTCTCAATGGAGAGAGGATCGTGAAAGAGAAAGGAAGAGAGAAGGATAAATCAAAACTTCAAATCGTAGCAGGATGAGTGAATCCATTTCTTGAATTCCAGCAGCTTTTTCTTTCCACTGATTTTACACGCAATTGTTCAGATATAAAAAGTTACGATTATTTGTATGGGGTACAATATGATTAAACTCGATCTTTCTGCTGTAAAAAAAATATAAAACAATTATTTCAATATTCAGATTCTTCATCCCTAGTGCTGAGAAATTATTTTTGCCGCAAATGATATCCAATTTGTGTCTCATCTTCTATTATGCAGTCGACTGAGTTTTGCCTAATCAAATAGATTGCTTTACGAAGGATTCATGAGCGGTAAAACGAGTCAGTAACTAGCGACGCGTTTTCGTCCTGCCGGTTACACGCGTGCGCACGGCTGTTTTCATTAAGCCATCGAAAATGTTTGCTTGGCTCGACGTCAAAGTGCCTTTAGGATCCGCGGCCACATCGCCTGCGTTCTCTTTATCCCGTCGTTTCTCTTCTGTCCTTTGTTATCCCTGTTCGCTCATTTTCGCTATATACGTACCGCAAGCATATGAGAGCTTTATGACTGCTCTGTCAGCACAGTGCAAAAAGTACGCTGTCTTCTCGCATTGTTAAGCTCAACTTAAGAGCGGTTGAAGGAAAAGGAATTTACTCGACAATATTTCAATCCCAAGTATCTATTTGAACGTTAAGCTTTATATGTCGCTTGTTTACGACTTTGTAGAACGTTATTTCTCTTCTAATAAGAGAAACTGCCCGATTAAGATTAAGAAGCGATAAAAAGCGATGTGCAGAGACACATACGCGCGTGTTGGATATCCCAAGCGTGTGTCAAACTTTACACCGACTTCTTTCTCCGTGTAAGCGCTACTTTAGCTGCAAAATGCACCGTAAATAAATCTCTTTCGAGTCGTCCCTCCTCCGGCTTGACCGAGATTTACAGAGAAGACCGGCCGTAATTATGTGGCGATATAATGAAGCGTATCCGGTATATATATAGCCGGAACGATTCACGGCGTGGTGATGGGATAAGAAGAGACCTTTCGTGCTTGGACTTAAAACTCATGAGAAGTACCCTCATCCAATTAAAGTATTATCCTGCTTTTAAGTGCGGACGATTTCACGGCACGCGGCGGTCGCAGGAAGACAGAGGAGTGGTCGAGAAAGCACTGAAAGGCGTACGGATTTACAATAACGATCCCGCGCAAATCTTCGCTACGTGTTTAAGTCGCGAAAATTCCTCATTCAATCGTAATTCCACTTTATCCACCGAGCGAATAGTTTAAAATAATTCCGCGGCGAGAGTAAAGCGAGGCAACGTGAGGTAACTTTTGTTCGGCCGATCGCGTGCCCTCGCGAAATAATTTATCCGGAAGCATGTATTTGTTGCTAAGACATTCATGCCCGCGAGTTTCGAGACTTCGTGCGAGCTTGCGGATAAATGGAATCTCACTTCATAATAATTCTCGGAGAGGTTTTAATTCTTTTTTAAAGCTCCGAAGAATTCTTAACGCGAGATTATAGCGAAAACACTGAACACGCAAATCTAAGAAACTATATTCTTCATTATTATAAAAATTGATTGCTTTTTTATTTTTTTATCGATGAATTTTATTAACGATTTTTAGAGAAACGGATAAATAATCAATATTTGTGCATAACAGATGAATAAAAGGTGAAGAATTTGACCATTCTACGAATTTTATCAACCTCCTCGTGCTAATATCGCACTTGCTTCTCCTGCGTGCTGCATGCATATTACTTATTATTAAAGCATCTGCCCGGATTATCCGAGCTACACAAATATCTCCAAGGTATATAATTAGCGAGTTATACGCGTCGCCGAGAACGTGGAGCGCTTGGAACGATTAAATTCTGCAGGAGGTGTGAAAAGCTCGCTCTTAACGAAAGTCTAACTTAATATAAGCCGCCGGCTCTTTCCCTCCCTTTTTCAAAGTACCGTTATCTACTATCGCCCGGCTTTCCCGTCTTATCTTCTTAATATTTCAAATTCCGAATTAATTCTCATTCGCTTATCGTATTTATTTTTCTCGTGCGCTCGATTCGCGATTTTCCACGAGTCGAAATCGTATGCGAGGGAATTCACCGGCAGACTAGGCAAAGAGGAGAGGAAGGAGGAGGGAGAAAGAGAGCGAGAGGAGGCAACTGCGCCAAGTAGGAGTCGATAGCAAGAAGGTCGATGGTAGCGGCGGCGACGATGGAGAGGAGAGAAAGACGGGGCGCGCGAGCAACCAAGAGAACCACCCTCATAAATATTCACGATGAAATCTACCCCTCGATAATAACGGGCCCCGAAATATACGCGCGAAGCGCGGTATCTGATAGGGGTAGCTCCCGGGCGACCGCGCCCCGTTTAAACCTCCAGGGTGTATTAAGTACCAACATGGAGCGTTCCGGTTTCACTTAGGTTCCCATCCGCGGTAGCAGCCCTACGATGACGTTATTTCCGACAATTTTTGACGAATCTGAGGTTGACGTATTTTAATCGACGCGAATATCGCGCGCTTCCGACGACTTGAGCGGACGAGATTTACGATTCTACCTGTTCTCCCATCAAAAATCCACGTCCATAAGTCGCGGCCAATACCACGATCGTACGCGAGGAGAATTGATAAAAATGTTGGAGGATTATTTGCGGACTAGCGGACACAAGGGCCATTCTTTTACCTGTCGCGGTTCTCCCCAGGCGTGCCCAAAGCTTTTCCTCCGCCTCTTCTTTAACCTCCTTCTTCGTCTCGTCGTCGTGACTGTACGTCTTTTTTTTCTCCTATCCACTCTTCACGTTTAACATCGACGGACTTTCACCTATTTCCTTCTCCATTCCGATTTATGCCCTTTCGTTGTTCTCTTTTCTCTATTGACAATGTTACTTCCTTTGGCCAAGTATATCGTGGAACGAGTCCGTGTATCCAACCAGGAAATCGCCTTGGTTTCGTCAAAGTTGAGTGCACCGGAGAAAATCGAAGTAGCCCTTATAAAAAAAGGGGGAAAAACGAAGGAGAGAAGCCCTAGGCGCTCCTAGAGGGCTCGCTTTCCTCCCGTCGTCTTTGTACTTGTCATCCTGATTCGATTCCTACGTTCTTTTCTAGGAAACGGACCGCGAATAAAAATCCTCTTTGACGAGATATATCGCAGGAAACATTGCATCGCGCTACACTGACTTTAAACAAAATCTATGCGGTACGCGAATCTATGCGTCTGCGAATGTATTTTATACACGTGCATACAGTTATAAATTTATACATATTTATACGTATTTTCATAAAGCCAATTATATGAATATATTTCAACGATAACATTTATGTTACTTGCTATAATGAATCTTGCACTAGTAAGCTATTGCCAATTTTTCATAATTTGCAATATAAATTTACATTTTTTAACGTTTTTTATCTTTCCCGTAACTTTTTAAAATCTATTTGAAATTTTGTGCGATATTGATTCTGTTTTATTCAAACTCGATTTATATCTTTGCCTATAAATGTATGAACAAAATTTATATCCAATTCGAATAACCTTATATTTTATTTTCGATATTCTTTTTATCCTTCCTTTACTGTCTCGTATATGCGTATTTCGTTTACTGAGCGTCTGATAGTATCGCGTACGAGCTCGCATCTTTCCACCGTCGCGATCACTATGTCCGTCCGGAAATCCGACCTCGTTCGCTCCACTTCTGTCTGGTCACTGCGTCCAAATGAGATTTTCCATCGACCCAACCAGCACACTTCTTCCGTGCTCGTGTCTTGAAGAAGAAGAAGAAATATTTCGCTGCGACATAAAGACGCGCCTCTCAAAAAGGTTGTTTGATATCGTAGAAGAATACACAACTTTTGTAACTGGAAACGCTCGTTTAGGATTCCATTTCCATTACTCGCGCAAAATGTTTCTACCTACCGCGATCTCGCGTTACATTTTCGCCATTATCGTCTCCTTTCTTGCGGATAACTAAAAACGCGAGTACTTTATACCGCTTTGCTTAGAGATGACCATTCGTGAAGCATAATTTTACGGACATTTCCAGCATTTTAATCAATTACGAAAATTAAAATCAGGTTAATAGAAATAAATAAGATTAGGAAATGTTTCGATTAATGTGAAATAAGAAAATGAACGAGTATTTTAATCATGTTACATGAAGACAATTTAGTACATTACACAGACATAGACATACTTTTGACATAGTCGCTTTTTCCTAATATTTTTTCACCCCTTATGTCTCATGTGCTAAAGTAGCTTTTATTTTTTATTTTTCTTTACATATATATATGCCAATAATCTTGCTATTAATTGACAATTATATTGCATTATATTGAACAATTACTAGGATTAACAGACACACACACACATACATACATATACATACGTAGAAGTTTATTTTCTAGAAATCGATTTCATATTTTTGCTTCATAATATAATCACATCTAATGACGTCAAGTTTTTAAGGAGATTAGTTATAATTTATAATTCAATATATCCATTCATTTTTGTGAATATTCATAATATTAAAGTCGATATTAGATATTCGCTATTATATAACCAGAAGATTAACCATAGTATAATAATATGTCTGTTAATCCTAGTAATTGTTCAATATAATGCAATTAATTCAATATAATTGTCAATTAATAGCGAGATTACTGGCGTATTTCATATGGCTGGATTTTAATGTTAAATAGGAAAATGATATTTCGAGCATTCCAGAGACTATGAGAACGAATGATGGAATTAATATTTGAGCCAGTAATTCGTGAAACTATTCGGTAATTCTTATCGAATAATATGAAACACTGATTTATTAATAATATTTTATAACGTATAATCGATACAAAAAAATGAACAAGTTGTTCCTCTTCATTTCAAAATAAAGGGCTAATTGGTGTAATTTCGTTTATTATACCGAAAAAAATATGTACCATTTGTGGAACATGTAGGCGCAGCACCCTAGTAACTTACTCCGCGAAAGTTTTAAATTTACACAACTTGGCGAACTTCTAAACCTTCCAAAAGTTCGGAGGGGGCAACTTTGCGAACATAAAATGCCGGCCGGAAAGTTACCAGCTAAAAGAATATTTCGTAATATTTTAAGGAATTTCGCGTTCATATATCGCGTGTCGCGCGACATCTCTTTGGTATCTCTCCACGTGGGAAATTTACGCGGGGTATTTTTTATGGACCGCGCCTTATCTCGGATATCGCTTAACGCTGAAGCTGAATGTATTTCGAGAACGGTCGATGCATTTCGTTTCCGGCGTAAACGAGCAGCCGCAGGCAGCTCGAAAAGCCGGCTAGAATCCCGGTGTGGAATCCAGGTATGCGCAAAAAACGACGGCCCATTTCTTGGGACGAAGATCGACAAAACGCGAAACAGACGACGACGACTACGACGACTAGGATGCCACAGTAGGGAAACTAAAGCCCGGATCCTTCTTGCTGCGCCTTCGCCAGGGTGGTCGCATTACTAGCGGTCGACAAAACCATCGTCTGTCACAGTAAATACTCACCGTATGCATACCACGGCGTCTTGCTTTCTCCCCCATTGCGAACTGCTCGCGCGAGTTTCCGGCGCTAGGGCGAATTACTGTCCATTCCACGAGCTTGGAATTTTCAATCGCCGAATTCAATCTAATCGTCTTGCAGCGCACCCAGAGGTCGGAGGATATTTCATGGTTATTTTGCCTTTCCTCGCGGAACGCGTAGTTTTCTAGAGAAAATTATCCTTGAAATTGCGTACTCCTCTTATACGTCAGCCAATCTAAGGATAAAAGGAGTAAAGTTCTTCAGACTCATGTTTTATTAGTCCTCCTAAAACGTTCTGATACTTTTTGAATAAATTAAATTTAAACAGAATTAAGCGTCATAAATGTAATTAATTAATAAACGATGTGAGAAAATTACAAATAGGATATTATAATTACAAAGTAATGCACAAAAAAAGTCGTATATCATATTTGAGATTTTAACTCGTACAATCAAATGCCTTGTACTTATATATCAATCAAAATAAGAATTAATTTTAGTCTAGTGCGTATAAAATTTTGGAATTATATCAATACTATTCTTGAGAGTTTTTACCTCTACGGACATAATTGATTAAAAATAGAATATTCTCTTCTTAAAAATAGAATAAGTTTTCTCTATAACGAAATAAAAAAAATAATGAATCCTCAGCATATTTAAGTTAATAGAACGTTATAAAAGAGAAAGGGAAAAAGAAAAAAAATAGCATTTGAACTTTATCACGGAGGGAGTTTCTGTCTACCCAGTACTATCAACGGTTCTCAATTTTGCGGGGCGGAGCAGCGACAAGCACGATCCGGTCTTCACGAAGAATCAGAAAAGTCGCACCACCTCGAATAACTTCCGGTAAAACTTGGCGAAAATAGAGATCGAGCGTGTTCATGGTAGCGGAAAAGGGAACGCCGTGGCGATCTTTTTTCCCGTGGAACTTTTCTTCCATTGATTACGGCGTGCCGATGTCCCAGGCGCTGTAACTTCGCCTCTTTCTTGTTAAAAAGGTCTTCAAATATTTTATTGTGAGAAGCTCCAGAAACTCCCACAGGAATGAAAGGAGATTTAAGAAATTATTAAGAATTCGATTTATCACAATTGATGACATCTCGTTCATTCAAAGTATTATAATATGCAATGAAAACAAGAAAGAAATAAGTAACATGCCATCTAAAATCAGCTGCATTTTTATACAAGTTATTTCCATTATATGTATATTATTTTAAAACTATCATCGATACGTATAGATTTATTGATACAATACGGTACTTTTCAAATAAACTCATTGATACAATACGGTACTTTTCAAATAAACTCGTAGCTCCTGACATAGCAAAAATATGTAAGAAATCGACTTGCAATTGATATTGTGGCTACGTGAGTTAAATTCACTATGCATCACATGCGCGCAATAAAAAAGACCTCGATTCCCCGAGATCCGTAAGCACGATTCGACCGTCACCCCTAACCGAGCTCAACTCCGGTCTACCTCTACGTGCCGGTTTACTACTGGCTCGCACAACCTCGGTTACCACGCTCTCGATTACCTACGTTCGTCCGTGTACACCCTTCCGCAGCCGCAACTCTGGCAATCGGCGGCAAAAGTCCCCACAGAGTGGCGCATACGAGAGCAAGCAACGTCCGTAATGTTTCCTACAACGGAGATGTTATCGGAGAAGCGTAGCACTAACCTAGTAACGTTATAGTTACTTGTGTCGGTGTATATGTGTACAGAAATGGATATTTATTAAACAATATAAAATATCAAATTTTTTTGTTTAAATTAACAAAATTGTGAGAAAGAGAAAAAGAACATGTTACAACATATAGTAGAAAATTTAATTAAATCTATAAATATAGAGTATCGAGAATAAAAATGGAATAGATGATACTCTGAAAGAATTTCAATATTGCAGTATTTTTTTAATAATTGTAATAAAAGATTAGAATCTTGGAAAAAAATTTTATTCTTAATAAACTTGATCTATTTGAATCTGTTTTTTACTTTTAATGCTTCTTATAAAAATGTTATGTTATATAATATTTTAATCGCACATTTCTTTAAAGAATCTAATTTACAACAATCTATATAAAAATACTACTTTTAATAATTTAAATCTACCTCTTCAGGTCGATTACTGATGTAAATATTAAATTTCCTTTTAATTATTACATTAAATATTCTTATCCTACTACAACTTTAAACTTGAGCATCAACTGATGAGCGAAATAAAATCTAGACATACATATCGCAATGTGGTATAGCATAATACATTTATGTACTAATGGACACATATAATTTAATATATGTGGATAATCGAAATGTCCAACACCTTGGATTTGCAATTTATGTGGCAAGGCAAGTTTTCATGAAACATTACATCTCTATTGTTCTATATGGGATTAATTTCCTTTCTCTCCTGTTGTCATAATATCCGACATCTTACTCCCTTATCCGTGCCTTGAGATACCATTTGCCGGCTGGCTTCCTCGATTCCAAGTAATATAGCGATGTTGACGTAAGACAACGATCTACCGCAACAACAAAACTTTAGATGCATACACAACGTTGCACGATGCAAAATAACTCTGGAACTGTTAGATAATCTTATCGCAAAAGTGTAAGATTAAAATTCGTAACACCAGAAACAACGATATATCGTTTACGTACTCTGTAAATACAAATTTCATTATAATATTAATCGAGAGCGAAGTTGCATGCTGCCTACAATAATATTATGCGAGCATTTATTTCTATTTATTCTGAAGATAGAATCAAGCAGAAAAACCTACCAGTTGTATTGTTTCTTGAGCCGCTCTTCCGGCTTGTGCGTCAATAAAATACAGAGAAGCTTAAGCAAATAAACATTAAATGTACTGTTTAAACAGAAAATTGCCGGAGATGGAAGCGTAGTCTTTCTTCGCGCTCTAGTTTTTTTTTTCTCGACTTTTTGAAAAGCTGTCCATTGTTCGTTCAGAAAAAGAGAATTCCACCCACCTCTCTTTTTCTCGTGCATTCTCCGCAATCCGTAAAGTTTCTCGGCGTCATAAGATAAAATTACTTTTGCCGAAGAACGTTATAAAATCGCGAGAACCATCGAAAGAGATGCGAGAAATCGATGGCATGATGGTTAGCGGGCACTATTGCCGTCTTTTCTCGATCGTTAGCGGATATTCGATACCGTTGGATTGGTTGCGCAATTTACGGTTAATTAAGATCGTAGATTCGCCCGCGCAGCTAACTGTAACACGGTGGAAACTAATTTCGTCCCATCCCACGAGTCATAGCCTCTACCGTAGCCGCATTCTTCGAGGATGTCGTCCGGAAAGCGATGAGCACGGCGCGACCATCTTCTCGGTGTCTCGATCTCGGAAATCGTTTTCGGGTATCTCAAATGCACAAGCGGTTATATCGAGAAACTATATACTGGACTCGAGAAACTATATACCTTGCATTCGCTCGCAATGCAGTGGCAGCAACAGTAGCGGTAGCAGCAGCAGCAGCAGCGAATACGGATCGGACTGGTCACGAGAACGGAACGAGTGCGAGGAACGATGTTCATTTCATGGGCCGTCACGTCGTATCAGTCCAATGGCGCAAAGTGTGATTTTTCCCAGGGAATTTCGGTCTGTTTAATAGAGATCCCATATCCGATTTGCCCGGCCTGCCGCCGCTTCGCTTTCGCTGCTCGCCTCTCCGCGCAATTCTCACGCTACTCGCTTTTTCCTCTAACCGTTCTTCACTCTTTCGGTTCGCTTTCTCTCTTTCTTCCCTTTTTCTCTCTCTCTTTCTCGTTTCATTTCGTCATTACGTCTCTTGTTCTGCTCCGCGCGGCTCTATTTCGCTCGATTTTGTCTTCGTTCGTCTCATTATTTTCTCTCTCTTTCTAAAGTTTCCCGCCTCAAACTCTCCTCTTCTTTCCCGCCGACATCTCGCAAGTAACACGATTGTCTTTCGGCTTCACTGGCTTCAACGCTAATAGATATTACATTCTGTCTATCAGCTCTTTATTGCGCGTTATTCGTCTCGCTCGAATCAACGGTAGACACACCGCAATCTGTTTATCAGTGGGTAAAATTCATTGCTAATATTCGGCGCCAACTTTTACGCAGCCAATGAATTTATGTTTACATTTACATCGAGAGATTAAATGTAGCCAGCGTAAAGAAATGTAGTTTCTTTATACTGGCTAAATACTGATGAAAATTTGTGCACATTTACGACATTGCGCGACTTGCACACGCGAGTTATGCATTGCTTAACGTGACGACGGAAACGATTTAGGATACGTTTCTTTCCGTTCTCAGTTGGAGTTCGTTTTCGCATGGTATTCGAGATTGCCGAAAGAAAGACCGTGTAGTCGGGGGCATTAGCGAGTCCCGAGATTTGTTAAATGTAGAAAGCACTCCCGCGAGAAACTCTACTACACACAATTTAGACGTCAGGACGAGAACGGAAGGCTCTCTGCGTTCCCTGCCAAGCCAAAATCACTTTCCGACCACGAAACGCGGCCCATTCTACTGTTATTTTTCTTGCTCTCGTTTCGACTACGGACGTTTCGCTGCGAGTATAAGATCTACTCAAAGATAAATGACTTTTATATTGCTATATCATCGTTTTGAATCCCAAAAATTTTAGTCGGGAAAATGAAACAGAAACTTTCGACAATATTATGTTATATGCAAACATGCAATATTCTCAGTTATATACATACCATATAATATTAATTAAACTATTAATATTAATATTAATATTGTAGCTATTAATATTAATTAAATATTAATGATAATATTAATTAAAATTGTATCTTTGTTCATTGATTTAAAATTAAGGACATAAGAAAATTATGAACTTGTCCTCCCCTCCCCTAACCTAAAGTGCATTTTCCACAGCTGATAAGCTTAATGACTTCCTTTTAACACTCGCCGCGCGATTATGTCTCAATTATTTCGTGTCCCGGCGCTTCGCGGATATTCGAGGGCATTGTCGCGTAACGCTTGACAGCAGCACAAAGCTATTGTTTTCATGACGACCACGCGATACCGCTATAATTAACTGGCTCATCGTCAATCGAGTGGCGCAAGCGCGCGTGCACACACATATTTAGCTCCATTTCACGGTGCAATTTCGTCGCTCTCAACGTTACACCATACTTGACGTAATAGCCATAATCTTCTCGTGTGAACGATTAAATGGCCGATTTAGTCTTATTATCGTCGCCGGTCGTTTACGATCGTAATCAAATTGCCGAGAGGTAGGAGTGACAGAAAATTTCGTCCAAAATAATGCCGCGATTTAAAATGCTGCGCGAGAAGAACGTGCTCGTTCGTGCAAGTGGACTAACCGAAAAACAGAATATTTGGACCAACGTTGAAAAGTCTAAACCGAATGAACAAAAGCAGCGAAAAAGCTCGAGCTAAACAAACGGCTTTCGGCTGAGCTCGCGAAAACTTTCGCCGTGAAAACAACAATCGTTTAACGCGTAGGAAAAAAAAAGTGCTGAACTCGTAGGAAAGTAAAAAAGGGAGTCCGCGCGCTGTAACTCCCCATGAGGGATGATGAGCTTTTTAAACGAAGCGGCCGGTCATCTGCTCTCGCCGGAGAGAAAAGAAATGAAATAGTTTGTAAAACTGGTAAACTAGCGATAATGACTCGTCTAAGGAAAAAATTGCGTACGTCATAAAAACCAAAGCAGCCGCGAGGAAATGATTTCTGAAGTGATTACGACCGCAAATAATTCGATCGATCTCCATTTCGGAAATTGCAGCGACCTTCGTCTCTCTATTGTGAAACTTTTGCCACGCGCGCTGGTCGCTTTTCCTCGCAGCCCGATTCATTGGCATGAACATCCATTTGCGAAAGAGCTGATGCGGTTAGAAGGCAACGACGGAAGGTTTCGTGGTCCCGGCGCGAGTTGTGCAGGTACCCTTAGGTATCTTCGACCCGGACGCGGAATCCCAAATGCGAAAAGTGCGGTTGCGGCAACGCGGCAGCAGCTCGCTCCATCAAGTATTAAAACTTCTCAAATCGACGCCGTGGTAAAAAGGGAAGAAGAATCGTGCCGACACCTGCGAGATTCTATGCCATTACACTCGCGCTTCCCTCGTTCCCTCTTTCGTGCGCGAAATCCGTCCCCTCCCGCAGCCCATTCCTCCTCGTACCCTCTTTCGCGAATCGTTCTCGTACAACCACCTTGCGTCAGACCCTTCCTCGCTCGCTCGTACAAGTGCTTGTATTACACAATCAAATCTAAAAGGCGTCGCTTTCTACAATCACGTGAACCTTTCGTAGAAACGACGTGACTTTAGCCGCACGCTATTTCTTATACCATGACGGCTATCATTTAACGACGATATATATATATATATGCCTTCTGTACTCCTGTGGAATTACTTCGTCACGCCGGCTAATTTCTTTGTATTCTGTCGGGTATAGGTCCGCCTTTCTCTTTGCGAGAAAATATTTTTCCCATAAAACTTTGCTATTCACGCTGTCGCGTGACATTTTGTCGTGGCGTTTCTTTTTGTTTCCATCTTACATGTACATCGAAAATCTACATACTTTTGTGAGTGGAAAGCTTTACCAGTTAGACAAACAAAATGTACTCTTAGCGCTAAATGTAGCTGCCAATTTTCCACTTGTGTGAACATTATTAGTTGAGGAATACATACAATATATATTTATTATATATATCCAATATTTATTTCTAGTTATTTATCGCTTAAAATTTTAAAAGTTATATACGATGATGAAAAAGCGAAATTGCACGTTTAAAAAGAAAGAAGCAAGAAGATAGTACTATAATTTATAGGAAAGCCTTATCATAGCTCGCTGACTGGCCTCCTACAACGATTCTATAGCGGTATAATAAGGTGAAGTCGAGGTTTCATCGATCTCGCTTTTTAATTCAGTGCGCCGTAGCGCTAGTTAGACTTGAATTCCGATAGCTTACCTCCGGTTGGCTGCCCTTTCACGGCTGGCGCGGCGAAAGAATACGAAAGACGATGAACGGAAATGGAGAAGGCTAAGAGAGAGAGATAGAGAGAGAGAGAGAGAATAGATAGACAGATAGAAAGAAGGGAGATCGAGGGAAGAAAGAAAGAAAGAAAGAAAAGGGAAAGCTTCCTCGTAAGCGTAACCACGAGACAGTCGCCGGAATGCCGAGAGACGGTGTCGCCCGGTGGAGTCGCATTACAATAATTGAATTGCATAGGACACGCGGGTCTTCCCGCCTTCAAAGAACGCAAGAAAATAGCTAGAAAGCTTCTCTCGCGGGGAACGAGATGGCTTCCGGAGAAAGAGGTGGGTCTCTGCGTCACGAGAGCCCGAAAGGGGTGGTTGCGTCGCCGTTTGCGTCGAGGTTCGAAAGCGGACACGGGAGGGGGGGGCAGGGGGACGGAAGAGGGGGGGAGGGGCTGCCCGTTGGAAAATCAATATAGAAACGTTTCGTTCGTTGCGTGCAGTTAAGTGACTAAGAAATTAATATCTTGATGAGGTCGGGCCTCGGCTGCTCGTCGGACTGAGAGCTTAAAAAGGTGGAGGTATAATGGGGCAATAACGACGGTGTTCGCTCTTTCTCTCTCCCCCCGAGAAGGAGAGGCCCTGTCGCCCGTGTTCGCGAGCTCAAGGCCAATCCTCGTGTGCCTCGCGGCCGTATGTTTCTTTCGGTTTCGTTTCGCAAAAGTGGGACGTGTGGGGTGGCGAAGAAAGACGCCGATGAGACGCGATTAACGTTTAGAAAAACCAGCAGCGTTGACCATGTAGCGTCTATAAATTATTTTTCAAGATATCATTAAGATTCTTAGTTTTTATCGCAAAGTTTTGAAGAGTGACCTTATTACTGTCGTGATTAACGTCACATGTTTGCAAAAAAATTATATATCCGATTTGCAAATATTATATTCGATAATAAGCCGATATTAAACGTCAAGCCATTTTGTTCCTCTATTTTGTTCCTTTGTAATATGGAACGTGTTACACTTGATGCGTAAACTCAAATATCCTTCACGTCGTGATATTGTCCGACTCGAGAAAAGATCCGTGATTCCACTAGTTTTCTGTCGATTGACTCTTGGTGAAATACCAAGAACAAATAAAAAAGACGCCGGGCAGCCTTCCAGTTCTCGGAAGTCGTAGGAATGTCCAGTCGGCAAGACGGTACTAGACTGAGATCGCGGGATTCGATCTACAAGACGGGAGCATAGAACTCGAATAGCGATTGAAAAATGGAGGCAGTCGCCGAGAAAAAGAACGGGAGCGACAAGAGGGAGAGTTCAGGGAACGCCGAAACTACCTCGTGGAAATTGTCTCGGGACGAGGTCGTCCGGTCGAGAAGCGGGGAGGAAACTGGGATGAAAATAGGAAGGAACGTCTCGCTCTCTCTAGGTTCCTCGGCCATTCAACCTGAACCGGTGCGATATCGTGGTGATTGTCTCGGCGACTGTCCCGATGTGCAAGGACAACGTGGCAGCGCGGGGGAGAGAAAAGGACAAAAAGCCCCGGACTTGCTCGGAGTCCGGAAGCCGAGCTGTAACACGAGACACCCGCAATTTACTGGCAATCAGCGGTGTGAGTGTTTTGTGGTCGTCCAGGGAGACGAGCCGGATGCACCGTTTATTCCTCGTTGTCATAGAAGAATTATAAGTCCTCGGGCGCACACGCATACAACACAACGCGCATCAGCTTGCCCCGTTTCGTTCGGATCGTACAACAGGATCGCTACGTGGTACGCGTAATAAACACGCGCCTCGGATTACGATTTCGAAAAATCGCTCCGCGACACCGCGCGCGCTCGCTCGTTTGTGCATCGACGATTTATGGCCGATATGGCGAGAGTTTAAAGAACGAGTGCGCGGTTCGATGGCGGCTTTGTATGATTAAAAAGAGTTGTTTACCGGTGCGCGAGCGCGCTCGTTTACCAGCCAAAAAGAGAGAAGAGCGAGAGGGAGTGAATAGCTCGCGAGGATTTAATCAACGCGCGTTGCTGACTCTCGAACTGCGTGATGTTTCAAAGCGATCGGTCCGACGCATCTGTCGGCTTGGAATTATGATGCCATCACGCTATCCGTTGGTATAATAATCGCCAGCATAATCGACGAAAGGCAATATGTTGCGATGTGCGGTATATTTTGATTAGCCCGGACGGCTAGTTGAGCGCACGGTTTAGAATATTACCTAGCAGCTTATTGCAAATTTGGGGAGATATACTAACCGATAAAGAGAGAAAGAGAAAGGTTCTCTTTACGCGATTATTATTTTTGAAATTCGAAAATATAAAAACGCTATTTCGAATCGATTTGATTCGACGCGCCTCAGCAATCCAATAATCTATTTTCAGTCGGTCGTTGCTACGTTTTTCATACGTTTCGACATGTATCGTTATCGTAAACGCGTTACGGTTCACTATCATGCGAAATATGAATATGTCGGAATAGAGACGCGTGAGTATCGTTGCAACGGTATATTGGATTTAAAATTATATCCCTCGGAAACTCCGCTTCTCTTCGTTCCATGAGACTCCGATCGCCGATGACGGCAAACAACGCCTGCGATGCGTAAGTATTTACGCGAACGAGCATAAAAGACAGGCGCGAAACAAGGGGAGGAAGGCACGCGAAAGTGATTGGCATATTGTCGCGGAACTTTTAATATTCTTCACCTTGTTTCCGATACGCTGCGTCCGCTGAGAGTGACTGACTCCTATATCCCGCCGCTCTTTTCTGCCGTATCGTCTCCTCTGTTCCTCGTCGACGTATACTTTGTCGACGCTCTAGTGACGCGTCGCGCTTCTCACATTTCCAAGCCTCATATTTTTCCGAATCCTGCTACCGCTACCCAAGGGACACGGATATCTCGTAGTCGTCGCATTCGCCCATCCTTCCATATACCGTCCGTCGACAAACTCACCATGATGAAAAGTGCATTTCGATATTTGTGCATCGGGATTTATGCGGGATGGAATTACACGTATTTCGCGAATCACATATCGTCACGAAACGTCAGAGAGAGAGAGAGAGAGAGAGAGAGAGAGAGAGAGAGAGAGAGAGAGAGAGAAAGCTGTTGTCTTTGTGCGGAATGACCAAATATTATATAATGACTAAAGGCTTAATCCATTGCCTGTGATATCGGAGAACCGCGTTTATCTGATTTAAAACGATTACTAACAATAGGTTCAATCATATTACCCCGCGAATATGATTAATTAAATCATGTAAACTGTCACATTCTCTAAATTCAATGAGTGTCGCGCTGTCTGATAATTTGGTCTACGATTAAATTATAAATAATCATGTTATAGAATCTATTTTAGATATGATAGTATTATCGCGCGATAGTTTGTCGCAGTACTTCCCTTATTTCATTATTCTGATTATTAAAGCACATGTTTATATCTCTAATTGTTAATTAAATTTAAATCCCAAAATGTGCACGCGACAAATAATTATATTCTATTCTCTAATTGTTAATTGTTTAAATCCCAGAATGTATACGCGATAAATTATCAATGTTTCTTCGGTGGATGATTTTCAAAGCTCTCGTGCATCGTCCTTCTTCTCGAATAATACATTCATCGTGTTTATTCCCTGCATCGACTTAAAATATGTATTTCAAAACAAATAAATGACATCAATCACACGCATATCAAACTGCTTCGAAATATCTTCCGCACCATTGCTCTCGATTCTGCCTCGATTTTACTCCCCCACCAGCAGGATCGCGAATACCTGCCATATAAATGGCAACATTATGCCCCGTCCATAGCACTCTTACTACCGCTATTGATAGTCGTCAAGGAGGATGGTGAGTTGCGCTTCAGCTTTCAATATTTCAAACACTTATCGTACGCGGCTCGAGCTGTGTGCGGCTCGAGAGGTAGGACGGCGGGTAACGAGTGGTAGGTCCCGTCTTCATGGTTGGTTCGCGGATTCGAGCTTGGCGGTTGCGCCACCTTCCCACCTTCATCCGGTATAATAGTCGCATTTATATCATCTCTGCCCGACGGTTTTGACTTTATAATTTAATGCGGAAGCCCTCGACCCGCCCTCGTGCCCGTCCTCCGCCATCGTCCAGACTGGAAAGGGTTGCGCGCTAGGACCCAAGTATCTCCCCGAGCTACTAGTGCGGTGAATTATGTGAAACGTATCTGATTTTCCGCCATGGTGCCGGACTCCGCACCGGCGCGGAATGATACACTTCCTTCGACCGATAGTCCGCCGATTTTGCTGTACCATCCTCAGAATATATCATCCGTATCCGTGTGAGAGGTGGATGAGATCGGAATAAGTTTCAACCTCCGTATACGTCGGCCTGAATTGATTCCGAATATGTTGAAATAGTGTTGGAAGCTCTCCGACGTGATAGAGTTAACCAAGCAAGTATCTCCCGCAACGTAATACTTCGTTATTACTCTCGCGCGTGTTTGGAAAATTGCTAGAGGAAATAGGGAGGCGAATAAACGATAGTTTCGGTTCCGAGACACGAAACTATTAGCCATGGAAGTTATCAGTGAGATACGAGAAGAGCTTTTATGACATGCGACTCGACAATTTTCTCTTTCTTTTACGAGCGATAAAACAATTCAATAACATGTAATTGGTTATATAAATACAGGAACATAATATTTTTGTGAGGGTTGAAGAAAAATTTAAACGCAAATTTTTACATATCTTGACGTATTAATGTTCAAATGTTTTTTAGGGAAAATTAGTATCAATAAATTTCATCTCCCGTTTTAACATACAACTCGGCGTATAAATCTGAAAATCATAAAAAAAGTAATCGTAAATTCGTCAAACTGAGATTAAAATATTCATTTTTTGCTGAAAATTTGATTTTAGTAAAATAAATTGAAATAGATTTTTCATTGATTATATTTTTCTTCCGTCCTCGTTTCCAATACATTATCGATTCTCCGTAGTCATAAGTTTTGTGGCGAAATGACTCTTCTCGATCCACTTTGCGCCATCTTGCAAAGAGCGGCACTTCATTATCAGTTTATGGATCGTACGTCGAAAATGTGGCTCAAGAGCTAATATCGTGAGCGGCGACTCTGACAAGCGCTGCGGATCTTCCGGTTACGAGCCGACGATGCAGAGAGATACGGTATATTAAATGGCCAAGTGCAATAGGTGAACGTTATAGCGGAACGTTAGAATAGAATATTGCCGCTATGACCTAACGCGCTACGTACGTAGTCGAGTCAGGCGGTGCTTCTCCTCGGCGGCACAATAGCTTCATGAAGCATGGATAGAGGCGGAAAATATATATTCGCATCGATCCGTGAGCCGCGCTCTCCCTCAGAAGCCTTAAATCTTGCCGCATGCGAGAAAATATATCTGCGATGCGGTGATTGATCCCTGCGAAAAAGTCCATTCGCGGGCCTCTCGCGCATCTCCTCCGCGCTGCCAACGGAATCGGTCCCGGACCTTTTTATTATGCAACGCGGAACTCGCGCCATGCATCAAGCTTCCGTCGTAAATGCGTATATATCCCGTAGAATGTGTACGTGGCAAACGCGCGATATCGCGATTACATTCGCGAGAATTCTATTCGCGCGGTCGCGGTGTTCCGGGGCATCTTTTTTTGATTCTCTCTACCCTTTTCCCTGACACCCGGAGGCAAGAAAATATCCTGCGAAATATCACGCGCGCTCGTGTAACAGGAGCCGTCTGGAGTGCTCGTCACGCGAACGCTACTCGCTCGTCTTACGTCACTGCAGGTTTTCAAAAATGTCGATCGGGTATGTTGGGGATGCGACACCTCGACGTGGAAGAGCTGCAGCGAGAGCCGGAGTTTATGACAACGAATTCCTTGGTGACTCGATCACTCGGCGATAGAACTCGATCGGGATTTGTCGGTGAGCGAGAGTGACTTTTTCCGAAAACTATGCATCTCCCTCCCTCGTAATCTATATATACTACTATATATATATTATAAATCCGCGAGAAGAAGAGAGGGCATCCCTCGTATCGAATTTGCGCGAAATGTTGATGCGAATGTCGATTACAATTTTCATTAACAATTTAAATTAACATTTGTCGGATTTAAAGCTTTCGGAAAATGCTCGGCTTCATTTTTTAACCGAATTCTGAAAAATAAACACGAATCACACATAATAGGTGCTAATTTGAATACAAATTTTTATGTAATATAATTTTATAATTTTATAATTTTATAATAAATGCTTGAGTAATTAAATTTAAAGTTTCAATATTAAACAGTGGATAAAAAAATAAAGTTGCACGCGAATATAAGTAAATCTAACGTATATATATATATATATATATATATATATATATATATATACATATTACATTTGATATCATTAATGTAAAATGTGCTAATTTCATAAATTTTTCCTACTAAATATTACATTATGCAATTTAAATTAGAATTGCGCGATTAAAATAAAGTTATTATATGTAAGAACATAATTTCAGAGTATATTCATATAGCTTATAACACGTTATAACCGCGTAAAAGATGCAACAGACTTAAATCTTGTAACGTCGAGATGGCGTGCGATCCTAATAAATGTCCAGCGGAGGCTAAGTGTCGCCATTATACGGTGGGTCGCTGGGGAACCACAAATGTGTCACATCGCTTGTCTCTCGACGTCGGTCGCGATGTCCCGCAACCCTCTCGCATACAAGTTCAATCCGCTTTGTTTGTGTCCCGCCGCTTATCGCGTACTCGACATAACATTTTCTATAAGCGATGACGAACATCGTATTGAACATACAAGCACGGTTTAATAGCTACGCTTCGCGTTTGAATAATTAATGGCTGCTAATATGCGGAATTAACTGGCTCTTCATGCCAACGTTGCTGCATTTACTATCTCATCAAAGACTCGTTTCAAGAGAAATGTCCCATGCTCAATCCGCTTAAGCCGCTTAATTCTTCCGTTTAAAAATAGATTGACTAACCGATCTCTCTCCCTATCATTTTGCCTTGTTTGAAATTAATTTAATCATGAAAAAGCCTATGAAATTTATTAATATTAATAGTCACAAGCTGCGTAATAATTTTGAAACATAGTTTATATTAACTGAAAGCCCGCACAAAATAATATAACGAGATATTATATAATAATACACCAAATATCGCGGACGAGTTATGGCTTATTGATGTGGATAATATTTACATAATTTATATAGATTCACGGGACACAGTATTCAACTTGTGCGCGTCATTTAGCAACAGTAAAGGAACACTGCGTTGACGCATAATATTTCAATCAATTTTTCATATATATTACACCAAGAGGAGAAGAAATATTGCACAATATTGTAGTATATTTATACACGCATACACAATGCGTGTATGGGATGCGTGCGCGAGTATGTGTAAGATATCCTGTCGGAATGGGGCCTGGAGGACTGGCATTCGCCGTCCCAGAAGACCACATCACAGTGCATTAGCGAGCGCGATGCGGATGCGGAGTTTGGTTTGCGTCGGCTGTGTTAACGCGGCGCGTTCTACTGGCATTGGCCGGCGTAATGTCGCTTTGTATCACTTCGCGGCGATGGCGATGTATATAGCAGAGTGTGCCATTGGCAGTCGATGGTTCTGCATGTATACGCGGTCGGCTCTTTGCACACAGAGACGCCGCGATTGCCAGTTCGATCCGTTCTATTAGAGCTAAATACGCAGGACGAAGGAGGGAAGAAGGAGGAAGGAGAGAGTTGGTTTTAAAATGCGGAAGAGACAGCATTCTTACACTTTTCACGTCGCTTCTGAAATAAAGAAATGAAAAAAGTAACAAAACGATCCCGTAAATGTAAGTGAGAATGTCGCGCGATACGACCGGGCCCAATTACTTCGCGCTTTCTGCTGCGCCGGTATCGATCGGATTCTAAAAGTAGCTTGTTATTTGCCTGCGGATCATAAGACGTCTCGCTGCTTTGATTTCTTTTCTATATAAAAGAAAGATGATAATTTATAAATGTGAATAAAATCTGATCTATTTTTATCATAATACGGTATAATTTATAAATGTGATAAAGGAATGAGATCTTAGAGACGCTAAGACTATTAAAAAATGTTTGAATTTATAATATCTACACATATAATTTACGAGAACTTGCAAATATGAGCCTTGCATTTCCTTTTTTTTCTTTTGTAAACTTTTCAAATTTCTCGGTTATTTGCTCCGATTTTACCTGAAAAATCCGTGATATAATTCTTGATCACTAAAGTCGATGTAGTGACATTAAATATAGTTTAAGAGGTGGCCCAAATCTCCGAAAACATTCGTATTACTTAATACTTGAGCTCCTCATAGGCCTTTCTATATCTTGAAGAAAACGACTGGTGGAATCTATCCATTGCCTCTTTAGAATTTCTCGAAAGACAAATTTCGACTGCCCATTCAAATTGTTAAAAACTTAATTCGTATTTATCTCTCTAAGATCGGATGATCGAAACAGAATCGATACAATCGATTTTAAATGATAAATTATAAACATACATAAGATATTAATATAGCAAAGAGTGACAGCATTGAAGATCATCAAGTTAATAGAAAATGACTACAATAAATAAAATTGTCAATTCATTTTGCGAAATTACAAAAGTCATTTTATTTTTTCATACTATTTCGTACAGAAACGTATGCTTCTTAACTTTATTTTAAAATTGTAAAGCGCGCAAGTTTCAAACTAAGATTAAAATCAATCGAAACACCGCAAGATTAAAAGATAATCTAGTTTCCGTACTTTGACCGTCGTAATTAAAACGTGTTGCTTAACGATAATGGATAGGACAGAAGAATCGAGAACGATCGCGTTAAAAATCTAAATGAACGAGAGGTTTCGCACAATCTCTTTCTCTCCCGTAAAGTACACTTACACGGATCTTAACATCAACGAGCGACCAGTCATCCACTTTTCTCTTCCCGTTTTCTCTTTCTCTCCTTCTTTGTAACTTTTTCTTCCTTTCTCCTTCTTCCTTTCTCTCATAACTATCTCGAAGGCGAGCTTGGCCCGTGGCCAGCGTGGCTGCGTCTCCAGGGACTGTTCTAGATCTTCGTAGCCTTAAGGGACGGTGGAGAGAACTGTAACACTGGCTCTAGTATTTACGGTCATTTTTACGACCAACTCTGTCCCGCCATATAATTGCCGTGGTCTACCGGTGTTTTAAGAGCTCCATGCTCTCAGACAGGACTGGTTACAAGATGGGTTGCACGAGGTTGCGCTCTGCCGGTAGATAGGTGGGATAGCCTGGCCGATACCGAGACCCTTCTAACTCTCGCCTCATGACTATATACCAAGAAAGCGGAAACTCATGTGTACGTGACGGCGATTCCCAAATGTTTCCCAGGCTGGTTTCTCGAAGGCGCGGAAACTAGCCAGGTCGCACATGGCGACGGCCGTAAAATGAACAATAAATGCCTATGGTTTCTTGCGCCAGGCGAATAACCGCTACAAGGAGAGACGCGACAGCTCGAAAAAACCGCCGGCCATCTTCGTCGCTTCTGCTTTGCCCACATGCAATTGCTGCTCGTCGAAAATGTTCGTCGCGTTGCAAAATCTAGCTCTAAAGATAGCTTATAAGTGTGCGCGTGTTACTATAAATCTTTTTTTCACATGTTGTCTGCATGTTTATCTGTGCCATCGTTCGTTTATTTTGGAGAGGTTTTAAATTAGGATGTAATTTTATTTCGATCGTATGCTAGTTGAAGATAAGCTCCCCCAATCGCCCAAATTATGGTTAAGTAATCTGCGTCGCAAACGAAGAATACTCTTTCTCTTGTTACGTACAAAGCCGCTTTATACAGACTCATAACCCGCAAAATGAAGCGTTTTCTTGGCAGACGACCCACTAAAAACAGATGTTTAAAGATCTTTCTCTTTGCCCGAGACCGAGCGAAATATCCACGAAAGCTCGCCGAGAAGAAGAAGAAGAAGAAGAGCAGGAGGAGGAGGAGGAGAAGGAGGAGGAAGATAGAGAATCAAGACAAAAACAGTAACAAAAGTAGGGATTCCGTGCCGGAGTTTGTCGCTCGCTCAACGAGGGTTTACGACATCTTTTGCAGGGGTTCTCTGTACTTTCCGTTTTCTCGGATCGACCGAGGCTTTTGCCTTCCGACGAAGAAATGTTATTCACCTAAGTTTGATGCTCCTACGGTATTACATTATGCTTGCGTGCAAATTTGCTTTAATAATACGTTCGTAATTGTTCACTCACGAAACTCCTGTCGCGTCACCACGAAACACCTCTCTTCTATTTTTCACGATATTTCTTTTCTTATTATCTTTGTTATCGTTGCTGCGTGCGGCAGTTTCACCAAGATAAAAGGAGTTACGTGATGCAAATAATTTGTCATACTTTTTACCGTGTCATCGTTTTTTACTTTTTCGACTAATTTGCCCCGGGGCAGTCCTGTTTTCTAACCAATTTCATTAAGCACCATCGAGGGGGCATCTCTATTATATAATGTGACTTCATTGGCAAGGGGAGCAATCTTACTAATGGGTACGCCCAGCACGCACGTATACATAGGCACGTACCAGTCGGTACGTATACAGTGTTGCAAGAATAACCCACCACGAATTGTGCGAGGGGAAACGAACGAACGAACGAACGAACGAATGAACGAATGAACATGGGATTGTCACTCGACGTATATTCGCCCAACCATGCTCTACTCGCACGGAGTAATCCTTCACAAAGAAAACTGTCAAAATAGTCCATCCGACTAAACGAACAATCGGATTCTGGTGACCTGCACTTTGTAGATTTTGATTTACCTATGCGCTTATCATCGTCGCGCAGAAGTTTCCGATACGCTGCGCTCGCGTTGATTAACAGTATATCAATTTACGTAGCTAAATTACAGCGCGCGATCGAAATTTCTCAATGCCCCATGCGCTTATCGACCGTGGCATCGTTGAATTAAATGACTGGGAGCTGGAATCAAATTAGATAAACACGTGATTTTGCTGCAAATTTAATTTTCTGCAAATTCAGTGGAATAAAGTGTTGATTTCTTTCCACCGTCACAATTTTCTTCGTAGATTCCATTCCAGAGGATCGATAACCTGATTATTTTTCTCACGCGGCACCAATTTTAATGCGACGACGTTCGGTCGTCGGACGCTTCGTTCTACATTCTCACTGGTTTTTTTGCTGGACGTAGCGGCATGTTGCAGCGAATAAAGCCTTCGGGGAATAATATTTTCCCGTCCAATTACGATGTTATTACGAGGCGCGGAACGTCGCGCGCGCGCACGGGCATTGGTAACATTAATAACGAATTTAATAGTTTTCGGGATGACGGCTGGAACGCGGAATTGGTATATATGTGCGCGGGGGGCAAAGAGGTAACGGAGGTGAAAGATGGAGGAGGTGCGAGACCGTTCGGTGCCTGCAACCCTTGAAACAATCGTCGTATTGTAAGCGTCGCAATCCGAGTTTCGCAGGACAATGGCGGGCACCCTAGCACATATCTCGACTTGCTAGACTACTCTCTCTCTCTCTCTTTCTCTCCTCTCCTCCCCTTTTTCGTCCTTCCTGCTTCTTCTCGCACCGGTATATCTCGCTGCCAACCGGATGAACAATGAGAGAGGCAAAGGGAACATCGCGCTCTCCTCTTTGGCTGGATTCTCTGTTGCATAATTCGGAGTTTTCAATACTTGAGTCTTCCTAAATGGCGCAAATTTTGCCAATCTTGTATAATACGTAACTTTGAAATGCCTTTATGAGGCTTCTTATGTCATTCACCGCACGAGTACAATGCATCTCCCAGCAACGCGCTATTCCATTAGGGCTTCGAAATATGAAAGTAATGAAGTATTAAATAGTTATATATCGAAAGACGCAACTTCTTTTACGTATTCAATTCGTTTATGCAATTTTCTATCGGGAAAACTGTTAAATTATAAGTCATAAGCTTATTATGAAAAATGATCGCTTGAAATTGATCACGTTAACGATTCGATTCGAATGAAAATATATTGATAAATCATTTTAACGATTCATGAAACATAAATGCAAGTAAGATGCACTTGAAGAATTAAACGAGAGTATTTAATGGAGCAACAACGAATATTATTAAAATAGTTACGATGATGTCGCTTACGAGAGAAGCGTAATTAAAACATCGAAAAACTCGGTGCTTTAATTACGAATAAAAAACCGGATTGCTTTCCGATAACGTTGAATAAAAGATTTCTACGAATCTTGGATTTAACTTGCGAAAGTACTTTTGAAACAAAATTCTCTCAAACGCGATGACCTACTTTGGTACTTCGGTCGTTGCTGTCGCTCATTAATTATTAACAAGTACAACGAATGAAACGATCATTCATTACTACTTAGTTTCTTCATTATGTATACAATGCCGATTTTTGCATTATTCACATTATCAATTATTCGCATTTATCTAACGTAAAATCATTTTATCTCGTCGACGATTACAATTGTCATAAAACCAATGATGCGCACGTACTTTTCACCGAGCATGGAGAAAAATAAAGAGGCCGAAAGTTTTTATGGCTATGGAGTTTTAAACGAAAGTCCCGTACGTGGGATAGAGACAATATGAGATCCGAGTTTGCGTTTGTGTGCGGTGAGTCTGATCGTCGGCGATATCCAATATCGGGCATCGCGAGCACCGGGGCGATTTTTCAAAAACTTTTCGACGGAATGGTGTTTCGGGAGAAATTCCGATCGTCGGGCAAAACGAAGGTTGACAAGCGACAGCGGGAAGGCTAATGGCGAGACGGGCGGAAAGGTTCGCCGGCGGGATAGGCCGGAAGAAAATATCGGCAATACGATCGGACATAAATCGTCGGTCGGCCGATTCGATTAGACGAACATAATTTACACGCGCGCTACGAAAGTGTGCGGCAGAAGCCGCGTTCCGAGAAAACAATTGCCTATCAGGCATAAATCTAGACCACCTACCTCTCGATGTAGAGACTGGTATATATATCTGCACATTTATACCCACACAAATACACAATACGGACTCTTAAATTCTCAAACTACAACGGCGCCTTGCGAGGAGGGCCCTTTATTTCTGTTCGTCCACCTCGCCGCCGCCATTCTGTGCGGACTTGTATTTTCTTCCGTTTCTCTCCACGATCCTACGGTTGCAGACCCTCGATCTCTAATTTCTTTCTTCGCCCCGAGGGTCGCCCGTCGTTCGTGAGACGCGCGACCATGTTGTTCTCACTCGGGGGCATTTAATTGGCCAAGGGCGACGAGACGACTTCCTTAAATTCGGGACGGCAACGAGGGCGTCGCGCGTCTGACCAGCGAGGGAAGAGAGAGAGAGAGACTCCTTGAGAAATATTCGAGTGTTGAGGATACTGCCGCGCGCTGTCGGTGCGATAAAAGTTGGACGCCAATCTCACTCTCGCGAAAATCCAAGCGGAAAGTTTGGCGCGACTCCGACGTCGGCGTCGCCCGACACACAATAGCTTGTTACGGGACAATAGCCGGAGTGGGGTAAATTCGGGCGAATTTAATTATGAGACGCCTTGGAAAGGCGAGCGAGCGAGCGAGTGGGCGATGTAACCGATGGATGTAACAGGAGGATGGTACTCGCCGAAGTCTACTCGCCCTGCGTTGCGAAAGGGGAAAACAGGAAGGATGGAGGACGCTTGCTCGCACCCTCGGGAGAAATTGAATACGGGGCTAATTTTACCCGCGATACAGCCATTGATTCCCTCCCTCCTTCTCCCGGTTTCATTCTTTTTCGCGCTCCGCTCTTTCGCCCGCGCCATTCGTTCCGCACAGACAAACGAACGCCCTTTTTTCCCGTCGTTTCCGCTAATCGCGGAATCGGAAACCCGAGCAACGGTTATTCCGTTCCTCGCGCGCTTGTCTCTTTTTCTCCTCTCCCTTACCTTCGTCGCCTTTATTTCTATTCGCCTTTGTCTCTTTTCTTTCCACGGCGCATCTTCGTATTCTTTTTCTCTTATTGGCACCGCTTTCATAAATATTCAATGGCCGGCAACGTCCCCCGCGACTGCAAAACTTCTGGACGATTTCGCTTGTGTCGAGTACTTTGCGCCTTTGAACTGGATATGGCTAAAGTCGATGTTTCATTAGCTCGCTCCCTCAGGTATCCGTGAACAGAAAACATTGCAATTTAATCTTCAGTAGTGCATTGCGGTAGTGGTCCTCCAGTACGCGTAAAAGGAAAGCATCGAAAGCACCATTTTTTCGCGGAAATCTCGGAAGAGAATTGTTTGGATAATTTCTCCAAGAAAATACGCGATCAATATTATATATATACGCGCGATGCGCAGCGATGCGTGTAATGCAATTATCTCGGCGGATGTAATCTTTGACAATGACAAAGGCCTTGTTCACTCGAACGACAGATTTCCTTGATAAACTTTTCGTTGTCGCTGATAATTACCGCTGTAAAGAGCACCCTGTCTTTTGCCCGTCCAGTTGTTGGTAAGAAATTACCAGGCTGTCCAAGGTAGAAAGGACAACGACGAGAGAAAGAGGAACAACGATGCGCATGGTAGCTCCGAGAGCTCTAAGAAGCGAGAGCGACAAACTCGGTTGCGAGTCGCTCTATTATAGTTGCCAAGTCTGCAGTAATCATGTTAGATATTTTAATAAGAGGGAGCAGCAGAGGGAGAAACCGGATATCTTATCCTACCACCGCCACTGTCGTCGCCATCCTCGTCGTCCTTCTCCTCGCCCTTCTACCTATTCCATCCTACTCGCCTTCCTCGTAGAAACCCTCTGGCGAACCTCCTATTCCCTCCGACGAGCCTCTTCCTGACGTTTCTCCTTACCATTTACATTTATATCGCGACTTCAGGTGATCCTGTTACCGTGTCTATTCGCGCACTTTCGCGCGATACCGAGATTCTCCGTCCGGCAGGTATAAATGGAAATTCAGATTTCCTCCAAGTCTCGACTATCCTCGCGAATCGACCGCGCGCAGATTTATCGGAAGAATTTATACGTCCCGGTTCCCATTCTCTTTCTCTTTCTCTCATCTCTTTCTCGACGAATTCTTCCCTCGGGAGGACAGAGGCGCCGGTAAATGAATCTGTCCAATTTCGACGCTCGGAGCCACGCGCGTGCGAAATTGCGTTGTAGCGAACTAGGAATTTCGAGAAAGTCGGGACCCGGCTCTCCAAATCCAACGTTCTCTACGATCGGATCGTCTTAATCGAGACAATCCTGGCGAACGATCGGAACACACGTCGCCCGTCTCAAGGATAATCACGTTATTTCGATCTAAGCCACGATACCCGCCCACTCGCTATTCCGCGCAATTCCTCTTCGATCCCTCGACTGTTTTCCTTTAGTTCGATCCACGTATTTTCTCTTTGCTGAAACTCACCGCTGCTGAGTCCTTTTTTCTATGTCGGAAACAATTTCGCGCTGTCGAGTCGATCGATCGGATTTCCAGGCCGTCCCGCGCGCAACCTCTAAAGATTTTCCCCGACCAACGTTACGTTCTTACGTCTCGTTGCTTTAACCGAGCATTTTATTCTGCGTATTTCTACGGTTCTAGTCTTTTCATCGTTCTTTTATAACTTTTTTTCGCCGCGCGCGAGGGGAAGATCCGATGAGTCGGGCAACGATCGCAAAGCGATCCTCTAAACCAGGCTGAACCATTCATCCTGCATCACGCAGGATTAGAGACGCGAGGAGTTTTCCATTTATAAGAAAATACGTTTTCGGAATTTTCTTCGAGAACCGATCGCGTCGTTCTCAGGTTTCTCCTCATTGTACGGAAAAACGGGGACGCTAAGAGCTGAAGCCCTCGTTCGTTGCTAACGCAAATTTATCATCCTGAGTTATGACGTCGATGTTGAGAATTCGGAATGAGTAACGTTAATACCGGACGCTTTGCTGCCGCTCGTAAATTAAAGCGCAGAGAGAGAAGGAGAGAGAGAGAGAGAGAAAGAGGATAGGCAGATTTTAATAATTCCGATATTCACGGACATTTCGCCTGTATCATACAACTGCGTCTGCGCCTTAAAAATTGGATCAGCTCCGCAAATAATTTCCTAATCGTCGCGAATTAATATTTTAAATCAATCGTCCCGATAATGTGATCGAATGCTCGGACAACCCCGAAGCCATCGACTTTGTTTCTGGATTATCCGCGCGTATATCGCTAACGCGCGTCCTATATGACGTACGCAATTTAAAGTCCAGGCGCAGAGTTACGATATAGCCCTATATGGGCGCAAGTCCGCCTGCAATCCGCGATACAAACAGGTCGCTGAACAAACACGATAACGAGATATACGATAGCAACGCGCGTCCGGGGTAATCGCCGCTCAAAACACGTACGAACACGAAGAGATATTAAATATGAATACTCTGTTCGCTGCATAGAATCACGGCCTAGCCTGGCATTAATAGCCAGCATGAGGTTGCATTTGAAACACGGAGATTTGCGCAAAAATATATTTCGTTTGTTCGCGGGCGAATTTTTCCGCGCGCGGAGAACAATCGCTTCTTGTTGCGAACGAGAAGGTGACGTCTCTTGCCGATCAACCAATGAGATAATGGATCTGACAATTTACAAGTTAATTAATGGTCCGTTGTTGGTTACGGATCAGAAGTTTTGCCGATTACCAATCAAGTCCTTGACTAATGATGAAGCGAGATCTTCGCTACCTCTTCTTTGTAGCGCGTGATTAATGAGAGCTAATGATACCGATGTCAGATGCAGAAACGGCTTTTAAGCTGCGCGTATCTCCTCCTCCTCATCTCTTCTTCTCCTATCTGCCGACATTGTAAAAATACGGTAGATTCTAAGGAATCTCTCATGCAAATAAATAATTTACTTGTAAAAGTTGATTGTTATTCAATAAACGTTATTTTTATTATGTATATTATTATGATACTATTATGATAAAATTCAATTTTATTTTAGTTAAATGTTACATATAATGTGTTTAAATAGGACGAAATTGGATTGTGTATCAAAGAGTTAGTCGAGGAGACACTACATGAGAAACAGAGACTGATGTATAGATAACCTTGTAATCGTCGTTCACGGGAATCGCCTTTGATAAAGACGCAAATGCAAATTATCGTAGTTGGCTCTGAATTTCGAAGATCCAGCTACGATACGATCCTTCCTCTCGAAATGCGAGGACTTCTCTCGAAATTAACTAATTAATTCTCTTGACTGTGCGTCAAATAGCTTCGATTATCGATATTTCGCGGAAAGATCAAGATACGGGCGTGCCACGGGCAAATTACTAACAAACTTTGCCATTTTCGATGAAATAATGTATGAAATAATGTGCCTCGGGAGCGAGCCGAAGGCTAAGGTAATACTTGAATGGGAAAAACCTTATCGCTAGATGCTGCAACTTACGCTACAGCATGATTAATAGCTTTCCTCCATCACGAAACTGTCAGTAAAGAGATCGGTAAATACGGACGCCGCAAAATTTCTCCGCCACAGTATTAATCGACGTTTTGTTAATCATGTTCTAACGTTCTGTTGATTCGGTCGCAGTCTTAAAATAAAAATTTAGGCGAATAATCGAAAGAATAAATCTTACACAATTAAGTGTTTATGATCGTTAAGTAAACTCATAACCGTCGCAATTGAGTAACACGGTAATTGGGTTAATGTTTTCTGAGAAGTCGTCGCAAGTTTCTGAGAATTAAGCAATCAAGAATCTGTTCGAGTATAATGTTTAATTTACCTTTATTCTCGGGAACCGAAACTTTACCTCTCCGAAAGGTGTGTACATTTGCACGTCGACGCCTGTTGGCACCATACTCTTTTCTCTCATTACACAAACTTACCGGCACTCCCGCTAATTTCGCTCGGTGACTCCGGCAACGACTCTCGCTCGTTTTACCTCGTTTCGAAGACGATCCTCTTAGACGACGGAAAAGCTAAATCGACCCGAATCGATCCATGATGGTGTACCAAAGATGGGTGGTGGGATGGCGAATCGTCCGGAAGACCGGAGGTTGTCGAGGGGCGAAGGAAGCCAGCAGAATTGGAAGGGTAACTAATGGACGTTTTACGGCGTCAATTATACACCGTCATAAAATATGAATAATTGCTCGAGATTATGGGCATGCAAGATTTGTGCGAGCCTGCTTCTCCAGCCAGCGGGAGCTGTAAAATATACTGCGGGGGAGTAAAAACGCGAAATGCCTGGTCAGCCTGTACTCGTGCTGGCATTTGCGCATGTTGTACACTAGACTGAGCGCCAGCTATTTTTTTTTACATATAAATTCACGAGCACACCCTTTAAAAATCACTTGACGTGCATTAATTAATGATGCGCATGAATATCAAGAACAAAATATCTTATTAAATTAAGGGAAAAGAGGAATTGATTTTTTAAAATAATTTTTTATGCATCAAAATTTTGATTAGAAATTTAATTCATTGATATAGTTACGGATTTAAATGACATATTGACAATTTATTAAATAATCACAATCGAATAATTGTATTAGTTGCGCTAATATTTATCACAACTAATTCTACAATTTGCGAGAAAATTCTCGCGCATAATGGCGTAATTATCTATATTGTAAATAATGATTTATTTATTTCTCTATTAACAACCAATTTTATTATGAATAATTCACACATGATTGTCGGTTTATTATATTACACTCTTAAAACACTTAAGAGGATCAGGTCTCATATGTAATAAATAAATAATATATGAGCAATTAAATACAACGATCAATGAAAAATCATTTTGTACAAAAAAGATTTCATGACCACCTCTCTAGAATGACTAACGAATTACCCAAAGCTACATTGAATCTCTCGAGTCATTCCCGTCAAGACGACACGTGGAACATTCTGCATTCCGGAATACGTGATAGAGAATTTAGGCAACTGTCTTGGATACGTTGGAATGACACGCCGAGAGAAGGGGAGACACGTGACAACGTGCGACTAACGCGGTTCACTTAATCGGTCGCATTCGAGCGGAGTTTCCTTTGTAAGATAGCTTATCCTCACAACAGTTCCAACCTCGATCACTTTCGACACCGTGCTCTGTTTGCAAATTAATTCGCTTGACTCGAATCGCGAAATGCCGAACTGTCGCGATTTCTAAACTATCGCGCGTCTCGTTTCAAGCTCGAAATTAGCAAGATACTTTCGAATAGGAAGAGTATAAATTAATACAAATTTATACGATCGAGTAATTGCGATCAGTAGAGAACTATCAATAATTCATCAGATGATTAAACTTTTCGATAGAAAAGAGTCATTGTACAATAATAAAGAGAAATAGAAAAAAATACAAAAAATTAAGAAATCGATAAGATGATGAGTTTTGTGTCCTAATGTATAAAATTAGATATATATCTTCTTAGAATATTTAAATTAGAATGAAGCAATTATCAATTTTTAATTATTATTCTTATTAACTATTAATTTCTCTAAATATATTTGAGAGAGAGAGAGAAAGAAAATTCTTAGAACTAGAAAACGAATAAGTATAATAATATAATTCTATAATATAATTAAACATTATAACTCGTTATTAATATTATTATTGCTACCATATTATATTTACATCAAATTGAATATTCTGTGGAAGTAGTAGATTCGTGGGATAGAATTTTAATGCACGCAAAAGTATCCGAGTGTCTCAAATTGAGGATATCGACGACACTGTCGGTTTATAGGTTGAATTTTATAATCAAACTCAGGAACAATAGAGACAATATGTCGCCTAGCTGTTCCGCATAAGCACGGTTATGGTACTTAAGCACATTCGCCGATTTTAACAGCCGGATGCTCCTGATTTCGCGCAATTCCCATTCACTGGGCGTATCCCGACGTTCCACGGTCCGCCGGTCACATGTGAAAGAGGAATACGTATTCTTTTTGGTCTTTCCTCTCTTCGTCCTAGCTTTTCGTCGTTCTAGTGCTCCACCCTTACGCGTTCAAGAATCTCTATTGACTGGAATCGGACTTTAAAACGCTCCCGATCCTTTTGCATGCGTTCTCATCGATTCGTCTTACACATACATATATATAATCAATTCTCCAGAAAAATAGATGGCGAATTCGAATTTTCGAAACAATAAAACACATTTGAAGCTTGTAGATCTTTGAAAGCGCCTATACTTTTATAAACATTATAAAAATTACAATATTAATTTTTAATTATTATTTCACATAGATTTGTCTAGCGATTTAATAGCGGATTATTACGTGAAAGTAATACAATTTTCGAAGCGTTGAGAAATGATGTACCTGTAACCTGAATAATTTCGCCTGTGTTACGTGATATTTGATTCTGTTTTTTTGTTTTAATTTTTTTTTGACATATATCCGCGAAAGCACGAGTTTCCTACGTCGACCGAAGAGAGACAAAAGGGATTCGTTTCCGCAAATGAGGTATTAACCCGAGAACATAATTTTTTGCACGACGGAAGGAGAGGAGAACGTTGCAAAAGTGTTGGAGAAAAAGAGAAGAGAGCGCGGTATAAAATTCGCGTATAAAGCAGGAAATGACATCCTGCGAACGATGATGCGGAAGTTTGCAGATATCTAGCCGCGCGTTCGACGTGGCAAAGTCCACATGCAATGTTTTGCCCAGCGATTTGCCGTGTCTAAGCTTGATTGCGTTTTACTTTACGACGTCGCACAGTCGAGACATCCTCCGTCGAGTCTCCGGACGTCCTAACTCACTCGAGCGACATCACCGCGTTTGCGCTAGTACATTCTATCATGGATTTTATCTCCGCGTCGTATAAGGTGTCTGTTTACGCAATGTTGTGCAATAATTTCGTAAAGTTACGTCACTGTCGGTGGAATAGAGAACGCAAACTCACGGATTGAACGAGAAGCAGCAACAGCTCGTTCCACCTACCACCTATCTACGATACGCGCATTAAGTTTAATTGCGAATTTAGTTAATGAGCGGCGACACTAGATGCACACTTAAGTAACTGGAGAGGCGTTTGACGGCGAAACATACTACCTTTCCTCGGCATTGACTCTCCCTCAACGGCGTAATGTAATCCCTGGCTGTGTATAGTTACATATTCTATATTTACCGCAATAAAGTGTCTTTAGTATTATTAATACTGGTTGCACGTGAGGACGTTAGCGCGATAAGCTTCGGCAGTATGTAATAAAGCGTGGGATCACGCGGAGCTGTATTCCCTATATCTTCGTGCTTCCACTGGCCGTCTATTCTCTGCCCGTTAACGCTCTTCCTCGCGAGCTAAAGTCAGCCGTTATATAGGACCGTATAACCGATCTTACCATCGATCGTTAATCGTCCGGGATTATCCTCTCGAACTTCTTTTCTCCTCTTTCAATATTCTGTCCGTCGAGTTGCATCTATAACGCAGACAAATAAACGATATTCAATTTTATTATATATTTTCATACTTAGGATTGCGCAATGAAAATATAAACGGGAATCAAAGAGTATTCATATTGAATTGTTAAAGTGTGTGCGAGCAAATATTTTCTTTCATTCGTTTCTCTGGAATTTGTTATGATTTACTTATAAAAGAAGACTGCTAATATTTTTGCTTGTAATTTTCAAAGGATGTTTGGCTTAATATAAGTGAAAGAAATTATACCTGGGGCTCGACGAATTTTTGTCGCAAAAATTACAAGAGCGTTGTAGCATGGATTGTAAATAAATTCGCGTTAGGCCAGCCGAGCTGGCTAATTTCGAAGTTGAGATCGAAGGGTTTTGCGCAGATCGCGCGAGCATTTCCGAGCGGGGGCGGCAGACGCGCTGCTTAACTTCGTACGTGCTTCTGTCATGCACCGAACTTCCATAATTTGGCTTCCATGGGAAATATAACTTTGTAGCTTAAATAGGAACAAACCTCGCATATATTAGGCGCGGTTTTGTTATCGCCCGCGAATAAACTCGCGGAATAAACTTCGCCGAACTTGATAATCGTACGGGGGCGAATTCAGGCTCGGCGGGTTCTAATTACCAGCGAGACGCGGCCGAGCTTGCCGGCGCGATTCTTGAGAAACTTCCCACAGTTATGGCTCATATATACGAAGGCGTCCCGCCTTCATCGATGCCGTTCTCCTTTTCCCCGGCAAAGGTTTTCTTTGTTTCCGGGACATTACTCACGCAAACGAGCGGCGGCCTACTTGCAATCTGACCGTAAAGCGAAATATTATCGAATGCTCGTTAAACGGTTATCAGCGTATATTCTCTCGCGCGAATTTCACTCGCGAAGTAAGCGCGACTGTCTCTCGGGGACTCCTTTTCTTTCAGAATCTTTCGAGAGACTTACCTTTCTCCGGAAAAGAGCGCGCATATTTCTTCGTACACGACAAACAAACGTAAACTCGCGTAATCTCGCGCTGGAGATGCACGCTTCTCTCCCCGTCTCTCTTTCTCTCATCGGCATCCTGTCATCCCACAAAAGTCCTTTATTTTGCTTCCGGAGCTTCATGTTCTGCTTCCGCCCCCCGCGCCCGACACCCGGCGGCATTGCGAAGCTTTATGACCTTTTAATGGACGTCGGATTTAACAGCGCCGCGCAAAAGCTTCTCGGCAATAAGGCGGCGACCGTAATCGCCGTGAAGAATCTCGGTCGCTGTTTTGCACTCGCTGTTCAGCCCCCTTTCGTGCGCCTATTGTGATAGTGCCCTAAGCAACCCACGCCCCGACGAGCCTCGTCGCTTCGCCTCGTAACACATTCAAAAACGCGACGGAGACCGGTAATCACCGTCTACCTCGATAAATCATGATTTTTTTCTCCTCTTTAACGATTGTCGTTTCCTGATTTTATTTTTTTACATTCCGTCCCCGAGCTTTGTTTGAATTCTCAGTCCCTCGACATTGCACAGCGACACAGATGTACACCGAGTATCCCGCTGATGGAAGAAGCTCCCCTCTGCCGTTTGAAAAATGAGATGAAGCTAACCCACCATTCTCCGCGAGATCGGTTATTGTCTCATCGCCATATCGTATATGGCTTCGTCTCGCTAACTGATTCATAGTTATCGCTATGGCAGATATAGGAAGCTGCGAAGATTAACATCTTTATTAACGGCGCGCAGCTCGTTTCCCGTTCCCGTCGAAATCTCATTGGAGTGCGCTCGAGGGGCTCGTTTCGGCTCGCACAATCATGTCGGCCCGACAAATCGCGGTTTTATTTTAACGATCGACCACAACCCGCAACAGAGCGATCGGCGGTTTCGTCGTTATATACGCTGCTACGCCGTCATTGAACTGGGATTACGTCAATCTGCGCTCACAAAGTTCGTCAAGGGGAAGCTCGTTCGCGCGATGGAATGGAGGCGAAAACGATCGCTCGTGGTAGTGGCAGGTCGTTCAAATTGGGAATTAAACTGCGACAACAAGGTGCGAAAAGGCCAATTTTTTGCATTAAATCGTGCGGGTCATCATTCATCAGCGTTGGATCCGGAAAACGTGCATGTTAATATTTTTGTTAATCGTTAAATCGAAATTTTTTATTATTTATTGTTTAATTTACAATTTTCTTTATTATTTTTCTTTATTATTTAATTTACAAGTATTGTTTTTTTATGTTATAATGTTAGTAAATAAAGCGTTCACAAAGTACTTTTTAAATTCGCATGTTTTGAATAATTTTATGAAATTTTGTAATGATGCCGATTTTAACGAAAATAACTTGTTCCAACTTGTTCAGAGTTTTAATAACAATAAACTCTATCAGTTAAAAATTGTCGCATAAATTTATCACAATTTTCGTTTTTCAAGTAACATTTTTGAAAAAATTACCGAAAAATTTCTTTCTGAAATATATTAATAAATAAATATATCACTGATCTCGTTAACACATAATCGTTTCGTCTGACATTTCGCCGGATTATATTATTATCCTATATGCTGCAATATTATTTATTCAACGTTCCGTTCCATCGAAGTCAACTACACGGCGTAAGTCTTGTCCAACGATGACGAACTACTTCCTCGTAATGAGCGTAGACGAAATCTTCCCGCGCATATTATTGGACGTTAAAGGTAAAACAACTACTCGTTTCGTCAGGTGCAATCTGTCTCTGTCACTATGCAATAACTTCCCTCGCTTACTAGAGAGAGGCGTGACTTCCCCTTCCGCTTCGTGGAACGGGGTGAGTTTACCTTCATCGAGAGAGAGCCGCGCGCGGGTAACGTCATTTTCGCAGATTGAACAATTTTCATAATCTTGAACCTGTACTACTTTCAAAGTGACTGATTTTATTACAGTTTTACACATCTCGATATAAGCAAAGATACCGTAAAACGTTCTCGTGCTTTACTTTCGACGCCGCGCGATTCGATTCGTATCGATTCGTCGGAATTCGAGCGTGGTTAATCTATTACCGCGGTGTAAACATCGCAAGGATACACACAGACGTATTTGCAATTAAATTCGATCACGACTACGCTCTCCGGAAGGCGGAGGCGCGGCGCGGGGTCGATTAATGATCCGGAAAAACGATAGCACGTCTCGAATCTGCGAATCGAGATACGAGCTCTCTCGACTCTTTCCATCGTCAAATACACGGTACGGTTAGATGTCTACGCGCGCGCACAATCCTCGCTCCCTATCGGGTTCGGTGATGGAGGCGTTAGGATTAATTCGTGTCACGGCATATAAGTGGGAGTGTGGATTCCGAGGCGCAGACACGAACGTGTAACTTAATTTTCTCCAACTTCCATCTATTTGCATCGAGCGGAGAATACGATCGTTTCTAATTAATCTCTTGTTAATCTTTCGCGGAATCGCGATTTCTTATTTTTAGCTTTGATTTTATCCACGTCTGACTATCACTGCTACTTTCTACTTATTGATTCTTCTCGTGTTATGAAATTAAGAGATTCATTTCATCCAATACATAATTGATAAATGTTTTTTATAAAAAAGTTTGACAACACTTACAAAAGGACACTGAAAATTTAAACAATATTTATGATAGACTAATAAAGGTTGTCTAGTCTTTCTCTGTGTGTGATGGAGACGGGTGACATGACATTCTTGACGAAGTGATTTCCTTATTTCTCACGATAGAATAGTTAACTAAATTATTGTATGTATTTAACTTGCTGCTCATTTTTTATTTCAAAATCAATGTAATTTATTTTTTGTGTAATACTGGAAATAATTTTTTGTAGTTCACTCGAAAAGGACCAAAACCATGATCAAAACGTCGCGATTCACTTTAATAAAATTTACCAGTGTGATCGTTTTTAATTACTTCTTGTATTTTATTTACTGGCGACCTTCAAGAGTTTAATGTTATAATTGATAAATTATCAAAAATTGATAATTTTTCTAGTATTTCCCTAATAATATACACATTTCAAATCCAGTTAAAAGAATTAATATAAAAACATATGATGCGATTTTTCATATTACAATTAATCTAATTGCGATACATAAATGTATTATTGTTTTATTTATAATCGTTTATCGGTAGAATTAAAAATTAATCAAACGGCGTGGGGGCAATATTTTCCATTAACGACTTTTATGACACGTACACACATCTTGTCGGCAAACTCTCTTTCTTTATCTTGTACAAAGCATTATCCGATCGATACTCTCTATTTCTTCTTTTTGTCGGTATTCGATGCTCACGTTCGCGGGACCGCGGAAATATCTACGTGCCAGCAATACATGTGTGCGATAACTCGGCGAACGGTGGACATTACCGCGACGGGCGGTCTCTACACGGTGCGGTGACACAAAATTACAGCCGGTTGCATTTACGTGACTTCCGTTGCTCTCGCACACATACGCGCCGCTAACGCCGCTAAGGCATTTCCTACGGCGATTATCGTTCGCCCCGAATTGATCGTAATACAAAGATAACCGTTAATAACTCAATTCCCGGTGCGAGGCGTGCTAATGGTACATCTGCCCGCGCTGTCTCACTCGGTATCGTTACATGTTAACGAGAGTGCCGAAGCTCCTCTCGAGCGTTTATCGTGCGCGCGAATTAATTTTAAGACCGGGCGACCTGTGCTCGATCAATCATCCGATCGATTGACGTTTCGTTTAATGTTACTTATCTGACGAAGATGATTAGTGTAATGTTTCTCACATAATTGCGTCATAAATTATATTTAAATAGCATTAAAAATACAGCGTTTTAAATGCGATAGCATCTATTTTTTAATTCAGGATCGCGTCTATAGATTATATTCAATTTAATCGAATTTCAATCGTTCAAGTTTTCTCAAAATTATAATGTCTGCGTGAACACCTATTCAAAGAAATGAGATACGATGATTTCGTATCATTGCCGTAAGACGTTTCTTTCCCAACGATGGCGGTGGCTAAAAAACAAAGGTAGGGTCAAATTATTTGTCGAATGGGTCGACGAAAGAGGGACCGAGAGCGAGAAAATCGCTTGTATTCGCATATCAGGGTTCAATTTGTCGGAGGCTTTTTGGAGCCGGAAAATCGTGGCCAGGAACATCGTATCTAAATCCAGACGGGGGCGTAAGGGATGCACATTGGGTGGATGGCCCAGGGGCGACGTACATTCGTTGGCGTTACCGGGGATGGTAGGCGGTGGGTGGAAGAAGGACGCACGAGCATATGGTTAAACCGTAATGGGTAAGGGTGATATATTTAAACCCGGCAAAGTTTGGTGCTTGGCTGTAACGCGGGGGCGCGTCGGGCGTGCCTCGCATAAGTTTACATTATCTTACCATCTGATAGCAACTGTAGCGCGGCCCAGGCTCTCGCGCGAGCCAGGAGGTCGGTAGAAATTTCGGCCCTCGAGAAATCGCCTTGGCATTATCGATAACGGTGGAATAAAAATATACGTTGGCGCGCCATCGCGCGTCATCGAGTCATTCGAGAAATAAAATATCGAGCAACGACACGCGAAGATTATGGCCCTGCGTAAAGATTATTTATATTACGTTACTTCTCTATTTTATGCGCATATTAATAAGAAAATATATACGTTACGTTCTTTATTTTATGCATATAAAAACATGTACATTCTATGAAAAGCCATATAATTAAAAAATCATTAATTAATTTGTCTACTTAAATATCTCGACTGAATTATTCATAATACTTGACAGTCGACAAATCACACTTTTATAACGTTGCGATATAACGATATGTTTTTTTTTTTTCGCAAACGGTAACGTGTACGTTTCTTGGAATAGGATCGTTACCCTCGTCGATGTAAAAGATATCGACCGTCGTGCGCTGTTTCGATTATATATGCACACGTGCGAGTATCACGCCAGGTGTTATGCAATCTTTCCAATCCAATTATTATGCCGCGCATAATTTGATACAATAGTATATCTCATCCAAAAATGCGACTTGTATTGAAGAATTTATTTTTCGTTTTTTTCTCTTTCCTCTTTTATCTAGCCTCGAAGACCGAATGAAATTGAAGAATATCTAAATCTCTCGCTAGAAACTAGCTTCGCTAAACGAGACATGATCATTCGAAGAGTAAAAAAACACGAAAATTTCCTCAGCCAAGAACCACAGAAGTTGGTGATAAACCAAACACTATCGCAACCCTCGAATCGTTTTCTATCTCTCTTCTTCTCTACGTTCCTCTCCCTTTCTATACAATCTTCCTCTGTCTTCCTTTTATTCTTTCTTCGGCCTACTCTCTGTCACTCTTATTATAAAACAACCAATTAATCCGAACTCGGTAAGAGGATCAGCGGATAATGAATGCAATAAAAATATACGCGCCAATAACAATAGCGAACTTGAGCGAAATATGCTAAGAGGCTTAGTGAACCCTCGTACGCTACGTTTTGTCTGCCTTCCACCTCGCTCTCAATATCATTGTCCTTCGTCGAGATTTATGAGAAAGACCGACTAAACGGCGCGATTGTTTGTATAATATAATCCGTTGAAGGAGCTGTCTTTGCGACTTTGAGCATCGTTGAACTTAAAATTAACAGATTTATCGTTCCTGCGCTGATACATAAAAGGATCGCGATTAATAGCTGCTGCTAATAATAACTTATAGCCGTCGGAGGGCCTATTTTGTTCTTAAGAATAAAAAATAAAATTGTAATATCCAATTAAATCGTAGACATTTTGCACTTAGTTTCAATTAAATAAGCGAAACGCAAATGTATCGAAATCGTTAGTACGCCGTGCGATGCGTGATAACGTTTCGCATAATTCGCAAATGTCCACGCGTTTACGCTGGAACGTATTGTCGCGCTCCGTCATTAGTCGGAATCGATTTCATAGTGACGAGCATTAAAATAAAACCGGCTAAATTGCCGTCGGACGACACGGTGGCACGTAATACTCGCGCGGTCAAATTACCTCGGGGAAAGGTGTACTTCGCGAACACGCCATTGCGTAATTATGTACTTTACCTCGTTAAGAATATTACTTGTAAACCCTTAATCGTGTTTGAATGAACATCGCTGTTTACTGACGAGCTTCCGGCGAATTTTGCCGATGGAGATTGTCGTTGGGAACGAAAAATATCCTTGAATCTCGGAATATCGCGAGGGCGCATTAATCTCGAAAGAAAGAGAATTTTTTTTTTTTTTAGATTAAAAGTTTCTCACAATTATAAAAGAGAGCTTACAATAATATATATATATTTTAAAATATTTATCTTCCTTTTAATCCAGATAAATTTCCGCAGATTTCTACATGACATTAAACGATTTACAACGTTGGAACATCATATTTCTAACAATGAGAAAGCGAAATAAATGGCAAATTGTTCGTTATTGCACTGGATGAGCTTTTCGATGAAATTTTATAAAATTTAGATGGAAACGTGTGGGAATATACATATACGTATATATCTCTTGCAAGAGAGTGAATTTGTTACAAGCTCCAACTTTCTTCATTACAAGCCTCCATTTATCAGTAAAAAATCATTACTGCCAGGCTTATCCGCATTTTTCCGCATCGAGGAATGGACCGGCGCAGACATTATGATGTTGGTCCCGAATTTACGACAACAGTAGCGACGAATTACAGGGGAACATCGTTACTTCGCACACGACTTCGCCGCAGGTGCGCCGCCGTACGATATATTCAACCCCTCTAAATCGTCGTGCACGACCTCTCGAGATATTACCGTAGCGCGGTAGCGGTGGCAGCAAGGGGGACGAAGGGAGATCGCCGGCTAGGTGTGTGTGTGTGTGTCTGTATATATGTGGCGCGACGGGGAAAGAGGAGGAGAAGGTCGGCCGGTATAAATTGCATCGTGCGGTCGACGAAGCGCGGTCGAAATTGGGGAAATTAAGTTCGCCGTGTATAGGGCCAGTCCCGGGCTACACACCGTTGTAGATAGTACACAAAGAGACCGCCGCGTCATGTGGTAACCCCGCGCGGTCCATGTAACCTCGATGTCGATGTCGAGGTCAGGGCGCGCGGAAGGAGGCGAGCAACGCACACACGCGCAAGAAAACGGAGGTATCCCGTCGAGTCGAAGGGAATCTTACGCGGCTTGGGAGAATCCTCTTTCTCTCCCGTGTGTTTTCGCGATTAAATATATATTTAATCGCGGCGGCGTATGGTCCGGTATGGTCCGAGAAATCGGCAACATTTGGATCCGAGCGAAAATAAGGCGTCCCTTTAGATGCATTTTGCTACCGAACCGCGACCATGACCGTCTCTTTCGTTGCTACGAGACGTTGAACGCGAGAAAAGGATCGACGTCGAACACGTTCGATTTTTTTTTATTTGCGTATATATTCGCGCGAGAAATGAAATTGGATCTTTTCTCCTCATCAAATTTCGCAAACGTCTCTCGCTGGTAGATGATACGACACCCATTTTCCGGAAAAGCACGCTCGTGTTTCCATCTATCGATTCGTGTGTTCTCGCAATTGTACTTTGATCAAAATTGGATCCACGAATTCAAAAGTACTTTTTTTGTCGACATTCCCTTGATCATTTAGTGACGGTTAATTATCAATGGAAAAGAGAAATTGTCCGAGCATTTATTGCGAAGCTTCATTGCAAAGCAAAATAAAGTAATTATTTTTTCCTGTTAAAAAGGCAATTATTTATCTACTTTGTCTATTTTTTTTATCCAGAGTCTGCTAAAAATTTTTAACCAGAGGTATAATAGAAAATTATAAAAACTATTTAAGATGAAGAAATAATAACGAGGCACTTAGACAGATTCTTATCAAAGTTCTGCTAATAATGAAAGTTAAATTCGGGATTAATTTTAAACAGCATAGCTTTCTTTTCGCCCAAATTTTCAAAACTTTGGACGGTGATTGAACTTTCTCGCTTCAGCTTTAAAATATGTAGGTTAACTCTATAACGTTACTATTTAAAACATTGCCACTATATATTTACTGTCTTCTTTTTTTTTGCCATTCCTCTCTATCGTTGCTTAATCGTGATTCAATTTAGAAGAAAAGTTACGCCGAGCGCCAGAGCGAATCAACCAATGAATAGCGGTCTAACTACCGGGTTGTTTGCGGCACGCGTGCGAGCATGGAAACGCGTTATGAATCGTTTAATTCCATTTCATTCTCAACCTGGAATCCCGCGCCTCTATTTTCCTCCCTCGCGCATCCCGCATCTGCCTCCGCCTCCCCCGCTCCGCGTCCCCACCCCTCTGACCACGCGACGCATCGACGCTATACAGTCATTGAAAATTGGCTGCCGCAAACAGCCCTGCACTTTGTTAGCTGTGTTCGAAAACGTTCGCGCTAAACCGCTCATTCCTTCTCTAAAGCTGACGCGAAAACCAATCTTTTTTATTTATATTTTCTGATTCGTTTTTCCATACTGCCACGCAGTTCAATATAATATTTAACGTTATAACGCGGTTTAACAAAACCAAACCATATAACGTAATAGATGAGGACAGTGGTCAATATGCAGTTATTGTTCAATCGTCATACATTAACATAATATCCTCGCGCGCATAACCGAGAAACCGAGAAAAGATCTCTATATTAAAAATATAAAAATTATATTAGATTTATTTTAATTTTATTGTGTTTATTAGATTTATTAATTAGATTTATAAAGAAAATCGTAATAATATCGTAGGCGTGAATTATAACAATAGAAGATATAAATCATTGACTATTTTATAGTTTATTCTTAGTCATTTCGCGGTTAAATTTGTCGCCAAATTGATTTTGTAATTCGAGCTTAAAATGATTTGTTATATAACTCGTATCTAGTTTATTAGTCTATTATCACTCTAGTACTATATTATCACTCTAGTTTATTAGTCTATTATCACTCTAGTTTATTATAGTTTAGTATTATAGGAGATAAAAGTTGATCGAGCGATGACAGACGCATGATTTTGTCAAGGCGCCAATGATCTTCATTTTCAACGTAGGCTTTCTTTATCATACGCTTTATACTTATACAAAGCACTATGTCGAGCTAAGCAAAACCCCTCGAATGACGGGGACTAGCCGACTACCCGAAGCGGTAGAGAATCGTAGCGGCGCAAAATGAAGAATGACAATCGCGGGGGCGGGGTCGGTCGGAGGAATCAAGCATAATTTCTCGGTGATGGTGCGCGGCGTCGGCTTTTCAACCCTTATAATATCTTCAACGTCCCAGTCACGACCCCTATCGCGTCCTCCGGCTTCCCTTTCGCCATGCGTTTCTCTCTATCTTTCGGTTTCGTTACTGGTATACCCTCGCTCCTGGGAATACATTTCCATGCATTTTCCTGGGCCACTCGCCTTGGCCCTTTCACCCTACTCTCTCCGCTTCTTTTCAGTCGCGCGACCCTGTGCTTCCCTTCCACCGTCTGTTCTCTACCCTACCCGACAACTTTCGTCGTCTCCGCCAATTCTCTCTTCGTCTCGCTCTCTTTATCCGTCTCTCTTTTCTCCTCGCTTTTTCGCGCCCCCCCCTTCTTTCTCGCGCTTTAATTACCAACTTTTCCCTGTTTTCCAGAAATTCTCGCGCTCAGCAAACAGCTTTTTCGCGCCGACAGTGCTTTCTCTTCCGCCTGTACATATCGTTATATATATATATATATATATATATATATATATATATATATAATTTCCTTTCTCCTTCTATATCTCCTTTTTTGACTTGCGATTGACTTATTCGTTCTTTTTTGTCCAAGTTTGCCTCCGCTCGCTCTGACGATACATCCAACACTCCATTTTCGGATACATGCAGTTTCCGTCTGCGAAGCATCTCCGTGAAACGCAAATATACACAGTCGCGCACTGAGCGGGGGATCGGGAAATCTTGTAATGCTCCGCTTTCCATCCGCCGCTCTTCTGCTTGTTTATTCGTCTCTTCAATCCCTTTCCCGCCTCCGACAGACTACGAAATGTGATTTGCCAACATCTGCGCGATACGATGTATCCGTGCAAATACACAAACGATGGAAACGCTCGACGTGTATAGTCCTGCGACGAGTTTCATAGTCAAAATCGAAATCCTTCCGGTCACAAAATTCGCCGACGTTAGTCTCGTTTCAGAAGAGATAATAGCATGATTGTTCGAGGAAATCTTCCATACATCATTTGCAACCTCTCATATTACAATTTTGTCGCACTCTAGCAAACTTCCACACGTGAATTCATGAATATTCGGATTTTGTAAGAACGATTAATTTTGGAGCGGAAGTAAAACTTCTCGTCAAAGTATGCGTGATAATTTTGTTAAGTATACTTTCGAAAGAGAAAGAAAGAGAAAGCGAGCCTCGGGAGCCGTAGAATATCCTGAAAGAACCGCAATTGTACCTTCGACGAAACATAAATATAGAGAAAAGCAGCTGACTGGATAGGCAATGAGTGGGATGGTTAAAAGTTTTCTCCAGTTTAACGATTTGCTCGTTTGAACCCGGAAGTTGAGGCCTTCTCCCTGCCGTTCCTCCGCTTCTTTTTCTCCCTCTCTTCCCTCTTTTCTTTTCGCCGTTTCCTCTGTGCACCCCTCTCTAGCTCCGCTCTTTCGGACTCGTTTTCCAGCGTGCATCCTTATTTGCGGTTGATGGTAATGGGTACGTAAGGAATGCTCAGGCAGGCCTTCGCGATCTCCAACTAGACTCGCCGCTTCCGACGGCCTTCTTAACTCTCGACAGGACTGCTTTCACGAAGGATACTAGCTATCGTTATCGCTCGCTGATCCAACGGACGATGTTATCGCTTGTGCCTCGACTCGGCGCGCTTCTTGACACTCGTTACATTACAGTGATGTTTTAGCAAAATTTGCCACGGCGTGAGAATGAAATCGATTCGTTGAAAGATATATGATTTGCTTAAATAATAAAGGGAAATTGACAAGCTCAAATTATTGACGAAATCTAATTTAATATCTGATATCTGATTTATAAATTATAATGCAGGATATTCAAGAAACAAATTATCCATTACTTTTTTTTAATTATAGATTTTTTAATCAATTTTTCATGAATTTGTATTTAAATGAAATTACGAAATATCAGGAACTTTTTTATGAAGTTTTGATTCCTGAGTGCATTTAAATAATATAGAAAAGCTTTATTTACTTTTAAAATTGTAGCAGGCTCTTATAATTTTAAAATCTTGATTCTTGAAAGGAATAGTGAATATTATATTCGTCGTCTTGACTCTTTAATTATCTCGTTTCGCAATGCGAATTCTTTTTGCTCGTAGGGCGATCTATTAAGTCTCGCGCGGAAAACTCGCTGGAAACGTACGATGGCGTTCCACGAAGTACTTGGGGGATAATTCCCAAAGAGATTATCGAAGACGCATCACCGCGGGCTCGCGTTCAGATACAAATTGGTCCCATGCAACCGTGACTGGTGGTGTCGGAACGTACGGTGCACCCGACCCTCTCTACATATCTGTGTACGTAGATTTGTACGCAGCCGGGCGTGTATATATGCGTGCACGTGTGTGTGTGTGTGTGTGTGTCGTGTGGTGCGCGCGCGCGTGGGTGTTGCACACGTGAACTTGAATACAGATCGGTGTACAGGTGCGACGTCTGTGCAACGAGGAAATTGCGGGCTCGCCGGTCCCCCAGGTGCTCTTCGTCATCATAAAGCCTACAGTACTGGCGTTGTACCTGTATTAAACCCAGCCTCGAATACACAGCCCTTCTCGTGCTTCTCTGTGTTGCTCTGACTCGCCTCCTCTGCCCTTTCCTCTGCGTCACGCGTATCCCCGTGTCCCGTGTACGCGTCGCGATCCGAGGGACATCGGCCTCAACCGTTCCAGGAAACCACTACGAACAACCTCGGTCCGGTGTTACTGTACGCGGCTATTTAATAATCAGTATTTATGGCAAAAACTTGCCAGACGTCCGACTGTTATTACAGTTCTCTCGTCCCCTCCCCGAGTCTGCTCGCTTCGGTATCTACGATCTTGGATTATTTTATTCGACGATATAAAGGACTCAATAAAGTTATTTTTAATACGTATACGTGCTTACGAATTATCACGAGCAAACTTGTTTTCTCATTAAAATTGTAACAAACTCGAATTTAAGTTTTTACTTGGGTAATTTATAAACTTATATAAGTAAAAACTTGAACCTTTATTATAAGAAATTTTCACATAGAATTAATCGCGATATTGAAACTACAAAATAAAGATTCGACTGAAAAATTTTTTCATGAAAAAGAAATTTATATTTTTAATATAAATAGAATTAAAAATCGCATATATTATAAGAATAAAAATAAATTTCACATTATATGTCAGTGCGATTAAATTAAATTAAGTTAAATTTTAACATAAGTTCCCTTTACCATTTATCGCTCACAGGTCTTCGCTTGAATTTTCTCGATAGATCTCGATTCGCAGTTTGTTCTTTACACACGAAAGCAGTATATTATGTGTGTATGTGTGTGTGTGTGTGTTGTTACCAGTGTATTGTGAATGCGCTTGAGCGGATTCGTTATCTCGCGCATAAGTCTCGCGTTTGCGTGTCTATCAACTTCTTTTCTCTCCCGACATTCTCCGTGATTTCGCTAAAGTTAATCCGTTTCGCCTGCACGTCAGGATAACGTAGTCAAAATTTCAATACTCTTCCGTTAGGTTCTTTAACTGTCAATAGTATAGCTCGTCATTCTAGAATCAATATGCTCGGTACAGGGAAATTATCGGTGTATGACACTGTGCATTAATATACCTAATTGAAACACATACGGAATGTTTCCGATGATTGCACATTATAAACCATATTCGAGACAGAAAGCGATATGGCAAACTGTTAATGAATGACCATATTACTACTGATTGTGTTTGAAAAGAAGATCGTTTTGGCACAAAGCGCACAATACATGGACTGGCATAATCATTTATTAGAACGCATGGTTTGGCACGTAAACTGCTGCGGTATCGTCGTTTCTCTCTCTCTTTCCCTCTCTCGCTCCTTCTCTCTCTCTTTAATCTCTTTAATCAGTATCTATTGCTCGATTTAACTAACTAATAATGATCATTTACACTAATTTAAACTCGGTCGGTTTTGTTTAATGTTCAGTATAGTTGATTTTTCGTCTTTATTTCATGAAAAGTGTCTCTACAACGAAAAGTGATTTAAAATATTCCAGTAAAGTTAAATAAAATTGCATGGAAATTTCTTCGATGGCAATTAGCAATAATGTGCATTCGGTTAATTATTTTCATGGTTAATTATTTTCAAGATTACGCGGAGAAATCGCTAAAATACTTTGTAATGAGATAAACTCTGTCGGGTCCGTAAAAAAAATATCAGCTGTGATCCTCAACCGCTGCAGTAGCTTTTTTCGTAAAAACAACATGCAGGATACTGAGATTTTAAGAATCATTGTCTCATGACACTCATGTAAATTACAAAGTTTCCACAGGTCTTTGCGATTTGAAAGCAATCAGATCACACAGGTTTAATGCAGGAAATGTGAGTGCTTATAATCAATTGTAACACTTGACGTAAAGGACACACATCGATAACATATATTTTTACCTTTCTGTTAAAAGTTACCATCGCGTATAAAATCAATAATATTAAATGATATTAGAAATATTTATACGAGAATATTTACGAAATAAAAAAATAGATGAAAAAGAAAATCGTATTTACATGGTTCAAATAAATACGATATTACCTGTGAAAGCACGCAGCTGATTGCATTGCTGTCAATCGCACAACTGAACTCTCCGCGCGTGGAAGCGATCGCGTTGCGGTAGCGCTCGGATTTTAATACTCCCAGTTCGGTGGTATGACGAGATCGTGATCCTACGGGAAGCGTTCGAGCTTGCCGGATGATAATCGGACCCGTGCGTCGTGCTCTCGTAGCTCGCCGTTGTCCACATCAGAGACAGCACCTAATAATAGACTCGAAGCCCGTCTCCCGGCCGTCTACCAATATAAACTTCTCGTTGCTGTCCGTTCGTTCAGACTGAATTACCCCGGTCCCGTCCCCGAGGAGTCTACAGCTCGCCGTCCAACAACAAAGTTTGCGCCGGCGAGTAAAGCTTAATTAAAAGCTACGATGACGCTCAAGGGCCTCTCTCGTCAGCCTTGCCGGTTCGCCAATTCGTTTCGCCATGGTATCAGGAATGAATGGCTGTCCTGCCCTAATCGCTCCTTGTTTACTTCAACAGCTTCAGCAACTTCGTGGCCGGCACGCGAGCCGTCCACAAGGGCGTATTTTGTATGCCGGTCTCAAGAAAAGTGACGAAAACTTTTCGCGACAACAATTGAAAATTGTATATGGAAAGATGTTGTTATGTAAAACCTTTGTAACAGAATGAAAATGGGATGAATACTAAATTGGTTTCGGTCAAAACTTGTGATAAAATTTAATTGAAGGTACTTGATGTAAACAGGAAAGGACCTTGACGAATTTAGACTCGAAATTAAATAAATAGATGGCAAAATTTTGTTTGGTAAATTTTAAACGTGAATCTCATTTCTTCATTTTTATATTTTAATTTTAAATAATATTTTATATTATAAATAATTATAAATAATATTTTTAAATAATATTTTAATTTTTATATTTTAATGCTAAAACATTTAACATTGATAAATTTATCATAGCTTGATATTTTTTTAAAAAATCAACTCTACGAAATAAGAAATTTATTTTTTTTCAAAAAAGTGCGACATTATTCGCACTTCTAATGCAAGCAACTGTAATTTGAATGCATAAAGTGTTCCCGCTAGAATTTTGTGGAAAAATGTGCATCATAGTTTCTGGAAGCCGTCTCACGATGGTTTCGTGGTGCGTCGGACAAAAGCTTTTTAGCATCGTCTAGCGTCAACCATGCGCTTTCTTTCGCACGCCTGATGGCGGTGCGCATGATATGACGTTATTTTAATACATGGGACGCCATTCCGCCTGCATTGTGCTGCGCATTATACGAACGACTCGCAGTTGCAGCCGCAAAAGACATTTTGCATTTATAATTTATGGACTCTTCTGCCGTGTGACAGGCGCTTATCGTAGCTTTGAAACATTTGGAAAAATGTTTCACAGATTTGTAAGAACCAAAATTCTAAATTATATTTATCTGAATGCACATTTCTATAATTATTTTATACATTCAGTACTTTAATTTTTTTTTTAACTTAAACAAAACGCGACATCATAGTGCGTTAAAGGTTAATTAAAGGTTTCAGTGATACAAGTCGTCCATTAGTCGGACATACAATCACATAAATTTAAATCATTTCCCTACGAAAGAAATATGTTAAATTGAATAATAGGAAAAAATTGCGATGAGATTCTAAGAAGAATCCCGTCTTTTATTTAAAAAAACTAACAAAACTTCTCGCGCTGCAAAAAAAGAAAGAAAATTAACGTTGAATTGATTAATGAATTCATTAGATCAAAGGAACGATAGTAGTTCCGGAATATCGTGTACAATCTGACAAGAAGCGAAAGAATTGATATAAATTTCCCGATTTTTTTTTAAAGAAATGTCATTTCTAACGCAAACGTACATCACTATTGCGATTTTATCCGATTTTAATTCAAAGCGGCACGTCTCTTTTTTTGTCGACGCCGAAGGATTTCCTTTGAAAAATGTGAGCCTCGCGTGGTCTGCGTGTTTTTCTGCCTCGAGTCGCCTGCCTTGCACCCAAACCGTAGGACTGCCATAAGAGAACCGAGAACTTACTGCCATTCGCTCGACTCCTTCTCTCTCTCCCTCTCCTCCTCTTTCTTTTAGATTGCCGCGACTTGATGCGAATCTACCGTCGTACGACGGCAAAACATCGCAGAAGTTCGAGGCCGACTGAGACTGGAGGGAAGGCCGAGGTAAAGTCGTAATTGTGGCACGCAAATTGTTAAGCTAATAATGCCGAGCGTACACGGCTTCTTTATCGACGTAGATTTTTTGAGAAATGACACGAAACGGCTCTTATCGGAGTCTTTTTTTCCTCTTGCTATGCAACAATTTTCTCGTCGTGCTCGTCAAGTAAACCCGGTTCTACCGGCTCTAATTAGTTACGTGAGGTAATTAGCATGTAATTAGCGCGCAGCAAATAATTTGTAGATGCTTCTGTGGAGAATGATCGAATTAATTAATTGAGATTCACAATATATTGATCGACATATCATGACCTAAGCATTGTTTAAACGGTGAATCGCTCATTAAACAATTTCTCTGCAAATTAACGTATCTCGTACGCAGCGGAAAAAAGATTCGTTTAAAATGTAATTGTCGAAATGTGCACTTTGAAGAGAGATTCCATCACAGGAATTAAAAAACGGATAACGTATGTGTGTATGTGTATGTATATATGTGGTTAACCAGAAAAACAGTTACAAATATATTGTTACGTGCTTATTTGCCAACATTGATTCTCGCTCACAAAGGTAGCTCATTTTACACGCTTGTCCGCCCACTATTACTTTCTGACGTTTGCAAAATATTTCGCTTTTATACGTACGATCGGTCTTAATAGTTTTGTATAAAGTACATTTTGAAATTGTGCCCGCGGAATAGGATTCATTTCGAGGCAGGAAACCGTTGTAGAACAAGCATCGTTGCTCTTTGTTGTCTTGTCGTTTGCGTTGCTGTAGCTGCCGTTTACTTTATATTCTCTCTATCCCTACACCTCCCAGCTCCAGCTTCGCCTTTTCCGTCATTCCACCACTTCTCTCCTCCCCCCCCCCACTTTTGCGCTTTTATCATCCTATATCCATCCCATCCACCGCCACGCACAAAGAATCTTTGTAATCCTGTTCTTGTAGCTTCGGGCTGCAAAAACGTGGCGGCATCCGCTCCAGTCTTCCGTATCGTCTGCAGCTGCATACATTCGATGTACCCGCGGCACCATCGTCAGCTCGTGAATCAAATGCAGAGATCGCATCGCAAGGTAAATTGTTCGGAAAGCCAGGTCGCGTTTGAATTTCCGCCGGAAGGTTTATGACTATTTCTCCGTTGGGGGTCGTTGCTAGCGAATCGAGCGTATCGCGCGTCCTTTCTTAGGGGATAATATATAAACAGAGTTCTCTCGGCAGGCGTTTAATCGAGTATCTAATCGATTTGGGGCATGCCTCCCTTTTTTCCACCACGGCGATTGCTCACTCGCGTGTCGCTTCAGACTTCGGCAGCATACAGAACGATCCGAGAAATTTAAGACATATACATATTTATTCAAACTGGTGAAAAAAATCTCTACCAACTTTCGTAGCAATTTTCCTCCCGAGTAAAACTCCTTTCTCCTTTTATTCGGGGAAACGGGCGCGACTCTCCTAATCGGATATTGCTTACTTCATCGAATTTTCAGACTCGATCGATTGCATTATAAGCACTTATGTCAAATTTCGACAGCGGTGGTCGAGGCAACATCGTCAAGGGTAGATAACGGGTGATGTGCGAGCGCAGATTGGTCGTACGGCGAGGGTTGGTCGTTGGCGGAGTAGCACTTGACAGCGTACCAATTATTGCATCGGACGCGGCTCGTGGCCAGGGAAACCAATACGCCGGGACAAATTGTCAATTTATGCTTTCTCGTTATTACGCCGGCCTGATCATAGCGCGCGCGTGCGCTGGCGCTTCGCGAACTCCCGATGCACACGCATCGTCGCCGAATGCATTGTGCAATGTATGAGAAGGAACGACCGCGGCGTGTACGTTGTGTAACCGCAGATATGGATGCATCCCGCATCCATGGGCGGAATTCGCGCACGTTTCAATCCCGCGGCTGTTCGTGCCTCGTCAGGCTCCATTACGGTGAAACGCTCCGATCGCGCATGAATAGCGGGTCCTTTTGTAAACTTATCGTTACCGACGACCACAATGAAACAGTATTGGGGATAGCTTGTATGCAGAATGCTTACAGCAAATTACCTGACGCATAATCTGCATAGATAAACAACGAAAGCTCGAGTAAAATTCTCAATATACGGAAAGTGCACAAGTTATTATTTATTATTTACTCTTTGCGATATTTATCACACACATATTATTAAATTGATATATATTTTAGGTTCATGTACATTGCGTGCATGTATGTGCATAATTTGTGAGGCGGTATCATTTAAGCACGCTGCGAAAGTTTGAAATAAGATCGAGTCGCAAGGTAAAACCTAAGAAAAGATTTAGAAGGTTAAGAAGAGGAAAAGATATAGAATTTATCCGCTGCATATTGCGGCCGCCGCCATGAGGATTCCGGAGGGAAAGAGCAGAGGCTGCCACACGTAGAGCCATAAAAATAAAGCATAAAATCAACTGCTGACTCGATTGCGCCTCCTACTCCTTGGCAACGGTGGGAAAATATTGCGGAGTATGCGATTTAAATCATAAAACTCGAATAAAAATCCTAGACTATTTTTGCAGCTGCAGATGCAGCATCACCAGCGATGGAAATATGAGGGGGAGAAGAAGGGTTGAGCGATTTGGAAATGAAAACATGAATTTTGGGCGTCTTTCGTTTAGCCATCGCTTCTTCTTTCTCGATTCACTCTGTCTCGCATTACTTGCCCACTTATGTATCTGTATCGTCATGGAATTGAGCTTGAGGAATGATGCCTAACTCATGGAAAATAGGACAATAGATTCGTAAAAAGAAACTATATGCGCGATTTCATCATACCGAAGTTGTTAGTGTCTTTGCGAAAGTGTGCGTCATAATGCAAATTTATATAATTTAGTTTATATAAATTTAATTTTATTAATTGAATTTATAATTTATAATTTTTAATTTTATTTTAATTTAATTTATAATTTAGAATTTATAATTCTAATTTTATTAGTTCAATTTATATAACTTATCGATCCCTTTAGCTAAATAAACAATGTAAAGAATGAATCGTATAAACAAATCTCTTTCTCTTTTAAAAATAATTTGCACAATGTGAGTTAATTATTCTTCTCTTTTGACTATTTGATAATTATTCAAATGTTTAAATATTTGTACGGAATAATTCGTTAATATATTGTAAAATTACAATCTTAAACTGGATTTTCGCACTTTTATACACTTATAATAATGCAGGCCCTAATTTAGGAAAAGCGAAATATATTTGAGTAAGCTTAGACTTTCCACATTAATGTGAGAATTAACGAAGTCGCAGAGTTTTTTGAGAAAAAGTAAAGGCAAAATGGAACGGAAGCAGATCCAGGAATATTTCATTCGCAGGCACGTAATATTATTTTTCAATAGTTTAGCTCGGCGGCGAAATATACCAGTCGCCTATATCGTCCGAATGGTGACTCCCAGTTTTCCCCTATTTCTCACGCCGTTCATATCCTACGTTTTTTGTTTTGTTGCCGCGATCTTAGCCACGGTATGCGCAATCGAGCGGTCCCGCGTTAGGTAGCATCCGACCGTGTGGCCGCGGCCAGGCCGTCGTTTTGCGACGTGGTAGGTAGGTGAATGCGTCGCGCACGGTAAATTCTCGATGCAAATGAGATCCCTGATACGCGTAGAAATATAAATCCGAAAAATCCGGGGAATATTTATGTCTATTATCTGAGGACCACCGCCGAAATCGCCCCCCTCCGGTGTTCGGCCCGATCCGCGCCGCGCTCGCGGAGGTCGCGCCAGAAATACGGTCGAGTCAGATTACGCCACCATTTTCGGAGATATTACAGGAAAACCACTTACAGAATCGATTAACCTACTGTCAGGAGATATTGGGATTGAAATACCGCGCGCCCGGAAGCTGCGCCCGAAAATAGTAATAAGATTTCTCGGGTGGATATTAATCTCGTAATAATCGGGAGGAATAGCAAGAGCTATCTGTCTAATCGGATTAAATAGCTCAGATTAATATTTAATTGTTATATTTATCGCTGATGAAATTTAGACCCAGTATTATATATTTAGATGCTCGAGCGTTCCCTGTTCTATGTTGAACGAACAAAATTTAAAAATTTATAAAAATCTAATTGTGAAGAATTTCTCTCTCCAATATTTGTCTAAAAAGAATTGTTATTTCGGGAAATGCGACTTAATTTAAAAGATTTTCTTACGTATTTTGAAATGTATAATTATATAAAATTATATAATTATATGTGCATAATAATATAATATAAATTAATCAAAGATATATGAATAGTACTATGGAATAGTATTATTCAAATTTGAAGTTTTTTAACTGATATTTTTAGCAAATAAAATAGTATTGGCAAATCTTAAAAACCGGAACTCTAATAAGTAGAACTATTGGCCAACAATCGTAATAATCCTATATTTATTATCATCTGAAAGAAATATCATGTAGTGTTGAGATCTTTTTCTATGATATTGATTTTCGTTTTTCGCTTAATGCGATTAATTTTCCAATAAATTTGCAGTTCTAGAAATACAGAGATTCACATGTAACAAATAATTTTTTTTCTATCAATTATACGTATCCAGAATAAGTCTTATATTAAAGAATCTCAATTTTGTCAATTTTTCACCATAATGTGATACATATGTCTTTGAGAAACACAAAATGTACTTTTTTTTTCAAAATAAAATATATTTTTGAGAAAAAGAGAGAGACAGAGAGAGAGAGAGAAATATACCAGTTGAATCTAAAAATTTAAGAATTTTAAGAATAATCGATAACTTGCAGCTTGCGAGCATATTATACATTTTTATTTAATACAATATGTTACCCATTTCACTCTTTTTTTATAAAACTGAAACACAATTTGCCAATCAGATAATGCTAATATGATTAGCAAAAATCTGTCATTTTATTTGGCCGACAAGTTTATCAAATAAAGTATTTAGTATTTATATACACCAGTGTGTGTGTGTGTGTGTGTATAATATATACACAAAGTGATACAATACATCGATGCTCTATCAGAGATTTTTTCTCTTTCTCTTACTCTCTTTCTCTCTCTTTCTTTTTATTTTAGAATCGTGAGTCTATTCTATTGATATTCTGTTGGCTAATTTTATCCAGCTCTTCTGTATGTAGATTAGAAACTTGACACATATGATGGCCTAGGTGCGGCCGGAAAGGTGCTAACTTCTCGAAACTAATAACCGATGTGACAAGCAGATTTCCCATTTCCAATCGAAACCATTATTAAGCCATCTACTGTCCTCGCGGCACTTTGTCCGGATTGGTGGTTTCATCCCCTTCTTCCTTGCGTTCCTCGAGAGCTCGAGCCGGGATTTGGCTGGGCGCCAGCGTATTCATTCCAGAAACTAGCCGCCCGATCTAAGGGGCCAATTATTTAATCAATTCCACCCTCTTAGCGGTCCGGGATAGCAGAGATGGCCCATTCGAAGCGTGGAACTGCCGACAACGACGTCGACGTCTACGACGGTCGGCGACGACAATTGAAATCAGTATATCCTTGTCTCGCTCACGAAATCCAGACTCGACTGTCTCGTCGACCAACGTTCGGACATGATCCAAGGACATCACGTATAGAATCCCCTACGAAATCCATCCTTGTGACGAAGATTACGGCATTCTCGAATACGCTAGATACGCTATCCGATAGATTAATTTCTATTTATTATTAATTTTATATTTTGGAAGTCACACATAATACTGAATTTATCGATAAGTGCGATTTAAACGATTGCTTCTAGGACATTTACATCTCAAATGACTGCAATATCTTTCGTTTTATGAATCTATAACTATTTTTCTTTTAAAAATATAAATGTTTAAATATTGAATATATTCTGCTACAAAAAGTAAAATGCTTATTTTGAAATGAAATATTTTTTAAATATTGAAGATCTCTTTCTTTGAGCAAAACGTATTTTTTTTATAACTCTACATCGCAGAGTTTCTAAATGCTATTTCGTACTTTTAAGAGTTTCTGAAGTCTTCTATCACAAAATATATACAAATACGCGGATTTATAAATTATGAATAAATTAACAAACAAGCCATCTTACATGCATATATATCGTCATATATATCGGTCTATTGCTCGCGTATCACTATACTCGAAACACTACGAAGCAGGTTTAACGTCAATTAATTTGAAACTTTGGCACAGCAATTGCGAGAAAGCGAGAAAGAGGAATAGGGAGATGGGATAGATGGGATTTCATGAACTCGCGAAGATCTGAATATTGCCAATGAAATTAAGGGGAGTGAAGGAAATACGTACCACGTCATATATATCGTGTTACCCAGTTCCGCTGATAATATTATATCTCAGTTGAATCAATTTTCCTCTTATTAATAATTACACACATCATTAAACTATTAATTAACTATTAATTAACTAATATAATATAATATGCAAGTGAAAAAAATGATTAATTAATTATCAATATAAAATGCAAATGAAAAAATCCGGTCACATTGACGTTATAATTAATCATGTTACTTATATTCACTGAGAATCATACGTTCTACTTCTTACTGCATGTCATCTTTTATTACGAATAAATTTATCAAAGAATTATCGAGATAAGAACATTGATATTTAAGGAAAGAATTATACTTTATATAATTTTAAATATTAAATTAAAGATTAAATCTCTCTCTTCTTCTTATCTTTAATGATACTACGAAAGTTTGCGTAAGCATGAAGAAAAAGTGTCATTTGTGCACTGCGGTACTTTAGTCTCTCCTGGGTATTCCGACAATATCGAATAACTACCAGAACTGTTGTGTAGTTTAAGAAGTATTGAACGCAATAGGCAAATTCACGCGGCTAGGATCGCGGTCTCGCCACGCTCGCCAACATCGTACATCACTAGTCCCATGAGAAACTAGTCCTATAAACTGCACGTGCGAAATCAGAATGTCGGTCATTAAATTCGATGGCGTAGCGGTCGATGGCATCGCTAAATTAATTCAGGATACTTATTGTGTCTCCGAGATTCTAGACATTTAAATAATTTTCTCTTTATGTTTTACCTATCTCATATATTTTTCGTTTTTTTTTTTCTTTTAATTATCGAATGATTAAATTTTAATTTTTTATTAAGTATCGGTAATGTCTGACTAAAGAAAGAAAGCCTCGTAATAAAAAATGATAAATAATGAATCATTTTATATGAATTATATGAAGTATTCGCGCATATCCCACAGTTACATAATATCGCAATTTAGAAGCGATTTAACAAGTGTTATGAATCTGGCGCACTATAAAATTTTTTCTCGTCGTCATCTGTATCAAGTTTTGCCTACGCGAGCGACTTGCTTCCATTAAGATCCTTACTCGCTTATACATCAATAGGAATTTGACCGCGGCGCACGTTCGATAACCCGGAATGCGAATGATGAGAGGAAGGAACTGCGCGGAATGAGTGATAATAAAAATCGCATCTACACACGCATACTCTAGTTAATCTGCAGCAAAGCATTCCCGTTGTCGGTTGCCTGAATTTGCGGAATCCCTGGAACGGACACGGATTTTCATAATCAGTTTTCGACTTCGTTTAATGCTGCGAGCTGGAAATCATCACGGGCTCGAGAGAAAATCCGTTTTTTTCGCTTTTTTTCCTCAAGCGATAATTTCTTTTTGTACAGACGGTGCAATCGACTCGCGCATGATCTCCAAACTCATGAAAATACGATGCATATATAACACGTGATCGCGATACAGATCGCGGCAGCGTGTATATAGGTCAGTTATATAGATTGTCGAATACGTGATGCAACATGCATCTACGATAATGGCGCAGATATGATAGATCTATTTAAATATACAACGAGCCACATATGGAAAAACTTGCGCCTGCACTCGCAAACATTTCTTTCATCGGTTTTTTTCCCGAAATATCGATATTTTTTTACGATGATTTACAAATTTTTGCAACATCGAGCATAATTTACACGCGATTATCGATACTCTTTATTTACAATCGGAAACACTTGAGATAGACACGGAGATAGACTTGTCTCGTCTGTTACACATCAAATATTATACATGTATAAAACGAATTGAAATACGATTCGTCATTTTGAGATAAATGCAGTGTATTTGAGTTAATTGACTTCTTTCTTGGATGAGTAAATATCTTTCGAAAAGTCATGGGATATCTCACAAAGATATCATTGTCATCGGAGTTCGATGACGACGCATAGTAATTCACAATAATGAGACGCACAGGTTGAGTAATAGATTCACATTACACTAGCCCGCATGGATTTCCTCTGCCAACGATGTGACGTATCGCGCTTGCAAGTTACCGTGCACGGTAACTTCGTCATGACGTCGGCTGGCATTAATTTAATGTTAGCCCGCGGTAGGGGAACTAATTATAAAATGCATGTTATGCGGATTTTCAAGTTCTCACCCTGGTAAATTCAACTGTTTACTCAGAGTTTATTCGGCACCGTACTCTTAACAATATTGGAAAGAATGCATATTGAAATTTCACAATTCTGAACGTGCAAACTTTTATCTGAATTATCCTACTCGGATTTAATTTTCATTGAATAATGTAACAACATAATTATTAAAATATGCGATTTCTCTTTTGTTATACTTACATATTAAAAATAAGCCGGTCGTAAAAGATAAAAAAAAGAATGCGTAAACCTCTCGCTTGTATGTTGGCTCAATTCGACGCTCTCCGTCATAAAAAAGGCAGTTCTTGCTATGGCGGCGGCAATAATTTTCTCGTCTCACATCCGGGCCTATCACACGAACGTGTAAGGCCATGACACGTAACTTTTTACGATCGGAGAAATAATCTCGCGCAATGTAGGAGCCCGTCGCCGATACACTGACAATATTCAAGCACATAATTCTACCTGTCACCTCCTCCTCTCCATCCTCCTTGCGCAAATCTATTTACGTTTCGCGAATATAAAAGGAACATAATGATCGCTTATCGAGAAGCAGTCGTTGTGTTGCCTCGATTTTATTAAGAGCGGCAAGTTTAATGAGCGTCGTTAAAGAGCGACTACGTAAAAAATCGAGGAAAATACGCGGGATCAGGCCTGTCGCGGCGGATGAATAATTGCGAGATATAAACTTTAGGGTCAAGCCGGGGGGGGGGGGGATGGAAGAAGGATGGCTGAGGATTATTACGCGAGGATGGCGTTGTATCGTAAACGAATGAAAGACATGATAAAACGTGCTGCCTTAAGTACTTGGATGTCAGTGGAAAGAGTGATCGGGGGCTGCGTATGTATGTCGCGTTGTATAAAATGCGGGGTAGAGGGTATCTCGGCGGCAACGAGAGAAGCGATATAGCAGGAGCAAAACGATATCACGCCCGCGTTATTATACGCCGAGTTAACGACAAGATTGTTTCTCAAAGTTAATTTACATCTACCGGGCCCGCCTAAGAGATGAGGCAACGTGCCGATGCCTCCTTCCTCTTTCCTCTCTCTCTCCCTCCTTCTCGCACTTTCTGTCTCTCTCTCTCTCTCTCCTTTTCGCGTGCACGCGCGCGCAGAATCTCGCCAAATTAATATTCCGCTCTATTCGGGGAATCTTCGACGATGAGACCATGCGACATATCGTTGCCGAGCTCCGCAAACAAGATGGAATAACAGTGGTTGAGTTAACGCGCGCACCAAAATGGCGTATCTCAAAATGCATCCGCTTGTTTGCTGTGAGAAGCTTCACACATGAAGGAACCTATTCGCTTTATCACGAGAGTGATATGTAGATTACATATATATCTTTGCATATTATTGTATCTCTCGTGACAAGTTTAATTGAAGAGAAGCAAATAAATGTCCTAATGCAATAAATTTCTTAAAACACTTGTCTCTACCAATAATGAAAAAATTATTTATTATTTAGTAATGAAGAAGAATGAGAATAATATCAAATTTATAAATATACTTATTCTACCTAATATTATCTCAGTTATTATTATTAATATTTTATAATAAAATCTGTAGAATATAAAATAGAAATCAATATAAAAATAACTTATAAATATACATTTAGTTCGCTAAGTTTTAATAATGTATGAGTATTGATCTCTTCGATATCTCTATTTTAAAGATAAGGCGTTTGTTCTCGAAAATAATATATATTTAAATAATAAGATGATAACGATGAAAATTCTATGACAGATAGCACTAATAACATTAGCCAAAAAATAGGAATGGATCGCGGAATTTTCTCGCATAATTTTGGCAAGACGTTATAATTTTCCGCAATCTCTCGCTTTGAATTTTAAAACGCGCCATTAACGATTCATTTATTCGCGCGAACAGAAGGGAACGTTCAACGAGACCATACAAGAATGAATATTAAATATCGAGCATAAAAATATCGTGATCGACGGCGACTCGTTATATTCCGCGAACGGGAATGCATGCGAGAACGTATCTCGCACTTTCACGCTTTTCCAGCGGAGAGCTTTCACGACAGCTGCCAACCAAGTCGCTCACAAACCACCAAATGCCCCTAACCATCGTTCCCGCCACCTCTCCCTTTCGTGCTCCTAAGGGTTCGTGCCATGCCCCGATGCTTTTACACACGCGAATATTCCAGTCGGTGAAGATCGACGCGGCTCTCTCGAGGGCGCGACTGTATTATCGGGGGATGCGAGTCGCGTGTCGATGGCATGCCTTCGTGGCTCCGAAGGCGACGTAGTATGGCGATGAAATTCGAGAGCGATATCGGAAGCTTCGCGTGTACTCCCACTCTGTTGTAAACTTGATCGGATATAGATACTTGCGATGTTGAATGTGAGAAACATGTAGCGCACCCCACTTTCGACATCATTTATCTTATTTATATAAAAAATTTAGATTCCTGCGCGCTAATGTAGGCGATAAGAATTGGATATCTCATCACGAATTAAAATGAAACGAGTGAGAATAATTGAGCGAATAAAATTTAACGGTTCGAGCAGTTCGGACGAGAAACAATGTCATGGTGTTTGCATTCGCAAAATGAATTAGTAAGACGGATCAATGCACGGCACGTGCCGTGTCTGGGCTCGCGAGACATTGCCGGGACGTTTACGTACGACTTGACTCAACGAGCTTCTTTCAGGAAACATCAGCGACTCGCAATACATCACGTACATGACAAGTAAGTACAAACAATGCTAGCATGGGGTGGCGAGCGCGGGGGGAGAGCGCCCGATGTTATCCGTGCGGCTAACATCTAGGGCGCCGCTCGCGCTCGCGCACACGTAAACTAACAAGTAACGAGAACGTGGACCCGTACGCGGGGCTCGTTGGCAAAAATACACTCTCCGTGCCCGAGGGAACGAGGTCAGAAAAAGTGGACCTCGCGCGCGCACGTAACATCGATCAGGCTCAGAATCGCGTTTCGAGACACGCGCTCGTACGGGCTCGTAAATCGGCCTGTTTTCGAGCACGAACTACTCAATTTCGGTGGGAGAGCCGCCGGTATCTAAATTTCAAATCCGCTAATGTGTATTTTTGCCCTGGTCCCGCGGCCGTTCCCGCCCTCGCTCTCTTTCTCTCCGTCTCTTTCGCCTTCCTTATCTTTTTCTCTACCTTTCTCTATCTGTCTCTTTCTTCCTGTTATCGGCCAGCTTTTCTCGGACGTTTTGAATTTCAAATTCCGTGCGACCGCTACGTCGGCCGTCGCGGCAACAAGCGACTTTCGAGTGTTTCCACCCGCTTATACGCTGTCATTTGTTTCCGTCGCCCTCCGACCTGGTATACGTAGGGATATCGCGATCTACGGCGCGGTATCTCTGGCGCGTATCCCGCCACTTTTATTTATGGCGCCACCCGGTATGTATCAGAATTGATTCTGTGATTTATTCCGCAGTCGATAGCGCGCGGGTCCGCTATGTACGACGCGGAAAGGCGGATTTCGGAGACCTCGTTTCGATCATCTTTCGCCTTTGACGTTGCATGCGACCGAGCGATTACGCGTTATAATTTCTCGCGTCTACTTTACGGCGGTGAGTCTACGCTCCATCCCTCTCTCGTCCACCCTCGCGTATAATAGTCGCCGAGTGAAATAAGGCGCACGCATAACGAGAAGCGAGAGCGAGATACCGTCTCTCTTCCGGAGAAAAATAACACACTCGAGCATTACGCTAATGCGCCGCTTTAACGGCAATGTAACTCCGACGTTATCGTCGACTAATCTTCTGCCAGCAATGTCTTTTAACGGTTCTTGCCGGTCTTCTTAATGCACGAGACTTTGCACCTAATTGCACGCTACGGCTCGACGATCGCGAAAGTTCCTCCGCGTTGCTCGCGCGAGCAACGACGGGAGCAAGAAAGTCCTCCCGGCGAGGGAAAGAGACGAGGGAGAGAGGGGGAGGGAGGAGGCACGACCCCCGGCTAATTGAAGCGCAATTAACCGCGTTAAAACGCCAAGTGCTGATTAGGGCGCTACGTCTACCATCTACGTCGCCCCGTGCTCGTCGCAGAGCGACCTACTAATCTATGCGCATACGTGACGCGGTGGTTCTTGCGTAAATTGAAAGTCGTCCTTGCCCTCTCATCGCTCGACACGAGTGCACTCGACCGCCGAAATTCATCGAAGCATTACCCTCTTCCTCTTATTCGACCCTTGACGCCGTTAAGCGCGCCGTTTATGAGTTTTTAAACGACAGCGAGTTAAAGAAACGGAAGAGGTTTAATGGCGAAAGTAAATTATTTTATATAGAATATTGATATAATTGAAAATTAAGTTGAATATTTTACTCTTTCGATGGTAGTATGATGACTATTGAGTAAATATTAATATGTACAATAAAATTATTGCAAAAAGATGACATGTGAAGTAACATGAAAAAGAAGGATTGGTGAAGAAAAAAATTGAGAAATTTATACAGTATCCTTCTTTCTTTAATTAATCTATTTTTTACTAATTCTACTATTGATTTAAATATTAAGCAATTCTATTTAGCAAAGCTATTTTATATCAAGCATGTAAAAATGGAAGATTTTGTAGAAATTACGTACTAACGTTACGATGTTCAGATTCGCAGTTATATTTGATTTGAGCTTAAAACGAGCGTTCTAAAATGTAATAATAAACTCATATTCTTAAATCAGGTCACCTACAAATATTGTATCTCTTAAAGGAAACTTATAAAGTGATTGTTATTGAATTTTTGCATTTGAACATCACGTAAACAAGTAGCATAAAAAAGAAACTCCATTCAGACAGATATTTTTGGTTCGTAAAGAGAACGCATGTATTATTTCGAGATTGGATAATTCAAGAACGACTTCAAATGCGCGCGACGGGATTTCGTGAATATTCAGAAGTCCGTCGAGGGGACTCTCCCGCTGGAACTTGGATTGCACTCCCCGGATGCCGCAAGAAGCGTCGTCGTCGTCGTCGGGACACTCGGAGAAACGCGAGCGCGGCTAAGAAACGTTAATTGCGTCGAAGACGTCGGGACGCTATCACGGGAACAGCCGCGATGGTGCCAGCACCACGATTTTACAATGGACCGAAGGTGGCGGTGAGTCGCGTTTGGTTGGTCGGATTTGCTGACGTCGGATCGCGACTGCGATGGGGGAGTGTACCTACCTACTTATTTAGAATATTGCCGGCATACATCTGCATAAATTCAGCGCAGGCTCGTCGACATTCGCGTCGCACAACCACCAACCCCTCCCTCCGACTTACACATCTCGCGGAGACGCTCTTACGACGAGGGTGAATAGTCGGTCGACACATGGAGGTCGTACTTCTCTCCATCTCCCTTTCTCCTCTTCGTCCGACACCCCGTAGCCGCCATCAGTGTTTCCCGCGCTCGTAAAGAAATCCCTTGTGATGTTGCCTGAAAGCCTCCTTCCCAGCGAGGGGGAAAAAATAAAAATTCAAGACGCGTCGCGCGTTATAGACATATCTTCGACGCGTGGGCGTGTATTATCGCGCTAGAGAGAAAGATTAAAGTACGGCGAACGTGCTCGGTAACCGATGATCCATCCTCGATGGATGCGAACGCGCGCATCTCCCGTCAGCCCCCCCGACACGTGGAAGGTGGCGAGGTGTATAAATGAAAAAGAAACGATGCGGAGGAGACGTGACGCGACGAGAAGCGGCGGGGGGGGGTGACTCGACGGTAATATCTATATTAGGTGAGCGAGAGATGCGGCGGGCATGTATACGCCCCGTTATATATGTATACGGGAATTACGCGAGCGCCGATGGGAACGCGGATGTACGCGCGCGGCCCGTTCGCGCCGCAGGCTCTGTATACATATTCAAATTGAATTATACGCGCTACCAGACGCGTTGATTCGAAATCATTCGACGGCTTGGCATCTCCAAAACAAGCTAGTATCGCACCCCTCCGCGCCCGTCAGCCGCCCGTCAGCCACTCTCCGTGTGAGTTTCTACTCTGCAGGCCTGTCGTCCCCTCTCCATCCCGGCTAATGGAAATTCTCGGCGAGAAGTTGGTTAAACGCATTCGCTTTGCATACGTATCGAAGCGTCTATTGCTCTATCATCGTGCAACTTACGCGAGCGATATTTTCATGCAAACGTCATTCGTTTTTTGTCGAATTTAAAAGTCGCGATATTCAGTCTACCGATTTCATTTTGACGAAATGTAATTATACGAATTTGTTCCCGAATCGTAGAGATCGAAACCCATGGTCAAATTTGAATCTCCATTTGATAACGTAAAAATACGATCTGAAAGAAAATACGTCGCGTAAAAAAAAATCGAAATAAAAAACGCAGTAGTAAACGATTATTCGTGTTAAGATCGCAGAGATATAAGAAGGAAACGTTTCGTAAGGGCATATGTCAAGGCTCTCGCGCGACTGTATTCATTTCTCGCTGGTGAAAGGAGCGAGTGAATAAATTAAGAAGGCGCCTTGGCGCGGGAAGAGTAACGAATCTTCCGTCGTGTCTTCCCGTGTCGCCGTGGAAATTATTCTTCCCTTCCTCCTTTTCCCGTTGCTCCGACGCGCCTTTCCGCCATCGTTGTTTATCTCATTAAAGGAACGTGGAAAACGGATAATCCCCGGTTGACAAATCGCGCTTGGCGTCGACGGAGTCGGTTCTACGCTCGCTTCTTTCAGGAACGTAACTTTATCGCTGGTGAAAAGAAGAACGAACGGAAGTGTCGGGCGGAAAGGGGTTTTAGAGTGCTGGGCGACGACGCTGGGCGATGGATAGGAGAGTAACCGGGCCCCGGCGGATAGGAAGCTCCGCTGTAATGGACGCTTTAATTCCATAGGAGAATAAATTGCAATTTTTCCGACCGTGCAACGTCGGCTGTGGAACCGCGAGAGCAGCCGACCTCTCGTTAGCTGTACCAGTCGTGTCAAAAAAAATAGCGTGATTCAATTTGAAGAGTATACGCCGTCCCATGTTAAAATCTTGAAACGATCGGTTGACGGAATGACATTTAGCGACTGGCTAAAAAGGAAGCTACTAACAGGAAGGACACGTACGTGATTTTCTCCGATCTAACGTTGATTTAATTACGAAAAGCGATGAAAGGAATCGTTTTTATTCAATTCGCGAAAATATTTTTAGCGTACTTATTTACGTTATGAAAGCTTTTTTTCAATCGAATTTTCGTTCGAATCATGTGATAAGAAAAAACGAGATTGGATTAGTCTTAATTTGATCAAATTTTCATAGTTTATATCGATTTTATGCTTATAGATGATTCATGCGCGAGCAGATATATTATTTATATAATAGATATAGCATTGTTTAAATTAATATTCATTTTTGATTATTTGATTACTCAGTGCCGATGGAAAATAATTTAGTCATGGAACTTTTATTCGCTTTTGATTTCTATCCAAATATATCTATTGAATTTTCTTTCTACAATACAAGCAATATCTGGTATAAATTTTAATCGACATTAATACATTTCCAATACACATCCAAAAATACAAATCAGAAAGAGGATAAGTGTGTCGAGTGTAAGAAAAATATCGATGTCATATTTTCACTTTGCTTTATATAAATTTCTGTTTAATTACATTTGCTTCGTTCAATGTTTGTTCAAATGAGCGCACATATTTTCTCATATTATACCAACGAAAACGGCGGAAAATTTTCAATATTTTAACCCGACCAGATTCCACTCAACGTTGTTAACACATTATATTCGAGCAACGAGACACAAACTCGGCCTTACGCCGCGCGCTCGACCTACCTATCTCTGCCAGGTTTGAAATGTGTGTACACGTCAGCACGCAGAAGAGCACCGCGTATGTGGATGGAAACCCATTTAAATTAAATTAATATTTGCCGTGCGGCCAAACGCGAGGTAACGCGATCGTACGCATGGTCGGACGGAGCGAGAGAGCGCGAGTCTGGGATTTCGATACCAAAATGCGAATAAGGCTGGCGCAATTATTTATGATAAACCTATACGCATTCGCGTATGTACATTTGCCCATAGAGCGCATCATCATTCAGTGCCTTCTCCTCTCCTCTCCTCTTCACGGCCGTCTCATCTTTGTACGTACCCTTCATCCCGCGACCATTATCGTTGAATTCATCGTACATATATATTTATATATATATGTACATATGTGTACATATGTGTGTCTAACGCATATATATATATATATATATATATATATATATATATATATATGTATGTATATGTATGTATGTATGTATATGTATATAAATAATGGCGTTTACAATCAACGGGGAGCGAGAACGAGATGGCATCGGCGCGACGACCCTGCATCGGAAATTGCACACACGGCGTATCGACCCGACGGACGCGGACGGACGAAATTTGGAGCGGGTCGCCGTGGAATCCGTGTGTCCTCTTTCGAATTCGCTCGTAGTACCGGTGAGCCCGAAATGACTCCCGATCCGTAATTACTGCCCCGCTTCGTTTCCATAAATGAGCCCCGGGTACGCCGCGCGCCGCGTTTACGTGTTATTTAGGGGCCGGGCGTATACATATCAGAATCCGTTTAAATACATCTCGTATTCGTTTCGCGATTCACCGCCACCAAAATTCGCCCTCGACAGCCCGCGGGATACGCGTTAATGTAATTGCCGCGTATTTTCAGTAATATTCCTACAGCGTGCGCGCGTTTTCCGATGCGCGCGAGTCTTCGCTCTGAAAATCATGGCTTTAATACGCCGTATTTTGATATTAATTAGCGATAGTACGTAGCGTTCGCTCGGGTGCGCCATTCGGGGATTTACCATGTGATGAAATTCATTGAAGCATTACCAGCATAGCGTCTCATCGATAGAGCAGTCGGCTTTTCTCTCTCTCTCTCTCTCTCTTTCTCTCTCTCTCTCTCTCTCTCTCTCTTTTTATTATCTATTTGACACAATCGAAGATTTTAAGAATAAATAAGCTACTTCGATGGGCTCTCACAGAATTCTCTCTTTATTTTTTTGCGATGTTCTCGAGCGCTCTAGCCTCGAATCGATTTTATAATACGTTCGGTAGTCAGTAACGCGTAATGTTATTCAAATCACATGCAGATTGCTCCGTTATCGGCTACTTTTTCAATTACGACGTGGCGGGCTATAAAATGTAATGCCGACACCGGGAGCGAAACTTTTTCTCCAAGTTATCTCAGCCCGTGCCGAATAGCTATAAACTTTAAGTATGAAATATTGCCCTTGTGCATTTTTATACGGATCGCGATCGATTCGCGCCAAGTCGCGATTATGAGACACGCTGTATCCAATGAGATTCGTGTCGAATGTCGGATAACCGGCGAGCGTGCAACTTACATATTCGATGGATAGATATTACAAAACATATTTCACAGCTCGATCATCCGTACCCTCGGTTGCGCTAAATTTTAGTTTACGAAATAACTTTATTGCGCGCGGAGAAACATTTCTCCGCGTATCACGCATAGAATTTCAAGCGGATAACTTTTCGAGAATACGCAAGAATCGCCCTGAAAGAATCTACATCCTATGCTACTATTTTCATTCCCACTAAAGCATCTCCCCTTACCCACGGAATGCTCCCTCATCCTTCCCCCCCCCCCTCTCTCTCTCTCTCTCTCTCTCTCTTTTTCTAAAAGTGGTCCGACATTCATTTCGCGAGATGCAACGGCGGCATGCCTCGCTTTTCGCAATCTAATTTTCACCGGCGTTTAATCTTTGTGTACACTCCCCGGCTCGCGTGCAAGCCAGTCTCGCGCGAGTCTCTCAGGAAAGGATAGAGAGTGGCGGGCACGTGTAAGCTTTTTCAATATTTTTCGAGCCGTGCTATTACTCCCGCCTTGACAACGCGCCCCTACATCTCTCGCATGCTTTTCTTTTATCGTTTCCGTTGAAATCACATTCATCGGCTTTTCCACCGCGTTTGTTTTTATCGTTTCGCTGAAAATGATTTATTCGCGGGAAATAAATAGAATGGAGAATGAAACAATTTTGAATAGATAAATGTCAGCGGCTACAGCAAATTAGTCGCCAAATATTCGCCACATTTTCCTGCACGCGCCCCAATTGGTTATATCAAAAATATATTGCCGAGTTAATTCTTCGCCACAATTGCTCCGAAATTCATAAAGATTATGTCCCGTTATATTTTCGACATATATTTTCAACCAACAGTCACGTATGATAAATCAATTATCGAAATATAATAGGTTAATAGCCTTCTGTGCTAGATATAACTGCGGTCAATGAATGTACGTGCGTTCGCCGGCTTAATTTCGATGTATTTAAATTAAACCTAAATTAGTTTGGCATTAATAATTACAGTTATTGCACATGTAAAGACACTTTATTGTATAAAATATCTATATAATTTATTTTTACTTAGAATGCGAGGTACGGGAAGATGATTTAAATATTATTTAAAGAGATTTTAGAATTATTTTTATGCAAGAGCTAATAATATTGTAATAACTGCAATCCTGAAAAACGAAACAAAATGAATATGTAAATTAAATTAACGATTAAATAAAATAAATTGTTCCTTGGCATTATGTGTTACGTTTTCCTATCGGGCTTTTTATCTGTACCATGTTCTGAATTGCTGAATAGGATCAAAAATATAATATAATCGCAGTAGAAATTGTCTTTTTTCGCGAAAGAGAGAGAGAGAGAGAGAGAGAGAGGGAGAACGACCCTTTCCTATTTCTATCTTTCTATTTCCCCATTAATGGAATCAAACAAACGGTCATTTTAACAACGGAAGATCGAAAACTGTTGCAATTGGGAAATGGATTCGATTGAAATTTATCTGGCATTGCTCTTCCGCAAAAAGCAGAAGTCCCCGAGATTCTGGCTCTTCGAAAACATTTCGTAATACGCAAGGTACATTTGTACTGATTTAACTGTATGTACAGAATTAAAGTTTTCATAATAGTGCCAAACGCGATACTCTATGGCAAGTGCTTTTAAATGTAGTTATGTTCTATAAAGACAAGTAAACGAAAAATGAAATTAACGTAGCTTTTCAACTCGCGTTATCACGAATTGTATAATTCTATTTGTATTTATCGAGATCTTGTTAATTATTGATATAAATGCTTTATCTATACATATATAGATTAACATATTCGCGTGATGCGTGAAAATTATATTATAAGTTCACGAGGTAAAATCGCAACAAATTACATAAAAAGCACAGATATATATTGCGAAAGCAGTAAGTCGCGGTCTTGTTACGCGTATGTATACGTATTCTATGTGTACGCATGACCATGGTCAACTAATGGACCTGTTACGAGCAATTCCGGTAGAACGACAATTGCGCACGGCAGTACAATGCGTTCGTATAAGAGTAATTCCGAATGAGCAATTCGATCAAAAATTACCTGCGTTTCGCGCTCGTGCACGTTGGCGGAATAATATTTAGCTTAAATTGCGCTCGACTAAAGCGCGCGTACGCATACATGCGTGAAGCGGCATCCAAACTGCATTTGCAGGATTAGAGTAGTCGTATCTGTCAATTGTAGCCTCGTCAAATCCTTTCTGCAAATCTAATTCTTCATCGCGAAAGCGACAAACTGTTCATTTCTCCAGCTCATCTCCATTTCTTCCGCAAAAAAATAATTGTTTTTATCTATTCTTATAAAATTAGCTATATTTACTTTAGGAAATTATTTTGCTATTGATTAAATTTATAATATAATTTAGGATCACTTATTTTTTTTATCTTTCCCTATTTGCATTATTTTAAGTTTATTTTTATAATTGTACAAACTCCAAGATTTTTAAGTTATAAACATTGTAGAGAGAAAGAGAGAATTAGAAAACTATTTAAAAAATGTTTAAAGCTTTATATAAATATCTATATAATATAGTTAATTCATTACTCTCTTTGAAAGTAAAAGCTTCACACGAATCAAAGACATTCTAAAAATACTTCCAGGATATAGCATATACTATATGTTGCGGGATATCGCATCAACGTTTACCGCAATAAACCGCTATTATTTTCCAATACATTCCTTTTTAATGATCGATAAAGAGTATCACTTGCTGATATGCCATTTTATGATAGGATAGTTACCATTTTAAAAACACTACAATAAAATGTCGCGCGAGCCGCGAAATTCCGCAAATCCTCTCGGTAGCGCTTTGGATTAAAAAGTTTTTTATTGCGTGCGATGCGCTCCGGCATCGTAAAAGTATGTCTAATGATCTAGAAAGAGGGAGATGCCGCGCCGTAGCAAGTAGTAGAAGTCGAGTTTATCGCGTACCGGGACACCCGTAAACGTTCGTCGGACAGACATTTTTCGGTCGTGAAACGATCGTATAAACGCTAGCATTAACCCCGGTAGCTCAGAGATAAACATTCTTTTAACATCCCCCAGCTGGAAAATCACATTTTATTATTATTTAGCCTCGTATGGGATAAAATCGTTTCGGTGTATCGAGACAATCGAAAATCAACATTTGGCAATATTCAACTATAAAAGAGACAAGACTGACAGCTCTCTCGCTATCGATGTCAATCGCTTGCCCATTTTCTCGCGAAGTGTTTGCTTCGTTTATTTTTATTCAAACTCTCAACTCGCGGAAAGAATTCTCATAAATGACGCATCGATTTCTCCCATCGTAGGGTCGGCACGATCGCGAAGTTCCGAGACCAATTTAATACGACGACGATAGTCCCGCTGCAGATAGCGCAACTCCAGGCACCGTCCCTTTCCCAGGGATTCTCTTTTACGTACGTTTCTCTCTTTCTCGCTCTTTCTCTCCTGAGGACGCGCACGACATCGGAGCGAAGCGAAGCGCGGAGGTGGTGCAGGTCTGACAAAGGAGCGCGTCACATCCATCTATCTTGCACCGGCCGTCTCTTTATTCCCAGGGTTAAAAGCGTAGCAGCGGAGGCAGTTTGGACTTCCCGCTGCACTAAATCCACTAATTTCGGTCACCGACTTCTAGCCCCAGTGCATTCGTGCGGCCACCGCCGCCGCCGCGTCGTGCGATCGATGACGAGAGAGATACGTCGCTTTTGCCCGACGAGTATAAATTTCGCGAGTGCAATCAGATCGGATTTTTAACGTTAATTCGTAGAAGGCTGCGAGCGCCCGCTCAGGAACCCGATACAATTATCAGCATTTTACTCCCGTTTTACTCCCGTTTCAATTGTTTTACGAGAAATGCGCGAATTCTTCGCTCTAAAATCCGGGATATTTCGCTCATCTCGATGCGATGGTCAAGCTCGGATCATTTTTGCATATCAAGATTTTTTCTGGACAATCCATAAAACTCGACACGCGCGTCATTCTTTTACATTTTACCTAAAATCTATGAAAACCATTTTAAACGACGGAAAGTAGACTAATGACCCGAATTGCGAGAAGTAGACTAATTACCTCAGCAGAACCAGCAGAACCTAGAAAGAAAATATCTGCGTAACCGAGGACTGCAATTTTCCTTTGCAAATTAACGTTTTCCATTCCGGTCGAGCAAGCGAGCGTAACTGTGAACTTTTTATTTAAATTTTAATACGAGAAACGTTAAAACGTATAATTTTTATGAACGAAAGGTTTATATGATTTTCTGCTGCTTTGTGATTCTTTATTAAAATATTACATAATTTTTGGTGTAAATAAATAATATTATTTTTAATTAAATCTAATTTTGTTCCGTTTGTTAATTTTTCATATAAATATTACGTCTATATATATTTTATCCTGTTGTTAACGCTATTCTCTGTATAAATATTTTTATTACACATAAATTTAATAATAACTTTTATTGTGCACGCAAAATAAGATTTAGTATAAAGATTTAGTATAAAAATAATTGAAAAAGAAAAAAAAGAGAGAAAAAGAGAGTACTATTTAAAAATATTTTGTTCCTTATAATAAGTTGTAATAACATATATAATATATCTAAAATATTTTATTGTGAGATATTGGAAGATAATTACTATTTATGAAAAATATTTCATTTTATGATATATACATATATATCATATACATAGGCGAAAGGAGCGACGAAGCTTCAAAATACGTCTCAAAAAGTAGTCTTGCCGCGTGATTGTCGTACGATGTAGGGATAAAGGATAATTCTATTGTGAGCCGAGTCTAATCAAAGAATCCCGTGTGATCTTTTGTCCGTAGGTCCGCCGACAATCCTGGTGAAGCCGCAGTCGCAGCAAGTAAAGGCAGGCGGAATAGCAAGTTTCTACTGCACTGCGGAAGGAGCGCCGCCGCCTCAGATACACTGGCGAAAGAACAACAAGAGAATTTCACGTAAGTTCGTATTTTCGCAAGTTTCTCCCCGTCTTTTCTCATCTCTTGGTTTGCGTCGGCGAATCGTCTGCGAATCGCGTCGTCGCCGCCCATCTGTTGAAAGTGCCCAAGGATGCGTTTTTTGACGTTCGTACTGCGACCTTCGTCTTCGAGATCTTCGGGACATGGACGGTGAAAAAAAATGGACGAGATAAAAATTCTATCAAAATTAAAAACTTCTCTAACTGAGATTCTTCCGCTCTCTCTCGTTCATTCCGCTGCGAAGTGCATTTTTCGTTTATCGCGTATTTCGCTTACTCTCGGTCTCATTACGCTTTTTTTCGTTCAACCAAGATTTTTCCGCCAGCCGCTAACCCAGAAGCCAACCTCGTTGAATGCACATGTCACTTGACATCAAATTTTCTTAATGGATCTCGTCCACGAAATAGCTGGCGACAGCTCGACGTTGGAATACTTTCTAGCCCTAGTTACCGAGATAATAATTTCTCAAAAATGGTTTCAGGAGCATAACGCTCGAGCTAATTCGCGGAATATACGTACTCGAGGGCGACGATCACAGATCGTTGTTCGCATACGTGGACGACTCGCTAATCCGACGAGGAACATTCGACGAGATAATGGCCAGTGACCGCTTGTAACATTCTGGACGGACAATTCGCGCGACGAGCAGAGAAGGGAGGAGAAGCGGGAGAGACGATAACGGGCGGGTCACCCGCTCACGAAATTTATACAGACGCGCGATCCAATTCCCATTCAATATTTCTCGGGCCGCGGAATTGGATACGAGAGAGGACACACATACCCCCTTTTATTAGATTCCGCAACGGCACAATTTTCGATCTTATATACCGCGGCCGCGTGTGAATCGTCCGCCCGTTGCTCCTGCCGATCATTTTCTCGCGTTCCGATCGCGTCCGCCCGGTATTTTCTCGCCTTTTGTGACGTGGGAGTATTCCTTTTCACCATGCGCGTACGTCCGCCTCAATCTTCCGTCTTATGTCGACAGAATCCCAGTCTCGCTACGTGGTGCACCAATATGAAAATGGCGCTTTACTGCGGATCGAACCTGTCAAGCCAGGGCGCGATAATACCGTCTACGAGTGTCTAGCTGAGAACGGGGTCGGCGACGCTGTTTCGGCCGAGGCGACACTCACCGGTTACGAAGGTAAGTGCCGTTATTAGCATCCCAATTTATCTGCATCCCAGTTCATAAGCGAATATTCCAATTTTCAACGAAGAAAAATTGTATTTTCGAAACGAAAATTGCCTTATATACAATTAAGCTTTGCTTTTTAATTATGGATATTGGAACAAGAATAAGAAAATGAATTGTTAATTTACAGTTCTGGAAATCTCATTTATTTGATTATTACCATTCTTCTTGCGCTTTTCGATTAAACAGCAAATATTGAAGTAGTACGAGGTTCAAATGTTTTCTTTTTTTCACAGTATTTTACTTATAAAATCAATCATGAATTCAATCTGTACCATTCTTCATAAACGCATAAATCTGTCTTATTTCCTTAAAAATCTGCGAATGTATATTGGACTATCCGAAAGTTATAAGAAGTTCTGTAATATGCGACGAGTCGCGCGAAAGTTTGCAAAGTATATATTACATCGAAGAATATATTATAAGACGCTGTTATTAATTGCGATTAAAGCCTGGGAGCAAAGCAAGCACATAGATAATAGAATCCTTTACAACCATAAAAGCATGCAGAGAGGATTTTCCAGAAATGGATAAAACGTAACAATTTTCATGTCACGGAAGCCGCGGAGAGATGTATCACTCAACCTTGTCGTGTAAAATTTTGCTTTTACGATGGCACCGTATGAAAGAAGGAAGAGAGCGCCCTTATTTCGAAACTACATGCCTCAGCATAATTTTCGTCGGCAAGCTCGTGCTCAAAAGGACTACGTTATACGATACGGTGAAAAGTTCTAGTTTTATCCTTCTAGTAGAGCGAGGAGGATAGTAGCGGTGCCGAGAGAGAAAGAGAGAGAGAGGGAGAGAGTACGGTTTTGTGTTCTATAACAAAGTCACTTGCCTTGGGAACAGTTTTCCTGGGCGATATCGCGCAATAACTATTAGCGCTATCGGGGACGTCGCGCTACGTTGTTTAATATTTAAAGGAAGCCTCCGGGACAGCTGCCACCGTTTGGTAATGTTTGAAGCTTTAAGCTTTCTATCCTGCAACGTGTAGTTTAACTGCGCCGCGCGGATAACGGCTTCGGAACTGTTTAGTGATTTAAACCTCGCTTAAATGTACGTTAAATCCGCTGACGTGGATAGATATATATTATTTATTTGTGATTTATAGTCTACAATCGACTCGCGCAATCGTAACGCTCGAATAAATCATTCTTTAATCGATCTGCCTCATAAACTAATCTTGAAATTTTTCGATTACGTTAGTACATTATAGAAAAACAAAATGCATATTATAACATTTTCCAAACTTTGTTCGATTCCGCTTGGCTATACCGATAGGTAGCGGGGTGGAATTTTTTGAAATTAAACAGAAACTTTTTCTTTTTGCTTTGTTAATTATGCAGTATTTATATGGAACAAGGGGCAGCTTTAATAGTGTCCACTTTGGCGACCAGGTGGTAGATGTAATAAAAAGAGAAAAAAGCGCGGCTAAACCGTTTACCCTTTTCTCGGAGAAGAATCTCTTAAACTTTTGCGAAACGTTTTAACTGGCTTATGACCAGTTTCATAATGCGATTCTAATTTCGCTCCGCGAATATCTTTGCTCGTATTTCCCGCAGTAGAAGAGCAAAAAGAAGCGTTCGACTGCTTTTGCCTTTCTCGTTGTTTTCTTTATTCCATCTTGCTTTCATCGATGGTGTCAAGCACGGATATCCAATATGCGCATCGACCTTTTTTTTTTTCAACCTCGATTGTCGAGCATTTCCTGTCAACGTTGCTCGCATCCGGCGACCCAGTCGGACGGTTCCTCGTAAATCACGGATATTCACTTGATTCTCTGAAACCTCCGCCATGATTTCAATTTATTTGTTATAAAGTTGATTCCGGCCAGATGAGCGTGTTCCCATGGGCGCAATAATATACGCGCGCGTGCGCGGGCCACCGTGAAATCAGTACTCGTCAAATTGATCGTCAGTTTTCGCCATGTCGTTTTATTCGCGTCCCTATTTTATTTGCGGATCATTAATGCGAACTGGTCTAGAGCAAGCTTTCTGATGAATGAAAATAATTTCAACGAGGCATCTCTCACAAAGCAAAACGCATTATTGCGTCAATTGCGCGGCATCATTCGCTCCGCGTTTCTGCTTACGCTAAGAATAATTCAACGAGCTCTTATTCCAGCTTGCTGAACGAGAGAGATTTTTTTTTTTGAAAGAGCGAGAAACTTTTGACAAAACGCATAGTTAATTCCGTATGTATTTGTGAATTAAAGGCAAATTAAAGTTATACGCAATGAAAAGGGATGCTCAACGAACATATTCGCTAATTGCATGTTAAATCGCGAGAGCTAAGCACGTGTTTTCTCATTGTTGAAAGTTTGCCCGACTAATCGCTGACTCTCGGTTTTATGTCTGTACATTTTTCTAATGTGTCCTCGCTTGTGTCGCAAAATTGCTGAAGCACGATTTTCTTCCTTTTTGTGGGAACTATTTTTACGTCTCGTGTAAAAAACTTCTAAAAGCAATTATCCGATATTTTAAGCCAAGTTTTTTAATTACAAAAATTGTTTAAAAGAAACAATATCCTTGATATTTTCCATGTGCTACCCTATTTATCGTCATACATAAGCTCATGTCAGCCATATCGACCCCCTACTGTACGTTTACCACACAAACTTCGTTATCCAATCCATTGATACGATAAATACCTGCAAGCTCGCGGTAAAGCCTCATTCGGATAATGCGATTAATTGTTAGCCCAGGCATGTAATGATATAATGACGTAACGGTCGCGCGGTTATATGATACGCACATACAGAAAACAAAAACGCGCAAACGATTAGTCAGATAATATTGACCGAGTACCTACTAGTTTATTTGTTTAATTTCGTCATACTTGAAAAATACATATTCTTCTACTATGCTTATTATTTGATAATGCAACATCGAAAACGATAATTATCGCTGATAAAAATCATAATTAATTGTCGTATAACATATTATTTTTATTAAGAATATATAAAATTTACAATTTTATCAAAAATATTTTCTATCTCAAAAATATTTTTCAGCATTATTTCATATAATAATAACATATATTCGATAATTGCATCGCATCTCGTATCTATATCGAGCAAATCGAACGCTTGTAAAAGCACATTAGGAGAGGGTGTGCAAATGCGATGTGATGCGAGAAACATCGGACATAATGTAAGGATCAACAGACATTACCGGAAAACACCCGCATTGCCGTAGTAGAATTTTCATGAGAATTTTGTTTCTCTCTTCCTCCATCTTGTTCCACACTACCATTCTTTCTTACGGCAAAAATCTGAAAACCATTTCGAGATACGTGGCCGGGAACATCGTGCTGGCTTGTTGTTATCATTGCGGTTTTATTCCGAGTATCTGCTATCTATCGTAATCCGGGATCGCGCCAGTATCACGAATTGTCAATTTTATCGAAATCATAAAAATATAAAATACGCCTTCAGTGGCAAAATAATATCTTGTATCTTGATAAAAAAATAATTTCATGAAATAGAATTATAACAAGCATAACGTAAACAAAAAATAATAAATCATTTCTTTCTCTTAATTTTTAATATACTTATATTTTCTAAATTTATATCTTTTTTAAAAAATAGCTTGCATTTTCTTTCAACTCAAGAGTAAGATATTTTATTTTATTAATCCAGATATATATATGAAATTATATTGCTATGTCAAATCATATTCATCTTTATCGATACAGATCTCATTATTGACTTTGTTAAAGAACAGCATCTAAATTCGTTGTTTCAACAAGAACATTAAACAATATCTGAATTTAATACAATGGTAATTGCGCGCCAACAAATAATGGGATAAAAATTTGCACGATTTATGTGAGAATTTGTCGTGATGGCGACACGGCAATTCCTCGCTTCTGGATTCCCCGAAACGCGGCTGCAGTTCTTTCGCGTGTACGACAAAAACGGATTGTTGAATTATTGGTTGCGTTTCTCTCGACGGGATAACGTCGTTTTCCGGTGACATGTTCTTGGATCGATGTTACTCTTGTACGAACAAAACAATGCACGTCCGAAAGCTTCGTAAGTTTCGATGGCAAATGGAAGATTCTCTCTCGTTTTTCCGCGTTTTCATTGCACGGAAACTCATGCAATGTTAAAGGCAAGATTGTGTGTCGTTGTCACGTTTTCATTCCCGGGGCGATTCATCGCGCTCTATCGCTAAATGCACAAAGTATATTAACCCTCCTGATGACGCTGCCCCAATTTCGCGTCCCCTGCAGGGAGTTGGAATTAAATTTGCACGAGGACTAAGTGGCGTCTTTGGTACTCGTAGCCGCGTCGAGCGAACTATCCACTTCGTTCTGCATTCTCCGTATCGAAACATCGAAAGTTCGATGAGAATTGATCTCGCCTCATCTCTTCCTCCCTTTCGCGTTCCTCCTTTCCGAAACTCAATCTCTTGTGCAAAATAATACTTTCAAAATACCGTCGGCCACTGAATCAACGGAAGCGAAAAACGATTCTGTTTTAATTGCTATTGTACAATCGGCACCCGATGTAAGAACGCGATGAACGGTCGACGGTATTCAGAATGGAAATTGCGTTAAATCCTGCACAGACGCGAATAACGAATGAACAATGGCTCTATGGCGAAACGCGCACTGCGTTACCTTATTTCTTCCGCTTTGCCGCAGCTCGCAAAACGATAATTAAGAGAGCGTTACACTGCGAGGATCGATGCGATAGCAGCGGCATTATTTTAATGAGACGTGGTGATATTCATTTAAATTTCTTATTCTTTTATGAAATATTTCTCTAGACTTCGGCAATCTTACAGATTAAGAAGTTTATGCAAATTGCTTAAACGAGATAAATAGCTACTTGCTTTTATACGTGTGGGGTTTTGTTTCTAAGTTTGTATTTATAATTGACTCGCTTTTTTAATGAGAATTTTGGATAAAATTATCGTTTATCACAAGTTTTTAATTTTCATTCTGATTGAATATTCTTTTTCTAAAATCTATTTTAACAAATTCATACTTATTATTTGTGTTCTCATCTCTCTTTCTTTCTAAAGCTCCACAAAAAATTTTATTTTTTATAAATTATTATGAAGACTAGTCTCTCTTTTCATTAAAGAAAAACTAGTTATGAATTTTGACAAATGGTAAATATGTGCCTTATGTGTGTTTAGTTCGGGATATATTCCATGACGTTAATTTATTTATCAAATCGAATTAATCTTATTATAGATACATTATGCAACTCTTTAACTATAATAGTTGGGAACAAAAATTCGTGATTTTTAACTTTTATTTCGATTCAAATAAGAAAGTATTCGGGCAAAGTAAAGTAAAGTTTATGCTCACTGTTTTGCTATCTCTAATTTCGAACTCCAACAATTCGCTACGAAATGAAGGACTCAAATGATCAGAATATTCACTAAATCCGATATTTAATTAACAAGCTATGTTGCGCTCTCTTTTTCTTTGCTTGCGATTCCCCTGCTATTTGATTTTACGTCGCCAATGACTTTTTTGCTGGTATGCATTTAAATGCATAAAAAAATTGCGAGGAAAACTGGATCTCTCTTTCGTCTTTCAATTCTCCATAAGAACTTTTTTTTTTTGAGCGAAATAATTCCTTTGAAACTTTTGCCAGGTCGAATGTTTTTATTCGAGAAACGATTGAACCTATTGAAATGTACGAAATAGTTAAAATCGTTTCGATAGACATCGTAAATAGGTACCAGGCTTCGCTCGTATTCGCATTCGCTATGTGCAAATGTCGATTTAAATGTGCGCGTGCCGGTACTTGTAATACGAAGTAATTAAGAAAGCGGAGATTTTACGATCTTACGGAATGTTTTTAATTACTGTTTTACAGAATTTCATTATGAAATTATTAATACTTAAATTGATTGAAGCTCAATTAAATAACAATGAAATTAAATGAAATTAATTAAATAACAATGATAACAATATTATTTTTGTATAATTATTCTTAAATATTCAAACTGAATATCGTCTAAAATTTTTTTAAGCGATTTATAGATTATGATTGTATAGAAAGTTGTAAATACGAAATAAATGAACATTTTAATATTTTGATTGTTTATCATATGATTGTTATCATATGATTATTAATACAGTTTTATTTTATAATAAAAAAGCATAAAATGATAGTAACATACATTATAAAATTATAATAAAATATTGAATAATTAATACAGAATCGTTGAAATTGAAGGATATACTATCTTTTTATAAAAATTAAGAGAATTTTTTTTATTAAGCTACATAATCTGAATATAATCTAATGGGCTTTTTAAAATTATAAGATAAAAAATTCTATTTTCATTTTTGTATTTATTTTTTATTTTATTTTATTCTTTAATATTACGCATTTTTTATACTGAGACAGATTTAAATATTTTTTTTATTTAAAAAATAAAATGTATTAAATTTTTTAAAGAAAGAAACAATAGAATATTATAGCTGCATATAGTATTTTATGAGCAAAAGTGCAACGGATAATCCATTTAATTGTATATAATATTTTCTGGCATTCTCAAAAGTCAGTCGGCATATTGTATATTGGAAAATTATATTTCAAAACCGTAATATCATATGTTTATTGCAATCAGCGATCACTATTGATTAATTCCATCGCGGCACGGTAATATAAATTGGATCGGAATATATTTAATTTGCATTGTGCATCATTGAAACCATATGAAATATGCGAAAAAATTTTTTCAAAACAATATAGAATCGATATAAACCCTGAAAAATGAAGGACAAAGGAGAATAAATATACGATAAATCATACATATCAATTGCGCATGTAATTTCAATTCTTTGAGAATTATCCGCTATACCGACATCCCCATCGTGACTTATGAATTTCGTCACATCGCAATTTGATTTTCATAGAGGGCGGATATATTATAACTATCACTAAATACTCGATTAAGCGTGATGAGCATCGCGCAAGAGAACTCAGGCGGAAGTATCGATACCAGCAGCATTGGAGCGTGAAAAGCTTGAAAAGACTCGGCGCACTGTCAATCCCTGGGTATTATAACAGCTGATGTAAACTCGTACGAGAGTCAGGCAGTGGACAATATTTACTCCTGCTCTGGAGAAAAAGGGCGACGAGATTTCTGTTTCGAGCACGGGACTCTTTTGTTTCATACGCGGAGGGGTTGTTTTCTTTCGCTGTACTCCATTTCGCTTGTTTGTCTCTCGCTTTTACGCCCGAAGCCAACTCATTCCTTCCTTTTCTTCCCTCCTAATCCGTTCCCTACCCTTCTAGCGCTTTTCTCTTGGCGAAATCAACGACCGGGTAAGCTCGCAGCGATCCTTACAATCGAACCCGGTCTGTTCCGCGAGAGTCAAGAGGGAGAGAACGATTCACAGGGAGCGAGGAATTAGAGGAAACGCATAAACATCCCATGGTAGAAGCGCGTCTGCAGTTGGCTGCCTCTTCCATTGGAGTAAAATTACAAGCCGTGCGCTTCTCCAGGCAAGCTCGCAAGCTATTACCGATAGAAAATCAACCTTATCTTCTTCGGAAAACGTCTTGAAATTCCCTGAAATTGTAGCAAACAGTCTCGCATTTGCTCAAACATAAAAATCGAAATTTTCTACTTTTCTGAAAAACTTTGATCGAAAAGAACAAAATTCGCTTTAATTAAGAAATTATTTGATATTAAACATTAATTAAAGATCTTCGTAAGTTTTTGAGTTTCGATCATGAGTGGTCTTCAAAGAAAAATAATAAGAATTGGAAATTAAAAAAATTTATTCACAAATTCAAGGACTTGGTAATATTTCATCGTTTATATAATTTAAAGCGAATTTTTAAAAATGTATAATTTAAATATAATTTAATTATGTCGAGATAACACGAGATGCAAGATGGTATTTTGAAGAATCATAAGAAAATGTAGCGATACGCTATCAAATCTCCGAAAAATCGACTAGAAATTTCTCCAAAAGTCTAATCGTGGCCAGATCTCTGATATTCAGTATATATATCTGCGCGAGCGGAAACCGACCGATTAAAGCCTGATCCGCAATGAAAAAGTGGAGGATAGAAGTTTCGAACAAAAGAAGAGCGAAACGTCGCTAGGATGAACATCTTTCAAAAAAGTTTCAAACATGAAGGAGAAATCGAGAGAGGAAAAGAGAGAGAGAGAGAGAAGGAGAATGATAAAGAAAAAGAGAGAAGTTTAAGTTAAGAAGGGAACAATCATCTCTCTCGGTTGGAAAGAGGGTGGCTTTGTACTCATTCCCTCTTGTACCTCTATTTAAACTGTCGTGGCGGTTCGCCCGGAGAATTTAATTCGCCCGAAAAAGCCGCACCTTAATTAGCAATTAATTGGCACATAAATTAGCTGCAAATTTTCACCCGCGACGGAACGTACGTATCTCTTTCTCTCTCTTTCTTTCTCACTCCCTCTGTCCCTTACTTCCTTTCGTCTGTCTCGCGCTAACCCCTTTCGCGCATCCTCTTCTATTCGGTTTTTTCTTCGCTAATGCTGAGCCACCAACCGCGACAGAGATAAGAACGCCAGCAACTATTTCAGCAATCTAACTTTCTCGCGGGTTTCCGGAGAATTTCCTGCCCAGAGGCATTCGCTACTCCTTTCTCACTCCTCGTTGCCCACCCACTATATCCTCCCCTCAGTCTCGAATTGCACTCTTAAGCCTCGCCAATGAAACCTCTCCAACAACGTCGACTTCGAAAAGGAATGATGCTCCGTCGCGGTGATAAAGCGCGCGCGACGAGTTAAATCGACGAGCGAAGCCTCATAGAATTAGATCTTCGGCATCTTTTGTCGTGTTGCGCGGAACAACCTGTAGCTTCGCACCGAGAATTCACGAAATACGTTTGTATATTGCATAGCGCAAATCGCACTTTGATGTTTTTCCAGGTCAATTATTCATAATAACATTCATTGAACCGAATAAAACAATTTTACGAAAAGCGTTTAGTAAGGTAAAGTCTTTATGAAGAGAAATAACTTATGAAAAAAATAGCTCTGTTAAAATACTTTTATAAGGAAGTGAAGACAATCTTGTTGATATCTTGCAATGCAAAAAGCGCAATTTTCCGGTCGTTCTCCTAGATTCGAAATCAAAAAAAGAGTATTCTGTAAAAACGCGAACGGAAACATAATTGCGGAGAATATCGAAAGAGATTCCGAAGTGCTCGACAATAGAGAACGAAAAGAAGTGAAAAGAAAAAGGAATCCGACTATCGAGCATACGGAGGCCAAGCAAATTGGACCTTTCCGAGCTTTATCGAAGAGTAATGCGGCATTTAATAATGGATGTTGGGTCCTTTTCGGGTAGGCGCGAAGATGGTAAATGGCGTCAGAATAGAAAGAGATAGAGAGAAAGAAAGACAGAGAGAAAAAGAAGATCCTGAAATACGTGAGACGGAAAGAACGAATGATAGGAAAACGCGATCTCTCCTTCTATTCATCCTCCTTCCATCGCAATCCAAGAAATCCGAAACCGGTTTCGAACGGTCCGGCCTTTCAGGAGACGTCGTCGCGCACCACATGCACGTCCTTTATTGAAATCGATGATATTCGGTCCGCACCCCACGATTTTCTTCGCTGAATGTACGAACTACTCTTTCCACTTCCTCTCTCTCTCTCTCTCTTTCTCTCTTCCTTCAATGCTGGGAAATGAAAAACCATTATTCGCAACCACAAAGTGGTTTCATGATTTCATACTCCATTTTGATCGGTTCGTCAATCGTACCAATTTTCGTGGTCCTGCGTGATCGTTTCTTTGTATATACGAAATATCTCAAACATCAACAATTTTATGAGAAATGAAGCGCACAGATAAATTTAATCATATCTCTTGATTTCTAACTTCTAAGTCTTTTGAATATTTAATTATGTACTAAATTGAATTCTCTTTAAGATGCCGTGTAATTAAAATTAATCAAGACAAGATTTTGTTATTTGTCTACCATTTCTTTGTGCGTTTAATTAAAAATAATTTGAAAATCTATTTTTAATAAAACTGTAATACTTTTAATAACACCGTAATATTTTTTCGACTTCTTTATAAGATCTGCTTTTTTTGCTCTGGACATATTTGCGAAGATAGAAAACGAAACTGCAGAAATTTTTTCCTTAAAATGCATCGATTGCTCGTAAACACCATAAACCAATTACAAAAATAATATCAAGATAATCGATATAGTATACTAATATTTAATTGAGATATTACAGAAATAAATCGGATACAGCATGAATTATGAATCCGTTTTTTTTTATTTGCCCTACTTATCAAAAAGCTCATTGGGTTTTTCATATCGTGGCAACATCTATGATCCGCGGAATGCGCGATTCAAGGAGTGTCTTAATTGGAGATCCTCGTAATTGCATCTCCTCCTTTTATAATGAATTATTGAGTGGATTGCGCTTCAGTGTAGACAAGTTGTTTGAAGTTGCATTTCTAGTATTTTATTTATCTCTCTTTAGTTAATATATTTGTTACTTTTTCGCAGACCGACAATATTTGCTTTTTCCTCGCAATTGTTGCTTTCGCTTACTCAATTTTTCATATCTACCGGTCAATATTTAAGAGTTTGCATTCAAGTTGATGATAAAATAGATTTGTTTTCACAATCGTTATAACAGAATACTATAAATTCCATAAATAAACAAGTAGTTTATTTATTTTCCCATGTAAACATAACTAACATAACTGTGTAAGTGTAACTTAATTATGCGAAAGCAGATAATGCGCACATAAAAATCGCCAGTCTTAAAAATTTAAACGATCGTTGTTCCATTTATTCTTTGCTCGGAAAGTCCTTTAACGCAAACTTAAGTCGCTGAGAGTCGAAGATTAAAGTGCCTGCGAGTCCGTGCAGCCAGCACGAAGCCGTCCCTGGGGCAATTTTAATGACCGACTTTACTTGTTCGCAGAATACTTTTTCTCTCGCGGCGCTTTCCCTATCTATTCTGAACCTATGAAACGCGCGCAGGGAGGCCTCAACTCGGCGCGAAGTAACCGAGGAAATAATCATTATTTGCGATGCAAATCATGAAATGCGAAAATATTGAATATAAATCCCAACGGATTTACATACTAAGGAAAATTTCGGAAGAAAAACGCGGAATTTAAGAAAACAATAGAACAAAATACATTATGGATGTTAGTTTTCTTGAAGTATTATTAACTTTAATAAGAGACAAAATTCAATTAAATTTTCATTTGATAATTAATTACAGCAAAATAAATCTTATTTCTATAAAATTAGGTTTGAATTCCATAACGAATCAAATGCAGATGAAAGAAAGCACAAATAATTTGCAGGAGGAATATCAGCAATTTTTTTATATCTTTGTAAAAATATTTCAAAAGTTAGAAAGCATTATATATTGTAAGCCATGTTGCGAATAATGCACTCGATAAGTTTCGTTTCTCGTGGACGAGCTGCTGTATCATGCGAAGCTAGGAAAGATCGCCGTGACAGGAAGTTTGTCTCGTAGAACAGCTATTTGTCTCCTTTACTTCCATCGAGAGACGCGCAGGTATCTCTTCTCTTGCTGTTCTAATCTCTGCCGAAGAGAAGACTAACGGGACTCGCTTGTCTTATACAAAATATCGACAAAGACAATCACTTTTGCGCTTTTTCTTCCTATATTCTTCCTATATTATTTTTCCTATATTCTCTTGTACATTAGCTGTATGTATATGCACGTTAAATTTTGAGAGAGAAACTGAAATAAATATGAATTTTACGCGACAAAAGCTCTTGAGATAGAGAAACGTAGAGTGAATCGAAGCGATTCAAGTGTGGACGGAGAAAGCACAAGGGCAGTAGAGTTCGCCTCTTTACATCCTATGTACGCAGAAGGCGTTTCCAATCGACCGGAAAATCCGGTTTTCCCAGGAATTAAGCCCGTAAGGATGGATAAGAAAGAAGAACGGACTCCAAACGGAAATTTAGGCAGCAGGTCGCTTCCGGAAACCGGAACCGCGCAATATCTATCGGTATAAACGATGCCAGGTAACCCGAGAGATTTCATCGAAAAGAATGATCAACAGTTTTTCTTTCTTTTTTTTAAAGAAAAGATAATAAAATAATAAAAACGCAATAGAAAGTTTGAGACGTCAAATTTTTTTGAGAAACTCTCTCAAAATAGCAAAAACTTTAAATATTTATTATATATATATGTCTATGTAAATTTATTCTACGTAATTATTTTTTTCATATCAAAAAAAGTTTATAAAATTTTGAGTAAAAACATAATAAATACGCAATAAATTAACAGTATCAAAAAATTAAAAATATTTAATTTTAAAAAATAGCATGTATTCGTATCTACTTTGAAATGTTACGTGACTATATATGATGTTACAATAATCGTACTGATGTAATTTACAATAATATAGAGCGATGATTATAATTATGCGGAATAATTGACAAAATCACATGTTGAATAAATTCCTGATGCAGATGAACTAAAAATAGTACATTCCAATGAACAAAGTTGGATCGCAACTCTTTGGACCGTCATTTACGTTTGGTTATTATTATTACGATTGCATTATTATTATTATCGTCGTTAGTATCATCATTATTCTGTATTAGCTTGGTACGCTGTTATTTTACACGGAGTAAAAGTCATCGACAAAACAGATGGACAATTGCGAATAATGCATTGAATCGGTTATAAAAGTCGTATCAAAATTTCATTGCGCAAATTTCATTGTTTCGACGCAAAACAAAATGCGCTGAATACATTGTTGTATATGTAATCGATAATTAATATTTTGAACGAGTTATTTACTCGGCTGCTGACGTTATTTGCCGCGTAATGTAAATCAATCATAAGCTATACGCGTGTTACATTTTGATTTTGTATAAAGTGCCTCGCACAGAAATTGCGCGTGTTCTCTGAATCATGAATATTCTAAGTCGAATAATTTGTACAACATCGTTTTCAAATACGTGTATTAAGCGTTTTAAAGAGACAAACATCGAACTACTACGGAAAATATTTGTGTTGCGAACAGGGTGACTGTATTAGAACGAAGACACGAATAAAAGCATGCCAGAGTTTGAACAAAAACGAAAGATAGGATGAGACAGAGTGATGAAGAATCGCCCGGAGACGAGGCAAAAAAGAAGGTATATACCGAAATTCGAGTAACTGGCATTAATCCAGTGGGCGTGGGCACCAACTCGATTTAGTTTGTAGATTGAATCACGCCAGTCGCGAAAAAAGCGGATTCTAATTTCTTCCAAGAGAAGTCGGGAGATTCGTCACGAGGAGACCCTTTCTTCGTCGACGCGATGAAATCTCCGCCCTTGAAACGACTTCCCGTGCTTTTCTTCCCTTCGCGTCCCTTTCACGTCGTATCGACCCTACGGAAGTACCTATCAGACAATTTCTTTCTTTCTTACTTTGCTCGCATCCGCGTCTCACCCTTCTTCCGACTAAGTCTAAGATCGAAATTGTTTCTTCTGCCGTACAATTACGAGGGTCAGCGCTTGACTTTTTTTTTATCGCGATAAAAACTGGAAGCGTTTATATAGCCTCGTTAAGACACTGTCATTTTTATGAAGTATCAAAGATATTACTGTATACGCGAATCAATAAGTACTACGCATAAAACAGTCAGTTATAAATGTAATCGTTAAAAATGCGTTAAATGTGTGGAAAAAAATAACAATCTGCTGCAATAACGACAAACAACTTGGAGGTACAATTTTGTGAAAATAATATGGCGATTTTATGCAAACACGTCTCTCGTGCAATGCTCACAAATTTCGCGTACAAATCATCGGCTTGTCACATACAGCAAAAAATTGTTTTGTTTTAAGGTTGAAATTGTGAATTAATTTTTTAACAATCACGTGTATTCGCATATAATGACAGCATAAGCTATCTCAGCAATGCAATAATCACTTTACGTTTCTTTCTTTATAATAATGTGATATTATAAAAGACGCTATGCTATTATATAAACGGATAAAATTATCTTCTGAATTATTTTTTGTAATATAATCGCAATCCTTCAATTTATTGAAGCTGTCTATGTCTTCAAATTCTCAAAACACGCATGTAATCGTACACAATAAATTCAACTTAGCCTTTAATATTTGTCTCGTTCGCGAGATACGTCACATTAGGCGAACAGGAAGTTCGTACAAATGGAAAACCTTCATCACATTGTTCTTATTCTCTTACGGTCGGCGAAAGCAGACGAACCTTTTTTCTACCCCCTGAGACTGGATGGAAATGTATGGAATTGTCTGTCTGACCACTTTTCTAGTCACGAAAACTAAGGCAAAAGGGGACCCGAGCCGGAAAACTCGGAAGCGTGTTCACCGAAGCACCGGACTTTCCATCTTATTCCGGAGTTTCCCTTAGGTTCTCTCTCCGAGATCTTAACGGCGCGGGAAAACCGATTCGCTGACCCTTTCTTAGAATTGATAGCTGGAATCCTAATTGCGCGCACGTAGCCGTGGATTGCCATGGACCATCGGCTGAGAAACGAAGAGCGAACGGGCACATCACGTCGCACTAAGAAAAGAGTCTTTCGCAAACGAAACATCGCCCCGCAAAAAATGTTCTCTATTTAAATCAAAGGTAGAACGCGCCGCCGGAAGTGCCAGTGAAATCGACAGGAATTGTCCGGTGATAAGAGTTATTAGTGAAATAATATCTTGTCATATGTTTATTAGAATAGTGGTCAAACGAGAGAAAGGGAAAGAGACGAGAAAAGGAACAACGGAAAGAGAATAAGAATGAAAATTTTTACGAAGGAGAGGTGAGAGTCGCGGGCAAGCGATCAATGACAGAGAAGAAAAATAGTGAAAAATCTATTGCGGAAAACCTCTTCGCTGCATCTGGTCTTATATTCGCAACGAAGATATTCAGACTGCCCTTATTTGTGAATTTTACTAAGTTAGCTCGAGCTGTCGGCGCAAGGCTCAAGTGCCTCGTTACCGATGTTCAGTCCTCGCGAAATATCCCGAGAAGAGGAACACCCGTTTTAATTTCACGCTGTAACGACGTCCAACTTCGCGAAACTCGATAATCGGATGACTTTGCTGGGTGAGTATGAGAACGAAGACAGAAAATCATTCCGAGTTTTTTCTTTTCGGTACCGAGCATAATATTTTCCGCGAAATAGTTTTTCTCTGCCGTTGAATATATGAAAATTCACCTGACATATGAGTCTTTATTCTAACATTTCACAACTGATGTTTTTATGTCGCTCTGCCATTGTTCCTATTGAATTTTTACGATATTCGCACTTGATTTTATTAATTAAGGCTACAATTTACCATTCATTTCATTTTAATGACTCTAATTCCCATATTTACATTATATTGTATCGTTAGTTTTTGACTAGTATGTATATTTATATCACAAATGTAATATTCTCTAATTTAGAATTTTATTCCTTTAATGTACAGATTATATTTCATATTAAATACACGTTCAATAAGCGCGAAATGATATAAACATAGTTTCTAGCATGTACGCAGTATATTGCAATGAAGAGAATATAATTCCAGAATATTTCTATAATATTTCCCAATCAATTACGATGAATCAGCTCATGTTCAATATCAGCTCGCATATCAATATCTATCTAGCTGTTGTACGCGGATAGTTGTACACGGTCAAATTCAGATAGATGTATAATCAAATAGATGTATAAGCACTGATTTAATTAAGATTGAATACATTCAGACGTGACCCTTTTTGCGGTACGCAGCAAATGCACTCCACTCCGTCTTTCATTTTCACTCCAATGAACCTAGAATATTCTACACCGGAGCTAGCTTTCATAGTATCTTCTTCTGGCCGCGGGCAGCGCGGATGAGTTTCATGCCGGCCTAAACTAGATCCCACGTACTCTCATAAACATGGAGGACGAGCGCTCTTCTCGAATTTCCATCCCCGTCGATATATACAGCCTGGTCGGCGCTGCATGGCGGGAGTCGAAGATTTAAGGGTGGGTCCCCGGCACCGAGTGGCCGCACGAATAAGTTGCTGGCTGAAGGATGGGCTCCATCTCTCCTCGCCGGTAGGACCAACGGGGGGTCCGATGCCCGGCTACTTAATATGACCGATAGGAGTCTCGGTAACCCATCAAAGTGTACCGTCCGCACCGAAGCTATCCCCCGCATCCGAGGGATGCTGGGTCAGCCATATTAGTTATCGTCAGAAACCTCCGCTCGCTCATTTCCACCACCGGCTCTGTGTCTTCAACGTTCGAATCATGCAAAATCGATCGGGAAATATCGGGCGACGCTTTTACGTCTTTAATTTATCGAGTAATTCTGAGTAAGTCTGAAGCAAAATTCGGGAAATCTTGAAAATTTTACAAGCTCCAACTCTCTACTCGTCGCGAGATCGCCATGAAGCTGCGCGTAAACTATGAATTAGAGTAAAGCGAGGTACCAGATAAAAAAAGAAGAAAAAGGTAGAGAAAAAAAATATTGGTCGAAATCGCATGCTAAAGCCCGTCTTATTCGTTGTATATAAAATTCACGAAAAGATGGCAGCGGTTGACCGGTATGCCGGGGAAAATCCGTAAAATTCTTAGGGCGCTTATGCACCACCGCCACCGGCGTTCTTCATGTTTATATGCATCGAGATGGGGTGGACCATTCGAGAACGGTAATAAATAGCTCCTTGCTCGGCGACGGTGTTCCCGGCCACCAACGAAAATCCACGTCCGAATAGCCGTTGAATACGTTCGTGAATTTGTACCGCTTCCTGCGCGACTGCTACCAGTTTTATTTACACGGTTGTTTACGCGGAATGAAGTACGTATTCGCGTGTCGAGCGACTTTGCGCTTTCATAAAGAACTTTCATCGGCTCGCCTCATTATTCTCAATCTTTTGAACCATTAATAATTGGTCGCACTTGACTCATTGTCGTGTTTTAGCCATTCTTTCTCTTCCTCTCATTTTTGTCAACCTTGGAATATCCGATTATCGACATTACTTAGAAAAATAATTTTTTATCTCGCGTAGGAACAAGAAAGTAAACAGAATCTTGTCTCTTTTCTCACGCTTTTCCTCTTTTACATATTGTCCTCCAATATATATTAAATTATTTTAAAATATTATGGCTAATATAAATTATAAAAGAGTTTGTCAAAATATAACTTTAATATCAGGTATTTCGACCGTTAAGTCGAATTTAGAGATATCGCAAAATTTTCGCGAAAGCGGAGAGCCGCGTCGAAGGGGAACTTTATATGTTTTTAAAGGCGGTTTTTTACGCGAGCCGTTTCCCGAAGTAAAATGCATTCGGACGCATTCGTTAGCGGCCGTTGCGCATGTAACGAGACCTGCCGTAAAATCGATATAAAGGTATTGCCGCGCCGAAATGCAACTCGTTCGAGGCAAATGTGCCACCGACATAGAAAAGCTCGCAAGAGCCGACCGAAGAGCCTGTCGTTGGAATCGTAAAAGACAAGGAGAGACTACCGCTACCGCAGATAGAGAAATATGAAGAAATCAGATTCGAATAATGAAAAAAGAAAACTCCCAAGAGTCTCCCTCCTTGGCTAAAATTCCAGCTGCCTTTGCTTACTCGACTACTGTTTTTCCTTTTACGTTTTTTTTTTCTCTCTCCACTGCTCCCTCTGCTATTCTAATTCACGAATTTTTGTGAAAAGCGCTCGACAAAAGATACGCAATTCTCTGCTTATATTATTAAATCTTATGAATACTTGGCTATATTGTATTTATTATAACGAGGCATGCTGGGAACAATAACTTCTCGCAGAAAAGAGCCGGATACTTCGATGCGTGAGCGACTAATATTGCCAGTCTCGACTCGCACTAGAAATTCTACTCCTTGGATATGTAGATTAAATCGGGTAACTCGCTCTCGCTCGGATCTCGTTCTCATCCGTCCGTCTGGTGCGGGAGAAAATTCCCATGAGCACGATTCACTGCACGACGAACTTAGAGCCCGAGAGCTCTCTCGCGGAGGGGGAGGGGGGAGGGGAGGCGCGGTGGCCTGATGAAGATGGCAGATAATCATATTCGATTAGAATCATCCCCGTGGCCGGATCCTTTGTCCCAAGCGAATCTTCGGCCTGAAACGAACGAGCGGGAGAGGAGGCTGCAGAGGTGGAGTAGAAGAGATCGCAGGTGTTGGAGGATGGGTTCGAGTATCCTTCATCTCGGGCACTTCAATTCCTTTCATCTCGTCCTCTTCTCTTCGCATATCCATATCCGCCATACGCGTCGTTGCTTCCTCGTTCATATATATATATCCATACACTCTCCATTCTCGAGGGTTTCCCTAACTCGATCCTTAATCTAAATCACGATCCCACCGCTGTTCGTTACTCCCACCACCATCGAGTCGAGCTCTGCGACCACGTGGTTGTGCAGTCGCTATAAATTGCCTAATTATAATTCAAAAGAATTTGCGCAGGGCGTAACGAAAGCGTACGTTTCGAAGTGATCGGAATCGAAAAAGCTAACCATCTCACAGCATTAATTGAAATCTACGACATTTAATTGAATGTACGCCAATCTCCTCGGTAACGTCCTTCGACGATGATGGATATTTTCTGAGCTTGACGATGATTTAGAAAATAAAATAAAAGGTAGCTAATTGTTTCTAATTTTCGTGTCGGAAAATATCACAGAAATAATTACGTGAAATAACACTGTACATCGCATAATTTTTAATTTCATACAGAAACACATTTTCTTCTTGTCACTATTATTCCATTCAAGTCTACTACGAAGCACACCGTATGAAAATTCAAGAGGTTTTTCTAGTTTCGCAAGATTGAAGTTTACAGAAATTGTGAAGAAGAATACAAGATGGATAGATTCCGCGAACGCGTACGCGAGAAAGAAAGACAAATATACGCAGAAAAGAGTAAGCACACTTGCTTATATCATGTGAGGAGAAACATAGAAGCAAGTTGAATGGGCATTCAAGCGGGTGGCGGTCGGACTCTTGCAGCGTGCCGCGCGCTGAATGCTACATGGCCAGTATAGCACAATGGCGGGTGGAAGCCGCGACTTCCTACAATACCGTTGGAAATGGCCACGCGATAAATTCCTACAACTTTTATCGAATAGGAGGAGGGCTAACAGACCGGGGGAATATTGTGAAAGTTCCGTCTCGTGGTTGCGGCTGACTGGCCTTTGGAATTCATGCTTTCCGCCTCATCCCCAACGCAACCTTTACCGTCTGTGAAACTACCCCTTTTCTCCTGTGTCGCATATACGCACTCGCAGTTTCATTCATTCATTCATCTCATGTATGACACGTAACCTGACACCCAATTTTCTTCTAAAATACACACGATTACTTAGATTGCGAATTTTACAATTTTTGTTGCGAGAATAAATTAGAATTCGCGATACATTTTTCTTTCCTTTGTTTGGAAGAAAAAAATTAGACAATAAAATTGTCCAATTTTTAATTTTTTTACTTTATTTGCGAAAATTTTTAAAATATTATATAATATTTTTAAATTATTTTGTATAATTTAAATTATTATATGTCATTTTAAAAATGCTCCCAAATGCATTTTTGTCATTTTTCTATTTTTTACACAAGTTGATTTAATGATCTTTAATGTCGAATTACTAAGGGTATCGGTATCCTATTAAATTGAAGCATTCTAATCGATACGCGAAATATCCAGTTCAGATTGTTTGCAATCCCGATAGACGCGACAAACGATGAAATGGTTGGGAAGAGGGAGAGAAAAACCAATACCAGCGAGGCATGAAAATCAATTGCGTGATCAAGTCCACTTATTTCCTCGATGAGGAAACTTACCGCGCGTCCCTTCCCTCCGTCGAGGAAATTCGCAATCAAGAGGTTTCTGTGGATGGTAAAGAGTGTGCAGACGAGTCTCGAAACGCTAAAAAGCCGCCGGAATAAGACAGAACGAGAGGAAGTAGACAAAGTGGCGATGGAGATCAAGGACGGGAGAAGGAGAGAGAAAGACGTCGACCGATAAATAGCGGAAGGTCGAGACGGCTCGACATCCGAATGAACGCCACGAGCTGGAAGTAACGCGGGAAGCGGAAGTATCTCCGGAAAACCATTTGTAGCCCATATCCTTGACTCGTTCCTAAAGATGCGGGTAGTTCCCCGGCAATTATACTAATGGAAATCGGGACGTAAGCGACTGGAGGACTGAAAGGGAAGGGAGTATTCTTCGACTAGGGTTGACCGAAACTGGAAGAAGGCGAGGAAGAAGTACGTTAACGAAGAAGGCGGAAGAATCGGGGAAGCGAGTCTGGCTGATGTATGTATGTGTGTGTATGTATGTTTTGGGATAAAAAGTGAGCAACATTTGAGGAAGAAACTTGGATACCGAAAAGCGAACGACGAGGGTAAGGAGCGAATGAGAGTGAAAGAGCTCGGAAGGGTTGTAGCTCGCTCGGGTATGCCTGACCACGCCAGTCGTTTCGCTGCCAAAATAAGAGGGGCATTAATGAATGAGCCGGACTGAAACACGAGTAAGGTCGAAGGGCTCGTATATATGAGAGAAAGGAAAGCATAAGATAAGGGAAACGAGTTTTCAAAGAAACGCTAACATAAGTGGTCTGACAGGAAGCTGCTGAAAAAAATAACCGAAATGCTCTTTCCGAGCGAGAAATATACTCCCCGTCTCTTTAATCTCTGTCAAATAATAACGAGGCGAGCGCGTTTGGATAGAACGTTGAGCAACAAAAAAATGTTGTTTTAAAATTTGGCTTTTCTATTTACGTACGCGGTAATTTAACATGAACGAACGGCGTCATAAAGCTTTCGAATTTGCATACGAAGAAGTCGCTAAAAATAAAATAATCATTATTTTCTCCTATTATTTTTGTTTCAATATTTTATTAATATTTTATATTTTAAATTTAGAAAAATATGTGTAATCTATCTTTTTATTTCATTCAGAACTTTTGCCTAATGCAATACTGATATCAAATTTAATCACGAAAAATATATTGAAACAAAATATTAGCAGGTATAATAAAAAAATTTTTTTGAAAAGAGAAATTGGTTTGGCAGTTCGATAAAATAGATATAAGGACTATAGTGGTTAATTTCCGAAGCCAAATATAGAGCATGATTGGCGGGAAAAGTGGGAGTGATGGCCATTCTAGATCAAAACGGTGTATACCTAACTCGAAAAGCATAGCTCGAAGTGCAGCTGAAGAGATATCCAGTCGATAGAGTGAATCGAGTATGATGTTTAACGACAGGTTAAACCATTAGACGAAGCTACGATCGATCGCATAATACGAGACGTCTGCGAATTTGATCGCCTGTATCCGTGCCAAATTTCTGTAATCGGCGCAAATGATTACAGTGCGCTTTGTACAATACTCGAGGCTTCCTCTCTCCGCCACGTTGTTGCGCCCATAATGTTCCGATACCGGCCGCAATTGGAGTAAATATTTGAGCACTAATTGAACTATTCGAACCGCATGTACCCGTAGTTTCCCGGCTAAACAGTTACACTCGATTGCGGTAAATCATAATGGAAATGTCGTTACCGCACAGAGCCGTATTGCGCTTTCCTGCCACTTGCATCGTTTGGCAAAATATTTATGCGATAAATTATATAAACGGGCCGGCGTTCATAATGTCGTTCTTTCTCCTTGATTAATTATTATTATATCGGCAGTACCGCTTGCGCAACATCAGTTCTTGCGCGCGACGAGATAGCTTCGTTAAATATTTACTTACTTCGATTTGGCCGATCCACACCGGTAATAGCTGCAAGTTCAATGTTCGCTAATGACACTCGTAAATAAGTCACTAAGAGGGTGCTATATTTTATCTCAAGTATCACCTTATCTCAGTGCGATCGATTCTAATGTCGATAAATATTTATATTGATCGATATTTAGATTTGCACTCTATAATATTGTGTTACGATAAGTTCATAAATCCATTATCTGCTATAACGAGCCGTCGTAATTTGATCAGAAACACAAATTAACATCATTATTGCCATTTGACACAATTGTGGAACATATATATAATCATGTCACTATATATTTCGAAAATTACACTGAGAAAAAATCTAATTGCATTAATTAGAAATTTAGATTCAACTAGTATATCTGTTGGAAAAGGGACGAATCAGAATTTCTTTAGGAATTACCAGGTGAGAGTATGATTAATTCCTTCCTGTTAAATTTATCAAATTTTCTTGATATTATTAAATTTAAAAAAATTAACTTCTGTTCATGTTAATATAACAAGAAATTTTATCCAACTAGAAAATACTAAACAAACAAATCCTTATAGTACAATCTATTAAATGTTCTAATTATATAAATCGAGTCATCATGATAATTAAAAATTCTGCTTGGTTTAATTAAAATGCCTTTTATCATATACGTCTTGTTGATATCATCAAAAGATTTTTCTCAGTGTATATTTCTAAAAGAATATAAAAACTTATTATAATGCGCATATGTTAAATATATCGAATCATATCGAGCGACGAGATCTATATGTACATGCGAATAATAATGTTTTCCATCACTCGGATGTCGTGACTAACGTCTCTCTATCGACGAAGTTGTCGTCTAGCCTAAATGGAAATGGAACACGTTTCCGGCACGCTCGGATCAACTCCTCGATATTAGCATCGCACACCGGTTTGATGTAAATCTTTCACGCGCGTATGCGCATACGCGCTAATGAGCTGGAACACCTGACCGATACAGCTTGGTCTCCGCGTGTTTATATGTTAGTTCTGGTCCACGAGGATATCGCATGCTAGCGGAACCTGCCTGTATACCTCGATCGAGTATGCAAACTGTGTGCAATACTGACCGAAAGGTCCACACTTGTGTGCAAACCTTTAAGCTCGGATACCAAGTAGAATGAACAAGTAGAACCGTGAAATATATGTACACGGAATGCCAAATAATTTATAAGAAAAGTTTGTTTCGTGAATTCGGAGTGAATTTTTCGTTACACCAATAAATATTGTAAATAGTTTCCTCTTTAATTAAGAAGATATATATATATATATATATATGTATATATATTGTTATAGTTTTTGGAAATTGGTTGAACAAAAAAACACGCATAATGCATATCTTGTACTTGTACTTGTTCTTTGTTCTTGTTCTTGTTAGCGTACTGCAGAAAATTAAATGTTCGCAAGATTATTATTATTTTCAACTACAAAGAGAGGAAACTTGTGAATCTAAAATATAGATTTTTGTCTTGTATTGTAGGATATTGCAGTTGTAAACAAATTTATAAATAATAACATAACGAAGAATGTGATTAAAAGAATATTAATTGTAATTAAGAATTTCGAAATCTGTTTAAACACTTGAGATTACACCTCTCATTTTTTATTTTTGCTATAATAATTGCTTAGTGTGTTTTATTTTAAAATTTTATTTTGAAATTTCCAATATATAATATGTAATGTTAAACAATTCAGACTTACATCATCACTTTCTCTCTAGATGTGATCTGTGATGTGAAAAAACAAGAATCTATGATCGCTTTGGTAGAACAAAATCCGATGAATAATATCCCGTGGTTGTAGAAAAGGCCCGCATTTCGAAGCACCAGAAGCATTAATTATCCGGCAAGAATCGTGAAAAAGTTGGCCAAAGAAGCCAATCAAACCGTCCGACTTCCTTTACCCTAGTTTTAACGAAGGAGCACGTGGCACGATGGTAGCGGCGAGAGCGTCCGAGCGGAAGAATCACATTACCGGCGTCAATTAACGGCGCCGTTTCGCGCGGTATCCGCGATTAATTAGAAGCTTCCGGGTGAACTGGCAGCGGCTGGGGTTGCCGCCGTCGTCAGGAAAGCTATAGGGACACGACGGAATAAAAGCCAAGGGGGGGGGGGGCATAACTCTCCGAAGACCGGGCATCGTTGCCGATAGACCATCGTTCCGTACTTCCGTGGAAGTCGTGAAAGTCTCGCGCGTCTCTCGCTCCCTCCATAGTAGATTAACCGTTAATTGGTTAAGCGTCCGGAGAGGAGCAAGAGGGAGATAGAAGACTAGATATGCCGGTCTCCATCTCGGTAGCGGAGTTTGATTTCCGCCGGAATGCGCGTTCCCCGTCATCGCCACGGATATAATCTCGCGATTGCCCGGATTCGCCGGGATTGTTAATTAAAAGGTTGCATTCGCTTTCTTTCCTCGTTTTCTGCCAATATAACCGTCATTGCGTCGTTTTCGTCTAATAGCAGTTTTTATTATTTATACGTTATTTATGCGTGGCATTTAAAACGATCACAGTTTTTTTTACACTGGAAAGAAAAAAAATATAATGACGTTTGTCTAAAAAAAATATGATATGATATATTTGTCTAAAAGACAGCTCTGACTTATCGCGAATTTAAAGAGATATATGACTTGCTTTGCAAATAATAATAATAACTGAGGCTTATGCGAAGTTATTTCATTAATATTGATGACTATTTTATTTGTTGAATATGATGAATAAATATACAAAGTTTATCTTATAGCACTATTCATATCGAAGCATGCAATATTTATAATTAAATCTTTTAATCAATATTATCTTAATTATTTTACGGCTTATATATTGTAAACTTCCCTAATATAATGTCTAAAAAAAAACTGAGCATCACATGAGAATCACATTCATTTCTCTCCGCTAAGATATCTTTTCAATTTACAATAAATTACTTAAAATATATATTGTAAAATTATATATAATATAAATATTGAATATGATTTGAAATGTTTAAAAAAATCGTCAAATATTAATTATTAATCGCTTGATTGTTACTCGCAATGCAAGATTATATTCGCTTACAAGAAATGTATTAAAAAATTTATAATAGCTTATAAAGTATGTAATGAAATGATTTATAAATCTTATTCTTTATCGCTTCAGTTTTTTAAACGAACAAATTGCGTAAAATATTTATCTCGATAATTAGCTATGTTCTTGAGATACGTTTATGCATTTTTAATCATAGATTTAATTAATCAAATGGGCTAATAATCGCTAATTATTCATAAAGAATGATCACAAGAAACGGCACATAAAGTGGCTCAATCAATGTAATGCCAAAGCTATGTATCAATCGATTTGTTGTCGCTTCAAAATACTTATAAATATTTAATCCTTTATGGAATAATTTTACATTAAATATTTTATTCCCACATTTCTGATTAATAATTAATAAAAGAATCGTTACATAATGGCTTTTTATTACCTAAATTATTCAATTCAATGTTTCGTGTATTATTCTATACACTATATAATCAATTGTTTTCCGTTACACCGAATTATTCGGCTCCGCGATTCATATGACTTTGTTCTCTTGAACCGAAATGATAATGATAACAAATCATATATCGATGAAAAACATTTGAAATGCAATGCGATGTATTTAAATCAACCAAGCATTGTTAAAGAAACAATTGTCGCCTGTAAACATTATGACACGATAAATTAAAAGTTCCATTTTTCTATATCATTTCGAATAAACTATTCGGTAGCATTTCATTGATATGCTATGAACATAATCACGTAGCCAGGTTTTTGTTTATACTTGACATCGTGATGTTGCAGCATTATTTGATAAAAGCAAACTAATGAAACATTTCGCAGTATATTTATAAATAGCAAACTAAAAGTCCATAAATTCATAATAGAGATTGAACAATATCTGTTATATTTTGTAGAAAATGGTTTATGCAATACAAATGGCTTCTATCCTTTCAATATTAATAGCACTGATGGATTAACAAATATCTGAGTTTTTAATGATCGCATTGAATCTTCGGTTGATGAGTGGCTCGCGATATACATTTTGCACAATATATCGTAAAATCTGACAAAACTCGCGCAACGTTCAAAATTTATGTACAGTGCACGATTCCTCGCGACAATCGTTGCGCATTTTAACATGATAAAATTTGACGTATTTTATGCGCAATTGTATTAATAAGTACCGAGGCATATCGAGAATCGCAGCCAGCACAAATCTTCTGGTAGACGTCGGAAGTATTATCCGGTTGTGCATCAAGCCCGAGCAATCCAAAAGCACAGCTCATTAATAATTCCCTCTGTACTCGGTAAACATAGTACGAAGCTGAAAGTAATTCGCTGCGGCAGCAACTGCCCCAATCTGGCTGATATTAAGCATGGCAACTGCACGAGAATACTGTGGGAATTTCCCAGAGTAATGTTAACTTACATCTCGCTGTTGTAATCAATGGTACTGTTGATGAACAGTGAAGTGTGCTTTTTAAGTACGCCTCAATGAATTACTTGCATTAAATCACATTTTAAGTTAGCTTACAAATACATATCCGTCTTTTATTAATATCATTAAGTAGCTGGGAATTTTTTTAACTCAATATAACATTTATTTAAAGCATTCGAAAGGTTTATATTGATAAATGGTGTAATAATAATAATAGATTTTGTGAATATTTTATAATCTTCTTTTTCGTAATGCATAATTTCCACTTTAAAATGTGGATTTAGCACAATTTTAAAATAAGCTCTTTAATTTTTAAATATCAACGATGAATAATGAGTGGCCGCGATAAACTGTTCTCTACGGCCATTTAACTTGAAGTGAAATATTTATTATTTCAAGAATAGATTCCTATATATGCAACATTTAATATCCTGCTTGCTCATTTAATTTATATATCATATTTCCGATACTAAAATGATTTAATTTTTTTTTTTTTCGAAATGAGGAAGATCAAATCATTTACCGAAAGGAAGATGAAAAGACCTCTAGGCTACCCGAAGATAATCATTGTATATCGAGAATTTACCGGCCTGAATGGAGGGGAAGCGCGGCTTCTTTTCCGAGGTGTGAGTAAGCCAATAAGCCGCCGCTTACAGACGCCTGAACCCTCCGCCCGGAATCCGGCGCGTATAGACGGCGAAGCGAGCTCTTATATTTTATGCAGCAGTTTATAGAGATATATCGGGCGTCTAGCGCGACGGCATAAGTCAAAACCTACTTTACCTAATGGCCTCCTGGCGACCTCCCCGTCGTCCCGTTACCCTCGTTCCTCCCCCCGCCTGTCCCTTCGCTTTCCTAGCAGTTGCAGTTTCCCGGCCTCTAAAGTAAAGGCCACTCGTAGTAACTCCCGTGACTGTAGCCACGCTCCTTTAGCTTACGAGGACTCTTCCTCGTGTATTCTGCATCAAAATTGCATTTCCAATTGCAGCTTCCCGGACTGCCAGTTGGGACGCATTTCCTTCTCTCTTTTTCTCTCCCTTTCCACCTCTCGCTCGCTCTTCCCCTAGCCCCCATCCGACCCTCGCATTCTCCCTGGTGTCTTTTCGTCTATTTTCCTACATCTATTTTACATATGCTTCCGAACGTACTCACGTGACTGTACGGATACGGGTGCCTGCCTATTCTCGGCCTGGCGCGTCACGTTCATCGATAATTCTCGTCTCGGAAGTCTTATCGATTTTTCGATACACGAATGCGAAGTGATGGGTGCACTAAATCCAGCCTTAAACCAAAAATCCTGACAGTTTCGGGGATATGATACGCTTTGCTACTTTCAATAGATAGTCGAATTAATAAATCTCGAGAATTACAATATTTGTTGTTGCGTACTATTTGTACCTTCTAATTTACATATAAAAGAAAAGGTTCGGCATCTTGCATTTGATGCCACATAAGCATTTGATTTGAAATTAAATTAAATTAATAGACATGTATTAATATTAATAGGAACTATTAGGATTTTTTAATTGGAAACTAATTTGCGATTAATTTTATCTCATGTTTCAATTTTTTTTAATCATGACGAACGACTGTAGATGTGCATGATTTTTTCGAAAAAACTTGCAGACACGATGAAATTATGCACGGTGACGTAATGGCATTTCAACGTTTCATGAAAAGCAGCGCTCGTGAAAACGTTTATGACTATTTAAAGTTCGCGATGCTTTTGTGAATGTATCTTTTTACTTAATAACGAACTTCTTCTCTTATTCGTTAACATCGATCTCTGTGCGTCTGCAAACATTTGCATGCGTCGTAAATTCTACATCCACGCGATCTTCAAGCTGAGACACATAAGGTCTAGAGAAATAACTTTCATCGTCGCGTATTCTGTTTTTTATGTTTTTATATAAACTGCTGATTTTTCAAGTATGGATGTCAACAGACTTTCCTCATCATTAACGCCAGAATGCCTAGAGGCAGATTTGTAGAATAAGTTTCCAACTTTTGTATTTGTAGTAAAGTATATTTTAACAAAACTTTTTTTTAAATTATTGCATACGTGCAATAGGCGTTAACTAGTGAGTTACCGTTTGCCGACTGATAATTTCATTATTTTATTATATAATTACATTTTAAAGGTTCTTCCGGCATTTTCATTTCTTTCAGAAATGTGTTATTAAAAGAAACAATGATAATTAAACAGATGACGATGTTAATACTTTCAAAAGAAACATCAGATATATACTCAGTTATACTCGCTACCGAAGAAGTTGAAGTACGGTATTTCAGTAAACGTATATATGTTGTTTTAAATTTGTTGTTACTCTCTAAAAAATGTAGCTTTTCCATCGTTCAATAAAATTGTACTGTTAAATTCATTCATTACTTATTAAAATGTTACGATAGAAAAATAATATATTGAAAAATATGTTGATATAAATTCCTCCTTATAGGAATGCATCTCTTTGTGCAATCTTTTCTCTCTTGTTTCTAAAACAAACTAAATTCATATAAAACTATCTCAAAAGAGCTTAATGAGGTGTTACTGCGTTCTTACCGCACAAGTCTTGATCGATATACACCATAGAATTCCAATTTATTCCCCGGTGACTGTGCGGTCCGACAGAATTCGCGTGCTATCTCGATGTCGCGTTCGCGTGTAGTTTTTTCGACATAACGCGGAAGCGTAGTTATGTCCGATGGCGGACATGGAACGCGAGCATGCGTGTGAGAATGGGTGTGCACACATGTACACGTGTAGAGAGGCGCACGTGCAACGTGGGAATATAGCCGGACAGGCGTATACATTTACATACGTGAATACGCGAAAAGAGAAACACGCGGGAATGCGGAGAGAGAAAATGAAGGAAAAAGAGAGAGAAAGAGAGAGAGTGAGAGAGAGAGAGAGAGAGGGAGGGAAACGATCAGGACGACATGCCGCCGACTCTGCTAAACAACATGGCACGTCAAAATCAAACAGAGCCAAGTACATGCGTACGTACACAAGGCCGCGTGTATGCATGCGCATGCAGACATACGCGCGTATGTACGTGCATATCCGCCGCGGCATAATTGCACCGTCGCGATTAATAATTAGACGAGCAGAGTCGGGCGTCGTCAACCCCGCGGTTCGGCGCCGCGCCGCGCATAGAGCGCGATGATTCGATTTATCGACTACGGTTCGCTATGCCGGATATCGACTTGGTCGGTGATTCCCCAGATTCCCAAGTAAACTAATTATTGTCGAGCAAACTTTCGATGCGGCGTGGGATCGCGCGAGCGATCGAGCTGGCTAAACCTCCCCGTGATTTTCGACGATTTCACATCGGGGGGAAATCGATGCGAAATATTTACGAATGGTTAAATGAGCTTTTATTCGTTCGCCGCTTTCCAATGCAAATCCCACTGCAGAGTAAATTAAAAGCGGCAAGAAATGGTAAATTATATTTGCTTTACCGTTCATATTTCCGTTTTGCGCGCACGTGGAATTTTTATAAATTTATTATTGCCTTTCTCGTTGCGTCATGCGGATTTTTCCCCGGGAATATTCGTCATTGTTGCGTTCTACGCTGCGAAATAATAAAATACATTGCGGGATTTTTTTAAAAACTCAGCACGCGAATAATGGCCGTGCGGAGCAGATCGTTGGCACTGTGAGATAAGAGATTAGGATGGGAATAAAGATACGCGGACATACCTCGATGCGGCGCGAAATGGTCCATGAGCACGGTCCGTATCGTCAGATTTAACCGCGCCCTGCAAAGCACAGAGGTTAACCAATTTAGCCTCGAATAATTCACTAATCTGGTTAGCCGCGCTGGATGAAAATTACAGATAGCTCCGGAGTTGCGCATTAGTCCGTCTGATTAGCGGCCTCGCGCACGTCCGTGTCTGTCTATCCACACGGTGCGCCTTAACTTGATTTAACGATACAGCGCAGTATCCAAACGCGCTGACGAGGGCCCACGATTTGAGAGAATAACTTCCCCGAGCGCGTTTCCGCATGTCGCATCCGGTGGTGAGTCGAGCTTAAACACGAAGGGGCTTGCGATTTTTATCGGAGCGTTACGCGCGGTGGACGCGATTTTAAATTCAGGATCTATAAAAATACTCGGAAACTGGAAAATTTTTACTGACTCAGAAAAAAAAATGTGTGAAAAATAGCAAAAGACATAACAAAGCATTAATAAAATACAAACAGCTAGATATATAAAATTTAAATCTTTTATATATTTATGTGCATAAATGTAAGAGATTTTAAACATTTTTAGAAAGAAAATTTATATTCAAAATTTAGATTATAAATATATCAATCGGACAAGCATTAATAATTTTGCTATTTTTAATTCTAGAAAAGAAACAACTAGATTAATTAAACTTCAACTGAAGGTGTTCATTAGATATTATGGCAGGTGGTTCCTTCGGTTAAGTTAAAGTGCCTAAGGCGTTTGAAGATCTTGAAATGCCATCGCGCGAAAAATTCGTACCGTCGTGCACGGTTGTCTAGGATTAACCTTGAGGGCTTGTTCCACACCGAACCGCTTCTCTCGATGTCCCAATTTTCTCGAAGAGCGAGACGAGACGAACTCGAGTAGGTATGTGTCGTCCTCAGTACCGACTTCCAACGGATACGAAGTTTCCGACAAAGGTGTCGCGTTTCAATTTTGATAAACTCCCCAGTACGCGTCCCTGGAGGGCGTCGAGACGCTTTTGAAATTTCATGAAACGAGAACCCCGTTTCTCTACTTGACTGTCTCCCGTGCGTCATCCTGCGCTGAGTAGCTTTTTGCGAGAAGTCGAGCTCCAGAACGAAAAGTCGTTGTCCATCCTTCGGGCGAGAGAGCTGCCGACACCGGGGAAAATGATAAGGAACGCTGAGCTTCTTACGAAAAATCTTGTAAGCGATATCCTTCTATTCTATCCTTCGCGTTATCTTTGTTAAAAGCTCGAAAATGTAGAAAAAGTAGCAGAGTTAACAATTTTAATTTCTAAGTTTTCTTTTCCCTAATTAAACTTTTATTTCAACGTTTATTTATAATAAATTGTAAAAGAAGAAATTTAATTTTCCTTACTTATGGGTTTATTAACAATTTATTATGTGAATATAACGTAAAATGTGACGACAATTCAAATGAAGATTTCCTTCATTTTTCATCTCTTTCGCGAAGAGGACACGCTCCCGTGCGAAAAATCCTTGTCGCCCTCGGAACGGAAAAGCAGGCGAGGAAAATGATAAAGGATACCGAGCTTGCCGGTAAAATTCCAGCTCCGCTTTCGTTAAGGTCTCTCGACGCAGCGTGTGCGGGATTTTTCTGGATTTCCCATCGACTTAACTGCGTGCCACTCCCTACGCTTTTTTTCCCCATTTCTTTTCCTTTTTTTCTTTTTTGAAGAATGTCTCGCGAATGGTTGGCAGTTAGTCCCTTCGCGGACACAATACCGCGGAACGATTTTTTGCAACGGCGAAGTCAAGCTCGAGGACGAGAAATCGTCAATGCCATTGTTACACCGCCGGTGCAATGGGGCGAGTCGATTCCAAGCTGTTCCACCCTCGTGCACCCTCCGATACGGAACCTCGACCTCTCGACCTTCCGCCATCGCGTTTCCCGTTTCGCCATTTGTCCACGCCGCCTGTTATTTCTTCCTGCCGCTATCTGAACACGCTTCACATCCGGACAATGCCCGATACGTTCCTTTCTCGACGACGAGGACGAAGACTGCGGTCGACGCTGCGCTATATCGTTGTTATCCCACCGCTTCGAATTCGATACATCGACATTCGCCTCCTCGCGAGGGGTGACAGAAAGGGAGGGGGAAGGATACGGAAAAAGCGCGAGACCGAGACGGTGTCGTGTGCGAGAGCTGATCGATGGGGCGTGAAACCACCGATAAAGCGACCCTTGGTCTCCGCGCGTCGTACGGGCGATATCTCGATTAGCAGCATCGCTTTTAAATTGCTAGTCACATCCCGAGTCTTTCGTGAACAACGAGGGACGGATTAAGGGGAACGAAGCAACAGGACAAGCTGGCTATTTTAATCTTGTTTTCACTAACGTCTCTTTCAATTCCTTCTTTCTAAAGATTTCTAAGAAGAAAGAGAAACATCAAACTGAAAGAAGATGCACACATTCAAATGCATTTATCCCTTTCAATTTAATTTGTAATGAAATGATACTTGTATGCAAAGAAGATTTCAAATTTGATAATCCATAATTTGACTTAATATATTTAAATATCTGAATATAATTCGTTTAATAATTCCTATTTTTAAATGTAAATTAACATTGAAATATTACTAACCATTTTTTTTAAATGGTTCTTTTTTTTAAACTGACGAAAATGTTTTAATTTTAACTTGTATGCTACTTTATTATTCTTTTGTGATCTCATATTCGAGATAATACATATAATTAATTCAATTATACAATTAATTACAATATTATTCTACACTTTTCAAGTTTAAATTTGTATTGTTCGTTGGTAGACAATTTTTAGAGAAGTATAGCATACAGAATTATTTATATAAAGATAAGGTAAATGGCTATAACTTCGTCAGCGGATATAATTTCGTCAAGCCTTCTTAAAATTAAATAAATTAAGCAATCTCGCGTCGATTATATTTCCCGATTTGAAACGATTTGAACATCGCATCTTCTATTATAAAATATATATCTCGTTTCAATTAAAATTTGAAATAATCTATAATTTTATTTAATATATTTATCTAAATATAATTCTCTTAACAATTTCTATTTTTAACTATAAATTAATATTGGAAAATTACTGATATTTGTTTTAAATGGTTCTTTTTTTATACTGATAAAAATATTTTACCTTAACTTGTATGCCACTTTTCTTGTGATTTCATTTTAGACATCTATATAATGCATGTAATTAATTCAATCATATAATTAATGCATATAATTAATTCAAGTACAATATTATTCTATCATTTGTCAACATTCGAGTTTAAATTCATATTGATCAGTTGGCAGACATTATTTTTTTTTAAATATAGCACACAGAATTATTTATATAAAGATCGCATCTTTTAAAAAATATATCTCGTCCTAATTTTTTGTCAAAGCAATGTTACCACGATAAGATTGACATAGCCGTTCTTTTTCATTTTCCCTATGTTTTAAATAGGTGAAATACCCGTTCGACGTGACGTAATGTGCATCGTTTTACATTCTCGAAAACATTTCGCCGTTCGTAAGTCAGCGTCGTCCGCTAGGAAACGGAGATGAAGAAACAACCGCAAAGATAGAAATATATGCGCCACGTAGTCGAGGAAACGAGCTAACAATTCGCGTACACGATTCCGGAAATACACGACGTCGTCGTCGTCGTCATCGTCGTCGTCGACGTCGTTGCTCGACGTTCTCGCTCGCGGGGCGTGCGCGTTTCCTACGAGAAACTACGTGCCGGAACTTCAGAATTTTATGTATGGCATTTCGTCGCCGAAGTATGCCGACTCGTCGTAGACTCGCCGTGGAAGAATAGCTCCGTCGTCTCCTTGCAAACTTTCTGTTCCTTCGTCTGCGAAGTACACCGCGGCTCGCCACCGCTACCACCGTCATCCTCTCATCCAGATCTTCTCGCTCGCGCGAGAATCCACTTTTTTCCTTCAGCAAAGAAATTTTCCGGAAAAACTCTACTGAATATTCTTCTCGCCTGGGCGTCCGATCATCGTCTTGGCCGCTATTACCGCAGCAATGGAAAAGTTCCGCGCAAACTATCTCCCTATATTTCGCACTAATATCGTGTCGATAGAAAAGTCTGACAAGATATAAAACCGCAGACTTTCATACATTCTTCGTTTAAGAAGCGGATTTCTGGACAGTGATAATTGTATCCAATTTTACTTTGATCCATTTTACTTTGATTTTTATTTTTTTTTCTTTCGATTACATCATGTGTGATTGCTGAGATATTGCATTCTGTATTGATCATATTCTATTCATTGTTAGATTTTATTTTTTGAAAAAAAAAAAATATTTATAAAATCTGGCGTCATGTTGAATAATTTGGTGCGCTTTTTTTACGATGCATCATTGAACATGGCGATTAAACGTTAATTAAGCCTATATATACGATCCATTGATGAACACAGCAAGGCGTCATGTTTTAATAATCACGTATTAAACGCGTCGTGACCCCGAAAAATATCAGTTGGCGTGAGTCAGTCTTTCGCGGCCGAGAGGTATAATATTACGGTGCGGCGGAGCATGCAAATTTTATTGTTTCCTCGACCGAAATTAGTTCGCGGCTATATGAACTCATATATTCCAAAAACTCGTTTTAAATTTTTGAGATTGTTCGTAAAAAATTCCATCCGCGGTTACTCATAAAAATGTACGACGTTGCGTGGAAACGCGCTTTAATGACACCAATGCTCTGTTTAACTTTTTACCATATTAATACCGTGAAAAAAAAACTAGCAGAGAGAAACGATCACTCCACCGCCCGGTGGTATTCGGTGTTTTCGCAGCAGATCTCGATGCATAATCTCGGCGCCGAGATTGACCGCTGGCCGCCGCCATCGCCGCCGCCGCCGCCGCCGCCGACATGGCGGTCCATGACCGACTATTTTGTATGTACGGAAGCTTCCGCAACGGAGCCGGCGGTAGCGTAAAAAGATTAGCCGTGCACGCGAGTTTGTAATGCTCTCACGAAAATCCAATTACCTTCGCGTCCCAGAATTGTACGAGCAGGTGCGGCGTAATTGTCGAACCGGTTGTACATTTACTGCCTTTGCCCGCTAACTCGATTATTTATTCGCGCGGAACTTTATTTTACATCTCCGCGCCCCGCGTAACGCACTCTCTCTCTCTCTCTCTCTAATTTTTTCTCCCTCTCTTTCTCTCTTTCTTTTCCTCTCCCTCTCTCTTTCTCTCTCTCTCTTTCTTTCGAGCCATAAAGTCGATCAGCTGCAAGATCTCGCGACGGGGAAAATATTGTTTCCCGGTATGCTCTTTAAAAGGAAACTCCAGCTTCGTGACTCGATCAAAAAACGACAAAGGCACACCGGAAGGAAACTCCTTTTTCTCCTCTCCTCGGCAGGCATCGCGATTTTCTTTTCCGTTCCGGTGGAATATCGGTCGACTAACGGAATCGAGACTATAGGGTTATATAACATTTGAAGAGAGAACGGAAATTCAATTGTTCGTAGCGATTGTGGACGAAGAACGACACGACGATTCGCGAGACATCCTCCAAGAGAGGATCATGAAAAACTGATTTTTTTTCCCTCCGGTTCCTGCCCATCCCCGTTTCCTCCCACCAGTTTCCTTCTTTCCTCGTTTCTTGTCCTTCTTTTCTCTATTTTCGGCCAACGAGCGCAGAAATAGCGGTATTATTGGCTTATACGTCTCACCGCCAAGACAATATACTCATACTCGTGCACAGTGACATTCCTACGGAAGGAGCCGATACCGTTCGTGATATACGTGACTAAATCGCATCTCTGTTCGGAGAAATCGGGGTTGTATCGTAATTCAGTTTCCCGCTGAGAGAAACTCTCGGTATTATTTTCGATATCCCGGTTCGCGCGGGGGACGTGAGCGCGGATGGCGGCCCGTAAATAGAAACGAGACCGGACATCATCGAGTCGATCGAGGATGAAGTCGATCTTTCGACCGGAGCTTTTCCAACTTCGTCAGATTCTTTCCCCACATCCTGCCGTTTACCATCATCCATCCATGCCATATCTTCCGGCCCGCAGTTTCCACAGATTTTTTCCTCAATCTCTTCTCTTACTCGCGACTTTCTTCGGAGAACTTTTAACGTTCGCTGGTCAAATCGAGAAGCAGATAGAGAAAGTTCTCGGTCTTTCTCTTTTTCTTGTCTTCTTGGAGATTCGGTTGCCCGTAGGGTGGCCGATTCGCAAGAGTATAAGGCCGACGAGGGTGAGAGAACGAAGGAGAGAGGGGGCGGGGGTATGATTTATCGCCGTTGCGAACTAAGATGTATCGCGAAAGTATAAGCCGAATCGGATAATCATGGCACAATGGATAGTGCTATATCGAGGCGCGGCTCTGCCAAGGAAAAGAGAATCGAAACGATCGACGAGAAAGCGACGGTAAATATCGACGTGCCTTTTTTTTCTACCGGCTCGATCTTTCTCGCTTCGCGTGGCGATACGCCATTCAATAACATCGCCAATATTGAATGACGGATGAATTATTAAAATAGGGTGGATACGTCGCATGCAGAATGCGAAATGAAGTCCGATGAAATTTTCCTCTGCCCGTCGATTTTCGGCGATTTAAATTATACAAAATACGGTGTAATTCAATTACCCCGCGGGCAGCGGCGCATTATAATGCAATCAAAGGGTGAAGAGTTCTGGGCATACCAATTTCGTCCGCGCCCATATATATCTTTAATCAATTATTCCGCGATATTACAGCTCATTATTAATTTGTATTGTTTCAAACACGCTGCTACGTTATTATTTGGAAATTTCATCGATCTGTTCGGAAAACGTGAATGCGGGATGAGACTCATCGAAATTAATTTCACAATTGAGTGATTCATTCGTCATTCTACGACTCTCGTACATTACGAATCAAAGACAACAGATAGGTTTCTTCTTTATTTCTATCTGGAAAAATAAACAGATTGACATTTATTTTACGCTTCAACATTAATCAATATTTAATAAATCAGGGGTCATTAGTCATCGTACCGATGAAGAAACGGAGAAACTATCAGGCTTTCTTAAAGGGACAGGGTTAAGCTGACGGAAAATCCAGAAAAATCTCCCCGTGCAAAGTGTCGAAACCGTAACGAAAGGATAGGCGGAGAATTCCTCCCGCTCTAAGCTCGGGCGTCCTTTATCATTTTCCTTGTGCCGAGCCAGCTTTTCCTCCGCCCAAGGGCTGCAAGGGGACTTAAATGTCTCACCATCGTACGAGATCGACGAGTAATGGAGCAAAGGGCGGTCTGGATATACCTCGCGAGGGTTAATGTTTACGTCACGTCGCGACTAAACGGGGTGAAAAAGTCTACGACTACATGTCGGCGGGGGAATCATAATAGGCGAGTGCTTATTCCTAAAGTATTGATCGTGCGCGAGCTCGATCGAGTCCCGACATCTTCGTTCGCGCCGTCGTCAATATTTGCCGGCGCCGTGTTATAATGTCGAATCGACGAACGGAGGAAAAATGTCTCGCAGCCGGGTTCATGACGCTACTGCAAACGTCACTCGGGACGAAAAGGACGCCTATCAATCTCGCGGCGCAATATCGATACGCATTTCCCATTTAATCCTCTCGGTAATTTCCTTAAACAAACACTGCGTCGCACAGATCCACGCGAATTATTTTCGCGGACCCGCTTGCGATTAAAAATTGCATCTCCCGCGTCGTCTGTATAATCCCGATGGCTCAACCGCATCACTGTAATGGAAAAATCATCCGATACGATGTGACGTTCGCGAAATTCACTCTTTCTCCATCCCCCTGTCACCTTTTGTTTGCAAAAACATCGACGTGATCGAAAATATTTCGCAAAATTAACAAAACATAATTGATTTCCCGTTTACATATCGATATACAATGTTTCAACTTTCATAATAATATCGTTAACAATAACATTGTTGATGCAAAATTTTGCGTTTAAAAAAATTCTCATTGTTGTTGGTTAGTTGTGATTTCAATGGATTTTATCGTTACTAAAGAGAATAAAACCGAGCTCGATTATAATTTAATTCTACTTGATCGTGCGGTTGCGCTAAAAACAAATTTTGTTCGTTTAAAAATCACATACGCTTACGAAAAACGTAAAAAGCTTAGGCACGTTGATAAATAATAGTAGCCTGCCATCAGGAGTATTTTTTTATGATACGTTCTTGTCTCTCGACACCCAATCTCTGTTTCGCTTAGCATCGCCAACTACGACGATAACTATTATAATCAGGAGTTTTGCGCTCTGGCGCGACGCCATCATCGTCGACTTTTGCTTGGAGCTCGTTTCGTAATGTATGATAACGAAGTGCCGTTGCTCGAAATTACTACGGTTACCGCCTTAGAAAACGGATATTATCTCGCGACTACAAACGTATGAAACAGAAACAGCTCGCGAAAAAGGGAAGAAATTTATCATGCACATATCCAAACTGAGTTATATATTCCATAATAATAAAATATTCTTAGCTAAATAACGATGTGAAATAACCCAGATTTTGTCATTTATACCGAATAACATTTATGAATTGAAAATGAGTTTGGATATTGTGAATTGCAGTAAAAACACCCGAAGGGGGATATATTACTAACAAAAAATAATATATATATTTTTCTCTCTTGATGGAATTTTGACAGCATTTGAAAATCAGGTTGCGGAGGGACTGTGCAACGGATATTTTGCGCCATGACAGTCTGCATTAAAAAGAGACGAGCTGGATCTGAGTCAATCGTCGTTATCTAGCCGTTTTTATCACGGGTACTGTCACGCGCGTCCCAGTATGACATATGGTGCAATGCAGTTGCACGTAGAACGATGGCATGTCTATCTTTTTTTTTCTCCTTTCTCGATGGCTGCCATCGATATCTTTCTTTGGCTATTACATTCTCCACTATCAATCGCGGTGATAATCAAGAGTTTCGCTCTCCAGTACAGCACTTTAGTGCATCTTGTATTAATTCTACAATATAAAGACCTTACGATGCGACTTCTTTATGATACTTTACCGATTCTTTCTTTAAGGAGCGACATTTCTTGTTCTGTTCAGAAACATTCGCACGATAAAAACAAGTCTTTTAATTTATGTACGGCGTGAGAATTTCTGCAGAACTTTAATAAACGCTGATAAATCGTCGTTTCTTGTTAACCGTCATTGTTGAAATGAGGAGACGAAATATTGAAAGCTCAACTAAGTTTCTCGTCAACATCTTGCGAATTCTCATAAATAGTACCGTACTTCATTATTCTAACGAAATGGAAGGTCAATTCACTAAGACGGCGCTTATTAATTTGAATGTGTGTTGCTAATCCTGTTGAAAAATTAGAGGAGATTTAAAATATACATAGATAATAATAACTGATGCGTACGCGCATTTTCGGTGCGTGCTTTGGAAAGATCATATCACGCTAACAACGAATCAGGTATTCATCGAACGCGCCGGTCACTAAATCGCGCAATTAATTGAAAACTATCGCGCGGCGCGTGTCCAGTACTTCCAACGAGTTGTCGGTAGCGATATAACGATTGCATCCTAAAATTAACGCGGAAACACGCGTCGCGTTTACTCCGCGCGCCGAGCATTAATTTGGCGTCAAAAAAAATTTTTTTAAGCACGTTTTTTTCCGCATCCAATTAACCACAATCAGATTTATTTTGACTAGCGGCACAAGCTATAGCGCAAGTTTGCGCAGAATATACACATCTTACGTATTTTAATGCGAAAATCTAATAACGCCGATTACATGCATATGAGTTATTCAAAACGTTTCAAATATTTGTCGAGCATGCTCAAATAAACAATTGCTGCATTTTTTTTTATTAATCTACAGTAGTAGATACTTTCAAGAGATCGGAAATGGATGTAATATATCTTATGATTTATTTTTGACGACTCTCTGATTAAGTAATATAAATTGAATTATAAATTGAGAGAATTGCAGTGTGCATAAAAAAAAAGAAAAATAAAGAGGAAAATAATAATAAATTGAATATATTGCGATTTAAAAGCACTTTTTATTTGCTTCCTGTATTCGCTTTCCATTTTTCGATGTGCATTTAATCGCTAAATGTCAAACTATTCTCATGGTCAATCTGAATTTGCACATGCGAATCTCCTGTAATTAAATTAACTGGATGAATGCCAGAAATACCGGAAAATTAATCAAGGAGAATGAGTTATGCGGAAGAGAAATTAATAATACGTGATTTTAAAAGTGTTTAATGGCATCCATTCAATAGATTAGTGACTCGATCTTTCTATTTCCTCTCGGAACAATCAACCGAAAAGCTCAAATCATGGTAGAATAATCAATTTAGCATTTGAAAAACATATAAATAAAAGAGAAAAACGTGAAATCGTTTTAGAAGGTAAGAAAAGATCGTCCCAAGACGAGTGCTCGGATCGTTACGTACGAGAACGTGAATAGCATCTATAAAGGTGCTCTCGCGTACTTGAAACTTTTGCGAAGCGCATTTCATCGCGTTTACTGCCACGATAATTATTTGTTGTTGGATTAAATAAAAATTCAAATGAGTTTTATGGAAACTTAGCCGCTCATCTCTCGTTGCATCGGGAATAGGTGGAGGCGGCAAGGGGAGGAGCACGAATCGTAGAGGTTTAAAACCGACAGGAGACGGGAGGTAAAACTTTGATCTCGTGTTATTACGCTCCGTAGATAGTAGAGAAGCTTTTCCGTAAGCTAATATCGCGTCGAAGATCGCGCAACAAAGCCTGCACAAAGATTCGCATGGAGAGGTATAGTTGCTGGTTCTTTCTCTCCCCCGTGTGTTTCACGAGGAACAGATCGTGCACGTGAGATTTCGCGGACAACGTACGGAAAATGTACAGATGAAAGTTTCAAATCTCGCTCGCGCGAAAGTTGCAACTTCTGTTAGGAACGTTATTTCTACGCGCGAGAAATATTCAAAATATCAAATCGTATTTCGAAAAGAATGGGAAACGCGAGAGTCTTCGACTTCGTCGCGGCTGCCTTCGCAAATATTGCATTCTCTCTCCGTCGTCGCGACAGACGGAATGCTCGATTCGCCGGCAACGAACGTTCGGAACGAAGATGGATGCGTAAAAACTCGACGAATAGATGTAAATCGCGCAAACCTAGTTTTTGTTATCGTGCTCGTCCTCCTTCTGTCGTTCTTTAAACGCGCGTTGCTTTCGCGATTGTCTCAGAATAGATTATAGCGCCGCAGCGAACGTAATTATTTCGAGTAAAATTTTGCTTCGTCTTTGTTCAAATCAAATTGTCGTACATTTAACGTCGCTTCCTTGAATCTTAAATAAAGTAACTTTGTGTTGCGATAAAAGAATTCCAAAGAATAATTAATATGTACGTGCAATTAAAAAGCTTATTAATTATTTCTTTAAATGAGGAACGATTCTAAGATTATTTTTTAACACGAAGAAACATTTCTGCTACGAGGACAAAATAATGATATCTAATGTTGTTAGAAATTAAGGTCTATGTGTATGTTATATAAGCACCAAACATATATTATTGAGATATCATCGCGAACGTATCGACAGTTTTGTAACGAACATAACGGAGCAAAATTCACGCGAAATTTTCCATTTTTGACATCATCTTGACGGTAATGGCGTCGACATCGATCTGATAGAAATATTAATTTTACACAGGACCGTTTGTAGATAGTAACATATTATAAACATAAGCGCTTCTTTATGAGCTACATTCTCACATTGTTGCATTCCATCTTTCGCAATAATCCATAAAATATGAGATACAAAGGCGGCAGAAGAATGTTAATATTAAAATAGGCAGAAATATGTTAATTTCAAAGCAAGCTCTTAAATAAAATCTTCATATGTATTTTGACCTTTATCACAATTGATAATCATGAAACGGAAATTTATTTTTCAAAATACTTCTCCTTTCTTCGCGATTTTATCTCAATTCTTACAAGTTTTATTTTTTAAAAACTGTATAAAATTCAGTTTTAAAACATGAAATGAATTTAAATAAGATACAAACTTGATATAATGCTTTGAAAGACACATATGTATTTTATAATATTCATATATTATTTTGAAAATATATATTAAAATAACAATATCTAAGTTTCATGAAAAGTGGAACTTTTTAATCTCTCATGATGAAATTAATCTTAGATATTTTTATAATTTCTCAACTTTAATACCTCCAATTCTATATTGGTACTAAATTAATGGAAGTCTCGAAATGCACAGTGATTATATGCAATTTACAGGCGATCATTTAAACTAAATTTGTGATTAGCCAAATCTAAATTTTTATATCTCGAAAGTACTACTTGAAGTAAAAAATCTTAAATACTTTTATAACATATTTAAAATATTTTACATATAAAATATTTTATTATTTAAAATATTTTATATATATTTAAATTTATTTTAATATTATTATTTTAATATTTAAAATATATACAATGTTATAAACTGAATCATTATTGCGATAAGAGCGATAAGAGATTAAATTAATTTTAAGTAACAGATAAGTTCAGAAAATTATAAATTACTCACCTTATAGTTGTTTCGCCGTCACTCGATGCTTTCTCGAATCTCCTTCTCTTCCTCTCTTATTTGTCTTTTGCACTTAGACACATACACTCGCGAAAACACAATCACACGCGCACTAATCGTTGGAATACGACGAGCTTGCAGTATAGCATTTCTCATTAATCACAGACGCATTTTATTTTATATTACGATAAGAACGAAAATTACATTATATGAAGCTGCAATCCGCTCGACGAATCGGCAGAAAATTGCGCGACCGACTTCCGGCAATGTTATCTCTGTTAAAAATATACGTAATATTTCGTACGTATATTATATACATAATTTTACTATCTTTCATTATAACTTTGTAAATGTAATTGCAATAATCTTAGAGAATCACGTTTAGTATTTCCTTGTCGCGATTGTATTTCGAGAAATAATACGACGACATTACAGAATATCGTTACTTTCCTACTCGAGACTCGTCGCAAAATTCGGTTTCATACTGTTATTGTTATATACGTCATTGTTATTATTTCTCGAAGTATAATCGCGATGAGAAAATATTAAGCGCGATTAATTCCAACACAATTATTACAATTATAATTAATTATAATAAAAGATAAAATGCCACATGAGAAACGCGTATACTATTCGTTAAAAAAAATAATGTGCAACTTTATGATTTTTTTAAAATCCAAAACACGTCGTAACTTTATGTAATCGTAATTTTTGCATTTTTCTATCGTAATAAAGTATCGTGTGAGATTAAGATCAAGAGTGCTACACCGCGTGAATCGTAATTGTAATAATCATAGAGAATTACGATTGGTATTTCCGTATCACACAATCGTATTTCGAGAGATGATACGCCGTTACCTTCCTATTCGAGGCTCGTCGCGAGACTGGCAGCAGAAGGTGACCGAATATAAACACAGTGTGCTACACGTCGCAGAATTTAGTTTTATATTGTTATACGTCTATACGTCATTGTTATCATATGTTGAAATACATACATACACATATATATATATATATATATATATATATATATATATATATATATATATAATCGCAATAAGAAAATATATATCAATTATTCCCAATACAATTATTACAATTACAATTAGTTATAATAAGAAATAAAATCGCTATATAAGAAGCGAAGAAGAAATATACTATTCGTTAAAAAAGATAGCGCTACGTAAATTCAATTGTGTTTTTTTTAATGCAAAGCACGTCGTACTTTCATGTAATCGGGATTTTTTGCGTTTTTCTATCGCAATAAAGTGTCGTGTGAGATTAAGATCAAGAGTGCTGGACCGCGTGAATTGTAATTGTAATAATTGTAAGAATTACAATTATGATTTCCTTATCACGATCGTATTTCAAGAAATAATACACAGAACGCTTTACGTCGTTACTTTCCTACACGAGGTTCGTCGCAAGACTGACAACAGAAGGTGACCGAGTATAAACACAGCGTACTATGTGTGCGAAATTCGGTTCCATTATGTTGTTGTTATTGTTACACGTCATTGTTATTATCTCTCGAATTAAAATCGCATCGAGAAAATATCAACTATATTTAATTTGGAAATATTTATATTTTACAGATTAATATTATATTCTTTAATTCCGCTGTTGTATTAAAACAACAATAAGTATTAAGTATTTTATTTTAATCTAGAAATAATAAATTTCGGAATAGTATATTACAAATACATAAAAATGCTTAAAAATTTGAATTTTGCATAATGCAACAATTATACTGAAAGATACATACAAGATCAGAAAGTTTAAAATAAAATATCAAAAAAATTCTGAAAAATCAAATAATATATTTAGAAAAAGAATATATTTAGAATTTTACTTCAAGCAATAACTTTTGAGATAAGAGTTTAAATTTAAAATCTGCCAGTTTACATTTAGATCATTGCTTGTTTATAGGTCTACATATGCTATTAGTGATTAGTGAGAAATCAAATTCGAATATAAGGCATAAATATAAGCGTTGATTGCTCTTTAATCCCGAAATTATTACTCGTGAAATAAATTTTAAAAAATTTATCAATTAATTACTAAATTTAAAAAATGTTTCAATGTTCACATTGTTACAACAGCAAATTATATTAATGCAATTTCTCTTTTTTAAATTCGCGATTAGAAATATAAATCAACAAGAACTTAGCACTTAATTGTGCTTCAGTTCTGAATTTGATTTTTTATAGTATTAGGTTTACAAAAATAAAAGTATAAGACAAAAATAATAGACACTCGAAAAAGCTTTTCTTTAGGTGAAAATTAGAGCTAGCCTTAGAAAATGCGAACCACGAGCGAATATAATGCGATGAAGTCGCAAAATACGATATACAGACTTTGAAGTATGTATTATAAAAGAAGGGTTGCAATCTTCCCCTAGCGAACGAAACATCTTGGAAAATCCGCGTTAATGGAGTGACGCGAAAGGATATGTAAACCAGATGTTTACTTAATTAAAAGTAATCCATTACTGGCGTATCGCTTGGCGCCCTCGCGGAGATAAACCCCCGTTTGCTTATGAAGAAAACGCATGTCTGCGTGTCTGCGCATTCACTATATGTTCCGACAAAATTATGTGGCGTAATAATGGCGCTCAAGTAAATGCGATTCTGAATATAAATGCGAATGCTGAAATAATTATATAATTAAATTTTCGACATACCCTTTTCGTAAACATTTATAATAATGAGAGATGTATTTTTAATTTTTTCTTGTCTGATGTAATTTATATACTTCACTATTGCATTTATATATCTTTGAAATCTAATTTGGAAACATGTATCAAATAACCTAATATACACATTTCTATCAATACAATTGATATTTTTTATTTTTAAAGTAATTATATAGAATAATAGGGAAAGAGTAACCGTTTGTTTCTATAATATTGATGTAAATGTAAAAATATAATAAATGTTTTTTATTGTTTATAAAATAATTCAAAAAAACAATGTAATCTCTCTATAAAAGCTTTCTCAATATAGCATCAAAAGCACTCAATAAATTCAAATATGTTTTTAAAAAACATACTATATCAATATAAAAGTCATTTATTTCTTATTTCTTTTAATTTAAAAATTAATAATAAATATTTTGCGCATAGTACATATATTTTATTCAAAAGATCGTTTCTAGCTGTGATGTTGATTTTTAACTTTTTCAATAAAAAATGCATATCTGACAGTTTAAAATAATGGAGTAATAAAAAAATAATCGAGTGGATAATAAATTAATTAATAATGATCAGAATCTCGAACTCTCGGGAGTTTACTCTCATTACTGGCAGATCGAAGATCTGAATGTATGAATTATTTCACTGATCAACGAAAAGGTATGTCTAGAATGTCTAGAATGACTCCGATGTCGCGCTTATGTATTCTGGAAGTTGCTTGCATAGACAACTTTAGATATCCGATGGTATGTCATTGGAGAAATGCTTCCTTGAGTAACTCTATCCGTTTGACGCGTAAAACACGGAGAAATGACACGAACAACGTCGCGAAGACTTCTGTCGCAAATGGAACATACGTTATCTCGTTTTGACAACAACTCTATGCTGAAGAGAGTATAGAGAAAAGTAATAAGGATTTAATCAGAAGCGGAACAAAGAGGTCCGAGATTCTTTAATGAAGTTGCTCTCGGAACGTCGAACTTGACTAGATAGTAATCTCGTCGAACAATGAAAGTGTCGTGTAAGTATCGTATGCAGTTTTCCGCTTCACGACGAAATAGTGCGAGAATGTCCTGGATTCTCGCAATTCCGAGATGCTTATCCGACGTAATCTGCGCAAGTGGCAATGTTGGTTGATACTTTCCATCAGTACAAAAAGGAGAGAGCAGAGACTACTGTCTCAAGAACAGAAAGGGAAGGAAGCGAACAGTTTCTCTGTACTTACCCCAACGTTGAATGTAGGATGGAGTATAGGAGAGAGGCAAAACGCTCGGTAACGGTAATTATTTTCCTTTCTCGGCCGCGACTGCTCAGCCCACAAGCTAAGGGCGACGAAGAACTGCGCTTTTCACGGATTAATTAAATCGTTCGCAAAACGTTCGCCGAACAAATACTCGGGTCGAAACGAGGAAAGGTAAGGGAGGAAAGACTTCGCGAAACAAGGTAAAGGGAGAATGAAAGCGACAAAGAAGGAAAGTAGGAGGCAGGGAGACCTACGTCATCCTTTTCTATCGCAAAAGTCGAGGAAGCGAAAGATAGTGATTTCGCGATAATAAGAGATATTAGACTTATAAGACGAATTTTGCGCGGATCTAAAGTCCATCCCTCTCTTCTTCCCTTTCCCTCTCTCCCCTATCTTGTCCTCTTACATTCCGCGATTTCTACTCTCATACATTCTACGATGCATGTACGCATATAACGCGTTCATGGGCGAAATCATAAATTCACATTTTTCCTTAACTTTTCTCATATCCCACGCATTTGCTAGCCGCCACATCGTTGATATCCTCTTGCTCCTCTCCCGTACTTTCCGTTCGCATGTTTCGAAGTGCGCGCACCTCGAAGTACCGGATAGGTACATTATTCAGTGAGGTAAAGGTTCGAGGCGAAGTTTATTGCAAAACTTGTACTTAACTGTAGATTCCGCGATAGGCCACGACTTCGCCCTACGGTACGACCCTTCTCTTCGATGATATAGATACGCGATAACCGTTCGTAAAAATTTTCTTTCAATTTTCTTTACAAATATACTTACACGACATTGTAAACGTATTATACAAGTAAACTTCAAAAATCTCGTAAATAACGTTTTCGATAAGTAATGCCAGATTTAAGATCTTAGAAATTTATAGAGGATATAGAAGTCGTAAAAACATTGTTGAAATAATTTCTTTTAGATGACAGAGAAAAAAGGAACATGCCATACTACTGCATAATAAAGAACAAATTCTTTCTATCATAATACTAATATCAAATATACAAATTTATATATAATATAAACATAACATGTAATATGACAAATAACTTCAATCATTAATGCATGAAAAAAAAATGGCGGGACAAAGTAATATAAATGACAGCTCGATGCAATCAAGCTGCGTCCGTCAAAAAAACTGCCTTCGAGTGCATCTGTGTTTGCTATCCAAATATATTTTTACCTAACGCATTAGCTAATTGGACGAAAATGATTGCTCGATAGTCAAAGGAAGCGGTAGACCTTCGAGGAGGGTGAAATCTGGGTGAATCATTTTGGGACACATAACGAATTACGTTAACGACCGCGAAACACTTAACTCTGATCGAGGCTGGCATGTAATCGAAGATCCTTTGGATAACGATCACAATGAGGAAGCAACCTTCCAATCCGTAAAAGGTTCGAACGTATGCGCATGCGAAGCGAACGAATAAAGCGTGTAGGGCCACATACGGGAAATGATTACGCGCATTCTGAGAAATCGCTAATGGAGATTGTAATGCTATCTAACTCAACCGAAATCCCCTGGGATGTCTTCAAGATTCTCACCGCTGAAAATGGCACGGATAACATTGCGGTTAGATAATTGGACGCGCACAAGCGAGATGTTACGAAAAATCTCGCAGAGCAACGTACATTCAAATTTCTCTTGTAATTATATAACATTACCAATTTAATAGTCTGCGAAATATTTTCTCATATATACCGAGAATCTAAATATTGATCCGTATAAATGGATTCAAAACATAAAACCCGTGGGAATAATTGGACAACTCGCGTATAAATGTTATGAAAATACTTACATTTGAAACATATATTTCAAATAAAACGTGATTTAATACTTATTGTGCTTTGTGTATTGAATTTGTAATATTTCATAACGTTTTATATATGAATTTTTCAATCAATTTTAACGTACATTTTCAACTGTATTTACAAAACTATATTTTTCAATACATTTTAGCTTCAAATAAAAGTAGGAAAAATTAAAATGGAAATATCGTCTTTAAGTGACAGAATGCAAATGTCCAATAAGATACTTCGCTACGTATATGATGTCATTTGAAGCGCTACGAATGTATCCAAAAGGCAAACGCGTATGCTTAAAGACCTATCCGAGTAGATGAGCGTAATGGCCGCGGCGAATTTCCGGCGTTTTGCCGACGCTTGGCGGCAAATATACGCAAATAAAACGCTTTCGCGTCGCTCTACGACGCTTTAACGCTTGGCGTCGAATACATCGCGAATGCGCTTCCCAAAGCCCGGGAGGTATCCCGTGCATTTACATCCTTTACGCGGCAACATCTTCCAACACGGCAACCCGCAGACACGCCCTCGAGAGCACCCCAGCACCCGCCGGCGGCACCGTGCGCGCGTTGTATCGAGGCGAAGACTATGCACTCCCTCTCCTTCCCCTCCTTTCCCTCCCTGTCCTCCCTGTCCTCCCTGTCTCCCGTCCCTCTTTCCACTTGCTCCGCACCATAAACGTCGACGCCGCGTCCTGACGGGATATACCAAACTCTTCAAGTGGGATCTCTTAGATGGAACCTTGCCTAATGCACTTCCTGCATCATCGCGCTCTACCACGGAGTTACAAGATTCAAAACCCTGAGGAGCTCATACTCTACGAGGGGCAATAAGGTCGAGTACCTTTGACGGGATGTCTATTCAGACAACGCATTCAATGTGCACGGAGGCTTTAAAAATTGTCGGAGTTGACAGAGCCTAAAGATTCGTGTTTGTCTTACAATCGTGAATTTTTTTTTTTTTTTTTTTGGACAGCAGGCATCAATTTCTTCATTTTTTATTTAAAAAGACAACACCACCAAGTAAATTGTCACCAAGCTTCTAGTGAGCAATGAATACGTCGCTAATGAATCTTTATATTGTGTAGAAAACGATATCGCAATTTGTTGACATCGGTCTTGTATTAATTATAATAAAATTTTGTTTTTGTTTACGTTAGTTTTTAAATTTACTTTAGGATGTTATATTCTATAAAATCTTTTCTTTTCTAAGAAAATATTGCTAATGTACAATTATTGAAGGAAAATAATGTATTTACAAAGTATGAATAAATATTAATACACTTATTATTTTTTCGGACGCGCATCTACAGTATTTTGTCTTGTCTATAAAACCGAAAAGAAAAAGGAGACGACAAAGCAAATAGCATTGATGCTTTGACATTCGGCTTAATTCATAATGGATCTGTCAAGCAAAAATTACGTATATTTCTCTTTTTTAGAGCAAAAGTATATTAAATAAACCAAAAGTATATTAAATAAAGTATATTAAATAAAGTATATTAAATTAACTATCCACATTTTAGAAACGACGGAAATTATTTTGCAAATACAAATAAAATTGCAAATGAAAATGAAATTGACGATTACTCGACAAGAATCACAATCTACGTCAAGCAAGCATTAAACATCAAGGGGCATATATTTTTCTTTCTTAAAAAAGAATAAAATAAAATTGAATATACTATTAACTATACATATTTTAGGAATATCGGAAGAACGATATTATAGATTTATAAATAAAATTCGTGACATGCGAAATACGTTCTTTATTTTTCGAGAAAGCTAATGTTCTAATGTTCTATTCTCATGTCTCAAGAGCAAGACTATTCGCTTTCGGGTGAAGTTTCATGTTATAAGAGTGGACAGAAGATTTTAGGTCGACTTCTCTCGCCGGAGTTTCGGTTTCCCTAATATCGACTGCATCCCCTCTTCATTCCTCCATCGGTCGGTCTCGAATACATATCACCCTCTTCCACCTCGGCTGCAGTGAAGTTTCCCTTTATATTTGCTCACCGAGAAATCTCCCTCGCATTTCCTCGAAAGGGCGAGCGAGAAAGAGTTCGACCACTCGTATTCTCTTTTTACTCGTCTGGCCTTCTCCTTTTACCTCCCGAGACGAGCCGCTCGCCGATCGATCGGCGTCCCTTTTCCGCGTGGTACAAAAACATGGGCGAATAATATCGTGAGCGGCCAATACTTGAGTCCTCTCTTGCAAGAGAGGAGAGGGCAACCTTTGTGGCAAATTTGCGAACGAAATTACCAACGGAAATCCGAAGCCGTTTCGTTGGAGTATACGAAAATCTACAGTTTCTTGTCGATACTTCTTCACATTCTCTTCTTCATCCCCCGCATCTTTCCCCCATTCTCTCCTCCCCTCGACTTTCGAGCGGCTGATGGATGGATAAAACGCGAGACGCTTCTTTGAATGGAATCTTGATGCGGGACTTTTGCTGCGTCAAAAAGATTCGCCCGAAGTAATGGCGCGTGCCTTAAGATTCACAACTTGCGCCTCGCGAAGATATCTAAGAAAGTGTAGCGATTTCGTATAACATGTATGTATTTATTCTTTTTTATTTTTTTTTATTTCGGTAAATTGGCAGGAAAAATTTAGCCAGGAATATTTAGCATGTTTTCAATTTTTTCTTGTTTTTAATAAATTAACATCACGAATTAATAATATACATATTTTCTTCGTTTTAACATATTTAATTATGAAATAAATGCAAACGTACATTTTACAATTATATCAATAAAGGATACACACACACACACACACACACACACACACACACACACACACACACACGCACACATATATTAGCTCTTTTATATGAATTTAGGGAAAATATTTACGTAATTAATTCATGAATTTCAGATTGCGATATACTTTTTCAAAATATAACTATATGTATATCAAGTTGACACATTTACAAGTTTGCAGATTTATTACATTATTAATATATTACCGAGATAAAGCGGCTACTCGATACAGCATCTTCGCGATGCGATAAGCCGCACCTCCGGGACCTTGCGTTGTTATTATTATCTGACCTGTTGGTCGGATCAAGATCCGCGGCAGGATCATCGACGCTATCTCAGGGATCCCGGATAATATCCCGCGGGTCTCCAGAATATAGTCCTTTCTAGAGAAGAGTCAAGGGTCGGGGCAAGAGTTAGCAACGCAATAACGTTGATTAACGATCGGTGTACAGTTCACGGATGGTGGTAGTTAAAGGAGTCCTACGATCACTGTCGACCGGCTCTCCAGTATTATATTGCGACTGTGTCTTTTAGTGTCCACGGATCGCGGCCACGTCCGCCTAACTGTCAGGACGCGCCATAGACTTCCCCTGAACCGATAGCGTGCATCTCTACGTGCATCTGTACGCGCTTACCTTTGTGTACACGTACACACACACACATACAAAAGTACCTACGTGCATCGTCGAGTATGCACGCTCGTTGGCGTGTACGTAGCGTGTACGTGCCGCTACGTCGAACTACGTGTCGGCGAGCGCACCGGCGGCAACGGCAACGGCTGGCTAGGTGGTACGAGGGTCTTGGATCGATCGACCATTCGTATGGTAATGTAAGCGACTACCGGACCGAACTGCTTGCCGGAGCCGAAGACCCCATCGGCCAACCAATGTCGGCGCAATGTCGAAGAGGAAAGGGAGGTATTCCCGGATCTCTCGCGCCAAAAGGAAGCAGCGCGAAAGAGAGAGAGAGAGAGGGAGGCAGAGGGAAAAGCATCATCATGCTTCGACAATATCCACGCTTCGTCCGCTGCCGCTGACAGGGATGCAGACGTGGAGTCAGGAAACCGAGTGATGTGATCTATAGCGTTAGGCCTGGCGCTAGCGATGATTTAAACGCATAATGGATAAATCGGACGATACGAGTGCATGAGCACCTCCGTTCGGGCGTGTTGTGCCTGAAGCCGAAACAGACGGCTATCAGTTAATCAACGTTTCCTGTTACGGTTTATGATGGATTTGATAAATCGCCGAGATGCGGGAGAGACCTCGCGACCTTGAGCCGAAACGTAATTAGTACGCAATTCGGAGACAGTAGAGAGGAAACTGTGGGGAAATGCGTTGACAACGAGGCGGAATATTTTCAATTGATGAATCATGTGTGGTAATGATCAACGTTAGAGCGATATTATAATCATATGCTATAAACTAGTATATGACTATCATTGAAAATAGATACAATTATAAATCGCTAGACTGCAAAATTAGTAAAATAATAAAGTTTATATATACAGAAAATAAATTCAGAATGATATGATTGCACTTTAAGCAAGGCTGATGATGAAAGATCAGAGAAGCAACGAATTTTCAAATCTCAACGTTATCGAATTTCGTTGTAGTAGTTTCGAGTAGTATATGACATAATGCGAGGTTCATTTACAGCAACGAGTCAAAGTTGGTGGAACGGCCATAGTATCCGAAACAGTCGCGGCATGTGTACGTTATAGCTTGGCGGCCGACAAGACACTGCGACTTGCTTGGATGACGGCACACATTGGCTAGTTTTGCCGAACAATATCTTCGACGGAGTGGCCACGGAAGGAGGAGAGACCATTGGATGCCGGGCAACCCTGTGGGAACCGACGAGAACGGGCACCAGAACGAAGTTATCACGGCAAAGTGCACGGTAACTGCGTTACCGTTCACAAAGCGTCCCGCGTGCTACACTTCATCCTACTGTCTACCGTTCTCGGAGACACAACCCACTTATCGAGGTACCATGAGGGGACGATAACCGCGAATGGGATTGTTCTCGCGGCCACCGGAAAGTGCGGTCGGCGATTGATTGGACGCGTTCCACAATTGCGCGACCGTTTTCTTTATTGTTTCTGAACGGCGTTCGTGCACGTGAAAACATTTGCACACCCCGGTTACGATTTTGCATCGCGGTATAAAGAAAGGAGCGCTGGGACACTTTGTCAGAATGCGTTATCTACCTAGAAATGAAACGCAAATAAGAAGGGAAATATGATGTTCTTCTGACGAGCGCGACGCAGGCAAGAGATAGAAGAATCTCGATTCGCTACACGCGCTGGATTTCCAAATGTTTGGAATTCATTAAGACGTTTGTGATTCCGGATGTATCCCTGGACGATGTTTGCGTTGAAGACACCGCATGACGAATAATTACGAATCTGCGCGGATGTAATAAATCGCTGTTATTTCTGGCGAGATAACCAGGAACACTCGACGACGAATGGGTCAAGATTACGAAATTTCGTAATTAAACGTGGCACGAGGATAGGTGGATGAAGTCTCCAGAACGGACGTTATTTCTGCGCTTAAGTACCCGAAACTTTGTCACTTAAGAACTTTTGACTGTTATCAAGATCAGCCGCGGTTACCGGTTCGCACATACTTCCGGTGAGAGCTGTCACTTTTAATTACTATTCGTAAAATTTACATCGAGACGATATCTTGCGTGGCTAATATGCTGGAACTACAGATTGCTAGAATCTGTAGCGATTTTTTTATATTTTCTATGATAATATCCTTAATTAATAGCAAGTTTTATTACTTCTCGATAAAGACATTTAATTTTCGCTCGCTAACTAATAATACTAATAATTAAACATTTTTATGATAACTATTGGTGACAATCAAAAAAGAATTTATCCAGAATACATATTTTTAGAAACAGGGATTTTTAAAAACACATTTTTACTAGGAGAAACTTATATATAAAATCTACCAATACAACCAATATAATATTTATGTGAATTATCATAGGAAACGCAAAATTTTCTATCACAAATGATTATTTTCGCGCTAGTAATATTGTACTTATTAGTGCTAAAATGATAAAAAACAAAACTTCATTAATTATTTTGATTTACACCGTCAAGTTTAAATTAAATTTTATGTTAGGTAACTATTTTATAATGTTTCACCCAACGGCATAAATCTTAAAAACCGCCAAGATGAGATAGTCGAGAAACGTATCACGAACAAATACTGATTTTCGCGCACGAGGCCGAAATTCCTATTCCGCTGGATATTATCACCTCCGAGACCATCGCGCTCCGGATGTGCTCCCCGTGCCTTTGCGGCGAGTCGTTGAGGCGTGCGCATCATTCCTCAACGAAGCAGAGAGCCGGTGACGTCGACAGACTTGCACGAGCAATCTCTACCAATCTTGGGTACGAAATCTGATTACGCGCCACTTCGCCCGCTTGTAAACTGGATACGTAAAATTAATTATCAGGAGGAAGAGCGGAAGGTACGTAGAGATAGGAGGGAGAGGGGGATTCGGAGAGACGACGACAACGACGACGACGATGACGACGAAGGATAGCGAGGGGTGGGCGCATCCCCTCGCGATGAGGAGTCGTTCCCGTAGGAACGACGAGGGGTACCGCGTAGCACCAGGGGAAGGAGAGAGTGGAAATTATACCGAATGGGGATGCTGGATGGCTGACTGGTTGTAATGTCTTACTACATCGGCGCGGCAAGTCCCGGATTCCGGCGACGCTTTTAGACTAATGACGCAAACACGCAAACACAGGCAAAACGCGATCCACAAAATTGCCGATTCGCGGCGCGGAGCAGTCAGCCGCGTCTGTCTCCCGGATGCTCGGCGAATTTACGACGGTCGATTTACCGTTCGGCGTTTTCTCCGACAATAACAGGCGCTGTTATAAACTGAATGCGCTAACCAGGGTGCCAAGAATAAATTAACACTTTCAGCTGAATATTACGACTTTTACTCATCATTTCGATAAATTTATCGTATTTATGCAATTTATAATGTAAGCATCGTATACTTGATGACGGATATTTCACAGCATTCGACAGACGTTTCGAGTGTCGTGCTGTTTTCACTGCTTAATCTCGATGCGGATACTTTCTGTCAGTTGAACTTGTCGTTTGTCGAAAAAGAGACAAACAATTAACGGCGTTATAACAGCGCAGTTGCTGATAATCCGTGTGTAAATCCAATTTCAATCAAACGCAGTTAACTTGATATGAGAGAGAATCGTGCTTTCATTAAAAAAAAGATATTTACTGGAATTACCATCGTATGATATTCCAATGAACATACATACGGGAATCGTGACGGGATTATGTTTATCACGCAAATGGGTATCTCGAATTCAATTTGAAACAAGCAATTTTAATAAGCGAAGTGAAATAAAAGCTCCTTCACTATCGCTTTTCATTTTATACTTTTATATTTATAGTCTCCTCAATCTTTATAGGGAATCAATTTTTCTGAGTTAATAATCAGTTTTATGTCTAAATAAACTGTGTTTACTAGCATCATCATCATTACATCAGAAAAAGAGTAAAATATTATTTTTTTAGAATGGAAAGAAATATTTCTCTCAATAATTAATTTCATTAGTATTATCTAATAATGTAAACTATTGAAATTCGTTCGTTCAATCTATGCGATTGATTGAAACAATAATAATAATATTAATATTAATGCAATAACAATAGAGTTATTATTATATAATTCGCTCCTCTCATTGTTGCTCGCAATGTAAAAATATAAAATAAAAACGGCAAATTTGATTTATCAAGTGAATTACTTTTTGATTGTCACGATATTAATGCGATATATATGTATCGGGAATGGAGATGAAAAACCTTAAAATACAACCTGTTATCTGTTACGTCGACTAGTATACATCGTTTATGGGCGATCGCTTTTGGTGCCAATGTAATATCGGCGATCTCTCTGTCCTTCTCCCCGAAGCGCGTAATCTAAAATTCGTTCGTGGCACAATTTCAACATCGAACCGCGATCGATATTAAAGTCCATTAAACTGGTAACCCGCGTGCTAACGGTTCCCAACCACCGCCGCGCGTCTGACCTGTGCGAGGTTGACCTACTGCGTCGAGGGTATTAAGTAGTAATCTCCAGGCACGATCAGACCGCGCGAGTAGAAAAAATCTGCCGCTAAAGAGGCCAGACATGCCGCACGCTCCAGCAAAACCACAATCTCCGAAAATATGTTGAAGCATCTGATACGTCTAATAATATTTTTTTTCCATTCTTAAATTCACAGATAAAGGTAACGGTTATTTAAACGCAATTAGGAAAAATTGAAGCAGTTAAAACGATTAACGTTTCGCGATCGATGTTCGAGGAAACGTCGCGTTAACGCTCGCCAGACACTCAATCTGAACGATCCGAGCGCAAGAAGGACGAAGGGGAATCGAAAGAGGAAGAGAGAGAAGGAGAGGGGGAGAGGGTGAAGTGAAAGGACCCGCGATAATTCCGCCGGCGGCGTGCTGCGATAGATTTTTACGAGGTCGTCGCGGGTTATAACTCACCTCGTTTGCGGGCGGCTCTTTGAATCCATTATACTCCCGGCGGCCGTAATAAATTTGGAAATTCTGTTAAATCCGCTTCGTGCCGCGCTAACGTTTTCCAATCTCGACGTCTGACCGCGAGCGAACAGCAGCGGACTGTTTTACGGAACTGTCGGCCGAGCGGCGGCATTAAGTGGTAATCTCCAGGTATGAGCGGGACGGTGGGAAGGACTGCAAAAAGCGAATTAAAAGAGCGACGGTGTGTCCGCGCGACCGCCGCACCATCGCCGCACCATCGCCATCGCCGGTTCCGCCAATCACTTTAAAAGGATCGGCCATTTCGCACGCGGCCGCGGCGTAACGATCGTTACGCCTGTTAAAGCAATATCGAGGGGCCGCGATTCGCTTTTACCTTTCGTCGGACATCGGCCGAGCCCGCTCAGACGATCGCGATGAATAATTGGGAACTTTTCCGTCGGCCGAGCCGGGCTCTTATTAATCGGCTTTCCGATATAAAGAGAAACGCGGAACTGCGCGATGTTTCCCGAAAAAAAGGAGGGAAAGAGAGGCAGAGGAAGAAGGAGGCAAAAAAGAGGAAATCCAATTACAGCACCAGTATAATTATAAATTCCCAACTCGTACCGCGCGGAATTATTCGTTCGAGGGACACGGCCGGCAGGTAGAGCAGGCAAGGAGAGGAAAAAGGGAAGAAAACGGCAGTTTCGTTGAAAAATTAACCGCTCCTCTCCCTCGCATCGTCCGTTGCCATTCTTCTTACCGGAAGAACAAATAATTCGACCAACAGTGGTTCGCGTAAGTCATTGAGAACGCGCATCGCTCTTTTCACGATCCCTCCGGTCGCCCTGACACTTTTTCTTCCTTTCTTTTTGGTTGTTCTCTGCCTCTCGATGAAACGGCTATCGCCGTTTTTGCGGTCCGCACAAAAGCTTCCGAAAAATATGTCAGTTCGAACAAAATCCGATTTGATGACGCGAGGAAAAGCGGCGAGCGTCGAGAAAGATGAGAGAAGTTTGTAGGCGGGACACTCTTGAAGATCTGAGAGGACAAAAAAGAAGGAGATAAGAGAGGTTAGATAGTGAAATTCTTGTAATCTGTAAAGAACTGAAGTCTGAGGAAGCACAAATAAACAACCGTTTCCCCTCGTATCCATCTATGAACACTGTCACAGGCAAAAGATTTCTCGACTGCCACTCGTTTGCTCCCTCTTATTATAGCTCTGATATCATCCTCCCGCTTACGATCAGTTATCATCGCAAGCTAACGACTTATAACATCAACCGTCTCTTTTTTTATTCCTCTCACTTTTTTCCTTTTCGTCTCTCGTTTCTTCTACATCCTTACCGTTTTACGTTTTTTTCCTCTATTCTTTCCTTTCACCAAGTCTCGATCTCTGATTCCTTTTACTGACTCGTTAAAGATAGGCGCCTTTACGAAGTAATCGGGATTCTATCGAATCCTGGGACGGGCGAAATTGCCAATCTCCGGGAATATAGATGTCTGAAACTGTCTGAACAACAAATACAGCAATAGTCGTCGTGGTCTTCCTCAAATGCTTTGTCGCATTATAGAATTGTAACGAATGACTTTACAATGACTTTTATGATTTTATACTTTACAACAAACGATTCTAAATACATTAATTTCTATATCTCTTACGCTTAAAATTACAACGCATGAATATTTGAATGCATATGATCCTTTTTATAACATGAGCTTGAATTTTATATATTTGACATTTTCCATCGATATTTTATATATTACACATCGAGGGCGATATTTTAACCGCCGACCGTCCAGAAGATCGATCTGCGAGACAAGCATTCGAGCTATTCTTAGCGAAATATTTGCTCGAATGCAGTTGCAGAATCCATAGCCGAGCGAATCCTATCATTGGCATTGTTATAACTCTGATACCCCATGGAATATATTGCGATCACTTTATACTGTTGCCGCAACTGACGCGTGTGATGTTTCTTGAATGCATTCCTCCGATATAACAGGACAAGAAAGCACTTCTCCTTTTCCTATACTGGACGCAATATAAACTGCGGTGAGAAAACAATGGCAACGCAATTTTCATGAATAATAAAAAGGACGAAATGCTCGAAAAAGCAGAGAGTTTCTCTAAGTTGATCCACCTATCGCTTTCCAGAGAGAGGACAATATTTTTTCATTTTTCTGAAAAATATGTTGCTCTCGAATCTTCATCTTCCAATTTGGAAATGTTTTCGTTTCTTCCTTGTTGTAGCTTTTTGGCAACTTTATTTCTTTGTGAGATTTATCACATAGGAAAGGATGATAGGTATCATCATTTCTCTCTGTGAAGTAATTGCTAAATTTAAATTTTAGTGCAATATACATACATTTTTCCGCATCAATAAAAACGCGTATTTTCGATACGTTTTTCCTTGCATATTTATTATTATTATTTATTGTTTATTATTTATATATCGAAAATTAAAATCGTGAAAATCATATCCATTTTTGAGAGCGTAAAGTTGTAAAATACATATTATAATCGTGTATATTTTCATTTTCTCTCTAATCGTAGTACGAAAAATGATTCCCATGCACAAAATCATCCCCACTGAAGAGATTGTAATAACGCGAACCTCAGCGAAAGCCACCGGAGAGTATTTACTTCCTCTGACTTGAACTCGCTAATAGTTTTCCGATCGATCTCGTCGGTCCGAAAATGAAGGGGTCATTAAAGAGCTTCCGAACTATTTTCCCAAGCTCGCAGCTTTTGCACTGCGTTCGTTGCAAATTCCTCCCGAAAGCTCCTGATCGTGAGATTGCCTTATGACCGATAGGGTAAAAGTACCAACGAATAGGCTTTATTAAATCGACGAATTTCGATAAAATTAACTTCTTTCAATTAAAAAAATATTGATTTAAACAAAATGAGATGCACACACACATTATTATATCTCTCTTGATTTCTCTGAATTATGCTACATTTTTAACTATCTTTTCAAATCCGAGAAATATTTAACTCCGTGCTTTAACGAATAAATACTGGAAAATAACATTTTTACTCTAGAGAATTCCACTCTTAATCGCAATTGTTTTGCGCTGGTCCGTCGTCTTTTATATATTTTACCAGGCCGTCTTCTTTTCGACTTTCTTGTGCTCACAACCACGTTCCCTTCTCATTCGTTGACGTGTCTCAGACATTAGCCGGCATTCTCCGCCATACTCCTTTCTCGGCTCACTCTTTCCCTCACGCCTTCCATCGTGCCCAAGCTTCGAGCGAGCTTTTGTTGAGCTTTTGATGGAGAGATTCCGCGCTTTGCCATGCTTGTCTGAAGCTTTTTCTTTGTCCTTTATTTTTCCCTGTTGCTCGGGGCTCCCGATAGCGACGTCTTGGTCCCAATTTCTCACGATCGAAAGATTCCCACGAGCTACTCAGCACATTCAGTGGAGAAAATATCTAACAGGAATGATTTCGATAATAACGCCAAAATGGTGTGGGGACGATTTAAGGGGGATATCGATGTCCTGAGGTTTTCTTTCTTATATTATTCGGCAATTGGTTCAATTTCATTCCTTCTTTTATCGATGCACATATCCATTCGACAGATTCGAATTATCCATTTTTGATACCTATTGCAAGCGCGATTAAAATTGTATAATGACTTACAAATTGCAAATCTGTATAAATAAATTATAGAATCATATATTAAATTCGCATGTTTCTTCATTAATGTGCAAAAGCAATTACTTTTGCAAATGTAATGTGTTACCGCACATACGACATGCAGTTATAAAATGATTAAAAGAGAATATCATTTATATGTGAAATTATTTTAAGACGATATATCTTACAGAAATCCAATCTCGAAGTCTGGAAACTGTATAAATGTATATGTATCGTTATATGAGACACGGACTCTTCATTCGTATATTTCCGTACCATCTGCAGAATGTTCTCTTATTTAATTCATTTTTTTATAAGAGAAAAATCATACAATGGATTGAATCGATTGAATGCGTTAGGAGAACGAAGCACATCCGTTTCGTCGTGTTATATACAAAAGTTGACTTTGCTTCAATATAATATTAAACAGAAAGAAGGATATACAATTTTTGCAGCGTAACTAACAAATAAATAGTCGCTTTTCTCTCGTTTTTTCATACAGAAGAAAATAGTCGTGTCATTTATTTTGCCGCATGGAAGCAAAAATGTTGAATTATTTTTAGACAAGTCGGGATTTTTAGACAAATCGGGACTCTCTCTCTTCATGTGTAAATTCGTGATTTATTTATCAGTTGCATAGGCGATGGCAAAAGATATCCATATTATTTTACATTATCATATTATTTTGCATCATCACTCCATATTTTTCAGTATCTATTGAAAAAGTTTCCTTTACCAATAACGCTCTTGGTGCAACATAACGACGCGCTCGACCTATATTACGGTGCATCTTCAAGTATTGCGTAACATATTTTTTCTTGGCCAAAATTAATTCTATCGCAGAGCCCTTTTTCATTTATTCTGTTTCCGAAATGAGATTTTATTTTTACAGTAGCTACCAATTTTTTCATTAAGTCTGTATCTTTAAAGTGTGCAAAAAATACTAATTATTAAAGTAAATACTAAAACTTGTTTATTAAGACAATATAAATTCGTCATTTATCGTTAAATTATGCAACGAGAAGAGGGAATAATTTAATTTTTTAGAAACAAAGTAAAATAAATTCACAATGTTATAAGAGTCAGTTTTTATATTAAAATTATTGTTATAACTCGTGTATTATATTTTTGTTAAACACTTTATACATGTAGATCCAGACCGGACCTGGACATTGTGGAGAAAAAGAGAAGTGTCAAATGGGAGTTCGAGGCCCGACAACGAGAGAATGCGATGAGAGTGAAAAATAAAAGCATTCGCGTAAGCAACGCGCCGGGCCATGAATTACTTAAGAATACGAGTTCACCGTTGGATCCGCGAATTTATAACGGCGGCCCTTGCACAAGTGGCCGCGCAGCGTTACTCGTACCCGTATGCCCGCCGGTTGAATTGTTTTAATAAAGCTGGTAAACATATTTTATTTCTTGTAACGCTGTTTGCGTCTCGTAAAAAGGTTAAGCTTCTCGTGTGGCTCGGACGCCGGCAAAGAATTGTCTTTAAATCGAGAGGAAAATGCACGCGAAAAATACAATACAATGCAACATGAAATAATGTCTCGCGAAAATGATGTTATACGATTTCACAAACTTTTCACGAAGCATTATTTAATGTATCTTTATTATACTTTTTAATTATAATAAAAATGTTGAAAGTGTCTTTCTTTTTTTTTGTGAAAATGTCAAATATAAAAACAACAGTGTAAATTAGTGATATTTTTATAACTGATATTTACGTTTTTTTACAATGAAATAATTTTAACATAACAGATTATGATATATAACACGTAAAATATATAATGATTTTTTAATTGATTTAAAATATAATTTTATATTATTTTATTATTTTATTTAATAGTCATGATTGTAAGAAAAAATCTATCATTCCTTCTCATCATATATATTGTTCCTTTTTATTATGTATTTGTCCGATTTCAAGAGAAAATTAAAAAAAATGATTGGAAATCAGCACAATAATATAATTGACGGAGAGATACAATGCAACTTTGTATACATCATATCGAACAAAACAACTGACTACGCTATCAACATAGCACATCGAGTCTGATAAAGGCTGTCTGTCGTCCAGTCCCCTCCTGGGACCGGAAAAGCTATGATCTGCAAATTTCATTAACACCTACCATCCGAGATAACATTGTCTATAATTCTGTGGTCGAATTGCAGAATCCACGCTAAATGCATACATCGCCGCGTCATGCCGGATATTGCGCAAATATTTGAAACAATCGCGAAAAAGCTGTCAGCGAAATCATCGATGATATTTTTAATTCATAGATATATTTCATCATTTGATAGTCGATATGTTCTGTCGATTCCAATCCGTTTAATTTCTTTTATAGCGAAACTTTTTATTAACTCTCTCAGCAGCTTAGCGAGCGAATTTTATCGTTGATTTTCGCCCGAATTCTGTGGAATTACAGTGATAAATTAATTCGGTGTCGGAAATCGCGAAAAAAACGTAATGTTCATAAAAAGCATGATTGAACATCGGTGATAACTCACATGTGTTACGCATGTTATGATTTGTGTAATAAAGAGGCAAAATAAAAAGAAATAAAATAAAAAGAAATAATTCTTCAATTGCATCTCATTTTTCTCACGCAATAAAATGTAACATTTTTTTAAGATATAGAAAAATAACTCGCAGAAATTCGCATCGCGTTTAAAGTACCTGGTATCATTCACATATGTCAATCGCCGATTTCGTATCGAGGTAGCAATTTACTCTTGATGTTTATGGTTTCGAACCGACCGAAGCTAGTGACCAGACCATCAATGACTCTTCATTTTCATGATGCGGTCATAACGCAGTCTGTGAGCGACATGCCGTTCCCGTAGATTTAAGTAATCGGTACATGCCCGGGATGCGGGGAAAATTCGACCCTCCACATTTACGCCAGGCGTATACGCCACGTCGACCTTTCGGCCCGTTCGAAGCTTAATTCACCGCGAAATACCGGACGTCCATTAGCCGGCGAGTCTGCTTTAACCGAGTCCGCCAAAACTCTACTCACGCGCGTACCGCGTTCACGCACACGTCGCATACCTATCGTACTGTCGGCTGTGTGTATATATTTTTTGTACATATACGTGCTCACGTACCTTTATCACGCTAACCTACAAATTCACGGCATTGACTAACGATCCCAAGCGTTTTCTATAACGCGCTGTTACGAATTAATTCGTTAATGGACTAATGTATGTTTGATGTTCAGAAATTTTCATCTAGATCCTTTATTCTCATTGATGGGGTGGGCTTATCGAGTTCACGATAATGTGCATACGAGAAGCACGAATCTATTTGCACAGTGAGTTTCTAAAATTATCATTAATCTATCGGAATACTCTATCATCTTGAATCATAATTGCTGTTTATGTTAAAAATCTTCTACTTGTGGAAGCGTTGACAATTTCCAAATTTTAGCAATTGTAAAAGATTAAAAATAAAACAGCGATATAAACTATAATCTCCTCTCTCTCTTGTATACAAAATAAATTACGTTGTTTTCTTTCTATGTTCAAATGAATATATATTATCTTTTTAGAATTTTAATTCGCGAGATTTATCAAAATATTTAGCATCGAGCATAATAAGCTACAATACATAATTATATGCTCGATTTTTCTCTCTCGGAAAACTTATTCCAAAATAAAAAATCTCTGTTTTTAATAAAAAATGACGTTGTAATATTAATTGTAATACTAATTGTAAGTACGGTACATGACTCGGTCATTAAATTCCAACGTAATAAGACGAAAGTGCCATTGTCAATGAAAATTGGGCAATAATGCGAGAAGCAAGGTCGCTATTTGGCGCACCTTCTCGGCTTGATGATCAAACGGCCGGCGACACAAAGTTTGCCATGTATAAACAACACAAAAGCCTATTGAACCGCGCGAGGCAAGGCAGGGGGCATTAGAGACAGCGGAACGTTTCCTCCTTGCAATTAGCTAGCTAATTGCCTGCCGTTGTGATACGGTAAGCGCATTACAACGGAGCTGCGCATCGGATGACTCTGACGTTATGTCGGCGATGCATCTTCGATCTGCCGGCTGTCGTCTGTCGGCGGTGCATTCAGTGGTCCGCGCATCTCGACCTGAATACATCGGCCTCACGTAATACAGGACCCATGTTGCGTTCCCTAATTACCGTCGTAGCCGAGCGAAGTCGACTCGTGATGAAATTATCGGCTTATAAGCGTGTCCCTTCCCTTTCTCTCTCTATCTCTCTCTTTCCGTCTCCTCTTTCTCTCTCGCTCCGCTTATTGGAATTGTTTTATGTGTTCAAATTCATTTTCATAAAATTCCGAAACGAGACAACAACCCGAATTTATAATATAATAAATTTATAGTATAATAATCGAGAAAAATATCCCAATTTATAATTATTTGTGTATTTTCTGGTTATAATAATTAGAGCACAATTTAAAAATGTCGAATCGATATCAAGCTATTTTTTGAAATATTTTTAGAATATTTTGTTGTTTGTGCGAATTATTTTTAATTGTTATAATCTATTCTAATGCGCTATTCGGGGAAATGTTTATTTATTTTCGAAATATTGACAGTATTATTTATGAAACTATTAATTATGGAAGCATGAATCAGAGAATAGGAAGAGGTCGATTGCTCTACAATTTAATAATTTATTATTATTATGAACTAGAGAAAAGAAAAATAAAAGAGAGAGAGAGAAAGACAGATTTAAAAATTACCATTTTTTGCGTTCAACAATTTGTTATCAAAGTAATTTTGAAAACATTAGAGTAAAAGTCATTTTATTTACGAAATATGATAAGTTTGCTTGCTTCTCGCTTTTCAACAGGCATCATACTTGCAATTTTTATCACGATCATCCCTCTGTGTAGGTTGAATAAGAAAAATCCCGTAGGTATTAAAAAATAAACGCATCTACCGTTTTCGATACTTATTTAGAAGCCGACCGTTGGGAAATCATACAACGAAAGTTTCCGCACCTCACTTTTTCCGTGAAATTATGGAATATCGGCGTACGAGGTTTTGCACTTTAACTACCAATGTAGCAACGCTGCCGCTCCATTTATTTTACCATCGATAACGTCGATTCGCCACCATTTGCTACTTTTACATCGAAACCGTATTATTGTGACAGGTTTTGCTGCCTTTCCAATAGTTATGACAAACGATTTAATACGCGAAATTCGATGCAGCAGTTTCAAATGAGTCGTAGTAATAACTGTCCGCAATTAAATGAAAGATTTCATTCAGCTTTATTTTCTGCGAATTATTTCTATAGTCAAAACGTGCTCTCTTCCAGAATTGCATTTTATAAACTATGATTATATTATAGAATGAAATTAGTTAGACTGTAATACATTTTCAAACAAGTATTATAATTTGCAATTTGGATGGAGAAATTATTTCTATATTTTTTAAAAGAAATTTAAGTATGATTATACGTATGTCTTATAATCAAATAAAGGTAACAGGAAAATGGAGATATAAAATAAAGATTCACTTATGATAATTCGTGGATGGGCGAGAGAATGCAGCATGTAATATGATTTGGTTTTTACTCTGTTTTCAATAGAACATTATATTCTACTCTTTCTCAAGAGAATAACATAGAAAATGCAAAATATTCCATGCAAATATTATAAAAAAATAGAAAAATTAAACAAAAAAATGTTATACAGACAGAAAATGTTTAAAAAAATTTCCTTTAACATTTTTTAGTTTACTGATAAAATAGTAGTGACAAAATCATTGAAACTTGGATGTCACTTATTGAAATAACGGAAAATCCTACTCCATTAATGATATTAAATATTAATATTAAATGTGGAGGTAAACGTACGTATTTCATACAATTTATTGTTTAAAATACTGAAGGGTGAAGGGCGCGTTCACCCTCGGAGAGTTGAGTGGGATTAAAATGAAATATTTGGGATATACGTTGGCTGCTCATTAAGCTTACCCTGAAAAAAGAAAGGGAACACTTGTGACGCGGGCTTATCCCTAAGAGTCCATTTCATGTCGCGAAACATAATCGCTGTAATCCAAGATGGCGTAAACAGTAATTATTCCTTTGAAAAGGACTTGCGTCCCTCATAATCCTCTCCTGTGACCCTCACTCGGATCTCATAATTCCATCAGAAGATCGTAGTATCTATGATTATAGTTCTACAAAATGCTGACGGTAAATCTCTTAATTAATCGACGGACAGACGTTGTATGGAAGTATTGCGTATTTAATTCTAGAATATTATTCCTATTTCCTGACAGATGCGAATATTTAGAGTATATTATTATATGTTATCTTTGTATTAAAATGAAAAGCCGCGTGTTAAAGGATTTAATTTTCTTCGCAATTGCAAAAGGTTGCAATTACGAAACTTGTGCTCTAAAATGTATCTACGAAATCTATCTCGAAATCTGTCCGAAATCTATTTTGATTATTAGACTAAAGAGATTATATAATATTTGCGATATCTCAAAATATAAAAAGCGATAATATAGAGATAAATGTAATAGATATAAAGTAGTCATAACTTCGTAATTACGAAGAATATGAGGAAGGGACGCTCTCTCGCAATGAAATGAATACGAACTTCTTACTTTCGATCGGACTCATTTTCCTTTTCTTCCCTGCCTGATGAAACGATCTTACTCTGCGTCACATTCACTTTTCCAATCATCTCTCTTCAAGTCATCTTTCGATATTCTCAGATTTCGCTTTATCCATCTCGCTAAGTTGCAAAGCCGACGGTATTAATCACGAGATCAAACGACGATTTAGGGTGACTTTCTTCGATGCCTCTCCAAATTCCTCTCATTCTGCCGTTCAAGGTGAGCTTGGCTTTAAAGCTTAATCCCTTAAGAGCCGCTCGAAACCAACCTACTCGATGCTAGGTCCTGTTAAGGCGGGCCGACTCGTTGAGAGGGTGGCTCGAATATTACGTATCCCGTCTTCCCCGTTCATCCTCTGTATCCTTTTACACCACCTGCCGCCAACATCGGAACATTAGTGCAACTTCAGGAGACAAGCTTTTATATTCCGGTAATGTAGCCGGCGCCGGTTGGGTTATTCGTTTAATGAAGTTAACTAGCGTGACGCTCGACGTACTTGTTGGTGAGACGATTACACTCCGCATACGCGCGTGAGAGAACTTGAATTTCCTCTAACCTTGTTTGAGAAAAATGAATGACCGAGAAAGAGAGAGAGAGACAACTAGATATCATTTGCGGAATCTCGTTAAATCGCGATATACGTTTATATATTTGACGCATACTATGTAACATTACAATCGAGAGACACTTGTAATACTTAATCCTCGAGTCTACTGCGTGCTTCTCCGACTTCCATTGTTTTTTCACAAAATCAAACAAAATACTGTACTTCAAAACGAAAAATAGGAACTCTCTTCAGAGAAATAATCAGAGATTCTACAATGAATAATTGCTGACATTGATAAACTCGAAAATGAAAAATGTACAATCATTACTTGTAAAATTTCTTTACGGAGTGTCTTTATATGGTTTACATTAATTATGGAAAAGTAATTTGTTATAAAAAGGAATTTCCGTCAGCAAGTGAAAATATTTTTTTTTTAAATAAATTTTTTTAAATTACATCGTCCATTATTTTCACAGTTAATTCGCCGATTTCACGACATTTCCTTCGCTTCGTTTTGGAGCGATTTGCACCGACGCCTCAAACTCGAGGGGCTCTTTTTCTGCGACTCAGGGCAATTTCGCATAGATCGATTTCTCTTGAAATGACACGAAGCCGATATATGAGGGTATGTACAAGGCGTCCCAAAAGTTCACCGCAGAAAGTTCCCTTTACCGATGAATCCTGTCATTAGTTCAAAATCTATTTTTTTCTAAAAATTTTAGTACGTTCCAAAAATTACGAGCGATGTAAAGATAAAGAATTTTTGTACAATCTTACTTGTGTTAATAAATTTTTAATTAGAATTTACCTTAAGAAAATTTAATTTGAAATCTAATATTTCTTTGACAAATTTTATTCGTTATCGAAAATTAGCAAAAATCGTGAAAAGAATTGCAGGTCAGTAAAGCTGCTAAAGAAAGAAACTCAACTTTCAAAAAAAAAAAAAAAGAAAAAACATTAAATACAATTTCTAGAACACCACATATATAAACCAACCTCCATATATAGATAGTACACCTGCATCGCCGTATGTGCTTGAATTATGAAGGCGCGTTTGCATAAGACTTTTACGGCGGATTTTATCCTACGTAGTTTATTGGCACGTCCCTTATTGGCCGGTCCTCTCACTTGGAACCGACAGCGATTAATTCCTTTTCCCTTTTTCCCTCCATGGCCGGATATGAATTTTATTTTAGACGCAATCATTACGGATGCATACGTACCAACTGCATTCGCCGCGGTGCGATGGAAAATTCGCTGAATCATCCGTTATTCGTGCTACCTGGCGCCAATATAATTTAGCGTTACGAGGCATCGAGAAATGTGGACGCAATTACGAAATCGTGAAAGTTAATAGCATTTGATGACTTGGCGAATTAAACTTGCGTTAAACGTTCCACAATTACAGAAATAAACTTCGTATTATTCTACTTCTAATATTCATAGAAATTGCAATTATATATCTATTAACATATTATTTTTCTATTCATATAGTTATTAAGAGCTTTGAAAAATATCTAACTCTCTCCTTTTTTTCTCGAAGTATCTTATCTTTTATCTGAGTCTTTTTAGATTTCGTGTCTTTTAGATTTCTACGAAAATATTAAGAAAATATAGCATCGGTTGCAAATTTCCAACTTACAATCTATATCTTTTTAATAATTAATGTTCAAATTAAAAAAATATATTTAATATTATATTTATATAAATATATTTAATTTTTTTCAATAAAAAGAATAGAATAATTTATTATTTTTTTATTCTAATATCTATTTATAGATTTATATCTATTTATATGTCTCTTAGTTTATAAAAATCAATCTCTTTAAATTATATGTAATTTAAATTCTATTAATCAACTAATATCCCATATTGAACTAATTGTTACACCATTTATTCATGTATTTTTTTATATTTATATTAATATTAATACTTAAAAAATTGGAAAAATGGAAAAAATGGACAATGAAATGCTATAACTATCATTACAATTTTGTAATAAAATGTTAGACAACATCCTCATCTCCTCATGTTTCACGTAATTGTCATCAACCTGCGGCTGTTTTCGATGCGCAGAAAATATTCCCTATAGATTGCATCGAGATAGTTTCCATATCTGTACACTGTCAAAATTGAATCACTCGAGAAAGCCAGCGAATGGCGGATGAAAATTTCACCATTCGACATTTTGTACGCAAATCTTCATTCACAAGTTCTCTCTTCCTAACCCATACAATCTCATCGAACCCCATCACTCAGTCACTCTTTCATCCGGCAACTTCTCAAGTGTCTTGAGACATATCGAAGTGCGCCGGATTACTTTCTCGTATCTCCTCGGGGATGGAAACTTTACAACCAGTCAACATACAAAGATCGCGAGAAGAAAGTCGACCACGGCGAAAGTTGCGAGTGAATTGGCGGAATATTTCGCAGTTGAATACCAGAACTGTCGGAGTCCGATTGCACTCTCGCAGTTTCTTCTCTCGCTTCGAGCGAGAAGATGAAGAGAGAAGTCTTCGTCGAAACATCATTTCAACATCGGAAACATCGAGATAAGAAATCCGCGTATAACAAGAAATCCTAAAAGCGGGCATACTTCAAAAAGTATACACCTAGTTATTATAACAATGTGTACTTAAATGCATTACAAATAAAAAATGCGTCATCTTCATATATCACTTTATAAAAAATATTTAATACGGAAAATAAAATTAAATTTAAATATAAAATTAAATATAAAATTATCCAAATTATTTTCGCTTTTTGTAATATTCGAAGTGAAATCTCTCGAGAGCAATCGGATTGTTTTGAATTGACTGGAACGTTACTCGAGGATCGTGATATAATGGCCTCCGTCCGTCGCCAAGTCTGAGTTGCACGTTCTTGGAGATGACGTCTCCAGATGCTGCACATCTCTCGTCTCGCGAGATACCTTGCGACGAGTATTTGCGACTCCGATTACGAAAGTCGAAGACGATTCGATTCAACCATGGGGAAGGACGATACGAGACGAGAACGATTCTCCCATCGATTTTCTCGGGCACGAATCTGCCCTCGAGCTGCTTTTTCCCTTGAAATATGCTGATTATTCGGCGCCAGTCACGTTTTTGTATTACATCGAAATTACGATACGTTATCTCGCGCCGAAAAGACGGAAAACAGAAATTTATTATTTTCCCTCCGTTATTTATGCGTCCGGTTTAATTTCCAGAATCTGGAAGTCACCAAGGCCTACTTCTTTTGGGCACGTATCGCGCGCCTTTACTTTTGTATAGCGTCGCACATTTAGACACGAGAGGAATTTATGCGCGACGTACAATGATTCAGCACGCACTCCTCGTTCTTGGGCGCAATCCCCGCGTAAGCCATCGATATTTCAAAGATCCGAGTGCGTGTCACTTTCGCGGATCTCTCCACGATTCGTGGATTCTCTAGATCCCGTGAGAAATCGTCGATTTTAGACTGTCGTACATCTGGTTATCCAGTAGCGATTTCGACGTAATCGGCATCGGCGAATTCATTTCTCCTTCATTCGCTTTCCTTCTTCCATGAATAGATCGATTCTCGTTTGCTTTATAATCTCGGTTATCAATTATGTATAAATCAAATGATAACGTGAAAGAGAGCGTTTTGAGGCCGCACGAATTGATCACCTGTTGCTCAATCAAATATACGAAACACCGCTGTTAAAATTACGATTTATTCCTATTATATTCATTTTCGCCGCCGGCTGAGGTAGGGCAAATATTTGCCGCCGATGGCAAATGCAATTGCGGCTCGGTAGCGCGTAAATTTTGTGGAAATACACACGTTACGAAACGCCTCTCTCGTAGTAAGGCCAACATTGTGTTCGCGGGATTGTCGAGGTGGGGAAAGGTCAACAAAATTCTGAAGAAGCGCTTGTTGCTCATTCGTTTCCGCTAAAACGGTGCTACCGAGGCCTTTCGCGCTTCGACCCTCTCGAAAAACAATTTCTTTATCGCCGGTACGTAAACGTCCCCTCGTAAAACGGTGCCAAGAGATCGGTCAGAATCTTTTCCACCGCGTCGACCACCCTTATACGGACAAATCCTCGAGAAGGAAAAGATGTAACATCTCATCCCTCTTTGGGGGCGTATTCTGAAATCTTACGATGGTGACGCGGAGAGACGTAAAGCCGAAAATAACGATAAAAGGATCCTTTTCGAATAGATGCGCGCTGAATTTAAAGAGACGGAAATAAAATCGTATGCCGTTTGAAATCGATCATTTCGCGTTGACTTCATTGTTTCACTCGAACGTCGACTTAAATCAGACGAAAATACGAAAGACTAAAAATAGAATGAAAGAATAAAGTAATCGATATCACGGATATTGAAACGATTCGATTAATATGATTAATATCCTATATTCTATTGTTCTATTCCGGTATGTTTGTCAATATTTAATTATCAACAAATTATTCTTGTTTGTACGATAATGTCAACTTGATGTAATCCTCGCGTTAATAAAATCACTTCAAATTATTATCATTATCGGACTCTATCAATCAAACTTAAAAATATGAAAGCAATTAAACGACAAATATATTCAATACACATATGTACACGTACAAATGTACATGTTCCCAGAAAAATCTTATAAAACCATAATAATCGTCACAAGACATCAATCTTAATTATTTTGTAATTTAACACGTAAAAGGCGTACATGTGATCAATCAGAAGCAAACGCATTAATAGATTTTCGTTGCTTTTCTGCGAAATTAATCAAGTTAATAAAATAAGATCTATGACTTAATTTTGTCGTTATATCTCGTCGAGATGAAAATCTCTAAAAAGAAAAATTCTTTCTCGCAAGAAATATCGAAGTCTTACGATCGCATTGCGGCAGATATAAATCTAAATGTAACGATAAAAAAAACTCAATGTGCATCGAGTGAAATATGTTGAATACATTGGCAAAAAGAGGGGAAAGAACGACTGAGAAAGGGGGAAATAGAACGTGGAACATCGTAAAAAAGATAATAAAAAGGAAGGCGTTCATCTCCAGGGGTAACTCGTCCACTCGGTCCATCATATTCGCGCTTTTACGCACGTATTTGCATACATAGTCAAGTGGTACAGGGGCTGAGAAATCGCAAATAAAGGAGAAGAAAAACCTGAAATAAAAGAAAGTTTCGGAAAGAACGAGCGATGGTAGGAGAGGGAGACAAATTCCTACAAAATCACGATATCTTCCAAGAGAGGAAACCGGCATCTCTTCGTCATCTTCGTTGTCTTCGCCATCGTTTCTCGGTCGTACAATAGTCATCGCGCGCGACCTCGGACACAAGGAAGGCGCGATGGCCGGTTCGCCAGGCGGACAATAGCTTTGCCGACAACTTTGTTGTCGCGACGCGGTCGACGTCGGCGCTTGTATTGTTTGTCGTCGTCGGTGGAAAAGCGCGCGGAAAGAGGATATAGCGAGAAATGCAGGAGGCGGGGAAGGTGGAAATGGTTGCGGGGACCATGCGGAAAGTCTGCAGGCGATTTCTATTGTCGACCGCGAAACGCTCTCTCGGCCGCCGATATAATTGGCGCAGCCGCGCGCCGGATAACTCGGACGATAACGAGGACAAAGAAACGGCGCCGCGAAAGAAGACAATGAGAGGAGGGGAGAGGAAAATCCCGAGAAAGTCCCGGGGGTTGTCGAGCATTGGGTCGCCGCTCTCTTCGGCCTTTCTGACGATAATAGCACGCGAATCCCGTGTTAAGTTTGATAGACTCCACCAAGTAAAGAAGACGGGACAACTTATACAATAGCTCTTAGAATTTCTCAATATATAACTGACTATAACAAATAGCCGGTAAATTTCTGCTCTCTATTCGCCATGTTTTTATTTCTGCGCAATATATACGAGAATCCGACGATATTTCGCAATTTGTTCGCATATTTCCTATTATTTCGAATGTTTTTTCAAACGCATGTTTATTGCGATTTACATAATCAGAAAAATGACAAAGTTAAAAGTTCTGTTGTATCGAAAGGAATAAACTCTTATAGGTATAATAATTTCCTTCTTCATTCATATTAAAGATAAAACTATAATTTATAAGAGAGTGTAATTAACATTAATTTTTTTTAAGAAAACTAAAATTAATGAATCAAATCAAATTTGTATTGCATTATATTCCATATTTCATTATATTATTATATATTATATTACATATTATATTTATATTACATTTCTGTGTAAATATTATTATCTTTCTAAATAAATATAATTTTCTGAAAATCGGGGGAAAATTAACTTATTAGATTGACATTCACATATCATAAATACATTCGAAAATCAGGAATATTATGAACCACAGAAGAGCGAGAAATCGAGCTATTTTTATCGAATAATTTTTGGTCGAAAATCTTTGATAAGGAGAATTAAAACGACGGTAATAATGAAGTGGATAAGAGAAATCCAATAACTTTTCCTTTATCTGCCATCCATCCGAATATCGATTATTAGAATAATAGCGGTTAAAGAGGATATCACAAATAGAGAAAAAAGAAGAAAATACAGCTAGATATAAACATGTGTCTTTGAATATATATTTAGTAAGCTTGACTACTCATCTATCACTACTCATCCAAGATCGAACAAGTTCATCGGTTTAAAATGTATTTGTGAATGAAGGCGAGTAGATCAGAATACGCGAAAGTACTACTACCGACCACTAACTTCGCCTGCGAGTTCCGATTGCTCTTGTAATTGACGAGACTGTGAAAGATGGACTTTCTAAGAGCTACCCCGAGGCGTTGGTGGTAATTGCAGTTTGATCGCGCCCTTACTGCAAACTTTCACCCAGTTTGTGGGCCTTGTAATAAGTCTCAAGTTCGCTTTCCAGTAACTTTAGTCTCAGACAGTGAAAACTTGTAAAAATTACAGAAGTACCCTCTTCATAAATTGTAATTCGAATGTTATCCAGTTGCAAAACAGAAACGCTTCCGCAAAGTATATTGAATAATAATTTTTAATTGATTAATGAAATATATAATTCAAAATAATATCTTACACATTTTTAGGAAGCTATAATATACATTTTTAATTCAAAATAAAAATCTACATCAAATAATCTCAAAAAAAGCATCAAAAAATTTAAAAAGTATAAAATTTTAAATAAACTTTGTGTATAATTCTAGAATATAATTGTAGAAAATAATTTTGCAATACATTGTATATCTTTTTCACTTAATTTTCCATTCACGCAAAACTCCATGAATAATCACACACGCGACTGCTTCGAATGAACAACCAGGCGTCAGGAGGTCGCTATTAAATCAACTCAAGAAGATTGTCTTTATCTTTGTCGTATGAGTGCCGTCGAAACGGAAGCAGGACAATCGTGGGAGTTGTTTGGAACTTCGTATGCCGCGTCCCCAACTTAGATTTAACTATAAGTTCACCCCAAGGATTAATGTAGCGCCGTCGTAATTACATGAAGAACGGGAACGATGTGGGTCGAATCACGTGTACCTCGAAACAGGTCGAATTAATCTTCTTGCTCGCTCCAAAGGCTAAACTTTACGCACGACTCGCGCACGACTTCCTTTGAGGCGATTCAGCCTCTATCGAACATATCTTTTAATTGGATATCGATGAGATGCGCGGGTGCTTTGTGTGATCTCTTAAAGTTCATGTTAGTGAAGATGTTACATTTTACATTAAGATGATCATTACATTAAGATGATCTTTCACAAAATGTTTTTTTTATGTTCAGAAGATTTTGACGGACTATCCATTTTAATTAACTTGATATGCTTTTCTTTTGTTAAAACAAAATTTCTGTAATTTAAATTTATCATGATCCTATTACATGTGGTATAATTACATTAAGACATTCAAATTATGAAAATGAAAAAACAATGTACAAAAATGCTGAATTAATAATATTAAAATTATGAAAAATGCTGAATTAATAATTAAAAATTAAATTAAAAACTTTTTGCAAGACACATTTTCAATTACATAACATTCAAAACCGCAAAAAAATATGAAGCGAAAATATCACGCGATTCGTTTGACCCTTTTGGCAAATCCTTTCAAAAGATCTCCGTGGTATATTGAATTCTGCGATTTCATTCCGCTGATCACATCAGCGTTCCCGCACATCTATCCATATCAGCGGACTACCTTTCGAGAAACGAAAGATCTGTTTTCCCGGGGTGGGAAACGGGGCGGTCCGGTCAGTTCCAGTGGCTTTTCCTAACTTTCGATCCCGCGAGACTGGTCGCTGAATGCCCAATGTCTACGATCCACAGAGAGCTATCTTAGTTTTACCCTACGGCACGTCCAATGTATAATTGACGAGTTGCACAAAGTTTGTTTCGTTTCAATGTAAAAGACGTGTATATGTCAAATATTTTGACATTTCCTCCAAATACAATATTTCAGAGCATTAACCTACGCGATCTTTCAACTAATCGCATATACAACTTCCTCTATACAAGTCACTCTATTTAATTATTTTGATATCTAAAAAAATATCTACATACCTAGATAAAAAATAGAAGCAGTTAAAAATAATATCTTTTGATTGAGTATACTCGTGTGCAAATACGAAGGATATATAACAGGTATATAAAAGTTCAGGCAAATTCGTTTTATGAGATATTCAAAATCCGATTTTCTATTCAAATCATATCTCGCTTTCAATAAAGGATTTAACACAATTTTTCGTATAAATAGTTTATAGAAGTAATATGACAGTTTTGACAGTAAAAATATTTTCCATGTATTACGTATATTAAAGTGATAGATAACCAAATCATTTTCTTACTTGGAAAATCGCATCCATTATAATCTGAAAATTATGTCGGTGCATGTCTTATTATGACCATTATACATTCGCTCTTCTCAGAGAATTTGCTTAAAAGATACATAAGCTTCTTCTCTTCTACCTCTATAATTTTATCAGTGCCTCTTTCGTGCTGCATAATGCATCGGTTATTCCTCTGTAGACTTTTAAACGTCATTAAAATACTTAATAACTAAAGATACTTGTTTCTCTTTGTGATTACAGCGGAGAATTTACCGATGGGTTTTCCAATGATTACTCAAGCGCCGACGACAAAGGTAGTCGAGATGGGCCACAACGCGGTTCTTCTTTGCACGGCGGTTGGATCCCCGACGCCCATCATCTCCTGGGTGCGAGACATGCTACCTATCGACACGTCAAATCCACGATACACAGTCCTGGATTCCGGTAAGTAACGAGCACCTGTCAAAGTACGACCGGAGCATCATATTATCGTTCGTTTTTTTGAGAGATCGTTGTGCAACGCGTGTGCTCGAAAGCTCCAACTAGTTTACGCAATTTTAGCTATTAAAAGCTACCGATACGATGCGGCAAAATAAGCGCGACGTTATCGCGACGAGCGATTTATTCGCGAGACGGGAGAAAAGGGACGCGCAAGGACGAGGAGCGAAATATGGCGGATACAGTGAGAGCGATCGAACGATGACAAAGGCTATGAAAGATAGAAAGATTAAGAGTGTTTGGCGGGTACACAGGTAGGTAACAATGGGGCGCCCCGTCGACGGCGCGCGACCGCTGGCGCATGTCATATCTCGTTGAGTGCTCGGGGTGCGTAAGTCACTGTCAACTCGCGGCGGCGTTGATCGAGTGGTCACGCGATACGCGAACATCCAGCACATCCATCTCGTTTGCCGAGAGCGCACCTGGCCCCTTCATCCCCCTCTTTCGCTCGTATTCACCGAAGCACACTTTGTGCCCGATCGTATGCGCGCTCATAACCGTGTCGTTAAAGTGCTTTCGCGCTATTTTCATCGCTGCGATTAACGATCCGGGTTAAATAGCGATCCGCTCGAAAATTCATTACGTCGTCTTTTCATCTTGACGATAGCGATCCGTAAAAGTCTCGCTAAAACGCGCTATTCGCCGAAGAAATTCGCGAATTTATAACTTGAACGATGACCTTGTTTCAAGTTGTATCTCGACCGATATGTGGTTTTTCGCGAGGAATATGATAATGCGATCGATAATCAAATACACAGAATGAACAAGTTCATTTAAATGTTATTGATGTTACGTGTCTTTGTTATTTAGAATTCAAGAGCACGGCGGTCGGAAATACGTTGCGTGTCTGACCGCACGTCGCTCTGACTACTGCCACATTTGACACATGTACTCTAAAGATCCGCACGTATTAATCTACGACCTCGTCAGTTTAAACAAAAAAATGTTAAAGATCTTTTTACAAGCATCACCTCGTGACATTACTACGAATGTCCATTAGCGTCTTGATAAGAAATCTTGCTTACAATTTATCCAATTATTTATTAATCCAGAAATAATAGTAGTAGCACAGTTCTTGTCTGATAATAGATAAATGTCAACTACCTCTCTTGATGTTTCCTAAATATAAACGTACTACTTTTAAAATTTAATTTACATTTTTAAATGTAATTTAAGAACGAATATTATACAATATTTTCTTCCACGGTATATATTTTGCCACTAAGTTTGACCCAACTCCATAAGATATCTCATGATCACGATAAATTCGATACATATAAATCGTGATGTCCAAAAGAATCCTTTTTATAACACAATTTCTTCCCTCCTTCAGTATTTTTCTTAATGTCTAAATTATAATTAAGAGGAGGGAAAATATATTCTCGAAACTGTAAGGCGCATCGCTGCCGAGCGGAAACTCCTTGCGAAATATATTAATAATACTCCCCGAGGAAGTCGACGGCGCGATAAGGGAGGGCGAACGAATAATTTTCAACGAGCGTTATACGGAGTTTCGTTAAAGCGCGATGCATCCCATTATCATTACCTTCGCCGCTTACACGGGGCTACACCTCCGCGCACCTTCGCGTACATACCGTACGTACGAATGCATGTATGTATAACGCTCACTTTGTTTTTATCGCATGGCGGCGGTATCATTATCGAGCGGCACGTCACGTAATACCGGCGGTGCACTTCCCCGGACTATCTTTACGGTGCTCGCCGCAGTTTGCCGCGACGTGAAAAGTGTACATTAGATGCAACGAAAGCCGCCGCAACGTGTATGCAACGCACACAAACACACACGGGCGCGTACATGCACGGCGCGGCTTGCACCGTGCCTCGTCGTATGCGTGTGCGCGTTATGTATTATGGATACGTTTGCATACTCTCCTCGGCGCATCCGTATGCATCGAGGCCGTGTGGGAACGAGGCGTCGATACGGGCGTGTGTGCGCGGCGTGGCAATCTTGCTCAGAAATTGCCGTAAAGAAACGTCACGGTGAAGGAAATTCGTTCGACGGCCGAAAGATCGGTAGATCCGATCAAGAAGTTCGATTCCCGCGATGCGCGACGTTGCCCCCCCCCCTCTCCTCCTCTGCTCCCCATTGAAATTCATCAATTTGACAAGCGGACAATCAGGCGAGGTGATCGGAAACGGGGGTCCTCCGCGAACGAGTCCGTCCGATTCCGACCAACGGTCGTTTTCACGATCGATAGCCGCGATAATGAAGTATGTCGAGCGTTTATGTAAATTCGTTCGGTAGCGAGAGGGGCGGGCCGTTACGCGGCTATTATTATTGTAATTAGATGGGAGGAATAATGGCGTGTACTTTTAGTGTTTTTGCTATTTCTCCTCTTCTCCCCTTCCCCCCCCCCCCCGCGCGAGGTTTGTCTATTACCGCAGTTTGAACATTGCCCCGTAATAATAGCAACATAATAATGATAGTAAATTTATGTAGAATTCAGTTTCCGATATATTTATTACAATTATTATCTATGATATAGTGATATTGAAAAAGTTTAAACTAAAGATGTTTAAACGAAAAGGATAGGAAAGCTAAAAAAACAAAAACTGGAAAAAAGAAAATAAATAATTTTTTAAATTCAATTAAATGTCTCGCATATGGATCGACTCGTTTCACGATGCAGGGTAAATAACAAACCAATCATTTAAAAAAACTTACTATAATATAGTACTGCGAATTTTATCCTCGTACGTTAGTTTCCAACAGCGATCTCCCCAGCATCCGTAAATTCAATTTGCCAATGCGGGGCTGCGCTATTTGTCATCGTGCATCTTTTTATCGAGTGGAAATAACGGTGCCATTGTCGACCATAAGATCGAGTTAAGCGTAATTTAACAGAGAGGGGTTGATAACCTCAGCCTGCGTGAGGGGCAACCCCCGAAGTCACATCAGTCACTCGCTCGCTCACCCCCTGAACGTTATTCGCGTGTCTTCGCAACGCCCCTTCGTACCCCACACGCGTCCTCTTTCTCTCCCCCAGTCGATAGCGCATATCCGTAGAGTATGTTACCGCCGCCGCTGCCGTTATACGCACGTTCCATAAAATATACGGCTTAATGTATCGCAAAAAGTACATCACGAGTCGATGTACTTTCTGCATACAGCCGCGCGCCAAGTTTCGCGCGAGGAAAATGGATGGACGAGAAGTAAGGAGGGAGAAGCATACCGGAAAGAAAAGACGCGGCGAGAGCCGCGACTGGGCGCGAGGGGGGGACGCTGACGGAGTCGGCCGGGGCGAAAAACGAGAGTTTTCATAAATTTCATCTCGCGTTGACAAGCATTTTTCTCGTAAATCTTATCTGTCCTCGAACTCGTTAAGCGAGAGCTCGCTCGAAAATCACGTGCACGTGTCGTCGTCGTATCTATCGCCCCCTCCCGATACCGTTAACGCATTGCGGGACGTCGTGCGATAGATTGCCCGTACGTTTTCGAGGACTGATGATGCATTCTTGACAGCGTTTTTCATCGTTCCGCGATGTTTTATCTCGAAACAAGAAGTGGACATCACCAAATAACATGGGACGATGCCAAAAATAACATGCGCTATCCATCCCGTGCACTCGATACATCATGTGTTTTCCCCAAATAAAATACAAACTTCTCGATATACACGCAATCTATTTTCAAAATTGTGTTATTAAAAAAACAAATATTACAAAAAATAACATACACATTGAACATTTTGTATGATGAACATTTGTAAAACGTATGCTTGTGCGTGAGAACATTTTTATGAAAAAATGTATGTCAATATTTTTATATCCAAATTGTCAAATAATAATATTTAATATTCTCTATCGTAAATTTTTTAAGTAATATTTTTAAGTAATATTTTTAAGTAATATTTTTTGAGTAATTTATTAAAAAAATCTAAAATCTTTTTATGTTTTATCAAGATAATTATTTGCCCTTTAGTGATACATATCCATCACTCATATATCTGCTAATTATCATTAAAAATTTCAGTCCGATTATAACAATCAAATAGATCAATAGCATCTCTCAATAATAGATTTCAACACATAACGAACTGAGTCGGAGTTTTTTTCATGCACATCTCGATTCATTAATTTTGCGCGAATGCGAATATCTGTTGGAAAAAAGGCGTATGTTCGGTAACAAAGAATTACAGAAGATGGCAAGCGTTTTGCAGGGATAAGCGGAAGGATGATAGGTCTTTTTCTCGCTAGGTTCATCCGTTTTCTCGCAACAATTAAATATAAAATTATACGAAAATTGCACGCGTGCATACGTATTATTCAAATCTCGCAGATTAAATTTGCCAGGCGCTTCGGCCCCGCGTTGTCGGCGAGAATTAAGCCAGTGTTAAAATTTTAACTCACTGCTCTGGTTGGGGCTTGTTGTACGCGCGCGCACGCTCCAAATACTCGCCGGCATATACCATTGTTTGCGTTAATTTACGGGAATAGCTACATCCGCGATGTACATTAACGATATCAAAGCGTCCTTGCTTGTTATAGAATAGCGCTTGAGACTACGAAACTATTCTCTTGCATTTTCACCGCGCACGATTAAATTCCGCGAGATCTTCGCACTTTGCGCGTTAACACTTCTACCATCAGCAGATGGAACCGTATGAATGCAATCGAGGTTCCCCAGAGTGCAATGATAAATTACGTAACGATAAAAATCAATCTTCTTTTTCCAAATAATTAACACATAATTATATTAAATTTTAGCCTTATTATAGAAAGTCATAAGAGTTATAGTTTTCAATTGTCAAATAAATTCTTTAGATGCATTTTTTCGAATATAATCTTATCTTGAAAAATGTAGTTAAATAAAAATCAATCTCAATCTTATATCAAAAATAAATAGCGTAAACGATATATATGATATACTAAATTATCGGTCTTGATGAGAAACCAAAAATCTTCCAAGAAAATAGGAGATTCATAGCAATGTTGATACCAAGCATATGATTTCGCTAGCGTGACGATAAATCACGCTCATTGTCTCGGAGAACTCGCGAGTACGCAAGAGTAAATTTAATTATGTAGATATGCGCGCATATAAGTTGGAGCAGTTTAACGTTTCATTTAACCCTTAACGGTTCTCGGTGGCTTGGTATGGCGCGCAATTTTTGAAGAAATCTCTCTTTCTCTCGGTCGTTCGCTTAACATCGCGTCGCAGGAGTGCAACAACGCGGGCAAAATTTAACACGGCGAATCGTTAAATTATATTTTGCAAACCTTCGCTCGTAAAGCCGCGAACAAGGTGGTGGTGCGTGGCCCGAGCGAGGTAAAAGCGGAGACGTCGCTTAGCACTTCGTCAACACTCATAAAATTCCCCCCTGTTTAAAGCCTCTCGGAGTGAACGCTAAACTACGGAATAAACGACGTAATATAGTAGTATGACTAACTAGTGCGCTTGAACTAAAGACATCGCAACGAATGTGATCTGCTAGATCATTTTCGAAATAAAATTTACAAAGAGAGGAGATCAAATTCTTTTATATTTTGAATTCAATACAGACAAGAATAAATAATAATAAAGGTATATAGAAGTGAGAATTATAATATAAAGCTCTCTTCTTACATTTCTCTTTTTATATGAACACGAAAGAGAAAAGGAAGAGAAAAAGGAAGAAATAATAACGTATCTTCTATAAGTCTTGAAGAAAATGAAAATACAAAAAATGATTTTTTCTACTTGACCATAACTACGAGATAAAAGATCTGCCGAGTTTCTGTGCATTTAGTCCTCTAAAACTCATGATTTCCATTGGTAATACAATAAAGTCCGCTTAATAGAAATATTTTCATTATTACTTTACTTTTAATTCTTTACGCACAATGTTTTTCAGATTTAATTATAACATGTAGCTTTTCTATTCTATGTCATACGTATATCATAATTGGTTTTAATTATCACGTAATGTCAGCCGTGTTTATTTAATTAGCACGAATCTTATAATTCATTGAGAAAATAACATGAGAAAATACTCGCATTATATTTTTACTATGAAAGCCACAATGATCTTTGTGACAGAATTTTTCTCAAACTTATTTGAATGAGTTAATAACCAAAAGAAACCAAGAATACAAATGATCATGAGCGCAATATTCTTATCGTGCGCTTTATTTCTCTCTTGTTCATCATCTTTCCATTTGCTTGAATATGATAACTCCCTCCGCGTTATTAATGTCTTTTTTCATAATGTCAATCTTTGCAAACAAGAATTCACTCTTTCTACCTATTTTTGAGGGAATTATTAATCCTATTTTCTTATAATGTGTGTAACGATTACGAACTCGGATCATTACGAGTGTGACGCTCATCTCGTACCACAATCACTTGCAAACTTTACAGCTCATTACCTTTAATATTGTAACACTGATTAACAGCGCTACAATGCGGTTGGACGCGTTGCACCAATGATCAACATGTTGTTAGACCAGGTATTTCTCGCGCGACTGGCAGATTCGTACCGCAAATGGCCTCGCAGAAACACGTGGGATATGTCTCGTGTTGACATTCGCAAAATTTTGCTACGAGGTACGAAACGCGCGAAACAAGCTCCGGGATAGAACGAACAGTTCCACTCAACATTGTTGAAATTTCCGATGCACACTCCTTTCGTCGACCGGTCTTTTAACCGCGCCATTCATCCCGTCTCTCCTTTGTGTTCGCCCACAGCGAGACAAGCGCGTCTTCTCCTTTTCCTTTTCTACTAACGGCATCTTTTCCACCGCCGTCGTGGCTCCCGGGAAAGCTCCTCCGGGGCCATTAGACCACCCTTTACCCAGGGGGTTGACTTATGACGCCCGCTACGCGGAGGGAACTTGAGTGAGTTACTCTCCTCTCGTGGTAGGAAGAACGCGATGGAAGGGAGAGAATGGGCGAGAACGAAGGATGAAGGAAAAAGAGCGGCGTGTTACCCAATATAGGGAGAATCGGATCCTCTTTGTTGTTTTTCGTTTCGCGCTAGACATAAATACAAGGCGGAAGAAAAAGAGAGAAAAGGAACGTTCGTTATTTTAAACGATGCTTTGTCAAAAGACCGGGTACGAACCCTCATCGTGCAGCGACGACGATATTCGACGGAGTTCTGATCGCGGGAATAATAACATTCGAACAAACTTGGCATGGCGTCAAGAAATCGCAATTGCTGCATGCGATAGGAAGCTCGCGCGAGCGAACACCGCCGCCTTTCAACTTTAATTAATCCGAATAGGCAGAACTCGGCGCGAACCCCTAAATAACTGGTGCAAACTCATTTCGTCGCTGTTATTCCGCAAGGCCTCCGATGTGTGTATACATCGCCTCCGCCTCTCTTGACAATCGTCCAAAGCGATCCTTGTGCCGCGATCTACTCGTGCCCGCATAATACCATCGATTGTCCTTATATTAGCACAACGCGTCGCTTTCAACGCTAATTTCCCATCTGTGCCTTTGATTTGAGATCGAATACAGGCCGCGTTTACAATCTAGCTATGTCGCTAGAAACTGTCTCTTGACAATCGAGGTCCCGGCAAACCAGCATCGACGTAGTTCTCATTTAATGAGATTTATTAAACCGAGCATAGGGGCTCGAGAAAAGATTCTCCTTTTCTTCTTTCTTCAGAGAGCATACACAATGCACAATTTTTTTATTTAGGAAAAGATGTTTTTTAAATTTGAAATTTGAAATTTTTATAATAATTCTATATAATCTATTTTTATAATAGTAATGCTATTTTTCTATTTTCACAACTAACACATTTACAATTTCTTTTAATGAGGAGGAGTAAGTTTCTAAAAATGTCGTAGCCTTTTTATAATGAGTTTTCAGTCGGACTCGATTAAAAAAAAACACGGTAAAAAAATACTCGCGATAAGTTTCCGAACCATCTCTAATGATCGAAAACTATATAAGTCGCAATAACGCAAGTGTCTAACTCCAACGTAATTGAAGCGAAACTTCACGTTCGATATCACACGTCGGAATTAAAAAGTGTCGCGACAACGTTTGCGGCGCCAACGCCAATGTGCGCGACGAACGCATCGAGGGCATATACAGCGCACTTCGGAATGTTTTCAATGTAAACATATTTCCTATTTGTATTCTATCCTGATGGAATCCTGTATTCGCCGAGCCGTACGCGGTGAATTCATCCCGTGCTTCATCCTTCGATTCTACCCCGCGATGCATGCTATCCCCAGGAAGGATGAGGCGAGAGTGAAAACGACGCATCTCGCGTATTTGTATCGTGCGTGTCGCGTTTGCTCCCGTAATATTAAATATAAAGGAAAATATTTCAATATTGGTCGACAAACACATACAAATAACGGAGCATGTCTTCCGTCTGCGCATACATTCGCGTGCCGTTGTGCATATCCGTATGCAATGTCCCGGATGTGATGGAAAGGCCCGAGAAAAATGCTGCCGCTGCGCCTACTAGCAGGAGGAACAAACACGATTTTCCAAGCCGTAGAAAAATTCGATGCTTCTCGTTCACTCGATCGGTGATGCATCCGTCGATCGCGAAGTTTCATCTGGATTGAATCGGTCGACTGGAAAACAACTTAAAAATATCTATTCCGTACTCCATTTGTCTCTGCAGTTTAACTGGAATATATATATATAATGTTGCTATATATAAATATGTCTCTCTGCTATACATATAGATATTGTATCAATACGATTTCGGTTTTTTAATATCGCATGATTTTTGTCTCGAAACATAATTATTCAAGAACAAATTAAATAAAAAATTCAAATTAAAAATATTTAAATATATTATAACACATGCAAAATTTATAGTGTAGCGATTTCAATTAAAAAGTTGAAAGTTATAAATGCACCATTTTGTTAAATGATTTAATGCTGCTGATATGCCTCACTTGTATAAATCTTAATCTTTTAATCATCATTGACAGATCCCTCGATGAATTTGTAGCCCATTTTTTCTGGGTAAAAATTCGTTGTTACAAAGTTCGTAAACGTCGTTAATTGTCATGTACTGGTAATATTGATCGACCCGGTGCGAGAGAACCATGGTATTCACCTATTATTTTTATTCAGCGTATCTCGCGTTGCATATCCTCGTCGATATAAAAACAAAATGTACGAGCAACAACTATTTAACAAAAACAAGACATTATACAGGACGCCCAAATAAAATATGGAAATAGAAGCAGTTTTCGTAATATTATACAGGACGTATGATATTAAAAATTGCGTTCGAACCGATGGGAATGTCATCTCTTGTGTCCCTTGTGAATCATAAAGCAAAAAGGCCAAGTTTTTAAATATTTACGCATGTATACTGCATCGATCTTTAAAATAAAAGAGCAGCGCGAGAAATTTCCGGAAATATACGATATTTCCGTTTTATAACGAGATATATGAGCTGTTATTTTTAATAAAAAATGTGAGGCAAAGCAAATTTGAAAAAAACAACGTATAGATAAGATACGATTACAAATTGAAGCGATATTTTTACCACAGTTTAAGTCTTAAATTCCCACTTTCAAAAATACAAAAAGTCTAATATATGCGTAAATACATATATAGTTCCGGAGAGCAATCATTTTTCAGGGAAAAATTTTATGACGGAAAGAGAGATAAAGAGATATTGCACTTCTATAACATTCTTTATTCTTCTTTAATCTTCATTTAAAATATTCCTGACTTCGATTTTTCGATCGATATGGTAAACTGGGATTATGAAAAGCATTAAACACGGAGTATTATATCAATAACTCTCTTAATAATTATGTCGCTTAATGCTTTTGCATTATATGTACTTATAGCAATCGTGCTTATAGTAGCTCGCGTGCGTTGATTATTTAAAATTTATAAACTATCCACAACGCGCGATTATTATCATTTCGCATTTTACGCATGTAAGATCTAATTGTTCATCACAATCGTCCCTTTTTGCCCTTATGAATATTTTAAGGGTTATTACGCCGTAGAAATGTTATCGTTAAACCAATGGTAATTTGCACATCCTTTTGTTAAATTCTATATATGGTTCTATATATGGTTCTTTATCTTACACATACGCGATAAAGCGAAAAGTTACGACTAGGCAATGTGATATCAAAATAATCTTAAAGATAAAATTTATAAGATAGAGAAAGAAAAAGAAAAAGAAAGAGAAAGACATTAATTTTAATAATAGTACTTTGAAAAAATTGTTTTTTATAATTTAGTCCAGTAAAGATTATACTATAAATGATCAGAAACAGTAATAATAGTCAAATGAATAGTCATGAATAAATATTAAATTATTAACATCGAAACATTTTAAAAACAATGAAAAATTTTTTTTTAAGGTAATTTAAACTTGAAGCTATAAAAAATGTACATTAAAATTTAACAGAAGTCGGATATTAACACAACGAGATTATTTTTGATTAACGAATGAAGTGAATCAAATTTTAACGCAAAAACCTGTCAGAATATTCAGAGCACGTCTTCGTTTAAGAATATTTAACGCTAAGGAGAAAATGTATGAAAGAGGATGTCTATATTAATTATTAATTCTAATCGCGCACGAATTTTAATTATACATATTCTTTTAATTTAAATAACAGCTCTACATCTCGAAAATCTAGTACATTTTATATATTATTTAATAATATGTGTAACAGATAAAACAAGCGTTTAATGAGCATGTTAGGTCACATTTTTTGCCATAACGTTTTCGTGGTGGTATGCTAACAATGCGCACGTGACTCCATCGGGATAATAATACGATCAGACCCGCTCCTTCCTGGTCGGCTTACGGGAAATTGTAGATGAGACGATTACGTATTCCGATCGTACGCGATATCAGTTCGCCTCGCTTCTCACTCGTGATGGAGTGTTTTCTACCTTCGACCCTTACTCTCTCTCCTGCTTCTTTTCCATCTATTTTACCGAACTCTATCCTAGATGAGTTCCTTTCTTTCCAAGTTTGAAAAATTCTGGCACCCAATCTTTTTTTTATTACGCTTATATATTTAGTGTATTTTATATAAGATTTAAATATCTAATCTTGGCGATACACAATATTAAAGACCATTCTTTAAATTTATCAACTATAAATAAAAGACCATTCTTAAATTTTATCAACTATTTGATGTAAACCAATAAAATTAAAAATTTAATAAAAAACGGAGAAAGAAAAATTGTCAAACTCAATCGTCGAGGAAGAGCGTAAAATCAGTTGTCAAAAATATAATTGTATATTAATTAAGTTGTTAAATCACATAAATTCTTTATAATAAGAGCGAGATTCCAAAAATTCCAATTATCGCTACTTCATCGTCTTTTCCCTCCATCGGATCGGAGTTATGATCGCAATGCGGCCACTGAAAACCGCCATGTATGGCACGTGAATCTATTCGAGCGGATAACGAATTCTGAAATCGGAAGCTGGCGAAAATTCGTCGGCCCGCGAAATTAACAGTCGCGTCAGGTCACGCCGATAATTGTCCATTTTACCCCCCCCCCCCCCCCCCGGCCATAATATCCAAACGGAGAAGTCCTTTATCAGTGATCGCACGCGCATGTTTCGTTCGTTCGTTCGCTCGCGACAATGGAAACAACACGTTGATCCGCACACGATATTTGTCCCGAAGAAAAAAAATATCCAGAATATATATACCACGTGTTTCGAGAGAAGCCAATCTTCTCATTCACGTTGTCACGTTTTCGTTTCGATGCGTCCTACACGTCGCGATATATATACAACCTACCTATCAGAAACGTAATATATACTCCGTAGTATTTTCATTCAAACCTTACCGTAAAAACATCGCGTCGCGTGTTATTTCTCCCTCTTCTTATTTGCGCAGGGCGCCGCTTATCTCGCTTACGATCATCCCTTAATTATAACTGTCGATAAAACGTCAGAAAAGTTGAAAAACGAATCGATTCTAACCCAGCAATCCTCCTACGCCCCCTTTTTCCACTGTTCCTCCTATTCACGATTCCACTAGTGTTCGCTAGTGTTTACTTTACGAATAGGTAGGGCGTGGATGAAGGTACAGATAGGCAGGGGAAAAGGGGGAACTTGAATTATACCGAACCGGTAGTGTCGACGAAGATAATCACACGCCTCGCAACGGCCAGTTCATCATCGCGGTATCACGCTCTAAGGGAGTTGATGCATCGTAGAAAGTCCCGCACGAACCCCGGAGCCGGAAAACGAAATGTACGAGTGAGGGTGGAAAAAGTAAGAGAGGGTGAGTGAGAAAAGGGTGACACGGAATGGCCGTTCTTTCCCTGTCCTACCAGGCCCAATGTCTCTGCAGAACATAGTAGGAACTCTATTAGAGGTGGAAAAATGAAGTAAAAGGCGCGACGAGCGGCAGAAAATGCAGACATCCACTCAAACGCGGTCGAGCTCCCTGCATGTATTTCCATACTGTACCCTGAATAATTGCACAAAATAAAGATTGCTTAGAACGCGGTCTTTGTTAAAGAACGTCCTATTTACACATCCCAACTTTCTTTCATTGTTTCTAATAATAAACCTGCATTATCGAATCAAATCTGATCGCGCTATGTTAATTATTATTAAGAATAATACGATAATTAAAAAGATGATGATGTAATAAAATTTAACATCTAGCAATGAGTAAAGCATCCAGATATAGCAACGAGAAATTACGCAGAATTTTTGATATACGTTGATTATATAAATTTGCTATTGTATAAAAGATAATGTTGAATGAGAGAATGTCCGATAAAACATTCTTTATATCTATGTTTCAGGTGCTTTGCAGATTACCGAATCGGATGTGAGCGATCAGGGCAAATACGAATGTGTCGCTAACAATTCCGTAGGCACAGAATATTCCAAATCAACCACGTTATACGTGAAAGGTATGCCATTTAAAAATATACATACACAAATCATAATATAGATTATTCGCAACATAATAGATAATTAACTACAAAGCGTATATATATTTTTTAATTAATATGATGCTTTCTTTATACTTTTATAGAGAGAGATGGGGAGAATTTATGTACCTTGTAAAGTTTTCATAAGTCTTTCATATCGCTTTAGATTTATAATTCTAGACAAAATTTTATGTATAAAATTTTATAAGCCCACATTCTAATGTACCTTATTATATATTTATATGTGTCATATTTTGTATTTCTTCAAGTGTTTGCTGTATTACACACACAATTGAAAAAGAAAAGAATTCTGTCTTACAAACTTTTTTCATAAATTGTCTAAAATGGCTTTTATCAGATACGAAAAAAATAAAGTATTATAATGAAAGCTAGAAAAGAGAGAATTTGAAGTCGCAAAAATAACAACGTTTCCGTCAACCAAATAACGAATACAGCAAGCTCGTCGTACAATAACGCCAATGTCATAAACGTAGACATTTTCCTGTTGGTAATTAAAATTAATGTAACGCAATTACGACATAATTAAACTAAACAGACAGCACAAAGGGCTCGCGCGACTCACGTCGCGCGCGTTATGCGCCGAGACTTCTCATTTCTTGCGTTTTCGTGATCTCGAATCTCGGCAACATTTCGGTTTAATTACCATAGCTGCGATTTGTAAAATCTACATGACGGCTTTCAAATAATCGTTCGGGATTTTACTACGCTTCGTGGATTTTCGCTGATCACGGTTAATTTTCCATCGTAAAATCGTGCTTGTGTAATTACTCTCTAATTAGATACACCATTACATGCGTTTACATTTCGATTTAATGTTTTATTCGCACAAATACGAAAATTTAATCGTAATGTAACATAAGTCATTGCAAAAATTATATATAATATATAATATTAATATATAATATACTATATACATGATATGTCATACATAGAAAAATTTTATATGCAAAAAGCGTTTTGTGCAATTTAAAGTTGATTTAATCAACAGAAATGTGTGAAAATATTGATAAATTTTGAATAATTTTGAAACGATCAAGGATTTAGAAATTTCCACGAATTAAATTTTGAAAAAAAAAAACTTTTTTAATTCTGCATATCATATATATTAAATGTTAAATACGCGTTAATATAATTTTAATATTGATTCAAATGCTTTAAAAATTAATTAAAACTTAAAGAACCTGGAAAATTGAAATAATGTTGAAAAAAATTGAATCAAATTATCGTTGAAAAGAAAAAGTACTTATTCTGTCAATTGTCAAATGCATTTTTCTTCCAGTACGTCGCGTTTCACCGAGCTTTTCGATTCCTCCTCCGGCGGTGAACGACGTGATGTTGGGCGGATCGTTGAATATCACATGTGTCGCGGTGGGCGCACCGATGCCTTTCGTGAAGTGGAGAAAGGACCCTGCGACCGATCTGACGCCAGAAGACAATCTGCCTGTCGGCAAGAATGTCTTGAAATTGACCGATATCAAAGAATCTGCCAATTACACATGCACAGCCGCCAGCGATCTTGGCGTAATTGAGGCGACCACGATGGTGAAGGTTCAATGTTCGTATCAAGTTCTGAGATTTTTGGTATCTCGTTTCTTCAATTTTAGATATCTTCAATCTGTATATCTATCTATCATCTAATAAGTCTTCTAAATCGCGTTCTCCAGCACGTTACATCGTCGCGAATTATGTGTTACGAGCTGATTAATCGTGCGTTGCATTCCGCAGCGCTGTTACGCTTTTATCGAATAGCTAATCCGTTTAAATCTTCATGTATTACGAGCAAATCACTGCAAAACAAACTTAATACGTAGTACTTGTAAAGGGATCCTCGCAAAAAATCTTATATTACGCTATTAAGAAATAATAATCAATATAATACGCTATTAAGAAATAAATAATAAATTTTATTATTATCGATAATTTTTTTTTCGGAAAACTATTAAAAAAAAAATATCACAATTTTAGAAAATTATTTGCTTTAGACTTAGTTTGAATAAATAATTTGGCGATCCAAGATCAGATGCAATTTACATAAAGATCATTATTATTCACGTGGATTTTCGCCACCATCGGTATTCAATGCTTTGATCGCGGAGGTAAAGCCGTAATAATATCCCCGCAGCTCTTCCCGGCCCACCGGAGAATGTTCAAGCGTCGGATATCACTGCGACGTCGGTGAAGCTGAGCTGGTCCTACAAAAGACCGGATGATCTGCAGTACTACGTAATTCAGCATAAACCGAAGCATGTGAACCAGGCATTTGCCGAGATATCCGGTATCACGACGATGTACTATCATGTTAGGAGTCTCAGTCCATATACGGAGTATGAGCTATATGTAATAGCCGTGAACAGCATCGGGCGTGGTCCCCCAAGTGCCCCGGTGATAGTCACTACTGGTGAAACAAGTCAGTACATTTAGCATTTACTATCTCTATACCAACTTCTAATTTTACATTTTTATTATTAGAAACGATATTTTCTTTATCAAGAACCATGGATTGTAATTTAATTATCGTAGCACATATTAGATAAAAAAATTTAATAATTTACAAAATAAAGCTTTTTTTTGTTGTTGCAGTATATAATAATATCTACGAATATACTGTTATAAATATATTATATTTTCACAAATTTTACACAAATTAAAATTTGCTGTCGCTTTTACATCAAAATAAAGAACAATGGAAAAAATCGTTTCTACAGAAATATCTCTATTTTATTGACATTCTTCTCTCATTCTAGTCTCGTCATCTCAAATTCTCGTATAAAAATAAACTTACTAAAACAATGATGTTTATTAAATCAATAATTTTTTTATCTTTTTCGATATCTTTTTCATACATAAAGATCGTATCTGTATCCAACACAACAAAATAAACCCACTCATAAATCAATTTGTGTTTCATTTCTGCGTCTCTTAACGAACATACGTGCGGTGAACTTACTCGTCGATTTAAAACGCGATTCCATTTCGGATCTAATAGTTTTTTCTCCGCGTATTCGCGAGGAACGATCGGAAAATTACAATGTAAAGGTGTAGCGGAGGAACGGCACTACTCTGTTGTGAGCGTGAATTTTTTGCACGTAGATAGAATTTTTGTACACTATCGAAAAAGAAACGAATTTTTACGCACATTTTTTGAGGGAAATTCTGTACTTTTTTCCATGCTGTCCGCCGTGGACGCACGATTTGATTCATGTAAGTGACAAGAAAATTTTTTTCACCTATCACTAAACTTCCCCTCTGCTCTTTGTTGCACCAAATATGTTAGTGTTTTTTGCGGGCCGTTCTACAGCATTTCGTCGCGCTTCGACGTCTCGTGTCATTGTGTATTTTTTCGCCTCTATATCCCCAGCCTCAACTGCCTCTTTCACTTTCTCTCGCTTTCTCTCTATCTATATCTTTCTCCGTCTCGAATACGTCTCTTCGTCTCCTTTTTTTTATGAAAGAGGGAGCGAGAAACGCGGGAGAGACAGCACGCGAAATTGCACTTTTCCTACAAAATAGTAGCACACTTCTTACCCCGTGAAAATACGAAAGAGACGTAGAGACTGTTCTCGCAATTCGTATTTTCACTCCAAATTTATTATATCACTTATGTACAGAGAATTGATAATAATCGTTTAACATTTTTTCTCGGATAGCGGAATCGACAAATGGAGGTGCCAGTAAGTCAAAACATATACTAAAAGTGTGCCGTAGTGATACACCTGTACCGATTTCTTTGCCTATTCATATTCTTGTTTAATTTGTTTTAATTCGTTACTCTTTACGCACATAATTATCATTTTTATCCTGACACATATATTTTTTTACCATTTTTAAAATGCACACATCGATACACATTCGTATAAGTATTCTTCTTGTAGGTAAGTCTTGCAGTGTGATTTCTTGAAAATGTATCGATTAGTAGTATTATTACACAAAAAGTCGAATTTTATTTCGTTCTATATTTTTCTTCTCTATCTTTACATCGCACTAGCTCTTAGTTTTTACAATCTCTTCTGAAAGGTTTCTTTTTGGAGTGGCTTTTTTGGAGGGTTTCTTATCGTGCAACTAACTATGGTGTACATCACCTTTCCACCGTCTTCGTGTGTATTTCGTACTTTTTCTGGTCTCCCTCTAATAATGCTAAAAACTCAATCTTTTTTTCTAGAACCCGGTACAGCGCCGCGAAAGGTTCAAGTGCGACCGTTGAGCTCCAGCACAATGGTCATACAGTGGGATGAGCCGGAAACTCCGAACGGTCAAGTGACGGTCGGTGTCTTTTTCTCTTCGAAATTGTTTTTCTTTCGAATCGCAACAAATTCACTAACGAGCACACGGTGCACCTCCAGGGATACAAAGTGTACTACACAACGGATTCGAATCAACCGATGGCGTCGTGGCAATACCAAATGGTGGATAACAGCCAGCTGACAACCATCTCGGAGCTGACGCCGCATACGATCTATACCATAAGAGTCCAGGCGCTCACGAGTGTCGGTCCTGGACCGCTCAGTCTACCGGTGCAAATCAAAACTCAACAAGGGGTACCGAGTCAGCCCGAAATGCTAACGGCAGTCGAGATCGGGGAGACCACAGTAATGCTCCAATGGAGCAAGCCCGCTCATAGCGCTGAGAATATTCTCAGTTATGAGCTGTACTGGAATGACACTTATGCGAAGGTAAATAACGTTATAAATTTCTGTAACGAAAAACTCTCCTTCTTTTTTTAACGATAGCTAATTTCATCTCGTGTTTATGCGCCACACATTTTAAAATTGGTAATGATATTGAGGATAACAATTTATTTCTAATCGTTTGTGGTAATTAAATAAAATTTAATTAAATTTTAAATAAAATTTAAAAGATTTTAAAACTTGTTACGAGTAATTCTCTGAAAGAAACGATTACTTCGTTCGCACGATATTACGTGTCGCGTTAACACGTCTGGCATTTCTAATGGTATTAGGAGAAGCACCATCGCAGAATACCGGTCACCGAGAACTACACTCTGACCGGACTATATCCGAATACTCTGTACTACGTATGGCTGGCCGCGAGGAGTCAAAGGGGAGAGGGTGCCACGACGATACCGTATCCAGTTCGCACGAAACAGTACGGTAAGCAGAACGCGCACGAACGTAAATGAAACCGAGCGAGTTCATGCAGCGAGGAGTGCCAGATGCATGCCGATACGGGATTGTTGCGAGATAATCGACTATTCGAATCTCAGATCGTGATGATCAGATTGGATAGGACGCATCTGAGTCTTGCAGGCTCCTCGCGCAATCACGTATCGCGATGGCACAGCAGGTAGGAGGTGCTGTAGCGCTAGACGCTCCTGCAAGTAGCGTAAGCTATTGGACGCACAACACCTTGGAAAAAGCCTTTTTTTAAAGAAAAAAAAAAAATAAAAATTTCTTACCTTCGAATACGCGTTTGATAGAGAAAGAAACTAAAAAAAGAGAGCGTAAAAAGAAAAGAATATATACATAGAGAGTAACGTCGAAACAAGTGAAGTGTGGGAGAGTGAGAATGACTGCATGCGTTGCAAATAAGAAAGCCGTTTTTGGATGCCACTTTATATATATATCTATATATATATACGTACATATCATACATATAAATTGCACTAAGCACTGCATTGATATATGTGTGCATTTTGAGCACCTCTTTTCATTCTCGATAATATATTAATTTATCGTCCGTTCTTCAGTTTTTCGTTGTCTCGTTCCCTTGCAATTATATTAACGTGTAAGTCGTTAACTCTGCGTATTTTTTGCGTCCGAGTTAACGCCGAGCCGCTCCGGGAGAACTGTCTCTAATCACATCTTTTTTCGACTGTTCAAGGATCGATTCATGAATTTTTAACCTTGAATATTTTACACCACTTTGAACCTTGACCAATCGTCACGTACCGTTTTGTTAATATCCCTCGACAGTCACCGTCGATTGTGCGTTCTCAGCGTTGAGGATATCGAATCGAAGAGTACGAGAACTCCATTGCTGATCGACCATTTATCATTCGCTTTATACAAAAATGTTACAATCTCATTTGCATTATTTTAAAATAACAAATGCACCTAGGAGATCAATGAAATTTGAACAGATCGCTAAGAGTGCCAAATTGATGTTACTTTTTATTAATTGATAATTATCCGATGATGAAATAAGTAGTCAAGATACACGATAATTGCTACGTATAATTTCTTTTTGTATTCTCATATTCTTTGAGCCTTAAGCCAGAATCTGATACAATCGGCTGGTAACTGCCGATTATGGCTTCCCCCGACCCCGATTTTGTTTCTTTCCTTCCTATAACTGAGTGTTATACAGTCCCCGGGGCTCCGCCTCGCAATGTAACCGGCAAAGCGATCAGCCCAACCTCTATATTGGTAACGTGGGAACCACCGGCCGCTGAACGTTCCAACGGAAGGATCGCCTACTACAGACTGCAAGTCGTCGAGAGTGGTCGCTCTGACTCCGAGGCGAGGAATATCAAACTGAATGACACGCGTTTCGTGTTGGACGAGCTCAAAAAGTGGACCGAATATCGGATCTGGGTATTGGCCGGGACCAGAGTAGGTGACGGACCCCCGAGTTATCCTATCTTGGTCAGAACTCACGAGGACGGTATGTATCACAGACACTAACTGAAAGTCTCTCTGTTTACCTCAGGCATGCGAGGAGTAACGTGTAAAATCCGTGGTGACGTATAACGCGAAAGAGTGACAATATTAATGAATATCTCGCAATGATGGTTTTTGCACAAAGCTTTGCTCGTATTAAAAAAAAATATCACTAATGTCTGTGAATGTATTGAATGAAAATTAGATCGTAATCGCAACACCAAATCGGTCGCGGTCGCTACGAATTTCACACGCTAAACTTCGCGAAGAAGAAATACCATATTGGGATGAAGTAATAACGCGCCTCATCCGAGAGAGCCAAAAATATAAAAGCCCGCCAAAAGTCAGTCCGGTTATACTTTCGCGCGGTTCCAGTGCGGGTTGCGACGACACGCCGTGTTATTCTGGGTGAATGCATTTTACGTATATAAAATGTACATTACTATATACATATATATACTTTCGATTTCAGATTCCACTAACGTCACCTGTCTCTTTTCCCAAACTCTCAAACAACCGATATACTCTCTTCCTTCATCACGACTTTCTGTTCTGTATTTTCTCTATCGTCTATCTTTTCTCTCTACACTCATATATTATATTTTTTTATACTATATTTTTACATTTTTTTTTTATAATTCTATATTAACTTACATTATATATACAATATATCGTAATACTGTATTATATTATATATATATATGAGCTTTCCTCTCTTCTCTCACGCCATTCTTGTGTTACAGTTATAGTTTCGAGAAACGAACTATCGAATCGCTCATCGTGACGAGAGAGGAAAAGAGGACGGACACGGCCCTTTTTTCCGGTCGAATTACCTTTTTTTGCGCGAACAAAAATTTTGAACGCGCACGACTTTTTAGATTTTTCGTGCCTCTCCAATCACGCTTTCCTGTCGTTCTTTTCGCAACCTCCTTTTCACTCTTCCGATTTTTATAAAAAAACCGGCACCCACGCGACGCGAAACATGAAACGATGATGGCCCTACGTTTTTGGCTGGCAAGATTTTATATTTTTGGATTTTTTGCGGCAATAAAAAATATCCAACGACTTATTCTAGCTATCCCAAAATCTCTCCCGAAAAATTCCACCCTTTCCTCCGTCCCCTCAGATTTTAGTGTGCCCACGATAATTTTTTCCAGGTGCACGCAGCCACGGATTTTTCAGAAGCTGATAACCAATTTTTGAGCTCAGCTATTAACGATGAAAGAGAAAAAGAAAAAAAAAACGAATTTTCTTACCGTTTTTACAGGGCCTAATCGCAACTCTCTCTCTTTGTTCGTTGCCGTTGGTTTTTTTCATCTCCCTAGCCCCACTTTTAAAACTTGGATATCTATTTTGACACGCTAATTAATACCTAATTATACTCACTCAAGTGTTTTTGTCTTTCCTTAAAGCATTTGCAGGAGGATGATCCAGGTTTTGAACAGCTAGTTTTTAAGATCTATTCATATTATCGTAATATATCAATCTAATAATATGTATTCATTACACTCAGTGTTCTTTCTGGTGGTTACCGTGGTTACGTCAGTAAAGATGTTTCGTTTCTCTCCTTTAGTTTATTAACTCACTCTTGCCACGTGTTATGAAGATAGAAGTCAGACTGGCTGCCCTGCGTGCCATTATTTCCATTTTTATTTCCTCTTTTTTTTATATCACTATTAGCTGTACAAGTTACATGAAATAAATAAATACGTAAATAATACTAACGAACAAAATTAAATAATAACTTGTTACATACGCAACAATCTGATGAAAATAATGGCAAAGCGAGGGACAGCTTGCGAGTGAAGCGCTTACGTATATATATAAAAACTCTAGCGAATGTTATCTCACACACAAGAATATATATATGACGCACTTTTTCACTATATATATATATATTACACATATATATATTTCTATATATCTCTGATATATAAGGCTCTTCTGTCTTTAGTTGAGATTTAGTTCTACCTATCGTTTGCACATGTTTAGAGCATGCCTTCGTTTGTTTAAAGACTTCCTCGATCCCAGAAACGCAACCTCTCGAACTCTTCCCATCACGAAAAACACAAGAAGCCTTCGAATTCCAATGTTCCACCTATCCCTTCATCTTCTCCATCACCACCATCAAAATCCGCCGAACTGTGTCGAGTCTGCGAGATCACTTCCTAGTAAATTATATCACGTTTACATTATATAATACCATCTACATCCTCTGAATGGCATGCTGATGCATGAAGACAGTTTTGCTTTCTGTTACTTCCCATCCCTGTTCCGACCGAATAGCACCCGAAGGTGCCAATCGATCCCGCATGTCGAACGTTTTTCACCCCTTCTCGCCCTTCTCCCTTTGCCGGTCAGAATAACGTTCAGCACGATTCCTCCCATAACAAACGAATTCAGCACCGAGAGGAAAAAAATTGTTTGCACGATATTTATACAGTAGTGGTTGAAAAAATAAATCTCCGCGCGATTGTTAGCCACGGTATCTGTCCGGGAAATCATTTAATCGTAACGATAACTTCTCTCGGTGCGGAAGCGAAGTGATACGGTACAATCGTGATTGTTAAAAGTTTCACGGATAAGTAGAAACAACAGATCGCGGGATTGAAAAAAAGGTAATAATAATAATTGAGCGAGAAAAAAAATTGGAATTATAAAAAAATTATTCGATTCGGGAGGAGAAGTAAAACGGAGAAAAACGCGCGGTAGATGATTGTGTATACGATGCGACTCTGTTCATCTCTAACGGGCTATAAAGATATTCTCCACGTTGGACAGGCAGAGAAGTATCATTTGTCGCGGAGGCATTATGTCACCATAGTTGTTGAACGAAAAGTCGTACCGATGCGCGTTCATAACGACCTTCCTTACGCCTTTCACTGCTCACCGCTATGAAACTCTCTCTCCTCCTTCCTTTCTCTCTCCTTCCTTTGTCCTCTTTCGTTTTTCCATCTTCCACCTGCGCCCCTTTCTTCTCCGTTCCTCCAATCCCCCATTCCCCGCATTGTCCTGTCTATGAAGCAACTGATCCGACGCCCGTTTCACCCTCCTGAAGCAGACTCGGCAGAGCGAAGCGAAACGATAAAAAGCACTGCTGAAAGCACCCTGCCGTGTAAGCTCGCACATTGTCAAGCACAAAGATTCACCGTCACGTGCATAGCATATATATACATATATATCTTTTAACGCATACGTTTACTATTATTACTGACTGTCATCGTTCACTATTTACCGAGATTTATCACACCGCTACTATGATATTATATATATATAAAATGTCTCACCGTATGTGCACGGGCACTTTGCAAAAGTCATGTAAACGCGTGCCGGCACCGTGTGTTACACGTATTTTTCGCACCCACCACGCACGCATACACGCACTTCGTGGAATTAGAATGCCACGCGGCAAACGTGCACGCACGCACGTGCGTGCGTGCGTCGCGTGGTGCCGGCCGCCGTCATAGTCTTGCCCCTTTCCTATGCACCGGATTCTCAAGTGCAAGCACCCCGCTTTTACGATTAATTCGATTGCGAGACGGCGCATACGCGTGCACGTAGTATTCACGTAGGACACGCGTGCGGGCGTGTGCGACTGGATATGCATATACATAGAGATACGCTCACGTTGTTGCGTGAGAGAGCAAGCACCGTGCACACAGCAGCGGCTACACACGTCCGAATAAATATTGTTATAGACGATGCAATATCGTGCCGTCGAGCACCAGCACTGAAAGCACCCTCGAAAAGCACCCCCACTGTCGACTGTCGTGCAACCTGAAGCTCCTTCCTGAGGCGATCTCGAAATAACGATAATAATCGAAATGGCAACATTAACGACGAGTGTTTCGTGGCCGCGAATTTTCTAGATTTTAGGATTTTTAGCTGCAATAAAAACAATCTGATCTTTATAAAACGATATTGTTACATCGATCATTAATTCGCGAATGTTTTGTGGAAAATGAATGGATTTTTTGGGGAAAAAAACGATCTGCATAAATTATGCATACGTGTGTTGAAAAATTTTTGTTTAAAAGTGAACACACACATGAAAAGTATTTTACGTACAAAGGATTGCCTCATGTAGATTGTTTTTGTCAGAAATTTAATTTTCCGCCTTTGTAAGTGCGCACGAATTTATTATAACCGATATTATGTATAATATCATGAAAAAAACCGCAGTCGATTATAATTCATAGTATGTTTTTTTCGAGGTCGTGACAGGAAAGTGTGCGCGTGAATGCGTGAGTGATTGTGTAAAAGGATACCGGATGGAAGAAGGACGACGCGCGTAAGAATGCGTAAACGAAAAGTAATCGAAAAGCATCAGGAAAGTGATCAGTAAAAGGTGAACGGTATATAATAGAAGTCAAATCGAAAGTTCTCTTGCGCGAAATTTTCTCTGCGCCCAAACGTTCTCGACGAAGAAAAAGAGTCGCATAATTTATTACTGAGAAAGAAAAAAAAAAAAAGAAATTCGCGAGGCGTTTTCTTGAAAACATTTGAATACCAATATTTATCAGATTTTTTCTGATTATATTTTTATTTGTATGCTCACAACATCGGCCACAATTCCGTGGATCTCGACGAGTGGAAGCATTCAATGTCGGCTCATCAGACTTCACCCCCGCCGGAAACGACCGATGACCTTAATATCCGCAAGCGAAATAGCCATCTCTTTTTAAAGTAGCACGCGTAAAAAAAAAATGGAAATACGAAATGCACATTCCAAATTGAATTCTCGATTTTTGCTCGTGCGCGAAATGTCCAGCGCGGGTGAAGCGCACTTTATCTAGAAAACTTACCGTATGCTGCATATGGAGACGAAACGAAAAATCCGGATATATGTGGACTGCGAGCATCGGATTCCATTAATTTTCATACGTAATCAAATTCGTTGGAATGTCATAACCGCTCGACGACCATTTTCTATATTACGTATAATACCTTCGCTCTCTGCATGCGAGACTTCGATCCGTTTCCAACTTCTGTCTCTGTAAGTCAAATATAGTATTTTATTATTCTCTCAGACTCTCTCTCCGATATGTGCAACAAAATATTCTGTTTAAATACCATATCTTTCTCTTTTTAAATATATATAACATATATATTTTATCTTTTATCTCGAGAGACGCACACATATTTTTTACATAAATATCTAGAAAAGGTATGATTATACAGTATACCGTATATGTAAATGTGTGTGTGGTTTGTTTCTTTTTGTATTTGAATTATTAAGCAGCAGTTGAAGCAACACTCTTTTGTAGGCGTAATGTTAAAGTCTCGAAAGCTTCGGCTGTCCATTGATGTTTCTGATTGTTTTTTTCTAATTTTGATATATACAAAAATTATATTATTGTTATACCCCAACAAAGCGCATGATTTATAAACACAGTTGGTATTCCTTTTAGCTCGATCCAACTAGTTCCGCCAATTTGAATTAGATATTTTAGATGCCATCGACAGTTTCGACACACTCGATCATCGACAGGTACGCGCGCACAATTCGTTAATCAAATAAACGGCACCTCTACCATCGCGTCTCGGCAACGGCTGTCGAAACGTATTTGCACGCGCGTTTTACGCGAAATTTTGTGATTTTTGCGTGGATGAATGCGCGGGTGGATGTTGATATTGAGAGAGAGAGAGAAGGAGGGAGGGAGGGAGGGAGAGAGAGAAAAAAAGGGGGATGAAGGAGAGAGACAAATAGCGGGATATCTTTTTATGGTATTTAAATCGAGAGAGAGAAAGAGACTTCTTGTTCTGTTTGTCTTGTTTTCTCCCTCTGTCTTTCTCTCGTCTTCTCTCTTTCTCTCTTTAATTTACCCTATTGTCTCCCCTTTGCTGAAATGACAAAAGTTTTTGATCGAGCTGCTGTTTTTTGCGGGTGACTTTTTGGAGTTGCAAAAAGAAAAAAAAAAGAAAAACAATTTTTCCTCAGAAGACACTCCACCCTACCGACATGTATCCCACTCTTGTACCGTGAGTTTTTTGACGATAACGTCACAAGAGGAATCGCGAGTTTTTCTCACGACTGTCCAAGTTCTATAGAATACCGTAGCAATACGACAATACCCTTCTCTCGTTTAATACATCCTAGAAACCGTCCACCTTATTCTTTCTTATGGTTTCTCCTTCCTATAGCTTTCTTTTCGTAGGCATTTTATCATAGGTCTTTCCCTCTTTAATGTCTCGTGTCGGGGGGAGAGAAGGAATAAGGGAGATCTCGATTCTGAGATTATTGCCATCGGCAGCTGCGAATATATCGAGCATATTTGGAGAAACGTGAGATACATTTGACTTTCGCTCCCCGACACGAGGCAGGTGAACATGAGCCTTTAGTTATTTCATATTTGGAGTAGTGATTGCGCATGCCAAAAAAGATATTCTCACGTCTCCCGCCTCTCTGCGACCAACTGCAACCGAGGGCCAAGTGATCATTTTTTTTTTGGTCTATTTAACGATCGATTGGATCATGAATCTTGTTGCCACCGACATTCGTTAGCAGTTGCGAGATTAAATAAGCGGTACGATTGTCATCGAGCGCATGAGGCCGGAGCGAAAGGATCGAATCGAGCGAATGCGAGCGCGTGCCTGCTTCGAGAAGAGAAGGATAAAGAGATCTCTTATCTGTACTTTTTTTATCGTAAAATCGAGAATAGCCATTACATATAGAGAGGGCCAATTTTGATGATAATTAGTAGTGTGCTACCCATTGTGATATGCCTTAAAAAGTAATTAAATTACATTATAATATTCTATTCAATGTACGTGCGAAGTTGACACGAATTTTTACGAGTTTTTTTTTCCCACTTTTTTGGCGACTTTTGGGGCGCAGCTGAAAAAAGTGAGTATCCCTTAGCTCGAGTTGTGCCATGATATTTTTCAATTTTTGTTTCACTTTTTCTTTTTCTTTTTGTCTCCGTCTCATTTTTTTGCATATATATATATATATATTACATATACTCTTCTTTTGTTATCTGTCGAAAGAGTTAAATCTCAGAGTGTTGTCCTACAGTTATTTCTTTTTGTTTGCTGCAGCCAGCGAATATATTACGACATAATCTTAAAAAAAAGACATGTTATTACATACATTACGCTGCGACTTGCGCGCGCTCGCCGTCCTTGTTTTTTGCGCTACATAGCGAAATTGTAAGTGTGATCTTGATCTTACTTAATTGTGTATACGTACGAGAGCTAGAAAAGCAGAGCGAGCACGCGATCTACCAATCGCTTCTCATCAAATCCGCGCTACGACGATTCAGTTCTGCGTCGAAATTTTCTGTATGTACTTTCGTTGCGGAGCAAATTTCGTTTTTTGCATATCCTCCCATCGTAGAAAAAGCTGCTATTATTATTATATACATATATATATCGTGCGGAAGTAGGTATTAGGCAGTGCTGATTTTTATATGGATTTTTATTTTTCCCATCACATTACGTTTCTCATTTCTCTCTTATAACTAGCCGTTTAGCGACGACGAATACTGGACCGTCCATGGAATACAATCGAGTTATCTCGTCTTTCGGACAACTTCTGGAATCGCGACGTTACAAGTTGCGACGTTGACGCGAAAACACGTCGCCGCGTGGAAGTCGCGAGTTTCTAACTTCACCGGATGGTGGTCGTGGTTGTAAATAAACGTTGTAAATAGGCGACGTGCATATTTACCGCCCCTGCCATTGCATCCGATCCAAGAGCGAGACTCTTCCGGTTTGTCGCTTGTAACTTTCATTTCTTCGAGTGCATTCGTTATACACCTTCCTCCGCGAAAATTCGCGTTCAAACATCTACTCTTGGTCTCTCTCAAGTCATGGACTCTCCAATATTGCCGCTGTGTACCGTGTCCAACGTTACCGCGTATTTGACCGTATATACTCGGTGACGTATCTACGCGAAGGCGTGAATCCAACGCGCGGGCTAAAGAAAAAAAAATAATAAATGAATGAAAAAAAAGGAAAGAGAGAAAAAAGCATTATTGGTATTCAAATGGAGGATCGTAATCAGGGGCGTAGAGCATGGGGTACAACGTGCCTCGTAATATTGTTTGTACGTCGTTTTGTCCGTGTGTGATTGGCGGCATGTAATTACCTTCTCCATTACTTCTTCATTTCTTTCATTTTTCCCATTTCATTTTTCTTTCCTTCACGACAACTTATTTTACTTATGATTTTTCTTCCCGCAAGCGCGCTATAACTGCTGGTACCTTCTCGTGTTTCCTTTTCGATTGTATTTTACTACCTTTATTCTCGCTCTGTAGTCTATTTTTCTTTTAATTTCTCTTACAACGACAAATAGGACGGATGGACGGTAGTAGAATGTAAAAGAAATGTATAAAAAGATTAATTCTATTTCTCGCTTTTTTTCTTCTTTAAGTATATTTTCTCTTGCAACAAAGGATACCTTGGCTACCGATATATTAAAGCTTATTGCTTTTCTACATTATTCTTTTTACTTCTGAAATGTAAATAATAATGGTCATATGTAACGATCTCTTGGCAGACAAGACAGACTGCGAACGACTTACATACTCATTCATTTCTCTCTCGAGCAGTTTCTTTGAATTTTATACAAGTATGTTATTTATTATTTCAGATTTTGTAAAATCGTTACTTATTATCCCCTGTCCACGTACGTCTGTGGGTATACATGGGCGTGTGTCTGTGAGTGTGACGTTGGACGAGCATAAAGTGCGCGAATTAATTATGGATTGCGTTACAGTGCCGGGGGATCCTCAGGACGTCAAAGTCACGCCGATCAACTCGACGGCAATACACGTCGAGTGGAAGCCGCCAAAAGCGACAGATCAGAACGGCGTTATACGGGGGTACCACATACACGTGCAAGAAGTGAGGGAGGAGGTCAGTTTGCGGTTGCTACACGATCAATAGCGAAGCATTGAAAGTTTCAAACTCTTAACGTGAAACTTACTAATGAAATCTTATACTTGTTCTATCGTTCCCCTATTCATGTATTGTATCGTGAGAGAAATCCTCTTATCTTTACTATCCCTATTCTCTTGTATTAATAGAATGTATCCATAGAATATTTCATTTTTTTAAGACGCAATTATTACTTCAAATTATAAATACATACTCATAAATCATAAATATATACTTCAAATTATTACTTCAAATCAACGTCAACAATCACTTATTATTACATAGTAATATCTGTCTCAACAGTGAAATGAACTCGTGGTGAAATTTTGATAATTTCTCAGGGGAAAGATCTATTGAACGAACCGATACGTCGGGACGTGCACGAGGACGGCGTGCTAGAGGTGAACATTACCGGATTGCAACCGGACACGAGATACTCGGTGCAAGTGGCGGCGCTAACGAGAAAAGGAGATGGAGATCGTTCGGTACCGATTCACGTTAGGACACCGGGCGGAGTGCCAAACAGGCCGCAAGTCAACGTGAAGTGAGAAACGCCGACTTGGAAATATTGTGCTTTTGTAAGAAATTTTACCGCGACTGTTTAATTCTACGTTTTTTTCAGGGTGCTAAGTAGAGGCCCGGATGTTTTGGAACTCGAGTGGGTCCAACCCACTCAAACCTATGGTACTCTGCTAGGATATCGTATTCGATATGGTATAAAAAATCAGACGCTGAGGGAGGAATTTATCGAGGGCACGCGTCAGCATACGTATAAAATCACAGATCTTGGTGAGAAAAATTAATTATTACTTAGTGTTTATTAGTGTAGTATGATATAAATCTTGAAGACACATAATCGCTATTTATTTTTATGAATTATTCTTACTTCTATCTCCACATATATAATAAACTATTTTTTCAAATAATAAATCAATAGGAGAACAAGGCGTTGATTACGAGTTCAGAGTAGCGGGTAAAAATAACATCGGCTTTGGCCAGGAGACCGTACGATATTGGTTCAGCCCGGAAGGTGAACCCACGGGGCCACCGACGAACTTATCGTACTTCTTTCAAACTCCCGACACCGTGTGCGTTACCTGGGATAAACCACTTCGTCAACATAGAAACGGCCAGATAATCGGTTACGATGTGCAATTCAATAAGAAGAACGATCACTCTAGTACTACAGACAGGAATACGACCAAGACAAGGGCAGTATTCACTGATTTGGAAGAGAACACGGAATACGTTTTTCATGTGCGAGCGCATACGTCACAAGGTAGCGGTCCGTACTCGGAGAAGATTACGATAATGACGGAGAAAGATATCGGTCGGGCGCCAATGTCTGTGAGAGCAGTGGCCACGTCGGATTCCAGTGTGGAAGTGTGGTGGGAACCAGTACCCAACAGAGGGAAGATTGTCGGTTATCAAATCTTTTATACGACGACTGCTGTGGAAGATCTGGACGAGTGGAAGCAAAAGAGCGTCGGCCTGACAGAATCGGCGGATCTAATCAATCTGGAAAAATTCACTCAGTACGCCATAACTGTAGCTGCGCGCTATAAAACTGGTCTGGGAAGGCTCAGCGAAAAGGTAACAGTGAAAGTAAAACCGGAAGATGTACCGCTAAACCTTAGAGCACCGGACTCATCGACACACTCGATGACTCTGTCCTGGACTCCACCCATAAGACTGACCCCGTCGAAGTATAAAGTTTCGTTCGATGCTGTTAAAGAGTTCGTAGATTCTCAGGGTATAACACAGACGCAAATCGTCCCTCGCAGGGACATAGAATTGGATCCTCAAATAACAACCGCAATGATAAACGAATTGCAACCATTTACTACTTATAACGTTAACGTGAGCGCTGTACCACGTGACCGTCAATATAGGCCACCGGCGAAAATTACAGTCACTACGCAGATGGCTGCACCCAAACCGATGGTAAAGCCAGACTTTTATGGTGTGGTTAATGGTGAAGAGATTCAAGTTATTCTGCCGCAAGCTTCCGAGGAATACGGCCCGATTTCACACTATTATTTGATAGTTGTGCCCGAAGACAAGAGTACTGCCGATAAACAACCGGATGAATTGACAGAGGATATGATAACCGGAAAAAGTGCTAAGCAGGAGAGAGAAAACGCGCCCTATATCGCAGCCAAGTTTCCACACAGAGACATTCCGTATACATTCCATTTAGGTAGCGGAGACATTTACGAGGGATACGAGAATCGGAAACTCGCAAAAAATAAACGCTATAGAATATTTGTACGGGCTGTAGTCGATACTCCACGAAAGGTAAGATACATGGGACGTTTAACGAGATTTATAAATGTATATAATTCTATAATTATTTATGCGAAAATATTCTTTTTAGCATCTGTACACGTCATCACCATTTTCCGAATACCTATCTTTGGACATGAGAGAAGTACCTCCTGGCGAACCACCACGTCGACCAAATCCTAACACTCCTTCGGATGGAAATCCGGAAGTTTCAGTAAAAACTAGTGGTCAAGAACCAGGTATGGTGTGGGTTGTTGGTCCCATCATCGCAGCATTGACGGTCAGCGTTTGCCTTGTTCTTCTATTTGTCATTAAAAAGTAAGTTGCGTTTTTTTTAGGAAAAGAACAATTCAAAATCTATACAAGTAAAAGTTGTATATTCATACTTTTATTTCATAATTATTTCAGACGAAGACAACCATGCAAAGCGCCAGATCAAGCAGCCGTTACACGACCGCTCATGGCAGCAGATATAAGTTCTAATCACGCACCATCGGATCCGGTAGAAATGCGACGATTAAATTTCCAAACTCCAGGCATGATCTCACACCCGCCGATTCCAATCAGCGAACTGGGCAATCACATCGAACGCCTGAAAGCGAACGACAATCTCAAGTTCAGTCAAGAGTACGAATCGATAGAGCCTGGTCAACAATTCACGTGGGACCATTCCAATATGGAAGTCAACGCATCGAAAAATCGTTACGCCAACGTAATCGCATACGATCATTCGCGGGTCATTCTCCAAACTGTCGATGGCATGCCGGGTTCGGATTATATCAATGCCAATTACTGCGATGGTTATAGAAAGCAAAATGCATATGTGGCTACGCAAGGACCTCTACAGGAGACATTCGGGGACTTTTGGCGTATGTGCTGGGAATTGCGAACCAGCACGATCGTGATGATGACAAAGTTGGAAGAGAGGACAAGGATTAAATGCGATCAATATTGGCCTACTAGAGGAAACTTATCTGAAACTTATGGACAGATGACTGTGACCATCAACGATATTCAAGAGCTGGCAACCTACTGTATCCGCACGTTTCATGTTTGTCGAGCGGGTTATTCTGAGCGACGAGAGATAAAGCAGCTGCAATTTACAGCCTGGCCCGATCATGGCGTGCCGGAACACCCTGCACCGTTTTTGCAATTCTTACGCAGAGTTAGGTCGCTTAACGTGCCCGACAGTGGACCGTTAGTAGTACATTGTAGTGCCGGCGTAGGAAGAACTGGTTGCTTCATCGTGATAGACTCGATGTTGGAGAGGATTAAACATGAAAAAATGATCGATATTTATGGTCACGTCACATGTCTACGAGCTCAAAGGAATTACATGGTTCAGACTGAGGATCAATACATTTTCATTCACGACGCTCTACTTGAAGCGGTGATTTGCGGCAATACTGAGGTACCGGCCAGAAATCTGCATTCTCACATTCAGAAACTCATGCAACCTGAGATCGACAATATAACTGGAATGGAATTGGAATTCAAGAAGCTTTCTAACATTAAGGCCGACTCGACTAGATTTATATCCGCGAATCTACCGTGCAACAAACACAAAAATCGATTGGTCCACATTCTGCCTTACGAGTGTACTAGAGTGTGCTTGCAACCACAACGTAACATCGAAGGATCCGATTATATAAATGCGAGCTTAATTGACGGATATCGCTATCGAGCAGCTTATATAGCGACACAAGGTCCTCTATGCGACACCACTGACGATTTCTGGCGTATGTTGTGGGAGCATAATTCCACGATTGTCGTTATGCTGACAAAATTGAAGGAAATGGGCAGAGAAAAATGTCATCAGTACTGGCCGTCCGATCGATCTATCCGTTACCAATGTTTCGTCGTAGATCCGATTGCAGAATATAATATGCCGCAATATATTTTGCGAGAATTCAAGGTGACTGATGCACGTGATGGTGCCAGTCGTACTGTCAGACAATTCCAATTCATCGACTGGCCGGAACAAGGAGTCCCGAAATCTGGTGATGGTTTCATCGACTTTATCGGTCAAGTGCACAAAACGAAAGAACAATTCGGCCAAGACGGACCGATCACCGTGCACTGCAGCGCCGGTGTAGGAAGGACGGGTGTCTTCATAACGCTTAGCATCGTATTAGAACGAATGCAATATGAGGGCGTGGTCGATATTTTCCAGACTGTAAGAATATTACGCACGCAACGTCCGGCTATGGTTCAAACCGAGGTTTGTAGGCTCTTGTTGCTTTCAATGTTTCACAAAATGCAGTATTTTATATATACATACACATAAAGGTAATATCTTTAATGATATTTTCCAATTTTTTTTTTCAGGATCAATACCAGTTCTGCTATCGAGCCAGTTTGGAGTATTTAGGGTCTTTTGATCATTATGCCAACTGACAAGCCGACTCTCGTGAACAGAGGGATCTATCGAGGGATAAGCGAGATCGACAAAGAAACGAGAGAGATGTCGAGAGGGCAAAAGTACGACGTGTTTAGTACAATAAAATCATGTGACGTACTCGTACCTTCCAAGAACAAATACAATAGCAACGCAATTACTAATATCATGGGCAGTTAACATAGAGAAGAAATGTTTAGTTAATGGTGTTATAGTAAATATGCAAATATGCCGGAAATTTTCATTCTTGACGATATAACAAATGCCCAAATCGTGTGCTGAGAAGCATTCATCAGCTTAGGCTAATCTCTTCAAAAATTAGATTCGAAAGTTTCCTCGCGGTTAAAACGCGACTCAAAACTGCCGTTTAAAAATACAAAACGCATGATTGTATGAACAATTGTGTCGCACATTGTCATACATATATTCTTTTCTTTGTGTGAACAAAGAGGAATTTTTTAATTTCCAGATATTCTCTCACATTGAAAGATTAATTAAGTACGACAATGTAATCAAAATTGTAAGCCGCGTAGGATTCACATTCGTAAATTAGTAAATTGGAACATATCCCATTGCCGAATCGATCATTCACAAAAGCATTTTTTAAGATTTAGATAATCTAATTCTAAGATAGACTGAAATATTAAAACCATATCTCTCCCAGTCAAAATGTAGTGTATTACATGTACCTCTTGCAAACTGAAACATCAAACCTTTCTCGTTTATTGAAGATAAGAGTGCTTCCTTCAGTAGCGATTGCATAGAGGAATGAAAAGGTATTGATGTTGATTCTGTGAGAGAAACAAAGTAATGCACTGCATATATGTGTGAAACGCACATTTGTGAAGATAAAAATCTACAATTTACCATATATGACATGTTTCACATATTCAAGTACTTACTGATGTAGAAAAAATAACAGAATGAAAAATCAACTAAATAACTTTCTTTAGGTTTACAAAAGAGAGAGAAAGAGAGATGAAAATTTCCGCTCACAAGAGACAAGAAAATTGCCATACTGCCAAATTGACAATTATTAATGCTGTACTCGTTATGAACAGTAGGGATCTTCTCATTTTACCTATTATAATAATGTTAGATAGATCATAAGGAAAAAATTGTTTTAAGGCTAGATTATAAGCGATGCCATTAGGGAAATGATGATGAAAAAATGATTCGAATGAAAGAAGGATGAAAGGAAACGGTGCCTATATTCAATGAAAAGTGCACAAATAAATTTGTGTGCACATTTCTATAAAAGAAAAAAAACTAATTTACATAGAAGCACTGTATGTTGAATTCGTGTATTGTTCTTCCGAGCCCTCGATACCTTTATGTACAAAGTTCCACCAATGTAGCTTTCATCTCGCGCGAATACTTCTATTGTTCTTTTAAGTAAATAGTATATCATAAATTTATTTGGCTTTATATCAGTTTGTTTTTCGATTTGTACAGTTATATGGATACTTGTATCAGAACTCTCTCTAAGTTCATTCATAGGATATTTACATATATTAATAATACATTAAATTCATCAACATTTGTAAAATATTTTTTCTCTTTTCTTAAATGCCAGATCAATGCCAAGAAACGCACATTGTTACACAATATATCTACTACAGTAAAAATATTTAATAAGTTTATGAAATTTTTTATTTTATAAAATCAGCATTATGTTAATGAATTTGTGAGAAATTAAAATATTTCTTATAATTATAAATTATAATTATAATTATAATTATAATTATAATTATAAATAATTTATTAAAAACAAATGCAATAATTTATTAAAATTAACTGCTTTGATTTTAAAATCATTGTGAGTGTACTTAATCCTACTTTTTAAAGTGTTTATTAATGCATTTAATAGTTAATAGTTGATTTTATCATTTTATAATTTCATAAAAGTCACTTTTTATAACATTTCCATTTTACAGAGATAGCTTTGACTATACATATTGCAATTTAATATTGCAAGCACTTAAATCTATGAAGACAATAATTGTGCACTTGTTTATATATTCCGTATTTCTAAATTTGTATAATATTGTTCGATACATCTTGCACCTAACACTTTAGAAATTACCGATTTAAAAAAATGTACATGCAATTACACATATGATGTTATTTATGCTCAGAAACTTTATCAATTATAGATTTGATTTTTTGGCATTCTTTTGACTGTAACTATCTATGCTTATGATACATACCTGACATGTGTAAATACATCTTGTCATGTCACATTTTAATGGCAGAGCTCTATGATTTCCATAATTTCCATGATTTTATACAAGTATACATTTTTTTCCATTAATTAGTGGGTCGAGGGTCAGGAACTGTGACTATCTGTACATAAATGCACCGTCTGTCATTAGCAACATTATATAAATATATAAAAAATGATATATATATAAAATGATGAATAATATATATATATATATATATACATAGATATATATTATAAATATCATAAAAAAGATGCGAGTGTGCATAAAAGACATGGAGATATTTAAAAATATGTGAGTATTTTCCAGACTATACGTTAAGTTTTAAAAAAAGAATGTGTAATCTACTCAGTATGTTGTACCAACTCATAATATTTAATTCTTTAAATAACTTTTATTCATGATTTTACACTTTTTTATACTTTTTAAACTATTGTTTTTTGATTAAGTTTATTGCATTGTTTCGACATGCTTCTCATATAATAGCTTTCGTGTAAAATGTTATTTTATGAATTGGAGAAATACTAGAACGATATTGTTTTATTATTTAATTTGAATATTTTTTCCGCTAAACAAACTGAGGGCCATCTCATATTTGCAATTAATACATTTTTGCGCTTCAAAAAATAATTAATTCATTTCATTACCATTGAAATATGTACGTATATATTTACATATATAATTATATCAAATTTTTCACTGCCTGTTGAACCATTTATAAACCATGACATTTTTCATTAAATTATAATGTAATAAGAATAATTATACGACTACTTGTAACAATAATAATAATGATAATACTAGTTATAAAAATAATTCTACGATTTGCCTTACGTCTCAAATTTCACTTAAAACTAACACTTTCAATTTTTACATTGATGCATTTTTGAATTATCGAGTTAATTTTTATCATGTTGGCAGCCTTTATTACGACTCGATAATATTTGGCCTTCAGAATGTAATTCTAACCTATTTACATCAACATGCAGTTTTGAGATTTTTTTCTATATTATTTAGGGAAGAGTGTTTATTTATAAAGCATTTTTCATATAATTTGTCTCTTCCCTTAAATACAATTTCACATTTATATGTTTATTACTTTAATCAAAATTAAGTTTAATATATAATATATTTATTAAACATTTTTATGTATTACAATTTTTATTATTGTATTACATATTTATAATTAAATCATATTTTTAAATACGCTACGAGAAAAGTTGCAATATCTTTTGTTTTCTGATACTACGTATAATTTTAAAGCTGCAATTAGTATTTAAAGATTTGACCAAATTGATTTATTCTTCAGGATATTGCTAACAAATTATTATACATGGTGTATGACTGAATGTTTATTAGCTTTAACAATATATGAGTGAAGACAGACACAAAACTCAAAACAAGATATTAAAGACATTTTAATAATTATATGTTGTACAATTATATGTGTCGTAAAGTTTCATACCTACAAATAATATGAATTTATTTCCATTGAAATATGTTTATCTGATACTTTGATGTATTGTACAAATATTTAAAAAAGTTTACAACACATAGTTATTTTAACTATTTATTTTGATAAGGTAATATATTTACTATGAAAGTGCATTTCTTGATACACAAATATAGCTCTTAAATTTTAAAAGTCAAACACCTTGTATACATCTTGTGGTTTTTATTATAAAGTTTTATTATTCTGGTACTTTATAGTTTTTATCATAAACTTTTATTTTTCTGGAAAAAAAGAGAAATTAAAGACTTTTGCTAAAAATAACTTTTAAATATCTCATTAGGTACTCATCTGTAATAAATCATTAAACATTCATTCTCGTTACATTTTTCTAATATAAATAATATAAAGTATTAAGTTTTTTAATAGTAATTTGACAAAACTTTTGTGGAAAACTAATCGAGATTTTAATGTAATTATCAACATATGTACTTTGCCAATTTTCTTAATGTGGCTTCACATTGAAATTTCAGATTAAATTATGTTAAAAAAAAAAAAAAAAACGAAATTCAATGATTGTATAAATATATTACTAGTTATATATATAAGTTAGTGTCGTTAATCTATAATCGCTAAAATTTACTGTTATAAAGAAGTCCACAATATTCGTGCATTTATAATAATTGTAATACTGCTAAGTTTTTTTACATCATTCCAAAACTTTCGTACATATTGTACTTTTGTAGCATGATTATTGTTAGTCTTTATAATTTTTTTTATGACCTAAAATGTATAGCAATATGTGGTTTGTTGTATTCTTCTTGAACCTTCTTCTGAAAACGTACACAACTCGCGTGTGTCTTCGGAGCACTTTTGATAATATAATAAAATACGATCGGCTGCTTTTTATATAGCTCCGTGCAATATATAGCGAGTTTATTACTGTGTATAAGATCGCCTCAATTTCATCTGTAGATGAATCAGTAAAGCGACTGTCGCAGATCCGAAGAAGAATATGAATTTAAAAGCAAAGAATAAGTCAAATACTAAATATCGTTGAAAGAATGGGAAATTATTTTGTGATACTTTCTTGCCAGAAAGAATACAACAGGCTGAGGTAAACTGATGATAAATGCAATGTTACTAATTAACAACTATACAAAATAAATATTGTGTAATAGGAAGAGAGTCTGTTGACAAGAAAAAAATACCGTGTACATTATGTATTGCCTTGCGGCATTAATAAACTAGTACTAACGTAAAAAAAATTTAGCTTTTTTCACATAAATATTCATTTCAATTTCCTTTGTTCAACAGCCTTCTAGAAAACGCCATCATAAATAAATCCTATCAAAATGTTACAATATAATAAAGGTTTATAACGATTTATTTTATAGAATACTTAAAAGATACTGTCTAACGTTATTATATACACAAATATTTCGCAAATATTTATTAAGCTATCAGGCATATATGAATTTGAGATGACAGATATTATATAGTGTGCTTACAAATTTACAAATTTATATTACATTACTTGGTTGATTGAAATTATTCGTTGGAGGACTCCTGGTCATTATCGAAGCAACCTGTAGCAAAATGAATTAAATAAGAATTATATATGTACATGACAAATTATTTTGTAAATTTTTATATATGAATATACATTTTGTATCACTTGTTTTCTGAAGAAATCAGTGGTGGCTGTTGAAATGTTTTGATCATTTCCCATTTTACATTTAACATAGCCATATAGATTTGCGCCATTCAAAACAATGGCAATGCTGACGAGTAAAAGCCACTTGAATTTAAAACCAAATAGTGCAACAATGAATAATATTGACCAAAAAAGTGGACACAAAATTAACGCCAACCAAAAGATTCGCGCCTCTGCTGCATTAATACGGTTCTGTTGTGCACCCTGAAACACAGGGTACATAACAGGCATTGAACCTATATATTGGACTTATATTTAACTGATTTAAATTACATTAGCTATATTTCAATACATATCTAATCAGTAATAATAATCAGAAATCCAATGGAGCATAATGCTATTATGTAATTATCTATTTATATTCTGTAAAGGAGTGAACGGTAATTTCAGAAAATGTCAAGGATATAAACATATAATAGTTGGTGAACCTTGAACTATTCAATCTATTTAAATTAGCATTTGTGCATTGAAACATGTCAAATAAAAAAATATAATTAATAATTCAAAGAGCTAAATTTTGTAATATATCTATAACTGAAACTTGTGCGATATAACATGCAATATAATATGAAATTATATGTGTACATGAGCTTACATCTCTTTCAAATATATAATTAAATTAATTCTAGTTCACTGGCCAGAAAAAAGCAAATCATTTTATCTATAAATAACACTTTGTTATCAATTATTAAAAATTTAATAAAAAGTCAAATAATCTATGTTGCTATTATATAATAACATAAATCAAAATATATCTTAAAACATACATAATCAAGCAAACCTTTTTAGACTCAAAAACCCAATGACTTTTGCCATCGTCATCCACATAATTCCACCATCTAAGCCCAACCATTAATCTTCCGGTAATATTCTTAACGGTCCAAAAATCCATTGACAAAAGTAGTACCACTGTTACAAAACTCGCTATAAAGCTATTTGAAAACCAACCACAAAGCATATAAACTACTATAGCTGCTATCCTGAAGGCCAAGTGAAACAATGTAATGTATGGATGTCTAGAATTTTACAAAAATACAATTCACATTTGCATATTAAAACATGTATATGTCTTATTATATCTTATTGTATCTTACGTACTTAAGTTTGTTGGCATTTTGAGCAGCCTCTTCCTCTCCGAAAGCAATTGCATCATCATCCATCAGTAAAGGTACCTAACAAACGAAATAGTAGAACATTCTAAATAGGCATATCGAACATACATTTATCTCGTTATATCTCTATATTTAACGCTTTACCCCAAGAACTCATGCATATATTTATATTTGTATGACGTGGATGAAAGAACTTAAAACGTGAAATGTTTCTCGAAAACGAAGGAAACGTAACTCAACGAAAGCTTCGAAGACACGTTTATCCACGCTCTCTTTTACAAGGCAATTAAAGTCGGAGTACAACTATCATATATACGAACCCTTCTTTCGCTAATATATACATACGGAAATGTGTGCGCAAGCGAATGTCAGAACAACGACTTTCCACCGACTAGAATTCGCCAACTAGAATTATTCTCGAGATCTCCTCCGCAATAAAACACGACTCTTATATTTCGCATACGAGACAATCGAGCGTATACTTCGGGACTCGCTACGACTAAAAAAAAAAAACATGTGGCGTCAGTATGCGGTCGATTGTGCAAAAGATCATATGACACCTACCGTTGCGGACGCCATGTTTGCACGCGTTGACAATTCAAGTGCGTCGTCTGCTCTACGTGCTATATTCATTACATATCGACAGTGGCGCCTCGCGGTCGAACGTCGCGGATCACGTCGCGCTCGCCGGCGAAAAAAACGCTCCGTTTTCTCGAAACGCGTTCGCGTTCCGGCGTTTCACCGGAACGGACAAGCGCCGATCAAGGGAAGTACCTTGACATCCTTGATAACCGGTACGGACGAGGCCTCGAGACGCGGCGCCGACACGGGCGAAAGACGCGCGGACTCGCCCTCGTACATACGTGGAAATCGCGCGCGACCCGCCCATTGGCCGGCGTATCGGCGGAAGTTGGCCGCGGCACTGGTGGCCGCGGTGACGTCACGAACGTGACCAACCCTGCTTATCGGCGCGAGGGAGAAATCGAAGGCGCTCCCGCCCGCGCTCGCGCACGCATGCTCGCCTTCGGCCCACGTATAGAAAAGACGCGTTATTTCGTGTGTGCGTGCGTGTGCGCGTCGCGTGTACGCACTACGCACGTCGCGCCTGCGGATTCGGTAGCCTCTCGATCGCACGGACGAGACGACGGACGACATCGGTGGAGTGGCAAACATCACATGTGTATCGCGCCACTCGTAGCGCCCAAGTAGTGGTGTAGCCCGGTAGCGTGGTAGTAGTGATCCGATGTCCGTGCATCGGTGGTGCGCGCGCGGTGGTTGAGATAAGCAGTGCGGGGGACTGAGTGCATGTAGGACCGCGAGACTTGGCTCGTTCGACTGTCGCGTCCGTCAACGCACAGTTCGCCGTAAGAGACACGCGTTGCGCGTCGATCGAAAGCGGCTCTTGCTCCCGATGTGACGGAAGCCCGCGCGCGATGCTCAAGAATTACTCGCCGATCCTCCAGGCGTTCCTCGGGACCCTGTTCACGTGGGCTCTAACCGCGGCCGGCGCCGCGCTCGTCGTCGTCATCCGAGGCAAACAGGTGAGTAAACATTCGCGTTTTAGGCAACGTGTTCGTGATTGAGGCATCGACATCCGGCACGGCCTGATGCGACTCGTCCTGATAACGCCGCCCGAATAAACTTAACCTTATCGCGTCTGCTCGCGATGCGCGAGCCAGGATTTGCTCCGTTTCTTCTTTATTGCACTTATTTTCTACACTTTTCCGCGTTTTAAATGCGAATTTTTCCAATCGCACTTTGCAAATCTTTCATTTTCTCGATATACTTGTTTAATTTTGAACACTAAAATATAAAAAAATTATAGCAAATGTAAAGAAGCATTTAATTTATTCTTTTCATTTTTTCTTGTTTCGAAAATGTGAAGCTCGATCGTTTAATTTGAAATATAGAAATAGTAGAAAAAAATATTGAATGAATTATTGAATAAAATTATTGAATAAAATTAATTAATTAAATGAAAATAAATTAATATCAATTAATTTATTGTTATATGAAAGAAGAAAAATATTTTACTCAATATATACATTTATAAGTATTCTATATCGCTAAGTAAAAAACACAGTATATATACATATTAATGTATGTATACATATTTACATATCAAAGTATATATACATATCTACATACTAATTACATTTATTTTCTTCCTTACTTTCCATACTTTTAATTTGAATTTTTCCATCTAGGAATTTCATATGAATCTTTACTGAATTGCATTTGAAAAAATATTTGATTCTCTGCATAACTCATATGAAGAGAAGAACGTAAAAGAAGAAATTCGATACTTCTGTTGGCATGCAAATTTCAATTATCGAATTATTGCTGAGCGTCGATTATTTCTCGAGCGAGAATTTCTGAATAAATGCAAAAACGCCGACCATTTGCGTAAGCGGAACTGTTTTGGCTCGATTCTTCGTCGTATTTAAATTTAGAGCTGGTTCAATGAAATCGCTGCAACGATTCTCGTTGGCGAACTCGCATAATCCGCCGCTTCCTCCGTTCGATTTAATTCGCGCGCGTATTATTACGAGAGCGGCTCGTATCAGACGCTCTTACATTGTTGAGGCGTGTCTAGATTCTGCATGCATAAGATAGTGCATATACAGAAAAGTTAATCGATAATATGAAAGAGGTGTCTCTCTCAATTGCCTCTTATGTAATATTGAAAATTATCTATGCACATGGAAGTGGGAGGGGCTTCATACGTATCTTTTTCGATAAATCCATGGAACAGCTCATCGTACAAATTCTATTTATTTCACTAACAGCTGCCTTAGATAGTTGGTCTCTTTTGCATAATTTTATTAATAAACAACTTTTTTTATATAACTCTAGACACATGGAAACTTTATTTATATATGTCTGGAATACTATAAAATTGTATTAATGCATAATTTGATAAACGCGTACATTACATAATGCTTATAAAGAAATATGATATATATTGTACAATGTGTTTGTGAAGCTGGTGCGACAATCTACGAATTTCAAAAAAATCCTAAGAGTTCTGATAGCACTTTTCATAGTTCCTGATTTCCTTCCTTTTCAAAGTACCAAAATGCATTGAATATCATTATTTTTAACAAGAGTTCCTGATAGCTCTGTTCAGCCTACATATGCAATTTCAAATCGATATTCCAAAAATTAATAATTTTAGTTTTTATCAGGAACTGTAGAATTATGAAAAGTGCTATCAGAACTGCTAGTATTTTTTGAAATTCGTAGATTGTCGTGCCAGCTTCATAGACACTTATACAATATATTTCGTGGTGTAATATATAAAATTGTTGTAAATGAAAGTCTCTTATAAATTTATTAGTTAAGTTTTCTTTTAAAGATATTTTATTATTGAAAACTGTGTGTGAGCTATAAATAGCGAAAATTTGAGCTATAAATCAAATATGTAAACAAGAAATAAGAAAAAATCTAACTTATTTAAATTATTATAGATGATATTCTATGACAGTAGCACGTATTTCTAATAACTGTTATCGAACGAATCCATTTGAAACATTTTTTTAAATGATCTCAAGAATGTTCCTTTAATTTGTTCATTATGTATATTACTCTATATATTTATTATTATTTGATAATAATCTTAAAGAGAATTAGTTCTATTATATCAAACATTCTGTTATCTACAACATATTTGTCTGTTGTTTGATTATTTGATAATCTTAAAGAGAAAAAGTTCTATTACATCAAATATTCTGTTAGCTACAACATATTTATCTCTCTTAACTGCATTAAATTCCAATTCTAACTTTCCAGATTATATGTAGATTAAATTATATGTAGGTTTGTGTATCTGTATAAAATAAATCGTTTTTTAATAAAAATTGCTAGAGAAATTTAATTACAAAAGTCAAATATATTCAAATATGTCTAAAATTCAAGTTAAATTTTAATATCAAAAAACAAGTAAATCTTTTATGGTATTATTAGAACGCTGATAACTGCGTCACAGATTTTATTTATTTTTAAAATTACTATTATGATATCTCTACAATCGCTGTTTCATGCTTTTCCTTGTTCTTTAATCTGAATACGATAGTAAGATAGCAAGTATATTTTTCTCTTGGTATCATATGGCTGATATCAAATATTTTCACGGAAGTGGCAAATATCGAATATGCCTTCTTAGTATAGATATCGTTCGATGTTATTTATCGCACGTGTATAAAATAGGAAAATTACATTACGTAAAAAAAAAATCTATAATAGGCGCATCGAATACTTGCTACCATTTGCAAAAAGGAATTCAACTTTTTAATGTAAAAAGATTTTTATAATATCTGTAATATAATATTTGTTTACAATATAATGTAGTGTATATATTATGTTTATAAAAAATATTTGTAATTTAATATAAGTTAACGAGATGCCTATTTTTGTTATTAGATGAAATTTGCGAATTATAGCAAATAGATTATGTGATGTACATAGTATACATATTAATAATAAATAAATAAATATATATATATATATGTATGTATATATTAAATAATATCATCAAATTAATTCGATAGAGGTATTGTATAATATTAATCACATTTACATGATCTTTTTCTATACATCACTTAAAAATTAATCTCTATCCTCTTGAACTGCATTTCGAGTGAATTAAAAATGAAAAGGATTGCTTTAGACATTTTCTAGTTAATATTTGAGAAAATCTTGACATTTGTTTCATGGATTGTTTATACCTATCATGAATTTGATTGTCGAGAGATAGTCGACGCAGCTGATAATATTCCATGGACTGATAATATGATACTGATATAAAACGTATTACTTGCGCAATATTGACATAATTTTTGATATTTTTTTATAAAGCACATGTATGTCTTTAAGTAAATACATGTATACCACACCTCTGACGTTTTAAAGCTAAATCAGAGTTGCAAATCATCTTGAACTTGGCAAAGCCAAAGAGAAGTGAATATATATATATATATATTATATATATATATATATATATATATATATATATATATACGTATATATAATTCTAAAAGAAATTTAAATTATTACTGCTAATTGTTTCTATTGTTCTATTAATGAATTCAAAGACTTCCAACAAAATCAATCTGTAATTTTTCTGAAGATAGCGTGACAATTTTTAAATATTAAATGAATAAAAATTGGAAGTAGAAAGAGTCTCTGATGTGATAAAATCACAAAGTTATTCAGAGTCTAAAATTACAAAAATTGTCATAAATCACATAAAGAGACGCATATAAATATATGTACCATGGGTGCATTTTTAATAGCATGAAAAAATTGCACGAATTATAATTATTAATTAAATGTTAATGATAAATTAATTCATTAAATGCTAAATTCATACATTCTCTCATCTTCTTTATCCAAGGAACAGCTCATATATTTATAATGATTTGTTTCCGTTAGCGTAAGCTGCTCGATGTCAGCCTGGGGTTCGCTGCCGGCGTGATGGTGGCTGCAAGTTATTGGTCATTGCTAGCACCAGCGATCGAAATGGCAACCGAGAGCAAGACGTACGGAGCTGAGGGCGAGTACGCGTTCGTGCCGGTCGCAGTTGGATTTCTCGTCGGCGCGGCATTCGTATACGGGACGGACGTGTTGATATCCACCCTCGGCATTCAGTCCCCCAATGTGCTTTTAGCTATGCAATCAGTTGGTACGAAACAAAGACGCAAGATCATTGCGAAACTAAAGAGTGACGAGGACTTAGACAATGATTATGATCCGTTTAACGACGTACAAATTTCCAGTGGAAAGATGTACACTCGCGTCGAATCGACCACGATCGATGGTATCTCATTTTCTTCTCGTAAAATCGCAATTTTTTTTCTCTCTCTTTCTATAGGCTTGGAAAATGGGATCAGTTCGTGACATATATATATACTATACATGTGTATACATATATCTCTGTATATGTATATAAACGTCCGTATACACTCGCCCCTCTTTGCTTTATCGCAGACATAACATGGTTTTTATCCAGGAATAAGCATTCTCTCAAATTTTTTGTATGCTATTTTCATGAAAAGTAATGCATTCCATATTAACTTGTTTTAAGATACAATAGTTGAAAACTGTTTGCATGTAGCATGATGAAAATTGCTTACATAAAAAATAATAGTATAGTAAAAACTGCTTAATGAAAATATCATAATGTAGGCAAGTTCAGTTTATAATTTTTTGTTTATCTGATAGAATATCTGATATAATCTTTTTTTTCAATAGAAAAATTCAAAGAGACAAAATATATATTATATGTATTAATATGTAATATTATACATATTAATATATGTTAATATGTGATCTTACATTTATTATAACCATGTATTCATTATATACAATTATATTATATATTGTACGTGTTAACACTATTATATTTATTAAAATATAATAATTAATGTAATAATATTAACGGGTATAATATATGTCAAAATTATGTCGATATTGAATCTTTATTTTATCTATTATCGAAATGAAAAATCTTATCTTTTTCAACATAATAATTAAGTAACGAGCACTGAGAGCCCAATAAACGCGGATGGCAATGCGTAAATTTTTACGAACATTAATTGTTCGCGAAAAATTTTTTTTTAAGACATATGCACATATGCCAAGTTATAGATTCTCTTGGTTTGAGACTTCTATAACAACCCCTTTACCCCCCTGGAGAGATGTAGACAGGAAAAATATCGGGACGAAGTCGCTGAATCGAATTTTTCCTGTCTACATCTCTCCAGGGGGGTAAAGGGGTTGTTATAGAAGTCTCAAACCAAGAGAATCTATAACTTGGCATATGTGCATATGTCTTAAAAAAAAAATTTTTCGCGAACAATTAATGTTCGTAAAAATTTACGCATTGCCATCCGCGTTTATTGGGCTCTCAGTGCTCGTTACTTAATTATTATGTTGTTTAAATACATAGAGCCGAATTATATACCAATTTACTTATCTTTTTCTCTTTCTCTCTCTCTCTCTCTCTTCCTCTATTATCTTTATCTTCATTAAGTAATTAAAACTTGCTGTGTGATTAAATAATTAATTAAATTTAAATATAAAATAGGATATATTTGAAATGCCTATGTAATATAAGTAATATATAAAGTAATTTATCAGAGATCATTGCTTATTCCAAACAAGTGTCAGATAAAAATTGATATATGTTTTCCCTTGTGAAAAGTGATGTTTGATAGAAATATGATTAATTGATATATGCATTTAGTTCAAAAATATGCTTTGTATTAGCGTATGCATGATGTTATTCGTAGAGAAATATACGTGGGACTTAAGCACAGATTCAATATAAACTTATAAATAAAAATATCCAATTCATCTATTAAATACATCGTTTAAACTGAAATTTTAAATCTCAAATGAGTGGTGTGATTAAAAGTGTCAATATATAACAAAAACTCAAGAACAGAATTCAAATAATAAAAACAGAAAACCAAGACAATAAAAATATAATTAAAAATACTTAATCTAAACTTCTATCATTAATACAAAGTGCACGTCCGCGTAAAATATTATCTAGTAATACATACATCTAAATAAAACAACTAAATAAAACAAAAAAACCAATAAAATAAATAAATATTTTGGATCTGTGTGAAAAGTTCCATGGAGCTTAAACAAAACTGATCTTATTAATCCTGCCTAAATGAATCTAACTACAGTAAATTTTATCAAAAATACGTCTGTTAGTGCGAAAAATAAAGTTCTCTTCTAATCCTTCATCTTGTACAAATTGCATGAAGTGACCCTGTGCCCATCGTTTAGTTTTTGTGCTAGTGCAGAATGTGTGATACATTTTGTTGTGAATGTTTAATTTTTCAGGCTTCTACGAACAGAATAGTAGACGTCGACAAATCGCGAATATAAACAGATCATCGGAATCGGCAGAGATCGGAACTACAATTTATGAGGATCCTAATAACGAAGCGAAGAACAATCAGTGGCGGAGGATATTACTACTCGTTGTTGCTATTACGGTATATTTCTACGAAATAATGAATAATTATGCAAACTATCTTACTATGTGATGTTATACACACACACACCACACACACACACACACTTACATTAAAGTTACTAATTAAAAAATATATACATTTCAATTTTTATATTAGGTACATAATATTCCTGAGGGTCTCGCGGTTGGAGTAGGCTTCGGAGCAATAGGCAGTAGCGTATCAGCATCTTTTGAAAATGCAAGGTAAAGTATGTGCACTTTGATAATTTATATGTAGATAGCATAAATGGCATAAATACATGTGTAGATAACGAATGTAAGAATTTTTAGTAGAGAATATAAAATTATATGAATAAAAAGACGTCGCGAATTCTTTAAAGCAAATTAGGGGTTACATTTTTGTTTTTAAAATATTCTCAAATTTTATTTAATATGAATAATAGGTTTATATTTGTGAAATCTTTTTTTTTTTTTAAATATACATACACACATACACATACAAATATATCAACATTTTACATTAGTAAAAATAATGGTACAAATTTCCTTTTTCAAAAAAAATTATCGATATCATAACAAATTTTTTTTTGTAAAAAAATTGTTGTCGTTTATTGTCATATATTGAATTTCACAATAAATAAAATATTTTTTTAATGACATAAACATATGTTGTGATATAAAGTTTTGTTGATATATTTGTGACTTATTAATTCATTATATGAATTTTTAATTCATTATACTGAAATTGCTGTTATAAATAGCATAATAAGTCAAATATGATAGTAAAAACATCTAATGTAAAAATAATGATTGAAAATCTAATGATATGACAAAAAAAAAGTTTAATGAAAATAATATATTCCCCCTAACTATATGATGACGTGATAATGCTAGCAATGTTTAATAATGGCTATATAGTATCAATAGTCGTTCAATTTTGCTTGTTCAATTGAATGAGTCACGAAGGTTAAATACGAAGTTAGCAAAGCGAAGATTTTAAATATTATCATAGACATTTTAGAATATTATCATAGGCATGTAGAATTGGAAAAAAGATAACACATTTGTTGATAATATTATATTATTTCCATTTTAATTCGTAAAAAGAAAACAGATTTTCGAATTTTATAAAAATATCGATATTCAATCTATTTTTATTGGAAATTGAAGAGTTATATCACAATATTTAATATTTATATCATTTTTCACAAATTGCAACTGTTATCAATAATTTCATATAATAAAATATTAAATAGTAAATTTTTAGAAAATAATATCGAAAGATATTTATATTTATATTATTACCCAAGTACTTTTATTATAATAAAAGATAAATTTTTTAATTTCTTAAAAAAAAAAGTGGGTTTATTAATGTGCAATTTGTATATACGCATTAGTATAATAACGAAATAAAAATATAATATTAGGGAAATTATTGAATATTGAATATAAAATATATTATATAATAATCTTATATTTATAAAATACGCAACTCGAAATATCGATTTTCTTTTAAATTTTATGAAAAAAATTCTCTCTCTCTCTTTCTTTTAAATATTGAAGTTTATATTATCTAATGTGGCTCACTTTTACCGTTCATCGTAAAACTTACATTCGATGCTAGATGGCAGCTGTGTGAAGTATTCGTAACATGGAGTAAAAATATAAACGAAAGGAAGCTGATTAGCGGTAAGAGTAGACTATAGATCATTTCAACTATAGACCAGTTTGATTCAGTATTATTCGGCTCATATCTTACGCCTAATTGATTTTCAGGCGACTCCACATATCTTTCATATGACTTCTTTGCCATCTTCCTTGTTGCCACTCCTTACTTGAATCTACTATCACAAATAAAGCAAGTAAGAACAACATGATATTACATTCTTAAATGGAAGAAATTTCAATAAAAAAAGAAGAAAGCAAACAAGTATGAGTCACATGATATCGAATCGAAATATCTTCGGTAAGATAAATTCTCCTAATATCAACACTCCTCGATTTGGCAATGTTTGCTATGGCTCATGTATATTCTTATATGTCGATGATTTGCGAGGTCACGAGTGATTGGCGAGCCGGCCGCGGCATGGTAGGAGGTCTCCATGAATGAGCTCTATGGTGGTCGACCGCGACCGCCAGTTGGAGGCGAAGTTTATTGGCTCCGGTTGGTGCCTGCGGCGCGCGGGCGCGCAGGGAGGGAAGGGCACGTGTGGCCCTGGAATCCGACGAGCCCTAGGCGCCGCGCATTCCATTCCAGCATCCCTCTCTCTTTCCTTCTGTCACCTACCTACCTACCTATCTACCTACCTACCTACTTATCTACCTACACCTACCTACCTACCTATCTACCTTCCTTCCTTCCTTCCTTCCTTCCTTCCTTCCTTCCTTCCTTCCTTCCTTCCTTCCTTCCTTCTTTCCTTCCTTCCTTCCTTCCTACCTACCTACCTACCTACCTACCTACCTACCTACCTACCTACCTACCTACCTACCTACCTACCTACCTACCTACCTACCTACCTACCTACCTACCTACCTACCTACCTACCTACCTACCTACCTACCTACCTACCTACCTACCTACCTACCTACCTACCTACCTACCTACCTACCTACCTATCTACCTACCTACCTACCAACCTACCTACCTACCTACCTACCTACCTACCTACCTACCTACCTACCTACCTACCTACCTACCTACCTACCTACCTACCTACCTACCTACCTACCTACCTACCTACCTACCTACCTACCTACCTACCTACCTACCTACCTACCTACCTACCTACCTACCTACCTACCTACTACCTACCTACCTACCTACCACCTACCTACCTACCTACCTACTACCTACCTACTACCTACCTACCTACCTACCTACCTACCTACCTACCTATCTACCTACCTACCTACCTACCTACCTACCTATGTACCTACCTACCTACCTACCTATGTACCTACCTACCTACCTACCTACCTACCTACCTACCTACCTACCTACCTACCTACCTACCTACCTACCTACCTACCTGCCTACCTGCCCACCTACCTACCTACCTACCTACCTACCTACCTACCTATCTATCTACCTATCACGTGCGCTTACATGTCTCGCTTCTTCTTTCACGCTGCTGCACTCACTTCGCTCTAACTCTTTTGCGATCGTCTTAGAATTCGCTTTCTTCAGCTTCCTCGCGTTTACTTTTCAATAATTTTGCCGTATCCCTCTCGATGTCTCACACGCAACTTTACGTCAACCCGATAATCATAATCACCCGATTCTTCCCGAGAAAGACTGTCGATATTTACGAGATATCCGATTTCTTTTAGACACATTACATTGTCCTAATTGGCAACATTTCGAATTGGTGTACTTTATCATAGAATATATTAGGTTTTCGACTATTTCCATTCTACTTTAACACAATGATTAATTTTCAATTGTAATTAAATTCATTTTTGCGAGCACTTACTGAACAGCATTTATTATACTGAATTTAAATGTATATTTTGTACATTAAAACTTCGAAATTACATATGAACGAAGAATATGCTTAGCAATCGCTTCGTATAAATTCGCTTTTGTATAAATAAAATCAAATTTGTCAAAGATTGATTTTGGGAGAAAATATATGATTTCTCAGGGAAATAAATAAAAATATATACAAGTAAATAAAAATATAAAATAATATATACGCGCGAACAATATATATTTTAATAGTAATCTTATATCATAAAATTTTTATAAAAATAGTACATTTTTGCCATCAAACACGTGTTCTTTTTAACGAGAGAAACTATAAATACGCATTGATTAATCTAGCAAAAGATTTTAATAGAATATTGAGTAAGCAAGAAAAAAAATCAAGTATGCACTTATTAGTGTATTGAGTGAATACGTGCAAACATTATTTCCCATTGATTTACTTGACTTTTTCATCATTATTATTTGATATATGATTCGACATGCAATTCGCATAGCACTTCCTATACACGGAAAAGAGGATGGGCGCTGTTTCTGACGACTTATTTACTATCGTTACGTGATTCGCGAGCGGATACGTGACATCGCGTTTATATATCGCTTCTGTACAACGGTCGACGTTGACTAAGCAACCTTTCTCCGTATCTAGTTGCGTTGAGAATTAAATGCTGATTTGTACAAGCAAGTTGTTTCTTCTTGTATAAGAAAAAAAGATTAGAAAAGATTTAAAATTTATTAAATGAGTAACGCCCAAGTAGAAAAATCATAATATTAAACAGGTTTTATATTTTAAAATCATACTAATAAGTATGTGTAAACAATAGAGGGAAATCAAATTATATAATAGAAATGACACGTACACTGATTTCGTAAAATGTTCGATGTTGTTCCGATCAAAAGCAACCTAATGACTAAAAAAAGTGATTATCATTTATTTATTTCACAATAATAATTTTCTCTATCGATAATAATCTATTTGTTTAATTTTCTCGAAATTTTATTCCAAGCTTGAGAATATAAAAGATCTTTTTCTTTTAAAAAGCGTATTAGAACATTGTTTCATATCAAATCACTCAATCAATCATGAACATTATTTGATGACAAATTATTTCTCTCCCTCTCTCTCTCTCTCTCATTTTTTATTGCAGCGAAATTATATATTAAGGATTATTTTAAATTATTATATTGAGACATTTTTTTATAATTATTATATATTTTAATAATGATTATCTTTCTTTTGTTATTTGTTTAATATGTGCCTAATAATTCCAATCCTTTGAGGTAAATTGAGGATAAAATAATCGAATGACATTACAGTGATAAACAAATTATTTGAGACTCGTCTTACACGTGTGTCTCCGAATATATATATAAAACTTAACATCAGATTCGCCGACACACGATGCAGAGCGGCATTCCAGTGCATTCAAATGACGGAGACCGCGAGAGCGATGTGGCCCCAGGCCTCGGAATCCCGCGGCGTCGGTGGCGAAGGGTCCCATTAAGAATCTGTAGATGAATGGATCGCATCTTCTGCGCGCTTTTCTTCTCCCGCTTTTCTTTCTTAACAACTAAATGTTAACTAAAAAGTTAACTGCGGTGTGAGCTCGTAAATCTTATTATCATATGCGTGATATTCTGTTAAGTAACATTAAAATATTATTTAATAATTGTAATCAAAAATCGCGAGCACGACGTTTAATTACGCACTCGCGATCTAATATAAAATTGAGTAACGCGAACCGCTATAATGAAGATAAGAGCGTTCTCGGCAACGGTTAAAAACGTCAATGAGAAACCGAGCAATTAATACTGCAACAAAAGCAGAAATTTTCATCATGACTACGGTCTAACCTGGGAATACTGGCGCCTTTTGCTCGCGAGATAATTAGCACCATCACCTTAAAAGCGATCAAATAAGCGGCGGTAATAAGTCGCGCGATAGCCGACATCCATTCGGAAGTGAAACTTCCCACGGTATTGTACGCCTGTTATTGGTAAGTCCTAATAAGAGAAATTCTGACAACGGCATGCAACATCGTGCTTTGTAACGCTTTTGATGCTACCGGGCTAGAGAGCAAATAGTAGTTGATCCTGTTTCAAATACGTTGTATGGGTATTAGCGTGTGTGGATGTGTGCGAGAGAGAAAGAGGCATGCTCTTAATGCTGGTTTGGAAAAATCGTTCAGCCTTGGACGACCCTAGCCCGTGCCCTTTTCTGTCTCGACCAGTTCATAACGAACGACATACCATTCTCACGACGATTGCGATTAACCCCCTTGGTCCTGCATATATTTTCAGCTGCATTATAAGCACAGTAGAGAATTCGCTTGTACGCTATGTACAGAATGTCCCTGGCTTGCTTTTAACTTGTACATGAATAATTACGAAGAGCACTTGAAAAGATGTGAGTTTCTAATTTTACAATTAAAAGTACTCTCAACTTAGTCATTGCAGAAAGAATTAATTTTTTTTAAAAGTTCACCAAATTAATTGTTATGTTAACTGTATATTTTAATTCTTGATTTAATAAAAAAATACATTGCATTCATATTGAAGAATACTTTTATTAAGAATTTATGATAATCTTGTCCATCTGTTCAAATTATTTGCAATTTCTTATTTTATGCATCTTATATAATTTCTTATTTTATATAATAGGAAGTACGAGTTTCCAAAGAGAGAGGAAGAAAAGACGAAAACGATAAAAAACTGCAACTGGTTCTTCCACTCTAAAAAAAAAAAGAAATTATCTCGGTATAATAATACATTTTATAGGCATTACATAAGCATCGCGATCCTATGACTAAACGCGAGTTTCCCGTCTATAAATCACGCTATCGATTTGCAATATCCGCAACCGGGCAGGATAAAAAAGGCTCGAAGGAGACCGTTGTTACACACCGTGTACCGGTCAAGGAGAACGTCGTTAAAACAGTGTCGTTATGGAAATGAAATTTTTGCGCAATTCGAGCGACAGGTTCGATTCTGTTGGTCAGCATCAGGCTGATCTACGTTCATGTCGCGTCCTTTTCAAGGAAACTAAGTATTTTCTTGCGGTGGCGGAGGTGGGAATGAATTCCGGTGCGCTGAAAGAATCATGAATGAAATGTTTCGCAGTTTCTGTTGCCTCAGCAATATTGCAGAACGACTGACGGAGATGCGACAAGAAACGGAAGGAAAAAAAGAGAGAGAGAGAGGCGTTAGTAGATAGATGGAAAGGCAAGTCGAAGCAAATTTATGCTTGTTGAAAACTGCTCAAGGAGATCCAGTACTGACTCACTATTTATGAGCAGTGTTATGCGAATTTTTCGCAGAATACGTGTCTGATGTTTATTTCTTTCTTCTTTATTCATAATTTTTCCAGAAATTCTCACATTTCTATCGTTAATCTATAGCAATTATGCGTTTCGAATCTTGCCATGTAATTGAAAGAGGAATGTAACCGCGGAATATGTATATAATTCCAGTACATACATAATTTTTTAAATTTTCTCTTAAGCAATTAGACCTGATACAAAAATTACTTGCAAAATGTATTAAGAAAAAGGAAAATATCGGTTTTTTAAATACATCCTACATAAGATCATTCTAAAATTAACATTGTCGCATTTGATACATCATAATAATCACGGAAACCTATTTTTTAAAAGATCCATTCTCTCCGAAATTTATTTATGAGACGTAAATGCGGACATACGGCGTTTCGGATCACCGTAGGCGGAGTACGATCGCACAAAGGGCGCGAAGATCTGATTTGTATACACACTGGCCCTTATTCTTTCTCCTGTTCCTCATCCTCCTCTTCCGTTAGTCCTACTCGTCCTTTTTTACGGAGCTGCTTCTGAACAAGGAGGAAGTAAGAGAACGACGAGGATGAGAGTAAAGAGAGAGCGTGTGTAAAAACGCGGAGGAACCAGGGGCTTCTCTCTCTTTCTCTCTCTCTCTCTCTCTCTCTCTCTCTCTCTCTCTCTCTCTCTCTCTCTCTCTCTCTCTCTCTCTCTCTCTTCGAGTCGCTGCTTCACGTAGATGAGGTGGTGCTATGTTAAACATGGCGCCGGACAAAGCTGCCGACGAAACCATCTCATTTCGGTGCTATCCTCTCTCAGCTGCCTTATTATATAGCGGCCGACCGGCGCTCAGCGCGTTCCCTCTTTCTTTCTTCTTCCCTTGATATCTTCTCGTCCCTTTATTCCTTTCTTTTTACCTCTTCGCTTGGACCTTTCTTTTACTTCTTCTCCCTCTCCCTCCCCCCGATCTCTCCCCTCGCTCACCAAAATCTATCTTCTTCCAACATCGTTTCGTCCTCTTTCCTTTATCTTCATTCTGTTCTCGTTTCCTCTCGATATCCCATGCACGTCCAACGTGAGATACGCCATAAAGATCGAGATAGCGAGTTTTTGATTTTTTCAATATCTCGCTATATTTATCTTTTCAACGACATCTTGAGTTTTCTAATTTATATCACCGGATTTGTCTTCGAAGGTGAACGCTTTTTGGCGTAAACCTCAGATATATAGAGTGCCTGCTCTCATCGCGTTAAACATCGCGATAATGCACTTTTTTTAAGAATATTCAGCAACCAATTGTGAGTAATAAGAGTTGAGAGGGAGAGAATTAAAACTACTGAAGAGATATATTTCAATAACAAAAAGTGTTCATTTAATCTTAAGTAGAATTTAATTTTTTATGATTTTAATTCTAGATGTTATAAATATCGAGATATTTTTAACATAAGGAGAATATTAAAGTATTCTTACATTCAATAATATTTCGCGCAAACGTTCGACCGACAGTATCTACAAAATTGACATTAATTTCGAGGCTATAACTAAAGTTAATAGCGAATCGAATTAATGAATCTCGACTATCATTGAACATTTTCCGGCGTTTTACCGCGACGACGTGGTCTGTTACGATTCTCGGAAAGCCCGGGCTTGTACCTCTAATCTCCGTGAGTACTTTGCAGCTTATCTCACGCGGAAAACCAATTCTGACGTGCGCTAATAGCGACGGAAGTCTACTACGATATACTACTTCCCGCTTAGGCTCTCTGCACAGTGGGATGCACGTGCGCGTGTGCGCGGTTAAACACGCATACAGGCATATCGTGTTAGCCGAGAGCCGAGAGCTCCAGCACTAGCTCGGAGAGGCTCGTGCGTGTCGAAGTAATTTCTGTTGTCGGCGAGAGACCAACCAGTTCCTCGAACATCGTTCTCGATCTCGTGCCCGTCGGCATGTAAATTACGGGGGACGTTTCTTCCTTTACCGATACGCCGCCAAAATGTCACGCATCGCGCTTCCGAATTCGCCGTCTTTCGCGACCACGTCGGATTATCGCGTAACTATTTTTTTCCTTCACATAATGCACGTATGTATGATGGAGATTGTTATTAAAAATATTATTATTTCTCTCGCGATAGAAAACGATAAGAAAAAAAAAATTATCTCATTCCCTTGATATCGTGACATAATACAATTGCGTTAACTCTCTCGAAGGTATAAAATACGACAATAGTGAAAAACAATTGGACGGCAGTGCAGATGTCGATAACGTTAATGAGAATTGTGTAGATGAACGCTCATTAGCACGGAGCGCTCGTTCGCTGCGTTTTACGACATTCGAAGATATAAGTTTATGCGCGTTATAATCGCGAACGCGCACCAAGAATGGGGATATATTAAATCAGGGACGCCGAAGTTATACACGCGTATTTACATAACATTCGCATTTAATGATATTGCAGCGACATATTGCAGACAGATTGCCAATTCGCGGGCAAGATATAAGCGTTAGATAAAAAAATCCTATATATATAAAAAAAATTTTTTTTAACTTTTTAACTTTTTTTAATATGCTAATTATTTTTGAAAAATGCCCTACGACTGTTAATTATAAAGAAATTTAAGAAAATATTTTATTCGACTTGCATACAACAATCTTGATCCCTATCTTTATACAGATCGTTAATTAGTCTTTAATTAGTTTTTAATTAATTTTTAATGTGTCCGTCGTATCCTTTTCTTTTCAAACGAAAGAAATTTATTAAAATATGAGGATTTAAAATTGAATATCTCGACACATCGGTTTTGCAATTTAAAAAACGTAGTTTCCTTGAAATTCCTGAGGAATTTTTGCGAGCGAAAATCGAACGATCGCGGATCAAGTAGGGGAGCCCTAAGGGCCCAATACGCCACCGTGATCTGGCCTTTTTCAAGGATTCCCGCGATTGCCTCATTATTCCATGAAATGCGATTACGTCGATAAGCATCTTTTCCCGTTTTGCCGGTGCACTTTATAATCATTCAGACGTGGCTGTTCACGAGTCGAGCGTTTCTGAGAAGTGGACTCGCGAGACGTTCTCTAAGCTAGTGACATTCCACACTGATACTTTTCTCGTCTCGTATTTCGCGCTCACGCGTTCTTTCGCCTCCCTTCCCTTCACCTTGCTGATAACTTTTTCTTCGCTCCTTCTTCCTTCGCTCCGTTCTTCTCCCTACTTCCTCTTCCAATCGCTGCTGCAGCGGCACAAAATACTAAAAACCCGGCTTTAGAATTTATATCGGCCTCGCGGCACCTGCTGCACTTTACCACATCACAGATTTCTCAATAATTATGTCATGCGATACACGCGCCGACATAAGAATCGTGATTAATACGTTAATTTATCAACTCTACGTCGATTCATGACGATAGTTTCTATCGAAATACTTTTGTCATTTCTTAACTCTTCACATTTCTTGGTTTAGGTATATGTCATGATGCTTCGAAAACGGTATATTCAATATCGATTTATACATAGCTTGCATATAATGTAATAATTGAAAATTAATTGAAAAATTTGACATAATTATGAAGACAGTTCTAAGTAAATGTGATTTACTATCATTGATATCTTACGTAAAGCATACTATCTTAGGCATAAGAGAGAGAATAAAAATCCGATGTTATTTAACATAAATTTTAGATTATAAACATTAATAAATAGTATAAATATAATTTATAAGTTTTGAATATATACATAATATATATTTTCACTTTAATAAAATTCAAAAAATTATCCATAAAATTCTTTATTAAAATACATAATACATTTCCATTCTTCAACCTTTATTTTATTTCATTCTTTATAGAAATCTCGTTTTTTATCGTTTTATAAAATGAATCATTATTATTAAATTTTCCATTTATTGATTATTTGAGCAATTGGATATTTCTGCTTAATCTTTTGCACACCGTGATTGAATTAATAACCACACATGTTAAAGGATTTACATAGTTAATCAAAATTTAATTAATTTTCTCTTCAAAATAAAATAGGAAACTAATCGAATATCAGTTAAATTTTAACAAACGTAAGGGAACAGCTCTCGGAGAGTCTGTCATCGGTCGACCATGTTAACGTTCGAACGATTACCGCGGAATGCCACGTGCACAGAATTGCATTTCAACGGAATTGCATTTTCCTTCTTTTCGGCGAGAAAAGCCCGTGCGGTGCCGTCGATCAGCAAACGCGTCTTCTAGGAGAGCGCTTGACAGCCGCTCCGACGACGCGCTCACGTCGATCGCCTGGACTCGCCACCGCGCGCTCCAGCTTCTTCGCTCGCTCGTTCTCTTCCTTTCGCGCGCACGCGGGCCGATGCACCGGCGCGACGCGGTGCAACGTCTTCGCAATGTCTGGAATGCGGCGGCATTACGCATGCGCGCCGCATCCCTTACTCGGAACAGACGAACAGCCGGATCCGTTATGTCCCTCGACGACGACCTCACGATCGTCTGCGGGGACTTAACCGAGACCTGCGGCCCGCTTCTCCGTCTCTCTCTCTCTCTCTCTTTGTCTTTCTTTCTTTCTCCCGTTTTTCTTATCTTTCTTTCTCTTTTCCCGCCGCGAAGACACCTAAGTTCCTAATGCGAGATGCACCGATGACGATGACGACGACAACGTCGCTGTTGCAACGCGAGAGACACCTGTTTTACCTTACCTTACCTGGCCTTCATTGCTGCTCGCCGGCGATTAATCTTGTTCGCCACATACCACGATACGCGAAGAACGGAGCGCCAATCCTCTCGTCGATTAGACACGATCGGTTAATGCGAGTTAATTGATTCCGGTTGCGAGTGCTGACGATGTATTACTCGATCGAGAAGAATAGAGAGGCACACGAGATAATAAAGCGCTAAATTACTCGGGGCGCGTTTCACAGAGATGAATAATCGAACAATGCCACGATTAATTAGCGTGATAATCAGTATCCTTATCTCGCTGCAGCTTTCAGATATATCTACGCTAAATCTATGTGTGAGTGTGAAGATGCAAGGACTAAGGAAACATTTATCATATCATAACTTGAAAATTATCACGAATTCTCAGACGAAGGGAGAAAATGAGACAATGATAAAGAAAGAAAGGTTTGACGAAAGTCATGTTAAACGATAAAAGATTAATATATTAGCGTAAGAAGGCGGAAGAAACATTTCTACGTTGAAGGTACGAAATCGAATCGCGATCGAATGCGCGACTCGCGTCACAAGACGAACGTTAACAGCGGCGGCGACGGCGGCAGCATCGGGGTTGATCTTACGGTCTTATGGTTTTATGGCGTTAGACCGTGGCCGGTGGCCCCCTCCCCCCCTTCCTCTTCCCCCGGAACTCACGGAGCTGAGAAGAGCCCGAGAGCTCGCCTTGGCGTTGGTGGAATGCGGGACGGGCAAATCGCGGTCGGCCCGCTTGCGCCTCGTTCCCATGCATTCCTTACTGCCCCTCTCGCCCCTCCGCGCTCTCTCTCGTCCCGGACCTCCCTCTCTTCCTCCCCGCTCTCTCGATTTGTCTCTCTTATTCTCTTTTTCTCGCTCCCTCGTTCCCTCGCACGGATACGCCGCGCTCGCTCTACACCTCTACGCGCTCGACGCTCTTCATCTTACCTCTCTCTTCCTCCAGTCTTCCTTTAGTATATACATATGACACAAATACACGCTACAAACGAAGATTTCGTCTCCTTTTCCTCTTCCTTTCCCGCTCGCCCTTTTTTTTCATTTTCAGATTCCATCCTGTCTCCCGCGCGGGCGCACACGCGAATTCGCGCGCCTCTCCTCTCTCCTTTCCCCCTCGCACCTTTTCCCCCCGTCTCGACGTTTACGCACGTGAGTATATGTACGTACGTGTACGATAGACGTCATTCTCTATCCGCCTCTGTCTCTCTCTCTCTCTCTTTCGTTTTCGCGGATCCATACTCGCGCGCGCGGCCGAATCCCTGCGCTAACATCCTCGCGTCTCTCTCTCGGAACCAAACCGTTCTACCTCGTCCTGTTCTTCGACTTCCTTCTACTTCTCGTTGAACACGCTTCTTTAACCGAGCCGAACTCCGTCGCGGCGAGGAAAGCCTCGTCATGGCATCTTAACCGATCGACTCGTGCCCATCGGGCAACATTGTTGCGCGAATGAGGCCGAGGAAATAAATATTGAGATGGAGCAATATTGTGCCGTGTTATGCACTTCGCTCCGTCATATTATTATATTGGTCTTCATTTTATTTCAACTATAATTACGTCTCGATAATGTTATTGTCGAATAATCTTTGTAAATTAAACTGATCTGCTGGCACAATCGTTAAAAAAAAAATTATATTCGAATATTAAAATATTATTAATTTTTATTAAGCGAATTTTAGAAGATTATAATTTTAATGATGCTGCTTTATACATGTTTCTCTTTTCCTTGTAACTTTTATGTGTGTTGTATATACACATTTGCAAATTTTTTACTGTATTCAATATAAAATTTTAATTCTCCATAATATGATGAAAAAAACAGTATCATTATAGTTTATATCGAGAAAATTTTGATAGCAAATTGTATAAGTACAAGTAACATTATTAATGTGCGATATATTGTACAAATGTACATTTTCGCGCAGTATTAGCTGCTTACGTTCTTCGTCCTGTAGCGAGGAACGGATAGGTGTTGCCACGTAAGGACAACCGCGGCTTTATGGAATTCAAGATGGCGTCCACGGTGCGTCCAACAGAATTATAGCGACCACCATGTTAGTACTAACAAACTTTTAAATCGACACGGATGGTCCACACATTAAAAAATGCCACAATATCCGGCTTGATTTCTAATTTTTTATTCCATTAATAAGCAATTAACAATGTCAGTTTAGTATCACGATTGGACTTTGTCTCCGCAATTTAATGCGCTTTTATAAATTGATCAATGTAGATTTTAATCCTACAATATTATCGGCTTTTATAATCCTGACTTTTTCCCTTGCCTCTTCTTGTTTCGTAGAGGAACGAGAGTTTAAGAGACAATTTCGCGTTTTTCTTCGCGAAAGAATCATCTAAATGGACACTTGTGGTCGGCCCGGATCTTGAATATGCGTAGATAACGGTACGAAAGCATGGCACGTGTCCAGTCGTGCGTTCGTGTGCCGAAACTCACACGCATGCAACTTTTTTTCGCTCCGAGATGACCGACCCGGTCAGATCTCTTTTTTTCTACTAGGAGAAATCCGCGGTCTTCGACGCGAGACGGCTCGACGCCGGTATACTCCACATGTGAAATGTCTCTTAATTATCGCTTTATATAAACCAATAAATAATGAAAAGTAAAAGTTGTTTTATCGTTTGATAATTTTATGAAAATTATTATGGAAGAAAATTTCGAATTTACATTAAAGCCAAGGATAGTAAATTACTTGAACCGTCATGGAGAAATTTTATGAATGAATAGCCGCCTGTTAGCCTCTTTTTCACCGTCACGTATCTCACATAACAAGATCCGGTGGGCCACCAACATGATAAACACTTTCTAATCTACGCACAAGCGTAGATTCGAAGAAAAAGAGATACCGAGCTAATGGTTTTTCTAAACATCCTGCCGCGCATACATGAGAATCGAGATAACCACTCGTTTGTTGTTAATTTCTTTATCAAGTTGAAGCAAAAATATAAGCTTTTGGGATTTTATATGCGGAGAATTTCAGATCGAGAATCTTTCTGCAATAGTTCTGTATAAATCAGAGAATTTATACATATTTTACTTGACAAATTTTGAATTTACTTTGAATTTTTATAAGATATTTGGAATTCATAGATTTTATCGATTTTTAATTAACGTTTATTTCTGTGCAAATCTCGATATTTTACTCGACAGAGACTTCTAAACTGCAAAATTGTATAGACAAGCAATAAGAAAAGATAGAAAACTACATTAGAAAATTTTAGATAGTACTAGATTAGAAAATTTATTTGTAATGTGTGCAAAAAAATTTGCAAAATTTTTTCACTCTCTTTTGAGCTAAATAATTTTTTTAAATTTATCTATTATTATTCTATTTTATTCTATTTCAGTTGGAATATCTATCGTCACATCGTCAATTTTTTTTGCCCATATTGCATGAAACCTTAATTAAGACGGTCATGCGAAAGAGAGATTTCACTAGAAAAATTCCCTCCTGAAAACTCGTCATGGATCTACGCGCATATCGACTTACTCGCCAATACTTTCTCCCGGATCCTGAGAAACTCCCCGCGCGAAGCATTCCTCGGTCAGGCATCCTCTACTCCCTGTGAGAGAGCTCTCAGCCTCCCCGTTCCTAAGGTTATCTACCCGACTTCTCTCGTGTACTTTCCTTCGCCGTCCTTTGCTCGGTCCGGCTGCTGCTTTGCGTTCGAATCTTTTGCGGCCTCAAGTTAACACGTGGTCGCGTCTGTATGAAAGAATGATAACTTTGCTAATGGATAAATTAGCAACGCATAAATGTTATGGCAATGTGATTAGCATTAGAGAAAGGTTGATGATAATTAATACATTGCATACACGTCATTCTCATCAAGTAAAATATGAAGCTTATCTTGATGGTAAAAAGATTAATTAAATATCTAATATAACAATCATAGACAAGATGTTTCACTTCTCTAAAGAAGTGAAATATCTCGTCTGTTTTCGACGCTTTATAATATTATAGACAGCATCTTAAAGAATCTTTCGCAGTCATACATAAGCAACAATGAAACTGATAAAATGTCAAGTAATTGCATCACTCTATGAACGACGGTTGGCGTAAATTTCATTCTCTCGATTCCAATTATTTACCATCGCTCTAGCCGTCTGGTGCGACAGACACCCGAAATCGAGGGTAACGGGACTCTTGGATAGCAGAAAGAATTCAAGAAGGTAAAGAAGCTCCGAAACACCGATGAAGGGCGCGAAGGGCCTGCGATAAGGTAGTCGAGTACTCAGGGAGAAAGATAACCGTACTCGTGCCACGGCGAGGAAAAGGAGCGACGATACACGATCGGACGCAGACGTGCACGGACACACGTGGCGAGTACAAGCGATGGCGAGAGGAGACGGGCGGACGAGGGCGATCGTTCTCGGAACTCGGATGACCTCCCCCGATGCAACTGGCGAACAGCCGGACTCGACGGGTTAACTGTACAACCACTTATGTACCTCGACGCCGCAGGAATGCGGCGACGATGATGCCGTCGTCGCATGAAATAACGCGCGACATGTCGCGGCATGACATACCACTCGCCGGGGACCCTGCGGGCCCGCGAGAGGATCCGCTCCCATACGCCCACGGAGGAAAGAATCGCCTTATACTGGATGATCGCGCCAGAGCACGGATCACGTCATTCATTCACCTGTGCTGCCTCTACCACTCTTTCATCGTCGTCCACCGACCTCGCTGCGTCGTGTTCCTCTTCTGCCATTCGCATTGATCTATTGTTTCTTGTAAATCTCGATCGTTTGCGGATAGACGATTCGCCGAAAGAACCTACTGTACTGCATCTGGATCGCTCCAGCTTAAGTTTTTTTTCTATCTCGGGCATTATTCGCTTGGCATTCATACGGTGGTTAGGTATTTTTGCACGACCGTATTGGAAGTATTTTTGTCAAGAATTTTATTTCCTTGACACGGTAATCCTGCTTTCGAGATAATACGTATCGATGTTCGCAAAATTCATGAAATATCTTAAAATTTTTTTATTTTATACAAGTATTACTATATTCGAAAATGCATTTTCAATAAATTTGTATCAATAAGGTTTAACACTCGTAAAAAATGTTTTTTTTTTTTATTTTTTATTTTTAGAGAGAAAGAAAATTGAAAAACAAAAGATCTGAAATATCTCATTTAAAGAAAAACATACATAATTTTAAAAATAAAAATTACCCTACGTAAAACGTTAATTATATTTAAAATAAAATAATTGTAATTATGTAAAATAATAATTTTATGCTTGCAATTATTAATTTAATTATTTGTAGGATTAATTTATATTTCTCAGCACGAAGAAAAGGGACTTATACTATTCGTCAAGTCGCAATCTATGATTGCTAACGATGAGTCTTAAGCCCTACGAACGGCTTAACTCTTTCTATAGCGTGCGCCTCGTCTGATGCTCATGAATATCGAATTATGGGAGCTAGATCGCGGAAGATCTTCGTTACCGCGTTCCACGTACCAGAACCGAAGGGTTTTTCTTCGTTTCGTGCGCGCGCGAATCCATCCGATCCGGTCGAGTCATTCATTCGGATAGTTAGCGAAGAGTCCATGAAGCTCGGTACCGTTTTCTCGCTTCTTATGGGTCTTAGAAATTGGATCGTCTCCCTAACTCAACGGGTCTCTTGCCCGTTTCCCGTTCTTCAATTCAACTCCGGCCATGGGATTCTTGCGAGGCCTCAGGTTCTGGTTTTATAGGAATACTATTACACCGATTCTGAGAATCTCTCATTGAAGCTATACCGATAAGAGAGAAAGAGAGAAGCAGAACAGATGTATTCATCGCGATAGAGATTCCGGATTATAATTGATTTTGTAATTACCTTCGAAGAAAATCTAACCATCACTCGAGAAGCAAGAACCTCTCGCCGAAGAAACTGTTCCATGTATCTTAATAATTTTCCAATATACTGCTGTAGAAAGGAGTGTAAAAGAATCATTATAATGATTTTAGAAACTTGTTAAAAATACAACTGCAACCTACTATCTACTGAAAATATTCTCATACATAATTTGACAAACAGCTGATTTCTGACACATCTCGCGGAGTTCGACCTATCGGCGATTGATTCATTCGCCAAGTTTCGAACTCGAAAAGTTCACCTGCGTTTCTCGACCCGTTCGGAGTAGTGAATGGAAGGATTCGTCGTCGCCGGGGATTGGATCGAAGCGGCGGCGGGGTCGAGAGCGCTCAGCGCGATGATATTCCGAAGATGAGGAGAATTCCGCGACGACGACGTGCAATATGCGAGATATCCCGCTGGCTTGTGCGCCGGCATGAGTGTTAGACTGTGTACGCGATCTTGTCGTTCATTCACCTGTTACATCTCTCTCTCCCGCTGTTCCTTCTCTCCTTCCCTCCTTCTCGCTCGCTCTCGCTCTGCCTGCCTTTCTCCCTCGTACTTCGACGTGATTCTACCATGCTATTACTTGGACCATAGATCACGCTTGGCGGTCCGCGAGGTCGCGGAAAAGAGAGACAGAGATGAACCGAGGTCGAGGAAAGAGGTCCCGCGAGCTTACGAAGCCAACGCTGTGTCCCCTTCCATATCGATCGTGTCACCGGCACGTTTGATTATTTTGGCGAATAGCGCAGAGTGTTTTTTTTTCACTAATATGTCCTTTTACTCGTGTAAAAACAGATTTATCTTTATCCTATTAAATTTGAAATTAAAATCACACACACACACATACCTTAATTATACTGGAGAATTAATTAACAGTCAAATGTATATAGTGTCATGTTAATTTATGTCATTTATATGTAAATCTTTAGTGGATAGACACACCCATTCCCACGTACATGCAATTAATATGACAATAATTAATTGTTAATGTTGATGATACGAGCACATTACATTACATCGATTTATTCGCGGCTATTTCTCCGATAATTTAATGTCGTGCCAGACGTTACAGGCCGCGTAACTGGAAGCGAAACTCAAGACTTTGTCGTTCATTGACATCTTATTTATGAGCGGCGATCCTAGTCGAGTAAGCTTTGCCGCTCTCTGGTAAGCATGAAAGAGCAAGCGGTACACACCGGCTGGATCTAGGAAGCCTCGCGGCTCTCGCGCTCTGCTCGCGAAGATGGAAAAATCCGGGGAATGTCGAAGTCGTCGACCAGTTTCAAGAACTCACCGCTGTGCCGGTGAAGTGTATGTGTGTGTGTGTGTGTGTATGCGTGTGTGTGTGTGTGTGTGCGCAAGTTGATTCTCGTGCGGAGCCACCTTGTCTCCTTTGGTTTCGTTCTTATCGTGCGATCACGCTAAGCGCTTCTTTCTCTCTGTCTCTCTTTCTCTCTTTTTCCCATTCCACGGCTGCTATTTTTGCATACCGCCGTTGCAATCTGCCAGTTGCGGCCTTGCGCTTCCATCTTGCGGAATTTGCGAGTGGATATTTCTTACACTCGAAGTAAGATCAGTGAATCTCGCTGCGATTGACGCGGAAATGTCATTGGAATTTTTTGAAAAAATCGTGTTCAATTATAGATGAAGAATATATAATATTATTATACTTATTATTTTCGCTAACACTATTAAAAAAATCTCCCTTTCTTGATGTGGAGGATTTTACAGCAGTACTTTGTTAATATTTGCGATTAAGAACATGACATTCGAAATTTGTTACAGAAATCTCGCGATCGGAATCGGAATACAGAATTTTCCGGAAGGATTGGCGGTGTCTTTGCCTCTCCAGGCCGCCGGCATTAGTACATTGAAGAGCTTCTGGTATGGTCAGCTTTCGGGGATGGTGGAACCTATCGCCGGTGTGCTTGGCGCAGCCGGAGTGACGTTCGCCGCACCTGCACTACCTTATGCACTTTCCTTCGCTGCCGGTGCGATGATCTATGTCGTGATCGACGACATCATCCCGGAAGCGCATCAAAGGTATGTACCGTATAACTATCTGTTTAGGAAATCTTGAAATTGCTAAATGATTTTTATTGCGCGCTCTCTTTCCTACAATATTCAAAATTACAACTAACTTATTTAACTCGGTCTTAAAATTAAAATGTAACGCTCGATACAAGTCTCTCGAGAATGTAAATAAAAGCAACGTGATTTCTCGTTTAGTGAATGACACACTTATCATATTTTAATTTACGTAGTAAAAAATAAGATCAAGGATATAGAAGCAGAATCACACAATTAATAAATCTGTATCGAACATTTTTGACATCGATTATATTTTGAAACGATAGCTAATTATGCGATTTATTCGGAAAAATACGCGTTGTTGAAAAACACATGGAAGGTGGTGTTGAATACAGAAGGGTGAAGCTGCTTCGCGCAAACGGTCTTGGACGCAACTTGTTCCCTTAACTGGTTCCGGCTTCTCATCCTTTCTTTTCTTCCTTCTTTCCTCTCTCTATCTTTCTTTCTCTCTCTCTCTCTCTCTCCCTTCTCCTTTTTTTTAAATACCGTTTGTACCGGAGGCACCAGTCCATGGTGCACTTGCACCCGTTTCCGTCTCACGTTTCACCCTCGGCCCATTCAGAACGAATTAAAATCCGAGCCTAGGCTCGGAGTCAGAAGGGCGGAAGGCGCTTTTCCCACCGACACAATGACCCTTTATTTCGGGACTTATTCTCTTGCCAATGGAGATGCGGATGGTGGCTCGATGGCGATCTCTCGACCATACGCGATTCTCCAACCCAATCGATCTGCCGATTTTTCGCCTTACGAGTGTAATCTGATTTTTACTTCCGACTGCTCTCAACCTACGGTTGTCTCTCTCGTTATCGCTCGGTGTCTTCGTAGATCATTCTTTGTCAACAATATTATCTCTACATTGAAAAAAACGACGTTGATTGCTGTATACTTGTTATATATTAAGAAAAAAGTACAATCTCTGAATGATCGATTTAAAGATTGCGACTCGGCGATAAATGATAGTGTTATCTACACATGTTTTATATATTTCCTTTAATCATCTCTATTTTAAACTGGCACGAAATTTAGCAAATTAACTTTAAAAATTAATTTTCTTTTTCTCTCTCTCTCTTTTCTATTTATTTAATTTAACATATGATTTTCATACAATAATCATTAGAACTATGATAATTACAATGCTTTATTCACTTTTACTTGCAAAATAACTCGCAATTAAAATTCAGAAATTTGTACTTTGCATCGAGAGCTACCCGAACTCGGCAGAATCGTTTCGATGACCGCGCGGAGTAACATAACGCATAAATAATGAGAAGAAAAGATTCGTGTATGTCCTACGAATTCCTACTTGTGTACGACACGCACATATAATATATATATATATATATATATATATATATATATATATTTATATATGTACATGTATGCATATATATTCATTCACGGATATACACGTGCGCGCACACAAGCGCATACGTATCTACGACGGCGGTATTCGAGAGCGATTACGGTACAATGGCGCGTGACGGCAGTGCCGTAGTTAGCGCTCCGTCAGCGAAACGGACGTGGCGAATTTCTTTCCCAGGCCCGGCGGCGGCCTAGCTGAAGAAGGCGCATTGTCATTATAATTGGCTCCTTTTGTATTTCGCGTGCGATCTAACCGCCCGGGTACCCAGACGCGCGCGCTCGTTCTCTCTCTTTCTCTCCTTTATTTTTCCTCTCTCTCGTCGCGCGCGAATCCTCTGAGATAGTCGTTCTCGGCTCGCTCCCTCGGGAACCCTCCGGGTGGCCGGAAAACGCAAAAGTGAAAACAGATCGCTCGCTCTTTCCGTTCCTTCCTCTTTTTTTCTCGCGGAAACCGTTGCTCGACCTCCGCGAAAGAATAGTTATTCGCGACCGCGTGCAATCTTTCTCTGCGAAAGAAAGTTCTCGCTTAATCTCGAATTGCATTTGCATAGATTGCACGCAATCCAACTTTTCGTTTAACGCTAACGCAGTCAACACATCAATCTTCGAAATTCTAATGACGATCGCATTCGAAGAGTATATTTATGGTTGGTCCTCTTAGAAATAAACATTTCCTATTTATACGTGAACGCGCGTACAAATATGTGCATTATTGACAAGTTTTCATTCCTTAAGGAACGACGAGGAATATTTCTAAAATGCTATAAGTGCCAACTTACAATTTGTAATATTTGTATTACTATCGAGCTATAGAATAGCACTTGTCAAATACACATTGCCTACTCGCTTTATTTAAAGAAAATGTTAAAAATTATGGGCTAAACAACCTGCATGTCACTTATACTATCAGAAAGAAATTTTCTTCATGTTCACATTGTAACCAAGATTACGAGACGAGAAAAGATTGTTGTGTTGTAAAAACATTCACAATTTTACTTAACGAAAATTGGGTCTTGCATGCAACGAAATGCCAACGAATCGAAAGAGAATGATCGAAAAAATAATCGATAGATTTTCGAATTTTCTCGAGACTTGGGTACTTTCGCGGAATAAGAAATACCGGCAAAAATCAACGGCGGTTCGAGTCGGCGTGTTTCGAAGAACGGTCGCCCCTCGTACAATTTGCATTTTCTTCTGCTCGGCGAAAAGGAACGCCTGCTTCACCGATACTTGTGCTTCGTGTTCGACGTGGCCGATCTCCACGGGGATAGGGATATTTAAATTTATTGTCTTATCAAAACTTTCATTTATTCGGAGATAATCGAATAATTAGCTGGCACATTTCCTTTTGCAGCACACTTTGTAGTTTCGATTGTAATAATTAAGAGTGCCAAATTAATGAAAAATGGCTTAATACGTAGAATATTCGATAATATTTAATATATAAAATGTTCGATAAAAAGTATTCAAAATAACATTTAAATTGTAATTGTTTTGTCGAGAGATTTGAGGAAACCAATAGAAATATATAGGTATGTTAGAATTTTATTATTTTTATTCGCAAGAAATTACAACATTTCAATCTGAATTACTTAATATACGGTAAAAAATTGAATCAAAAATCAATTTTTATTTAATGGATCCGCGAAACGCGACCTTGTGCGAGAGCCAAGTTTCATGGCAAACGACGACGATAACAACGGGCAACATCGACGACATCGGGAAGCGACATTGTTATCCCGACTATTGCGATGTGTGAGACACGATAATGAACCAATAAAAATACAAATTTTCTGAGGCACACCGAAAGGAGGTACTTACCGCGCGGATATGATTGATGTGGTAGAACGCCCACCGAAATACAACGACGCGTTTCGCCGGCCGTTAAAATTGATGGCCGTATATAATTTACGAAATCAACAAGCCGTGACGCGTGCAATACCGGTGTATATACGCACGGCACGAGTGTGTGCTTTGTATGTGCTTAATCCCTACTTACTTGCCGCGAAAACCCTTTTATTTCTCGCCATCCTGGGCCTCTCTTTCTCCCAGGTCGTTGCCACGGGGGCCGTAGGCAGCGAGACGATGAGGATAGTGGTGGGCGACGGCGCCAGTGCCGCCTTTTTAATTCCCGTACCCTCGTCCCTCGTCCTCCCTCCGTCCATCGCGTCCTTCGATTTTTACGTTCGATCTGCGCGCCGCCGGTTGCGCTAATTAAAATTCCCCTCCCGCTTCTTGCCAAGCATGAATCTCGTCTATACCGAACCGCGATGTTGCACAAGACAGATCGAATAAAAGTACAGAAGACAGCCAAAGAAAGTCCAAAAGACTACTTGTCTTTTTGAATAATTCTAAGAGGACTCACGCAATTTTTAATTTCTCAAAACGCAACAAAACTGCATAGAAAGTTACAGAGAACCTAACGCTTGTGTGGCCATTCTGTTGTTAATATATAATAAAAATATTTTTTTAATACGAAATTACACGTTCGAGTAAAATCGTAGAGGATGGAAAATGAATTTCATATTCAACTGTAATCAACACTATCGAAAGAATCTCTATTCCGACAATTTCGCAAACCTGATTCTCTGCAATCTTAATCTGCGATCGAAAACGTCGCATATATTTTTTGTTTACAGTGGAAACGGCAAACTCGCTAGCTGGGCAGCTATCGTTGGTTTCCTGGTGATGATGTCTCTAGATGTTGGCCTAGGTTAAAGGTCGTCCACAAAGTAGTCATAGTGTATCCACGCTTTTGTAAACATGTAAAAATTATGTGGCAGCGGTAACGAGTATTTACAATCGCGAAGGCATGTCTTCTTGAGATTCGCGGTGTTCACTGGACATTGTTCGTTTTATCGAGAGATTCGAAAGTTAAGTGCTAGAGCGAATATTTCTGACTCATCTTTTTTTAATTCATCGAAACATTCTCCTTCATCCTTAAAGACTTAGGAGAAAATCGAATAGTAGTGAAATAGAAAATATTTCCAATCAGACTCAAGATGAATTTTCCATGATTCCTAACGTATTCACAGCGAGATAGATTTTTATGTTAGAAATTATTTAATGTTGCTGAACATCTTCTTTATCGTAATAATTACTCCATTATCATTACCACACAAATACATGTGTGAAAAAGACCAGATCACTTTATTATGATATATATATTTATAAATTTATCGAATTTACCGAAAATATTATTATTATATACTAGTTCTAATTTAAAAAATATTAATTAAATCGAAGATATTGGACATTGCCTTTTAATCTTGATTCGTTTGTTTTGATTCGATGTTCGATTAATGTGATGACAAAAATTAAGTTGTTTAACTGTTCAAAGTATGTACAATTTCTTAATCTGGAATATTTTCTGCTTTCCTCTACATTTCACTTTGAAAACGTCTTCCCCGTCTATCTAGTCTTCAGCGATTTTAAAAATCAAGTAGAATCGAAGAAACAACAATCTAATGGATTAAATTTGAAATCGAACATCGAACTCAATGTCTTTCAGGATTATCGAGACAGTTGCAAGATCGAATTGCAATAGCAAATTGTCTAGTATCGAGTAGGTAAAGCAATTAACAATGTGCAGCGTTGAGAACTGTTGAAAAGAATTAATTTTACTATATTATTTCTTTTGTTATCGAGAATATAATATCGGAAAAATATGAATAAATATATATTTTTTATCAGATATTTAAACAGATTTGTACATATAAATATTATGATATTATGATACAATTGATTGAGAATTAATTAATGCATTAATGTAGATTATTTATTGATTTCTTATATAATATAATCTATTATTTTTATATTGTTTTTTGAGATATGTCTTATATAATTACACTTTAAGAGAGAGAGAGAAGAGGAGGAGGATAGAGAGAAAGAGTTTTTCCATATATCATATTATTAAAAAGTACTGCAATATTTTATTGTGTAATATTTTTAAAGATTATTATATCCATCAGTGTTATTCATTGCAATAATGTAAGTACGTTACTTCTCCAACTTGTATTATTACTCGACCTGTTCTTGTTAATATGAGATTTTTATTGCAATTTTTTAAATCAATGAATTAATTTGTTCTTAGATCATTCCTTAATAAAAGACTTATTGTATTATGTAAATCTATGTTTTTCTGAAATGAAAATCTCTTTGAAATAAAAAGCATGAATTTCGCAATATCTGTCATGCACGTGCACATAATCATTAGTTACATTTCTTATATCTGGAAGGTATAAATGGTACGCATATTTATTGCATTACAATGTGTCCTTTCTAATCACAGAACGTATAGTGCAACTTCATTCTTATAATGATATGCCGTTTATCTTCTGCAACACATAATGATACTATCATACTTATTGATATAAAAATAGACCACCTTACGAAATATATTCTCTCCTCTCTTAAAAAAATATTTTTTTTTAACTTCTAAAAGAAGTTTTTCTTTTTTGTATTTCAAGTTTATTAACGATATAACTATTAATTAACGATTTAACTATTGACAATGTATCCCACAGTAATAACAAATGGAATATATATGTGGTTACTATTCCACGATTTGAAAATAAAAGGAAGAAATGTTGTAATATATAAGAGATATAAAATTTTTATTCTTTTATCTTGATATATATACACGCAGGACGTTGGTTTTTTATTCCAAAATTTTATAAGAGTTCTCTATATTCTCTTTATGTGTAATGTATAATGCATATGATATTTGTTCTCAATATGACATAAGTGCAATATTTCCTTTTTATTAAGATCGCCGCAAGGCACTTGAGATCGATATTTCACGACATGCATATTCTCGTAATAATTAAAAGATATAGATCAATCAGTTTGATTCTCAACGCTGTACATTTACATAAAATGTAAAGACTATATTTTGATACACTATCGAGATAGATTACAAAAATATTAGAAATATACGAGTGTGCCGACACTTACGTATGTATAAAAAAAGCCATGACGTGAAAGGATAAGATAAATCTTCGTCGTGGATACGTAAAGTAATAGCGGTCAAAGTAATAGCGAGAGTTTTTCACGCAATCAAGAATTGATCCCAAACCACATGAGAAGCAATATACTTGCCTGCCAATATATATCAATGCTCCAATAGAATAATTTTGTTTTTCTTAATTATGCATTTGGATTAGGATCAATTTTTGATTGGCATTTTTTTCACGCTGTCGCTATTGTTACATCTTGTTTCTTTACACATTGTGTTTAGAATTATATTCCACGTACTTTAGTTTCGTTAGAAAAATCGTCTGGTTTCATGGATATCGAGAAGCATCTCACATTATAATTGTAATTAATGACGCAATGACTTGATAAAGACTATTGTCTTATATATTAAAATTAATCTCAGCATTATATATTTTTACAATATTGATATTATTGATGATATTGACGTTTTATAGAATCAAAATTGTCAGTTTCAAAGTCAATTAGGCGTTTTTCTACAGAATTTTTCTTATTATCGTTGTGAATAATCACTGATGAATCTTCTCGATGATCCTCAATCCGGACAAATAGTACAATCATACTATTAAAAGAGTATACCACCGACACTTGGTTTATATTAAACCAGTGCGAATAAGTATCAGCCAAAGCTTCGATGGTAGAAGCGACAGTAAATGTTGATGGCACAACATTGCGTTGACGATTGCGATATATGCGCGAGCGGTGCTTTAGAAATATATCTTTCATAAAAAATCATGTAATTACGTGGATCATGTGATTATATCATATTGTACTTTAGATATAGTTACCTACAGTCAATTGTGAAATTTTTGCAGACACAATTATGTAAATTACTAAAATTTATGACTACTTTATTATTTGACCATTAATATTTAATTGCTCAAGGGATCTATATATATCAGTGAAAATGATAACATATTAATTAAAAAACCTTAATTATAAAAACTATATGGGATCGAGCGATTAATCTTCTTTTTATTTTCATAGCTGAAAATTATGATTATGAATATCTTTTTCGATTAAATTACGTGCCTTCGTAACTTAATTAGTATTTATCGTTTAAATAGGAATTTTAAGTATTCGAAAAATTGATGAGGCGATATATTATTGTCCACTGTTATCTCGTACAGATTAAATTGATCAGTCGTCTCGAAATTTTAACATCAAGATATATTCATCGCAAGTTTGATATTGCGATGATATAATATAAAAATTTAAATTATAAAAATGTATAATAAAAATAGTGCATTAAAATATGTCTACGTAACATATATAAGACACCCATCCACACACTACAGACCATTTCCTTTTCTTCAAGAGTAGCCTATAAATTAATTGTAATATTAAAAATGCTTAATCTGAGACAGTAGAATAGAATTTTTGTACATCGTTATTCTATTCTTTTATTTAAATCATTTATCATATTAATGCTAGCATATGTGCTTTATGTTTCTAGAGAGATAAAAATTTTGGAGTAGCGTCTTTGTAAAAAGAGAGAAGAACTGTGATTCGAATATAATAGATGGTATTACACTGAGGAAAGAACACTTGTCGTACGAGCGGATACATCGACGGTAAGTTACCCGAGTTCTCTCCTTGACTCTCAGACGCGGTAAGTCGGCGCGACTCGGCTCAGCTCGGCCCGGCTCGGCGCAGTGCATCTCTCGCTCCGTGTCCCTCATCGGAGTTGCATAACCCGAGGAGAATCGAGACATGAATGGAGCCGAGCAGCATGCGACAAGGACGGCTGCATCGCCAGCTCGATTTCCCGGTGCAACGAGTGCGAGCGCGCGGTAGGTAGGTAGGTAGGTAGTACGAGTGGTAGGGCGCACTGACCGCGAGAGGTATGCCGGCTCGAGAACAGTGTTGGATTTAGGAATAGATTGGCAGGAAAAGGCAGATTAGCTCCGAGGAGCTAATCGAGGTACGAGAATAATATTACGTTTATAATTCCGAATATTGTGACACATATATGGGAGACTTGATAAGACCGCGCAATTGTTTTAATTGACGTTGAACATTTAACGATAAATTTTTGCAGAGCGATTTAAAAACAAAGAACTCTCGAGATCAGTAATTGTTAGACTCGTTGGATATTTTTTTGGCTATATATGTTTTTCTTTCTCCATTTGTCTTTTTCTCTCACGTCAAATATGAAGGTAAAAAAGCCAACAGGAATGAATCTAAAGTATGAAGAATATCAACGAGAGGGGTGGCAAGGAATTAACGTACTTATGTTAGAGCAGCGTGATGTGTGAATCCGCCACTGTTCAGTGCAAGGCTGAGAACGAAAGAGAAAGAGAAAGAAGCGGGGAAGACCGAGAGAGGAAACGAGCAGGGGCGAGCAGAAATGACGCAGTGGTAGAGTCCGGCAGAAGTGGTGAGAGCGAGAGGAACAGAGAGAGAGAGAGGAGCATTCCGATGGAACGACGACGTCCGTTTTCACGAGAGGGATATATAGAGAAGTACATTCGCGCGTGCAACAGCGGAGAAGCGGCGTGCATCTGCCGTCGCGCTCGCTCGCAGGGGGAGTGAATAAAGATGGAAGCGGCCGGTCGTCGTAGAGGTTCCTCTCCACGTGGAGAGGAAGGGGGACGAAAAATTCCAGCGAGCAAAGTACGGACGCGGATGCGTCCGCGCGCGGCGAGCGCTTGGAATGCGAGGGATGTGCGCGAGAAAGAGAAGTAAAATCTCTCTCTCTCTCTCTCTCTATTCTCTATTTAAAAAAATTGGCCTTGAAGTAATATGCAAAGGAATATAATTAGTTATATGATTAAAAGATATAGCATCGATTAAAATGGAAAAGATTAAAATTAATTTTGAAAGAAGAGGGAAAATAGCGTGATAAAAAATGTAAATAAAAAAGAGAGAGAAGGAGAACGGAGGCAGAATGATCGTCGGTGGTGCAACCTAATCGGCCTAGCTAAAGAGGATGGTCACATGGTTGATACGTCGACGATATATGTACGATCTAGAAACAGGATGAAGCAAAGAGGGCAAGAGAGGGGGAGCGAAAAACGGCAGAAGGGTGGGAGGCAGGGTGCAGTGCGTTGCATAGGAAAGCCGGGACACCGGCGCTGCACCCGCCAGCAGTCTCACAATACACTTTGCCCTGCGCGCCGCAGCCGATATATCCGGTGCACGGCGCACGTGCAACGCGGTTCGATGACGAATCTCTCTTTTACTTTCTGTCTTTCTTTCTGTCCATCTATCTCTATCTCCTCTCTGTCACCGTGACGCTTGGTGATGACAGTGTTATGTTGTTATTATTGTTGTTGTTACACCTGTGTTGCACACGGCGCGAATCTTACATTACCTATCGATCTTATCAACGCGATTGACTTCTCGTGTTTCCATTACGGTATTTCTATTCCATTACGATATTTGGGTGAAATGTCTGTCCAACACGCTGTTATTTAGTGTTCAATGTGGCCCATTTTCGCCGTGATAAATGTCGCGTTGAACCACGCGGAGAGTTAATTCGATATCTCCCTGACAATTTGCTTCAAGTAGTACGAGAAATTCTCTGGCTTATACGGTTTATACATCGATTTAGGAAATAACTAGCAGAATCGTGGTTCGCTGCGCGTCGATACGCAAGGGTGCGTTCTAAAACGAAACTCGGTTCTCGCAAGCATTAGGCATCTACCCCAGGACATTGTCCTTTACCATCTCATTCATGTTTCGTCTGACTTTGTTCAGTTTTCATTCATTCAACGTAAACTTGATTATTACGCAATCTCTCGTTATATTTTATTCTAATCTCTATTACGATGCTCATTATTGCATTTTTTATCCTCAAAAGACATGTGTTTACATCATTCTAAATAGACATCACATTTTTCATTCATAAATTTTTTTTTTAATTTAGACATTTATAAATATATTTTTTCAATAAAATATATTTTATATTTAGATATAAATCTGATTTTAAAAGATCGTAAATATATTGCAATGAATGAAAATTAATTGGTCGAAAATTTGTAAAATTTATCAGAGTTTAAAAAGAAAATTGGCTCCGTTAATCTTTATTTTGCTTAATAAAAACTATAATAACAATTTTTCAATAAAATAATTGATATAAGAAGAACTTGTTCATATGAAAATAAAAATTATTAAAGATTTGAATTGAATTTTAGAATAATTAAAAGCCATTAGAACACGCGATTAATTTATCACAACAATGTGTAACTCGATCTTTGGATTTCAATCGTTTCCGTCATTCCTACTTACTAATAAATTCATACAAAAACAATCATGATTTTCATAACCAGTATCGGAAATTGTAAGAAGCCATCAAGATAGATACAATGATATTCGACGATAAATCATTGTTAATGTAATGCAATAAGAATAATAAAATCAACAATAATACGGGATAAATAATTTTTTCGCGAGGCCTTGAAAAAATCAGACAGCACAATGTAAGTATACAACATTATTTCAGTATATAACTCGTTTCATTAAAACTAAAATTATTATTACCTGTTCTAGATTATATAAGATCAAAATAATAGATTGATACAATTATAATGATAATGTAAAGCAACTTCTGCAAACAAATTATTTTGTTTAAATATTAAATCTGAAAATAAAGCATGTACATTTAAAAGATAGAAAGATTTTTTTATACTTCAAATATTTTATACATTTTAAATATTTTTTAAATAACTAATAGCTTTAAATGTTTAGTCTTTCTCACACTGTTCATATTAAATTTTAATATGGTTATAATTGTATGTTAATTATACGTTTATATTGAAATGTACTATACTATAATGTACTATAATGTACTATACTTTTTTCGTCCTGTAAGTTTGTTGCGATACATGTTTCTGTTTATTGTGCTACGAATTATAAAGTCCTGCAGACTCTTTTTCATTAATTTTTGTTTTCAAAATATTATGAAAGATCGATCTATAACTGCACTGTTCTCTCTATTTTAAAAGTGCATTGTATTAATAGTTAAGAACGCATGATATTGCTTTCTATGTCTGTTATAAGAAAATAACTAACAGCTACACATAACAAAATTAATGTACTTTTATATAATAAACTTTTAAATGCGTGCAGTTAATAGTTTTTATCGATATTGATAAATATCTCCCATCAACAAAAGCTCTTAAAATTTTTATCATATTAGATTATTTAATATTAATTTAAATATTCAAATTTTTAAAGAGTAATAAATACAATTTATAATTTTATAATTATCAATCTCATTTATTTAATCTGTGAGAGTAATTATGTTATACATGTATTTTATATATGTGAGTAATTATTTTATTATTATTAATTATTAATAATTTATATTATTATTTAAAAGTACATTTGTCGTGAATTTTCTCTGCAATTATACTATATATTATACTATATATTTAAAAATATAAAAAAATATTTGCCTTTTTGTTTAAATTCATATTTTTTAAAAATATCTAGAAAAAAATCACATCACAAAATGAAATAAATAATTTTAGCACAGATTACGAGAATATCAATTAATTATAAAAAAATTTAAAGACACATGTCCTTTTTCTAAATTAAAAATATCTCGCAGATGATTTCCACGAGCCTGACCGAGATTTTATTTCTATATACAAACTAATATCATTTTATTAACATCATATTATACTTAAAATAAAATAAAATAAAATCTGCATGACTAAAATTATTTGCAGATTCGCTGGGAATCAGTCCCGTTATTGTTCTTGGCTTGTCATAGATCTTATAGCATAGCCAAGTCAACTTTGGCGGTTTTACTGCATTCCTTCGCAACTTCTATAAATATCGCATTTTGTACTTTTCGACAGAGTAGTTCTTATTAACAATATATATATATATATATATATATATATATATATATATCGAATAATTATAAGCACTATAATAAAAAATGAAAAAAGATTTCTTAATTCTTTAAAATACAAATTAATTTATTATCAATATAATGTTAGGTAAACGTAAGCACTTTACGAAATGACTTAATTATATGTTTTTTTCCTTAATAAGTACATGTGTTTGTTCTTTATTTTCTTCAATGAAATCGCTCTGCGTAAAAGGATTAAGTAATTCCTACGGAGAATCATTCAGCAAAAATGCGCACTCTATAAATTAAGTTCTCGTATAACAATTTTTTTCCTCGTTTTGCGATGGTATTCGGCAACGCGCACATACACGAAGCTTCCATACACGTGCATGCGTTTTATACCGACAAGCGCGGCGATGTGGGTTTATATATAGAAATAGCAGCAGCGGAACAGCACCGGAAGCGAAGGAGTTCCGCCCAAGCCTGTAGGGTCACCGCACTTGAGAAGCATAATTCAAGACTTACACGCGTACACTTGACGAAATTTCAGTGCGTTTTTAGGCATTAAGGAGGAACTGCACAATGTCTGATTGATGTCAAAAGTTAATAAATCTAATACATTTCGATATTCATGAAATTGACATTACGTAAAGCGCTTTTAGTCCTTTAAAACAAAATTAAAAATTAATTTGTAAGTTAGTAAAACTTTTATTTTACTTTAAATAAAAAGATTTGCCTTGTAAAATTAAAATTTTTATCATATAGTCACTATAAGAAAGTTAATTCGATAATATACGATTTTGAGATTAAATTACATTCTAGAGAGAGCAAATTTTTATTTTAACTCACACAACTTAATAATTAATTTTATATATATTTTAGACTAATATTAATTTAATTATACTTTAAAAGACTTGCTTTACGCAATATTATTCATGAATTGGCAAAATGTATTAGATTTATTAACTTTTGACGTAACTGACCCATGTAATTCCTCCTTAAAGATTACAAGAATTAAATTAGCTTTCAAAAGTAATACTTTAAAAAATATTTGTTCAATAAAACATGTTATACATGATAATAAAAAATAGTAAGAAAGTGTTTAAAATGTACTAAAAACTTATAATTTTGAGATTTGAAGATTTCTTAATGTCTCATAATCTTTTTCTCAATCAAAAACTCTTCCAAGAATCTCATGAAAAATTTACTTCAATTCAATTTAAAACTTTCTTCAACTCTTAGTAAAGAACTTAACATTCGAAAAAGTGAGAAAATTTCTTAGCTCGCGCAAAAGATTCCGAATATATTTATGTACTCTTTATAAACGGAGCACAAAAAATGAAAAGAAGCTGCATTTAATTTTTTTATTGAGAAAATAGCTGCGCTTGAAAAAGACATTTATAGTTAAATAATTATGAAGGAATAAAATTTTAAAGAAGTCACGAATCGATTGCGGTACTATGACAATAAGAGGATGCGGCATCGCGCAATCCATCCCACGGTTTATAGAGCGCGATAGAGAAAGAGAGAGAGAGAGAGAGAGCGCGCATTAACGCTCCGCTTTTATTGCTACCGGCGGCGCATCCTCCGACGCTGCGCATCCGAGCCAACCGGAAGTCGGCGCGGAGCGCTCGTTCCGAAGGCGCGTATTAATGTCTCGCGAGGGTACGTATGTAAGAAAAAGCGGGCGAAGCCGTCTGTTCCTGTCGTTAACGCGCGCGCGCAGGCGTTTCCTCGCGAAACGCGTGACTTTATGAATGAAACCACTACGCGCGTAGATAGCGTGCGTGCGTGCGTGCATGTGCGTGCGCGATTTCTACGCCACGAGACGATAGTACGCGCACGCATTTACTCGCTCGTTCTACGTAGGAAGGAAGTCGCGGCAGCGTAAGTACTGTCCTCTCCGATACGAGCAACGCGGAACGACCACGTCGGACAGTACTTGCGCGATAGGATGCCGCATTCAAGGAAGTGTAACTCGGCCCGCACGAGCACCAGGGGTGCCTTTAATCGCGCGGTGTATCGTGCATTATTCATCGTTTAATTAGATATCTTCGAATTCTTAACGATTCCTAATGAGTCCATCGAGGTCAGACTGGATGATGGCTCGGGATGATGGCTCGGCAGAGCCAATTTCTCCTCTTATTATCGTTATTTGGGTCAACTAAGAAGAAATAGATGTCTCTCTCAAAAGTACGAGCACGTATGTTCCTCGTTTTCAAAATTATCAAAGCAATTTCGAGCAAGTATATGCACGCGAAAATTTCTCAAACTTTTAATAGATTGCATTACACGTTTCATTAAAATCGAGAACATGCATTATACATTCCGGAAGTCTCGAAATGATTAAATTACTAAAAAGCGGAATGTATTTTCGTCGCCGGATTAAAATTGACATCTCGTGGTCTTTAATATCGGACTCTCCGAGGCGACTATTTTCGGACACGACTTATTCATCGGCGTGGCATTTCTGCTCCTGGCGAAACTCGGCATGTGTATAAGCCCGTTCATTATTTTAAGACTTCCCTACGATATTTTCGCAAAAACGCTTCTCGATACCGTCGAAGCTTAGATCCGTCTCTCGCGTCTCCTGTTTATTATTCATCGCGAGCCGCTCGGTGTATCGCATCGAAACAGCGACGGACTTGGTTCCAACTCGTTCGAAACAGTCCGGCGCGGGTTAAGCCACGTCCGATCAAATTCTAGGCCGACGACTGGCGGCTCTATTTCTAAATCTACTTCTATTCTCTATTTCCACGCGACGGCGTCGCCGCGACGAGTTTACCGCGACGTCTGCGATATTTCGACGAAACGGTCTCGAGATACTCGCCACAATTACAGGATGACCCGCGATGCAAATGAAGCTCGAGACTCTTTCTAATTCGAGACTGAATTATCAGAATATTTCACGTCAAATATATGTGAGAGAAAGAGAGAAAATTGCAATACAAATATTTTCTTCGAATTTACTTTGCAAAAGAAGATTTTTTTAACATTCGTGAATAATTTTTCACGAAATTTGGAATTCCGACACTCTGTATATGATAATTTTTTCTAACGCACATCCTGAATTTTCTCGCTGCGACGCGATCCCATCACGCGAGGAAGACTAAATTGCTCGTTTGCGCTAATACACTTGATATCGTTTAATAGGCTGTTATGAGAATCGTCGAGTACGGACGTAATAATACTCTATGCTTCTCGACAAGAATTCTTTGTACAATCGAATCTCTCTCTTTTATACACACATATATATACCTGGCTTTTCTAAACTTTATTGCTTCCTTTTATATTAATTAATTTTATCTTTAATCCAGAAAATCATCGATTTCCTAACATTGAGTTGCATTAATAGTTTTAATTTGAATTAGCTATGTTATATTATTTTTTAATCATAATATTTCAATGCGTGTTATACGAGACAATTCTTTCACATCGATATAAATTCTTTAAAAAAAAAATAATTGATAAAATAACGCATAATGAAAATTAATTTACAACCCGACTTTTCAATTACGCGGTAATTTCATTTTTCTTTTACTTTTATTCTTATTTTACAGCTAGACAAAAACCAATTATGTTAAAAGGTCAATTTGATTAGCGTGAGTTAGACAGTTATCTATCTAGAGCACATTCATATTGGATCAATATGAATCTCATATTATCTCTTATTAAACACTTCTCGTTTTTGTCTCCTATTTTCTTACAAAACATTAATTTACGATAGTATGGACTGCAGATATACATTTTCTTCGATATATATTATTCTATTGGGTCAGCAACGATCGATATACCGCAAACCTTTATTTAATATTAATTTTGATTTAGTTGATCATGTTTTTATTAATCATGTAAAATCGCTGCATTTTGAAACAAAAATTAAAAATTAAAATATTAAAAGGTCACCTTCTTATCTTTATTCTATTTTATTTATTATCATCACTATATATATTTTTATATAGATTTTATGGATAGACGTAGTTTAGATTAGCGAATGCGAAAAGTGATTGCGAAAACAACTATCATAGGGTTCGGCTTTTCGCAGATTTCAATCCGACAACGATACATCGTTAACGTTGCGAACATCCGCGGGAACGTAATCGCATTCGATCGAGCAATTAGCACCGCGGTTTGGCATGGCCATTAAACACTTTCCACGTGAATATCACGCATCTGTGAATCCGTAAGAATGCTAATACAATCGTGATAGACAATCGTGTATTATTGCGAGCGGCTGCATGTAAATGCGGCGTAAAATGATGTGCTTGTCAAATATCACGCCAATTCCGTAAAATTTTACTATATTTCTGCGAACACACACAATACAAAGACGATTTTCGATGTGCGAAAAAATGTGAATAAACATGCGCATGAAGCTTTTACATAGATTGAATTTTTTATATCTTTCTACAAAGAAAACCCCGCAAATTTTGCCCTTTTAACATTTTTTCACACATTTTATTTTTCGTATTTTTCTCTCGCATCGATCGTAAATTTCGATATAAATGTCATCGTTTCTACGGATATTATAAACAGCAATGGTCGCAATTTTTTCTCCTCAAATTTGACTTTTTCATAATTCATGAACTCACCATGGCTGATGCTCACTCGGGTCGAAATTCACCTCGACATTGACACAAATCGCATTTCATTGACCCAGCATTTCAATTGTTTACGCCATTTGTAATGCGGCATCTGTACTTTTAAAGATTCTCCAAGATAAAATTCGATTGATTCCGACTATTTTCAAATAAACATAGTATTACATATTGTTTTTTAAAACTGTAAATTGAGACAATACAATAATAAATAATTGTATGATATTATAAATCAGATAATAATAATTGTCAGAGTTCGATGTATGAGTCGATTACAAAAAGACAATTGGAAGAACATATTAATTTATCAAATATACATTGTGTACTGAACACATTATCTCTAAATGAGAAAAAATCACGTTTAATATTAAATCTAGGACGCAATTGCGCAGACTTTCGTCGCTACTTTGCTATTTCTAGCGCTCGAGAAAGTTCTCCGAGGAGAAATAAGAGCGACGGCCATTTCGCGAATCCATTTCGAAAGCTTGCCACATCACGTGCCAGGAGAAGGCGCCATATGAATTTCGACGACAACGGAGACAATAATTTAATTGCTCACGTACATATTATTAGTTGAAGAAATAGTTTTTGCTTTTCTCTCTCACGCAATTAAATCAGTATATTCAAGATACTAACATATGCAATATGCACTTGAAAGATTTGAAAGACAGACTGATATTACAAGGTATATTATAGAGACTGATAATTTTATTACATTATTATAATTTGAACTCAATTACATATATATGTGTATATATATATATATATATATATATAATTATTATAAGTATTTTTATCTACAATGATAAATTTCCATTATTTCGCAATTAAATTTTGAAGCTTGTTAAAAAATTGAAGCAATTGTTTTATTTATGGTTTGCTATTTAAATAGATAATATAATATTATAATAATGTATGTAATAATAATATATACTCATTAACTCAGAGAATTTTTCGTTTTATAAAATTTTTATAAAATTCATAAAAATGTTATGAAAGGAATTTATTACAGATCGATACAAAGTCTGCATTATTATTATAGCTCATTTATTCTGATATATTATGTCGTAAAATAGACATCTAAATGGTACATCGTAGTTATCAGTATTCTCATTGAGAAATATCCGTCATTTCGAATCGAAATAGTAAATATTTATAAACGTTCATGCCATCAGATATACAATTTTACACATATCTCAAAAATTATTGCGCGTTCATAAAACGATATTTCTTGCGTAAAGCTTGATTCAGGGCCTCTATTCTGTAACTTTTAACGCTTACGTTATGTATGTTGCGCAATTATTATATGATATAAAAATCCTGTGCAGTGATACATAACGCAAGCGTTAAAAATTACAGAATAAGGGCTCTGGGATAAGAAAAAAAACAAACAATAACGAACGAATATAAAACAAGTGCCAATTCACAATTTTATATAATATAAATTTTATAAGCTATTACCTAAAAATAAATTTTTTAAATTAATATCTAACACTCATTCACATTCGTTCGTTAATATTTCTGTTTGCTCGATAATTGAAGTCGGCTTGATATAAAAACTTGGTATTATATATTCTAAATATACTTTTAGCATTATTCTATTGCTTATATACTCCTGGACAAAACTTTTTCTTTAAAATTTTTCACTAAAATTTAAATATTAGAGAAGAAAAAGTGAAAAAAAATTATGCGTATATGGTATCAAATATATACATGTATATTATTAGTAAAATATCCTTCCTATTTCGTTTCTCTCTTTATCTAATTGTAAGCATAACTTACCGGATACAAGCTACAAAGATTTTCGTGCGAGCAAACTTTGTACATAACAATGCTGCGTGTCTCTTCGGCTGGTATGTTTATGTCGTATGTATGTGTGTACGATTTCCGTGTTTTCCGACCTCGTGTATCCCCCTTCCACCGTGTTCACGCATGCTTCGCGGCGATGTGTCGCAAAGACCGCCGAGTCATAGCGGGGAGTCGAAACGGCGAAGAAGGTAAAGGGAGGGGGACGGGGAGGGAGAGGGGGAAGCAGCGCGAGACGTAGAATGATGGTGAGCGTCGCGCGGCGCAGGAGGGAAGGAGGGGGAAGCGCGGAGCGCGTGTGAGCGAGAGAGGGGATCCGCGAGCGATCGGTCGCTCTACTCAGTCCTCGTCCGTCTGCCAGCCGGTTATCTACGGTGGATACGGTTGACAGTTGACGCCTTTTACGACGCTTTTCCGGCTAATTGCGAGATCGCCAGCGCGCGCGCACGCGCGCACATCGTTGTTCCTTCTCTCGCGTCGCGATTCGCCGACGTTTTATCTCGGTAACGCGAACCAACGAGCTCGAATCACCGAGTCTCCGCGTAAATGAGAAATGTCCCGTGTCACGCACGACCTTGTCGCCGCGTTTCGCAAGATTCGCGTAATAGCGCGAGAGCTTGCGCCTATCGCGTTACCGTCGTCGCGGCCGCCATCTCTATTTTCCGGAATTATTTGGATTTTGCTACGATCAAGTCTCGCACTATCTTCCGACATCGTGACAGTCACGAGGACGCAAACCGGTGGAGAGAGGAGCGCAGGAAGTCGTTCCGAAGGCAGCTGTCACCGAAGACGCCACGAGTAAAGGTATGTGTCGATAACGCGTGTTATTAGCGAGCGGAAAAATGTCCATTGCTCGTGATATGTGCGAGCGATTCGTTGTTCCTGGCATGCCCGGAATACCGTCACTACCCTTTCCGTTACGTCAATTCGACGTCGCAGGAAATTGACGAATCGCCGGCGAACAAACAGGCGGGCGAGTAATAGCGCGTATCTCTCGCGCGAATTCCAAGATGAATTTAACGATGTTACGAAGAAAAAAGAATAATAAACGAAAACGTTTTATGTCGAATATTTTATTTTTACTATAATAAATGTAAACATTTTTTATATTTACGTAACATCGAGGAATTTAAACTCACCGAAATTGTACTTATTTCCAGGCCTAAAGTTTATTTAGTGAAACGATTTTTAACCATATATTATTAAAATATCAATTCATACGCAATTTCTTTCGAATTTATTTTGGATATCGCTTACAATAAGTTTATTTCTAAATTTTAAAAAATGGAAAATTATTATGTTTATTGTTGCAATAAAAAAAAATTGCACGATCGATACAAAAAGATTGTAAAAATAAATTCATTATCATATATCATTGAATGGAGAATAGTAGTGATATACGACATGTTACAAAATTAAATTACGTTACGTATGAATTGCTCTTTTACGACACACATATATAGTTTGGAAATCGTCTCGTCTAAATAGACTTACATATGTAGATACAAATCGTAATATTTCATGTTCGTAAAGCCATGCTGCGAATCGTTCTAGACGATCGACTCGAATGATTTTTCACGTACGTAGAATGTTTTTTATACAAACTAAAAAATGGGAGAAAAACAATACGAAAGTATATTGTTTGTTAGGTTTTTACACGCTTTACGTATACGGATTGTTCAAATTTAAAAATAGATTTTGATCAGATTGAATTTATACTATAAGAGCTACGTGTGTAGAGCAAAAATTCATGTAGAGGTGAGATAAGTCTTATCTTGCAACTATATCAAACGTCCCGTGCTCATAAAATTGCGTACGCGTGTATTAATAAATATATATGTAAATACGATCAAAGAAACAGAATGGAAAGAATACGTGTATAAGGTCTAAAAAATATAGTTAACGACTAAATGCGCCAATTATACGATGTTATTCGATTATTGATATAGTTAGATATAGACAAGCTTTGCCTATGCCCTTTAGATTCTTCCAATAACTAGTAATAAGTAGTACTACCTGCAGAAAATTATATTGGTGAAAAACGCGAGGCATTCTATATTTTATTCATTCAAATAGAATAGACAACCAGCTGGTCTTAATGAACTCGAATATAAATGCTAATAGAACAATGAACTGAATAAAGGCATTGAGTCAATTATTTTTCCAACATACGCGTAAAATTTAAAAAGATTTGTCGAATTTTCGTTGAAGGTACACTGAAAAAGATTTATCGAACGGGACTCTTGCTTTATTCCGTTTTTCCATGTATCTCGACTTATCCTAATGAGTGAAAGGGGAGCGGTAGCCGAAAACAGGGCAAGTCCAGCGAGAGAGACGGATCCGCGTAGAGCGGCGAACGTGCCTTTATTTAGACAGCCAGCCGTCGATCGAACAGTAGTTTTCGATGTTCCTCGAGCGAGGAGAATTAACAACTCGACATCAAGCGTCCGTGAAGAACGAGCGATGAGATCGAAGAGGTGAACGCACTGGCGCGAAATTTACGTCAGACGTGTGCGCGCACACATACACACACATACATACATATATACACACTCGTACATACATACGTGCGTGTGTGTATGTCGCGGCACGCACGTGCGCGCTCGCGCGCGACAGTGTGCGTGCGTGGGATCGTTTGATCTTTGCGAATGGCGCGAGTAAATCCGCGTATTATTAAATAGATAACGGCCATAAATTTGGCCGGGTTACATAAAGGCGCAAAAGTGCGCGTTAAGGTCCAATCGTTCTATTTCCGTGCCGGCGACCGGAGCGTGTTTTAAGACAGCGACTCTCAACCGCATTCCTCGACTTTCCGATGGAGGCGGAAGTCCGATAGCGATACTGCTATATCCGGCGAATATCGGTCGCAAGATCACGAGATGATGCTAAAAGATGGTACATAGAATTTCCGTGAGATCCACTTGGAGAAAATTAAAGTATTAATAGTAATATTGGATATTTTTATCGAGAATGTCATTTAATCGCTCTACATCTCATTTAACTTTTCATTTAGTAGTCGCTAATCTTTTAATCCAATTTATTTATTTATCTATTAAATATTCTAAACTTTACGGTTTTTGTAGAATAAATATTGAAGGAATTTGAAGGAAATTTCTTAATTATTTACGATTATCGTAAATATAATATTATTAGTAATAATATTGAACAGTTTGAATAATATTACTATACATTTTTTTTTGAGCTTTGTGTAATATCTAAACATTATAAAATTAATTTTATACGCACAATTTTAATTAAAATAAATCAGTATTTTCAGAATGTGTAGAATATCGCTAAGAAATCTATCAGATACGTTAACAGGATAATAATCTAAAATATTTATATTAAGAAAGAAAGAGAGAGAGAGAGAGAGAGAGAGAGAGAGAGAGAGGCATTTATATTTTCATACATTGTTATGTGCATAATTTCATCTTCGATATAAGTAGATATAAATAGATATCTTCTATACAAGCTGTTCATATGAAATTGATCACTAATTCTTGATGAATAAATGTGTGATTTGTAGTGCATGCGTAAAAGTCACAGGTCGTTTCCGTGGCATGATAAGAAAGTACTCGCTTAGAGAATCACTGAATGAGAAGGGTACGGAATAATACGCACAGTCTCGGTTATCATCGCTTGCTCGCTATAAGTCTGTTTGCTTTTTATCAACGTTGCGCGCGATAATTTCTTCTCCAAATTGCTTGCGAGAGCCACAGCTGAGTGACTACACGTTTTTTTACGCACACGCACAGATATGATCGCGTTATTCTTTCTTGCTCCTAGCGTGACACAGCGGATTGATTGCCAATCTAATGTATGCGCAAAAAATGATTCATTATTAATATCGAATCCGATTTGAATAACTTGGACGAAAAAGAGAAGATCATTATACATTTTAAACGTACAACATTGTTCTTTTTAGACAAAAATATGATAAAAAGCAAACTATATCGTTAGCAATAAGCAAGAGTATTGAAAGAGAAAAGGATATAGATAGAAAGGGAAGAAAGTGGTAATATACACTATTCCGAAAGAGCCAAAAAACGGACTACATGAAGAAGAAAAAGACGAATAATATATACAACCATCGATTCTGCACTGAGAAAAAAAGTTAACTTGATGAAATCGTTTAACTAAATTATTATTTTTTTAATTGAAATATTGAAATATTTAAGTTGAATAGATGTCATGTTAAATTTAATATGTATTATTTAATTTAAATAGTTAAATATTTCAATTAAAAAAATAATAATTTAGTTAAGTGGTTTAGTCAAGTTAACAACTTTTTTTTCTCAGTGTGAATAACTCGTGAAACGAGTGTAAGATCTATCTCTCTCTTTGCCTCTCTTTGCCTCTCTCTCTCTCTTTTCCTCTCTCGTTATAAAGATTTTTCCACGGCGCCACATTACTGGCGAACATCCAAACGAGACGGCAGCCCCGTGCCTCGTCTATTTTCGTTGATTCCGATCTTTCTGAAAAGCTAGCCCAGCGAGCTAGTCGCGCTCACCCTCGATGCCCCTTCCGCCATTGGTATTTAATGACTGTCGCCGCTTCGTCGGCATAGTCTATGAACGCGATTAATATCACTATAAAGATGATAATAATCGTGACAAATCGGCGTCGTGCTTAACAAAAGTCGCGGATGGATAAAGAAACGATGCGTTGCGCAAGATGTACTCGTCTCTCGCCGAATCTGACATTTTTAAAAATATCGATAATCCTCTCCGATACGTTTCTCCTCCGATGATTCTTCTCGCGATAAATAATTTTTTTCAGAAAACAAGCTTGCACGTGCCTGAAACGAAAAAAGAAACAAATCTATGCTTTTGTAATCGTTATCGCTAACTAAATAACTAAATAATTCTACTATATAAATTAATTAAATTTTGCAATTGACCTTGCGCGATGCAGAATCTGAGGAGATTTTACCCCGAGGGAAGAGATCGATCTTTATTTTTTTTTCTCGATTCTTTGGCGCCTCGATCATTCGTTGCACGCACCAACGCTTCTCTTTCTATCTCCCTCTCTCTCTCTTTCCCTCTCAGTGTGGCATGCAACAGGTATCCGCACTGACGTCACACGTCCAGGACGAAGCGAGAGAGATCTGCGACGCCCCGCCGACAAAGACAAGACGATCAGATCGGAGATGTACCAGCGAAAAAAATATGCAAAAGTTAGATAGAGAGAGAGAGAGAGAGAGAGAGAAAGAGAAAGAGAGAACTCACAGGAGGGCTTGGAGAATCACACGCACATGCGAGACTTTCGGCCTGACTTGAAACGTCGGCTGAATCTCTGCCGTCTCTTTTCTTTTCACCATCGTCCCTCGTCCCGTACACCGCTTTGTTGGCCGACGAGCTCGGAACTTAACACGAACAGAGTTGTGTCACCGCGACGCGCCGTGTTACGAGGCTGTTATCCAACGCGCGCGCGAAAATATGCGACGAGCAGCGACGTATCCGTCGACGATGGGGTGCTTATTATTACGCCGACAGATCGATTGAATTTTTCCGTCAAATTTTTTCTATGAATCCAGATGCAGGTAGACACTCGCGGTTTTTGTCCAAATCAAATATCGCTTAATGTGCACAAAAAAAATTTAATTAATATATACTTTAATGAATTTATATTAGAACAAATTTTAAGGGTTTCTTTAAAAATGTGCGCCGAAAATGAAAATTATGAAAATTGCTTAAGATCTTAAAGAAAAGGCGGAAATGATAAGTTTGCAATTTTTTTTACCGCGAGGTAACATTTTACCTGGACTTTTGTCGCGCGCGTTTCTATTTACAAATTCCTTCGGTCTCGTCGGGAGTCGAGAGTCCGCCGACGTGTCCGTTACTGTAATTCCGCGAACTGCTTTAACAACGTCATGAATCACGGAATGACTCCGTGCGTTGTAATGTATGCGCGCAGAAACGAGAGATAACAGGCGCTGCCATTATTTTCGTATGCGATTATTATTCCGGACGTGACGCGACTGTGCCGTTCGTGTGAGTCGCTTCCACCCTGATAGTAACAGTATCGATAGCGATAGAGAGTAATAGGGGCGAGTGAATTATATTAAGATTAAAAAAAGTTACTATTTCGAAGAAAAACGTTATATTTAAATTTAAAGCAAACTAGCTTCTTCCAAGAGCGAAATTAACAGAATTGGTATAGTCGAAGACTATAATAAAGAGCGTTTTAATTTTAAAAAAATTTTTTTGTTTTTAAAGTAGACCAATTTTTCATATTAGAAATTACTTCTGAAGTGCATGTATAAAAAGTCTCGTGCTTATCGAGTGAATTTTTTGATCGATTTAGAATTGAAGTGATATAAATAATTGAAAATAGTTTCTTGGAAATTTTAAATTACAAAAGAATATATGGATGCAAAATGCAAAATGTGTTATTAAAAAGTAAAATTTGATTAAAATTTGTTCAATAAACATCGAATTAAAATTGATCAAACAATTCATAAATATGTTGTATAAACCTTGCGAACTGTTTTGAATTGCAAGTTTGACGTTTGCCTTATCTAATAGGCGAGAACAGAGAGGGTCGTGAATAGAGCACCTCCTCCTTTTCCGTCCGCTACGAACGCGAACGATGTAAATCTCTCCCGGGAATAGTTTAACAGTAGTGCGCTCGCATCAGAGGGACGATCTCGGCGTAAGACGTGCGCTCTCGAAACAAAGTTCGTTTCGCGTGCGAGTCGCGACTCGCGTGTGTGCGTGCGTGCGTGTGTATGCGCGTAAAATAGGGTACGTATGTACAGTAAGTGCAGTAGACCATCTCGTCTCGTCGCGGCTCAGACCTTAATGACGTCATTATCTCTAATTAGAATTCTCATAGTGGTAACCGCCGGGACGCCCCGTTACCCACCTTTCGCGATACCTGGATAGTGTATCGACGCCTCGTTCGCGAGATACCAGGAGCATTCTTGCGTGCCTCGATGCTTTACTTCCGGCTAAACTCGACACGCTGATTTCACTTCCGAAATGTCGAGTAATCAGATAATTCTGAAACACTATGCATATTTTTTTCATCGTAGCGTGCATACATATTTATTATATGCATTGATATCTGTTGATTGTTGCAAAAAAGAGACATCGATGCTCGATCATCGCAAATCAATTTGACGTATGACGTATTTTGTCATTTTTATTTTGCACGTGTTCTCTCGCTAAATTCTATCGCCAATTGAACATTTATTCCTCGGAATTTGAAGTCAAAATATCGGACTAGCTGGCGAATTCCGTCTCGTCGGATTATAAATCGCGTAAAACGAGCCGCCGAGCATAGTCCGCGCGTGATAGCACGCCGGTAACGAGAATCGTGTATAGGATGTATAGGATAAACTGCGGATGAGCAATCTGGCTGTGTGACCAATCGGCGTGCGTCGCGCGCTCCAAGTTACGTCATCGAAAATACCGTCCTCTTTTTCTCTCTCTCTCTCTCTCTCTCTCCCCTCTGTCTCTCCCTCTCTTCGCCTTCTCTTTCTCCGCAGGATGTAGCGATAGAAGTGGATCATCGCGGAAAATATTCCTCTCTTCCTCCAGCACTCTTGCTATGCGCGCAGAAATTTGTTCGCGAAGGTCGCAACGGAAATTAATTTTGGTCGCGTTCCTCTTGGGTTCTCTCTCGTTCCGCTAATTCGATCCGCCTGATCCGATAACGGGTGTCGCAAGAGCGAAAAAAAAAAAAACGCAGGCTGCAGGTTAGAGCCGACACGCACACGTAAGAAGAGTATCGTGTGTCGGTATCGCATAATCCGCGCGAGTCGAGTATCTCCATATTGCTCTGTGTGCAATGCGTAATTTAATTCTAAACATGAAATACCACAAGAAGGACTCGCAGACTTGTTAGAATTAAATTGTAACAAAACTCGCGCGAGTTTTCGAGAGAAAAAGAAATATCAGAACCCTACAGTTGTCTTCTAATGGAATTTTCGTGATCAGCTGATAATTGTCAATACGATTAAACATATAATTTAATTAAATGATCTACATAATCGTACGCCACAATTTGGAGAATTTAATTAAAACGGCATTTTAATCTCGTGAACAAATACAATTGCAAGATTCGAGCAAAGTACAAGAGAATATCGTGCGTAATCGATCGTAGACGCCCAACGGCGTGATATTTGCTAGAGTTTTTCACGGAATCACGGATGATCACGATCCCGTCTCTCTTTTTATTATTCTCCGTATCGCCGTTCCCGGGGTCGTTTGTCGTTGGCGTCGTTTCTCCGCCAACGTCACGCGACAACTATGTGCGCGACACACCATTCTCGGAGACGTGCGGCCGGGATTGCAAAAGGTCTTACGTTCGTAGTTTGCTGAACGACCGACGTCGCGATATGATTCTACAATGATAGAACGTGCATAGTTTCGTCATTGCGTCAGTCTCTCTTTGCAAACGATTTACCGATTTGATGCTATCACTAGGAATATTTATTGTAATTTGATCGATGGTAACTTGGATTATTGAATTTTTTACATATGACATTTTATCAATCGAAATTATCATGTATCTTTTAACCTCTTCTATTACTGTAAGACAAGATAAATAGATTATTTCTGGCGTGGACTTTATAGTGGATGATAAAAAAGTTTAGAAAAAAAATCTCACATTTCTATATTTAAAATTATCTATTTTTACAGAGTCAAACATTTTTGATATTATATTTTTAAATATTCTCGGCTTTTTCATATGTATATATGTTATCCTTTTCATGCCGATAAAATAAAATTTCATAAATTTTATTTTTTTTCTACAGTGTCACGAGAAGCCCCTGAGTTACGACTCGCAGATGTTAATCAGGTCAATAGAACTTCTTCGAACTTCTATTTTATAAAGGTAAATAAAATAATTTCTAAGATATATTTTTTTTGTAATCGCCCTATCAATTCCAAGAGCCTAGACCTTCAAACGGGATGCGCTAAAAGCCAGTCTTGCGAAAAAACATAATGTGAGTCGCATGGGACGTGGCAGGCCACTGCTAAACACAGTACCATATACGGTACAAATATCTCGGTAGCTGTGCTCGGTCCGTGATATTTTCTTTAACCTCCTTTTGTAGATATTTCATGTAAAGATCTTTCGTCACCGTTTCGTTATCCGCGCTTTCGCGATCTTATTTGCTTCTATTTCAAAAGTCGTATAATTGATTTTCGCAATATCGAGTCATTGATATGTTTTTCTCGCAATAGTCGGTATCAATAAATGAGTCATCGCTAGGAATTGCAAATAGGGAATAAAATTTTATTTCATGTGGAATTTAATCTTGATGCAACATTTAACTGCAAAAATACGTAATATCTGAGATTAAAATAAGAATATTCAAGCATCTGATCAAATTTTTATAGAAAAATTAATATTGCGCGTAATTTCGCTGTTATAATTAAATCAATATTAGATTGTATATTAAAAATTAAAATTTCAATAATTAGAACAAAAGAAACGGAGATTTTTTGTCTTGATTGGTCAATCTCAATTTCTAAGTGCATAATCCGGTATCGAACTTATTATACACTTTAGATAATACATTTTATATTTATATAGTCCATGGAATCTATTTCCACTTTATGAATGAAATGTCATTATGGTGCCACGAGTTGAGCACCGCTGGCATGCCTAGACGCCGTCGCGGTCGGATCTTTAAACTTTAAAAGCCAACGCGCGAGTCGGCCGCGAAACTATTGACGGCTGGACCAGGGTCGCCGCTGTCGGTCCGCGGACCCTCTCCCTCCTCCCCCTCCCCTTTTTACCACGCAACGAGAGAGGGCCCTTTCGAATTTTCTCCCCTCTACTTTTTTCTCCACCCCCACTTATCTCGCTCTCGGCCTCTTTCTCTTGTTCGCGGACACAGTAAGTAAGGCTTCCACCGCACGGCCGCTTCCACCGCGATTATGCAAAACAATTATCGTGGAATGCGGTCAGCTGTTCCCAGACGCACGCTGACGTCACGCGCGTGATTTCTCGCCCGGGCACGTGCGCAGGCGTCTCTTTAGAAAATAGCACATCACCGTAATATGCCGAAAACGTACGATTTATGATCGACATCAACTTCTTTTCGTATCTTTTCTTGGGGAAATATCTAGGACGACGCGTGGTCGGGAACATAGATAGCGATATCTAGCTGAAGATTCATGGGAAGAGACCACTAGTCCAATTCAATATTAAAATATAGCTTCAAAATACAGTAATTATGCGAAATAACATTTTACGCGCAGCTAATTCTCGTGTTCTTTGATAATAGATAATTCAGCCATATTTCTCAAAATAGCACATTTTAAAAATATCTCTACGTTTTCTTAGAGTAGCAAAATACTGCATCGCTTTTTGTCCGGGTAACTACTATATTTATTATTTATCGATAGTTATCATTATGTCACAGAAACCTAGCAAAACAGCAAATGTTTAATTATTTCACAATTCGGTATCACATGTTGTTTAAGTTCACAAAAGATAAAGACATTTTATGGTCTTTTACTAGGATCATCGGTCGTTTTCATTTTTTCGCGAGATAATCAGACTATATGTAATTACATCATGTACGATGTTATATCATAGCTATTGTAATATATTACATATTTTAATGAGATTCATTCGAACTAGAAATTGAATATATAAAGTGCTCTTACATTAGTATGATAATCACAAAAGTAAAAAAAATCTAATTTTATATACCAGAGTTTTTTATATCAAAATATATAAATGCAATAGTGATCTGCGTATATCTTATTTTTGTTATTAGTGGAATATGAAGTAGGAAATAAAATGAATTTATAATATAAAAAATATTATATAGAAAATTTCCAATTTTTTCAAATTAATTTTTTTCGTAGAATTGTTCTACGGTTTTATCATAATTGAACGATATATGCAAAACGATGAAGTATTGAATGCTCTATATATTTAAAAATCTCCTATTTATTCCGTTTTACTCTCCCCCCTCCCTCTCTCTCTGTGTGTGATCAAATATGATCATTATCATTATAATTATACTTAGTGCCCAAAATAAATTTTCATGAAAACGTACCTCTGCTGTAATAGCTTTTGCCCAATTTCTGTTATTTTTAATTTTTTTAAATGATAAATCTTTCAAGACATTAGGTTTAGAAATTCGTATACGTGCTGAAATTATATTATACGGATTTATAACATAAATAAATCATTCTACAAAATTGTCAAATTTATCATATCAAATACTTCGCTGACGACTTTATAATTAATTTTTCAATCTCTGTGTAAGCACGCGGTTTATAAAATTCTATCGGTGAATGCTTTCTACATAAATACATATTTGGCTGAAAGTAAAATAAAGTATTCAGAATTTTATCCCGATATAACGATATACGCTTTATTATGTTTTAAATGCGAAGCCATAATAATTATATAAAAAGTAGAAAATGTACTGCTCCTTTGAATAACAGAAGTATTAATAAATGCTCTTGTTTGTCACTCAAACGTTATTTTTTGTGGCGTTTAAATGGCAATTGCGACTATTACTACTCAAACACTCGTATCGCACATACATAATCAGTTTAAATATTTTATTACCAGATAATGTATATCCGCGATAGATTTGTAAAATCTTATCAAGTTTAATACGTCAAAAATTCTCCATTACTTGAGAGATATATAATTTATCTGATTAAGAAATTTTATGAAATTTATTTTTTTTAATGTTATATGAAACATAGCTTAATATTTTATTGACTAAAATAAATGTAATACATATGAAATAAAATTTTTATTATTCTTCCATTATATAACAATGATATAAAAAAAATTACGCAATATTGTTTTTATTTTAATACACATAATCGCTGATAATATTATAGATTTTAGATATAAGAATTGACTTGAGAATAATTTACTATAGACCTCTTGACACTTGTGTATGTGTTATATTAAAGATTATTTTTTTTATAAATTCTTTTATATATTCGCTTTTATTTATTCACAATTTATCAATCTCTATATGATAATCTCGAGTATGCGCAAAATATTCATTAAGCTCCAGAAGATAATCTTATTGAAGTCAATTATCATCGAAAGAATAACAGTTTATTCGATTGTCATCGGTGATTTAAATTCCGTTCTATTCGTTGAGATAGCTTCAATGAAAGATCTATAATATCTGACGTCGCTGTTGTTGTTTGCCGTAAAAATGTTGCGGCGAACTACGGCCGCGTAGAGGGTCTCCTCTCTAAAACTCGCCACGAAAATCCGCCTCTATTACGCAGCAGAACCTTCATCGGCTTCAACGGTGGCCTCCTCCGATAGTAGAAATACTGGTCGGAGGTGGGTCTTTAAAAAATTAGCGAGTGGTTCGCGCGTGGGTTCGTTCAACTCTCTATCCGTCTCTCTCGTTCGTTCACTTGCGTGCACGTACACACGAATATCTCCCCTCCTCCTCTTCCACACGCACAGATTCTTCCCTTCTCCCTTCTCTTTCTCTCTTCTAGTTCATTCTCCGACGCGCTGGCATGTTCACGTGAGCACGGAATTTTTTACCGAAATAACTCATTTCTTTAGTTTTTTTCATTTTTTTATTTCATTAGAGAAATTATTTAGTATTTCCTTTTTAATTTTTTTGACACTCCACTTTTGGAAGATTAGATAATTAGAAGTTTTTCGCTAAAATAAAAAGAATTTTCTCCTGTATAAAATTAGAGAAGTATCTTTGAAAGAAAATGTTAGAATTAAAGATATGCATTTGTAAAAAAGTATGAAGTATATTTGCACGCGGATAAATTTCATAATGCATTCCTTAAACTTGACACTATGTCTGAATTTTTTTTATTGAAAATATTGAATTCATGAGAAATGTTGTAATGTCATTTTGAAGAAACCGATGCATTTGACGTTTCGTAGTGACTAACGCTTAATATTTTATCATAAATGAATAAAAATAATTTGTGTGTAATAATAACTTCACTTCCGACAATACTGATAAGAGATGTGTTGATGAAGTAAGCGAGTTTACATTACTAAGTTGAATCAAAAGGGAGAAGTATATGCGGGTATGCGGTGATTCGCAGAATATATGCTGTGAATTGAACAAATGACACCCAGATATTCTCTTCCTCTCCTCTATCTTTTAAAATAATAATTTATTAAAATAATTCTTTTTTTCATTATCAAATATAAAAAATATTTCAATAGTAACAATATTTTATCTAGTAACGAAAAATAAATAAAGAAAAATAAGATATTAATTATATTACAAACGTTAAATAAAAAAGATAAAAATGATAAAAATGAAGTATTTATCTAAGAATACAATATATACGAAGAGAGAAGGGGGAAGGGGGAAGATCTTATTAATATCTTTTATGAATAATTTGTTTAATAAACTTTTCTTCTTTAATAAAGACAGTCGTTGTTTGATAATTTTATTCTCTAATGGAGTAGTATAAAATTACACATGTATACAAAGGGCAGGATTACGAAACATAAGAAAGACATGTAACAAAAATGATAATTTTACTATTTAATTCAGATTACGATTATCGCGCCGACATTGCGTTACTGTGATGACAGAAAATTTCTTGGACTATTATTACTTTCTGGAAGATGACGACGGTACCGGGAAAAGGAGGACAGAGAGGCGATGACGGTCGTATGGTATCACTGCTGTTAAGATAACTGAGGAAAACACAGTTCCCACATACGTTATAATATATCGTTGTTTGAAACTTGCCTATTTTCGTAACTCTAGAGGTATAGATCTTCTAACCGGTATTTTCTGTATTGTACAGATGTCAGACCTTCGTATTTTGTGATCCTTTACATTGTTATTTACGACTACTATGGAGAGCGCTAACAATGGATGCTTACACGGTCATTTTAGCACTTACATAACCATTTGCAATATCAGTCGAATCCTAACAGAAAATTATTCATAGTCACGTGGAATGTAATTTTAAAAAGTTTTGCGCGAAAGAATAATTTTTATGTCCAAAAAAAAGTAATTTATCTGATAGTAAAATTACGATAATTAATACACTTTGTTGTGTTTATGTTTGTGGTTACATGATAAAATATATGAATTGATATTATATCGATTTTTTTCCTAAGACGTAAAAAGAAGCATGAAAAGACATGAATCTGTTGGCATAGTTAGTATGGTACAGTTAGTATTGCGTCTTGGAAATAGCAACAAGCGAGAGAATAATAGAAGCACGCACACATTAGAAAAACAAGTTTTATATGCACGAATAGCGCGTTTATTCTTTTCCTCGTAATCAATTCTCGGGTCATCCAATCAACACAGTTCTAGGGCTCGTGGACCAGCACCGACGAATCATTGTATCTATCCGCAATATAGCTGTGTATGACGCGAAGCAACGTGGGAACTCCTTCGGGGCACACGCAGCGGTGCTCAATCGGCCCGAAATATAGTTGGCCGGAAATTCGCATGACTCTCTCGCTTTAAAGTCTCAAATCCGGCGATTTGCCGTATGAACAGCGCGCTGTCGAAGTTCGCACATTAATTTTGCGATTTTCTCCACAAATACGTGCACAAAGTCGAGCGGAGATTAATTAGGAACACATTGACGATAAAAAGCCACCTCGCGTTCCCGCGGCCCCATGTCTCGGTTCTTGCTGTGGAAATTGTTAGATTAACTCGATATCGCGTATATTAGCCGAATAAATTATTTATTCGGAGACTGCAATCATAAAATATGTGTAATAAATAAAAGCGATATACTCTATTTTTTTGCACAAATATAAAAAAGAAATATATTGAATATAATGAATAGCAGATCGCGTGAAAGGAAAGAGGATTAAAGCTGAACGCCTTACCTTGAATGAAAATAACATCAGGATCTTTAACGCGAGATTCAATAGGAAACGGCGAGGATGATGGGTCAATGTTTCGTGGAATGCGGGGAAATAATGGAGGTCAAACTTCCTCGGGTCTGTGCTCGCCGCCGACGAGATGAGAGGTGGTTGGTTAGTCGGAGAGGCCGGACGTCGTAGGTATATCTCTCCTTCGTCTTCTTCTCTCCCCGCTTCTCCCGCGTACTTTATTTGGCGAGTTTTTGCCGTGTTTTACGAGCGGCTTAGCGGCGCTTTTTATAGCTGGCTCGCTTCACAATGCGCCATCACATGGGTTTTTACAGACGTCCTGTAGAGTATCTAAGCGGCAGTGTGTGTATATCGAATGCGTGAGTATTTTACATACGCGCCGTTATATAATGAGCAGCGTGCGCAGACTGTTTCCCGCTGTTTAAGGCTTCCGACACATCAGGTGAATCTGTTCGCGCTTTTTTCTTCGATTACTTATGATTAAAATTGCTTTCAGCAAGTAATCAACAAGTGGCGAAAAAAACTGCTTAAAGTTTTCCTGGATTTTTTTATTGTAATTTAAAAGCTTTCATGCAAGTTAGAAACTTCATACAATTTAAGCAAGAAGAAGCTTAATAAAGCTTTTTTCTCTCTATAAAGATAAAAGCAAGAATAATTTAAAAGGAGCAATTTAACAAAATTGCTTTTAAGAGTTAATTATTCTATTATATATCCATCTATTATATGTCCATTAATTTTATTTGATTATAAATAAACTAGCACTTATATTGAAAAATGAAAATTCTTTTAAAATCCTTTACGCGATCTGTACTGGAAAATTAGAAAATTATGAGAAAAGTGTTAAATATCTAAATTTCTTTTGTTTAATTATATTGTCAAATGTTAAATACACTCTTATGAAATATCTATGTTTTTTAATTAAGAAAGAGAGAAGAAAAGAGAAAGTGCATATGCAAGATATGTCAGAATGTTTATATTAATTTTAATGAAGGAATTTTACATTATTTTAATCATGAGAACGGTGAGAAACACATGTTAATATATCCTGTATATAATAATACAAGTAATGAAATACATGCAATAGTCATGCTTCTTTATAATAATGTATAAATATATGTAAATATTGTGAATGATTTTTAAAATACAAAATTAGAAGAAATATGTCGTTTATTCAAATAATAATTTATATTTAGGCAATAATGTGTAGTTGAATCGCTTCTCTTTGATATGCTCGAAATCGATTTTCTATATTTACACATGTGCACGAGTATTTATGCTACTGCCATGTGAATATTTGTACATAAATATGTACGTACATGTGTACATACAATCATGCACCATAGATTTTATTCTCTCTTTGTTTTTCCTCTTCTTTCTCTTTCTTGTTCTTTCTCCATTCAGATACTGGCCATGAATGAACCGCAGACTCTTCATTCTTACTATATAGCGAGCGCTTTTTCCCACACTTTAATGCCATAATAACCATCCTTCAAAGATCGACGCTGTCTCATCGATCTTTTTTATATGGATTTTATGATAATGTTGCATTCGCGTAAATTTAATATTAATACGAAACACTGACATACAAAAACATTATTTTAATGATATTATATGACAGTTACTTTAGCAATCTTTATAAATATCATCGTTTATTTACTAATTGTAAGTAAAGCCTCTCTTTTTCCCACATAATTTGAATAAGATTTATTTAGAAAAGTTACAATTAAAATAATTATTATACGTATTAGAATTGGCGTATAGTACGTATGGGAATAGATTTCCGGTTTTGAGTCGCGTAAATTCTTTGATTCTTTATTAGAATCAAATAAATATTTATACCGCTAAAACTCGGAAGTTAATTCTAATATTCATGTACACCGCGAGAATCTTAAACTATTATGTAATATTAGATGTCTGGAATTTTTATAATAACTGAAAAAACAGATTCTATATGTACGTAAATATGTGAAATAATTTTATTTTTATTTTGTTTTTTTATAAAAATGCATTGCATATGTTTTAGCTGTATTAAACATCGAGTATTCTAAGAATTCAAATATTATTTAAATGACTTCGATAAAATTGAAACTATTTAAAGGCAATAATGTAAGAACGATTATTATTATTTGACCACAAAACATGATTGGGTAAAGGCACTAAAATCGTATTCATCGATGTTTACTGCCGATCATGACGATTCTACCAACTGTCGACACGTGGTCAACCACGCATAATTATGAATCTCATACATCCTTATTTAGATTAATATAAATGAACATCATGCGTATGTGTGTAAAAAAAGGTAAAAAAAAATGCAGGCCAATATGCAATTTTATTTATTATGTTTATGAAACTTCGCAATATTAAATTTGTGGTTAAGCACCTGATTACGCACTAGAGGATATAACATAAACCGCAATTTTACACGCATACATACACACATTAAGAGAGATAATATTAAATTATATTCATTAGTTCTTTATCGCGCTTTTCTTAAAAAAAAGCAAGATGAACAAACCTTTTACTCGATTATACGATGCTTTTTTTGTTATTTTATAATTAGGTCACGCACTCGTGTCTCTATGAATCTATATTGTACATACAAGCGCGCTCTGTTTCCGGTCGTGACATCATTTCTCTTTGCCAACTACGTCTCAGACAGTAACATTCATCGCTTTGGAATGAACGTAATAAAAGTTATATATTTTCAGACTTGATTGAGAGAGACAATTAATGATAATAATGTATATTATTACACGTTAAACGTTATGAAAAACTCACTTAAATGGAAAAATGTCATTAATTATTTTTTATTTTACGGTTACTAAAGCCAGATTGAATCTCGTTTAATGTTTCGTGGATCTTGCGCCGAAGAAAGGATCCGTTTTCCATTGTAAGTAGATGCATGGTGTAGTGCGCATTGTCCGTGTTATAACGACGATATTCGAGGAACCGAAGGGGGTTGACCGGATGAGATCGAGACGTTTTTGAAGTCTGTGTGTGCTTCCTACATCCGAGTCGGGAATTAGTTTCGGCGCGTTGTCTGCGCGCTTGAGAGAGATATCGACTCCTACCAATCTCGTAACCCTTTCCGGCTCGCCTACGACACACTGATAAATCAGGAAGCAGCTCGACGGAGATGAATAATACATTGTTTTAGCAATATAGAGGGATATTATTAGAAAGAGATTTGCGCTGTTAATATATTGTATATTAATTATCTCAAATTTCGGTGATCGTTCATTGATGAATATTTAAGAATAACGTGGTGAGAGGAAAGCAGGAGGGAAACGCACATCTGGAATAATCATGTATGACAGAAAAACTTGTATGTATGATATGTGTAATTTACTCGAGCGTCCGCATTTTGATCGTCGGTTCTGTTATCTAGCAAGGGATAACCGAATAACCGATAAAACGTTTTGCGTCATAGCGCCACCTGCGTCAGGCATATGCACGGCCTGTTGCGTAAATACACTTGTAATGTGTGTGAACCATGTATGCATGTGCGTTGAATATAGGGAATTTGTCGTAAATTTGCTCGCGCACGAGTCGTCGAGAGACAATATTGCGTAACGTGAGATGCAAACGTGGGTATTTATTCCGTCGCTCATAAAGGTACAACGCGATTAAACAAGTTTTTAGAATTACGAGTCTGTCCCTCTTATAAGCTGATACGTTATCTATCGTTTAAATTAAAGAAAAAAATTTTTTTTAAATCAGAAAAGTGTATTAAATCCTGAAAGAGAATAGGGTTCAGAATTCTCTTAATGAACATAGTATTTGCTAAGTAAAAATAATTAATTAATAAATGTAGATAAATGTAGATTTAAATCAGAATTTAATGAATTTAATTGATAGATTCAAGCTTGAGATTAAAATTTCTAGATTTTACAATTTAAATTTAGAGTTATTTTTTTCTCATGAAAATGATATATTTGTCGAAAATAAATAATGTAAAATTGTAAGTAGTTTTAAATTCTAAGTTCTTGATGATAAATTTAATGATAAATTAATGATAAATTTCCCAAACATTTTTTTCTTTAATATGTATTAATTGTTAATTGAAGCTTTACGTATTGTACTTTAATAGATGAAATCGTAAAGAAATAGTCGATAAACGAAGATATAATGCCAGTAAGCACTCTTTACGGATTTATGAATATAAAAAATAGTACGTCACACATGCACACACATACACACACACACACACGCAACATGCATACATACATACATATAAGTACTTCCGCTTCGTGCTTATATTAATACGAAAAGCCGAATGTCCGTGCGTTAAAATCAACTCGTTGAACTGTGACTTGCGTTTTTCATGCGATCACGATAACATCCTCGCATGTGTATGGCAGGAAAAAAGATTTGCTTATCTGAGGCGCCACAAGACTTCTCGGGCAGAAAAATCGCACATTCGCAGCTCTCGATTTCGTAATCTCGTTTTTCTGTATTAGTGTGTTCGATTGCCCACCCCTTCGCCTCCCGTGCTCACTTTATTCGCCTCCGAAGGTTTCATTCTTCTTTCGTTTCTCGTCGTTGAATGGAAGCGTCAGAATTCTTATCGACTGCCGGGGAACACTCGGGTATTACGTCATACGCGGGAATGGCAAATGTATTGTCCATTGCGAGCGGAACGTTGCTGCTAATTATAATTACACTCGATACTACTAATTATAATTATGCCTCGATACTATTACAGCGTCACAAATATAGTGAAATCTCTCATTAACACGCGAAATCGAAATTTAATTCTGAGAGTTATTTTATGTAAGATTAATTCGCCGTTTCAACGTAAATAGCACGTGCGATGGATTCGTTAACTGTCGATTTCCCGCAGTCATTCCCATTTTCTTCTCTTATTGCTTCAATCTACAGTTACGATTGATTATTAGTTTCACCGTGCAATCGTTTCTCTTATCTCGTTTTTCGCGATGTAAAAAAAAGAAGTCGCGATACATTTATTGTAAAATATACTCTGTATAAGAAGATTGCATTTGCATTCTTTGAAAAATGAAAAAAAGTCCTTTTAAAAATCGCTTTTAAAAATAAAAAATCTTATTAAAACTAATTAATTTCTCGCGATAAAATCTACGAGAAATTACTACGGTAACACGTCGGTATGTGATAAAATTCGCATTCAAGAGGTCGACTGGCGGTGGAGATCGCTTACGAAGACGGTCAACAATTCTTCAACGACGCGTTATCGCGCCTCGGTGAACGTCGCGGCGCTATCACTTGCACACGCACGATTGTGTCGTTTCGTGCGTTAACGCCGTGGCTCCGGGGTCTCTTTAAACGCATGCATCCAGCGCGTGTTCCCCATTCGCGTTCACCAGGCCGAGCTTCATTCACCGCGTCGTCGACAATCGACCGGATGTCGCCCCCGACGCGGCGATCCGATATCCTCGGGCGGCTTTTTCGATCGTACGAAGGTCACGACACGGGCTAATCCCGAACTGTTGTTATTCGACACATGACGGACAAGGCGAAGAGGGAGAACGCGTACTTCGATATCGCTTAATTATTGTGTTCCTGTGAATGCGCCTGTACTTCAGGATTTTAAATATACATGATAATAGCATGCTAAATTTAATAAAAAAAAAAAACAGATTTTTTATTCTTAATCATGCGTCTCTGAGCCAAATTTTTATCTCTCTTCTCACAAACTTACATACAATTATGAATGAATTTATTGATACAATATTTTTTGCGTCATTTGAGAAAAAATATATATATATGCTCAGAGATAACGCTTTATCGATTAAATAGAAGAGAAATATTGACATGAGAAAAACGGGAAAATTGTCGAGCAAGGGAATGACTTTCTACAACAGAATACTTGCAGAATCATAATTATGCATTTTGTTTGCACTCTTTAAGGATATTGGATTCCACTCGATTGAATATTTTATCGTTTAATCAAAGCGAAAGAAATAAACTCATGAGCAGCGAATAATCGCAGTCTCGGTTTTCTTTGAGGGCGAACTTTCCTAGATTATTGGCGTGTTATTGGAGCATTTCCTTTTCCGGTTTTGTCCGATCGCTTCAATTATCCTTTCAACGTACGTAAGGTTAAATTTCGTTGCGTGTGCGCGAATCGGTGCCTTCTATCGGAATTATTTGCCATACGGTATCCGCCCACTACCTCCTACCGCACACATTGTCGCCATCACCGTCGCAAGCTGCGTACACACTGTGTCGTAATCGGATGATAAAGTAAGGTATTAAAATACGATCTACATAATATGCATTCACTATGCGACGTGATTACAATTGGGTGATCATAAACGACGAACTTAAAATTGTACGTGGCCGAAAGCTATGTCTGGCGAATTTAATTTGCTCTAATTAAATATTGATTAATTATGGAGTACTTTTGATTATAAATCGCAAGAAAAAATTTTAAAAAATTGTTTATATTTTCATTTTTTAAAATATTATTTTTCGCAATAGCAAATTAATCGAATACAATAAAGATTATTTTGTGTAGTATGAATGTGGTTTAATGCTGGCGTTCATGCAATGACTGTGCAATGCATAAGAGCTAATAATGTTTGTAAGTAAAGGTTGTGATGCTAGAGCGAAGACACGGAATATGTTATTTCATTGGGAGCTTGTAAATATATTCCTCACGCATACTCTAGCAAGTGCAGCTATACTGAAAATAGAATTGCGCTTCTTACCAAACATTCTTTTAAATTCTTTTCTTCGTATCGTAAAGTCCTGTTTGAATTTCTTTAGTACATTGTTGCAATTCAATATATTTTCTCTACGTAGATATAAAGCATATTTTATAAAGTTATGATTATTTATTGCTATGCGTTTTATTATTAATAATAATACTATTATTAATATTTTTAAGAAGTATATATTTAATGTTGCAGGTTTTTATTTGTCGTATATAAGTAGTGATATGATGTATGAATATAAATCTAACTTCAAAACTTTCAAATTTTACCACAACACAATTGCAGAAGGTGTATATAAATCAACCTACTATATTGATTTTTTAGAAAGTACTTGAAAACGAAAGAATTAAAGTGCGGAATAATTGAATCTTAAAATCTGCAAGTTAATTATATTATAAAATTTATTAATTAACACACTATTACTTATCAGATAACACACAGACACGCAATACATGGACCCGAAATTTGGGTTGCTTATGAATAATCATTACATTTGTATTAGTTAACGGAATATATAGACATTGCATTAAAAAATACATAATTTAATTAATTCTACAAATTATATAATTTAACAGTATAAGAAAAAAAAATAATCGCCATTTAAATAAATCCGGTATGAAAGAAAACATTTATCACTTTTTATTTGGAAATGTAAACATTTATGATTTACATTGATATCAAAGATTCAAGATCTTAAAGTCTCTTCTCGAACAATGAAAGTGAACAACAAGAAAAAGATCTCGTTTTGCAGATCGATTTCCGTTTGCATCAGAATCATTATCGCTCATGTTTATCTACCGAGGCGAAAAATTTCGCTTTTTGTGCGAATGCATCTACCAGAACGGCTTGTTCTTCACGCTAATACATAGCATCAGCAAAAGATATGTCATACTTCATATACATCCGCATATATCAAATCTTTTTATTACAATGTAAGATTTATTCTCTATGTAAATTATTACAAGTC